>NC_058522.1:168375772-168982022 GCF_904849725.1 Hordeum vulgare subsp. vulgare
ATAAAAGACAAAAGGCGGGTTAAAGTTGCTTACCTTGGGTGCCGGATTAATCTTGCAGAAGGGTTTGAGACCTATTTGGCCGCATTTTCCCGCAGGCTCGCCGGTGAGCTTCTTGATGATGGTGACAATATCACTTTCCGTTAGAGCCATGTGGAAGTAACATTGAGGATGCTCTAGAGTGCCGTCAAATTCACACATTAACCCGTCCCGGCGACTTAAAGGGAGGATGCGCCATTCGACCCAGCAGCGGATCAAGTCAACCCCAGTAAGGCCGTTGTTTGTCAAAGATCTTAACTCGGACAATACTGGGATAAAATCTGATTCTTCTTCTTCGGTGAGCTTGTCCGGGAGCTTGAAATTCGTTGGGAGGCGATCTTCCCTATAACCCAGAAGCTTGTTTTCACCTACAGGTGAGGTCTTTTGACAATAGAACCAAGACTCGCCCCAGCCTTTGGGGTGGCTTGGCATGGCGAGTGACGGAAATGGGCTATCCCTGTGGCGCTGAACATTTACACCGCCGAGCTCCAGGCTGGGACCATTGTGAAATTCTTTTTGGCGATTTAAGTGGAAGAAATACCAGAATAAGGGAACTGAGGGTTCCATCCGCAGGTAAGCCTCACAAAACACGTGGAACTCGCATAGGTTGCTTATTGAATTGGGCCCTAGATCTTGGAGGCGGACATTCATGAAAGCCATGGCGTCTCTGAGGAACTTCGATCCAGGCGGCTTAAAACCCCGCTCAAGGTGTTCAACGAAAACAACTATTTCCCCTTCTTTGGGATTGGGGATTTCTTCTCCGAACCCGGTGCGCCAACCGATAACATCCTGAGGGTCCAAATTCCCAGTTTTCACATAATCCTCTAGTATGGCATCATTAACCTTGGTAGGGAGCCAGTCACTTTTGAAGACGGCGCCCATGCTACAAAGGGATAGTACGGGTGAATTGACACGCCAAAACAGCTATTGTAAGAGGTGAAGCGATTTCATTTGACTCGCCGAGAAATTTGTCCGCTGACTGAGGAAATTTTTTGATCCGCCAATGAAGGCTCGGGTCAAGTTGCTAGGGCGACTTACAAAATTTTGACTACTTAAGGGAGCGGTGTTTTAAGGCATCAGAGGCATTTATCCAAAAATGGCGAAGTATGAAGACTACAAACAGTTTTCAAATAACAAGCGGTAGATTATGGACCTACTGGACAAATGGAAATAAACGCGGAAAATGACCGGAGACGGCAACCTACGACTAAGATGGGGTAATACTGTTGATTTGGTGAAGTGCCATTCTAAGTATGCAAATCAAGAGCGGACGGATGAAGGTATCAAAGATATTGATTTTCTCGTCATCATCGCTATCAATTAATCAGGAACAAATAGAGCCATTCGGGAATGCCAAAGGCACAGTAGGTATGAACTTCGAAAGAACTTGGATCTACTCTTAAAATGGCGGAAGCTAACCTGGTGGATATGGTCGGAGACGTCCGAAGAAGGGCTTTCCGCGAGCGCTGCACGGACGGTGACGAAGGTCCCGGACGAATGCGAGAACTTCGAGATGGCGACGAGATGTTCGGCAACGACGAGGTGGACGGCAGCGACAAAGTGCTCGACGGCGGCGAGGCGTTCGATGGCGACGAAACTGCTCGGCCACAACGAGGTGTGCGGCGGCGACGAAGTCTTCGGGCAGCACCGAAGCTTTCGAGCGGCGACGAGGTCTTCGGACGGCGGCGGAGCTCTCGGGTGGCGACGAGATTTTCGCTGCGATAGTGGGGAGAGAAGGGCATCAATGCGGGTAGGTGAAATGCGCCCAGTCCTTTCCCCCCACCTATTTAACAGGGCAGGCACTGGAATCGAGGCGCCGTGAGCAGGAACCGCCAAAAGATAAAGATTCGCCATGATGGCGCCCCGAAATTTTTGGGATAACGATATCGAAGGATCCGTTGAGGGATTACGTCATTATCCTTTCCGAGATTCGAGGAAGGAGCTAACAAGTATCGGTTTGGCGACTCGGGGTTTCTTTTGCAACAGATGGCGGTTTGAGTGCATGGTGCATGAGAAGAGTGAAGATGAATCATCCTTAAATTGAGCAAGGATATTGGCGTGAAGGAAATTCAAGTCAATCTCGGGCCTAATGTTGGGGATATTATCTGTTGATAACCCGCCCTAGTTGGGCCGGGTCACCAACGCTAGCGACTCATCTAAAATGTAGTTTGGGCCTTGGTCTGGTAAGGCTGAAAGTGGTATGGCGGTTTATCAGCTTCGGAAGGAGTCCATAATATGGAAGGTCTCCAAGCCTCGGAAGGGCGGCAACTTAGATATCGCAAGAGTCACGATTTGTATGAAGGAAAGGACCCTTGTAAACCTTAAGGACTCGACCTGTATATAAAGGCGAGTCCCAGGGGAGAAGAGGGCAGGTTAGAAATCATCGAGTGCTAGGTATGGCGAGTTACGCCCTCCTTGTAATCGAAACTCCATCAATACAACTCAAAGCAGGACGTAGGCCTTTACCTCCTCACGAGGGGCCAAACCTGGGTAAATCGCCGTCTCACTCCCGTTCAACCCCTTTGAGTCGCCACCAAAGTGCGATGGCTCTAATACTAAGTCCTTTCACGAGGACATCTGTCGTGACAAAACCACGACATGTTGCTTACCCTAACTTGCTAAGATTAATTAAAAAGTGGTCGTTGCCTATTCACCCCCCCCCCTCTAGTCAACCATATCGATCCTTTCAATTGGTATCAGAGCCACGTCTCTTTATTAAGGGTTTCACCACCCGAAGAGTATGGAAGGCGAAGAGGAAATTACCCATGGGCAACCCGAGTCCATGGACTTGACTTTGGTCACAAGGGACGACTTGAATACGGCTATGGCCGCCCTCAAGACGTCCTTGACGAACGAAGTCAAGACCATGCTTAAAGAGTTAATTGAGGGATTTAAAGTCCACCCTAACCAACGTTAGTGGTTAAACCCACCATCACCAATTCGGAGGCCAATTCCTCTAAGGAAGCGGCTAAAGGTATGCCACCTTCCTCATCTCACAAAAAGGATGGGACTGGAACCTATGCCTCAGTTCCACCTCCCATGGTCTATGGAGGACCCGTTCCCGCACCGCGTCTTAACCCTGTTGGTCCTCCTCCTAAGCTTGTGAAAGGTGACTTTGTTAATTGGGTATTTTCTATTAAGTCTCATTTGAATCACAGCTCAACAAACTTGTGGAGAATCATCGAGCAAGGATATTATCCCATGATCCAAGCAACCTCACTCCAAGAGAAGATGCAAACAATCAATACAATCACTCCGCTCTGTTTATTCTCCAGTCCGCAGTGCCACCTGAAGATCTTCCTCACTTGCGTCCCTTCACTTTGGCCAAGGATTGTTGGAAGCACATTATGGTGTTGTACAAGGGAAGCTCAAGCATTCAACGTTCCGACTATGAAGTGATACTTGATAAGGTCGATGAGTTTGTGATGAAGGAAGACGAGGACCCTCGTGATCTCTATCGGAGGGTGACTGCTATTGCTGTGGCACTCAAGGATCATGGGAGCAATAATGTGGATGATACATGGGTCAAGCGCAAGTTTCTCAAAGCCATCATGCCTTTCAATAAAGGCATGTCATCTGTCATTCGTCAGCGACCAGACTTCCACTCCTTGTCTTCCAGTGAAGTGTTGGATGAATTTATTGCAATGTCAATCATGAACGAAACAGCTGACAATGCACTTGCTCGTGTTCGCTCAAAGACAACTTCACCCAACCTTGCGTTAAAAGCAAAAGCAACGTTTGAAGAAGAAGAAGAGGATGAGGAAGAGGAGAGCTGCCCTGAAAACACAAAGTATGCCTATCATGAGCACATGGCTCTTGCATCAAGGCAATTCTGGGGCAACAAGAGGAACTCAAGACTCACCTTCACCAAGAACAACTCGAGTGGGTTCAAACCCAAGCAACGAGTAAGGACATGTTATAACTGTGGTAACGTGAGCCACTTCGTGGCCGAATGTCCCTATGAGAAAAGGGAAGACAACGGGGGCAAGCTCATTCGCAAAGACAAAACCAAGTCATTTCCAATCAAGAACAACTCTGTGAAGAAACCCCACCCAAAGGGGACGGTGGCCCTTGAAGAGTACCCTTCCGATGATGACGATGATGATGATACAGTGGCAACGGCAACTGTTGCTATTGCCTCTACCTCTCCCCAGAAGGTGTCTCTCTTCAACGCCCCCAACGAGAACCACCTCACCAAGTGCCTCATGGCAAAAGGTATCAATCAGGTAACCCCCATCATTAAGACCAACATCGCTACTGCTCCTTCATTGTTAAATTGTGTTGATGATAGTGATGTTGGGGAACTTAATGAGCATGATCTTGACAAGTTTCTGTGCACTATTAAGGGAGAATCCAAGAAGCACTTTGTTGCTCTCTTGGAACAACTGGGTGAGGCCAATGACCTCATTGAGTCTCATGAGGAGACCATCTCCGAGCTTCAGGGACACAGTCGTGACTATGCCGATGAAATTGCTGAATTATCTATTGCTCTAGAAAAGGAGCGCACTCTTCGTTTGGCTCTTGAGGAGTCATACAACGATGACTGTGCTAAAATGCAAAAGAAACTAGATCATGATACTGTTCTTACTCGTATGCTTAAGTCTGAGAAGTATGCGCTTGGGGTTGGCCATGACAGACTCAAAGTGGAGTTTGACACACTTGACAAGGCCCACAAGGTCTTGAAAGGTGTTCATTTCTCTCTGAAAGAGTCTCATGATCAACTCCAAGCAAAGCTTACCAAGGAGATCTCTACTTGTCCTCCCTTTGTGTTAATTGATAATGCTTGTGCAACTAATCCCTGTTGTGAGCATGTACATCTTGTGGAGGAAAATGCCAAGTTAAAGGAGAAACTTGAGAAGGGCCTTGTGGCATGCATACAAGGTGAGAAGAGCCTGAACGACCTCTTGAGCACTCAAAAGGGTGTTGTAGGAAAGGAGGGACTTGGACTTACCTCCAAGTCAAAAGGAAAAAGGAGGAACAGGAACAAACGATCTCCTACCCTCATGGACATCTTTTTCAAAGAGGGTGAGGGGACTCAGGAGGTCAACAGGAACAAGGTGGACGATGGAAAGATCAAGAAGGGCAAAACCATTCCTACTAACACAGCCGACAAACTCAATTCTTCTTATGTCTTGTGTCGTGCTAGTGATGGGCATGTTTATGCCATATTTGTTGGTTCCTACTATGAGTACATTGAATGGGCTATCTGGGTTCCTAAGACCCTTGTCTCTAACATGAAAGGACCCATTAAAAAATGGGTACCTAAAACCAAGCCTTGATCTATTGCAGGAGTTTGCTTCCTGTGGGGTGTCATGGTTGCTCGATAGTGGAGCAACAAATCATATGACCGGAAGCAAGGACTTAGTGGTGGATGTGCACCCTTCTCCATCTATGCCCACCCATGTCCAATTCGCCGATGCATCCTCGTCAAAGGTATTGGGATTTGGTAAGGTGGTCGTCTCTCAAGAGTTATCTATTGAGAAGGTCATGCTTGTTGAGTCTCTTGCCTACAATTTACTTTCAGTTCGTCAACTTGCAATTATGGGTTTTTCCACATTCTTTAATCTTTATACTGTGGTCCTCCTGTGGAGCAAGACTCTTAAAGTAGCCTATGTTGGATATGTCAAAAATGGTCTTTATGTGGTAAACTTCTCAAAGCGACCCACTAAGACCGCGACGTGTTTAATGGCTAAAGTTGATGTGGGCTGGCTTTGGCATCGCCGATTAGCTCATGTCAATATGAGATCATTGCAAAGTCTTCTAATAGGGGACCATATTCGTGGACTAACAAAAGTGAGTTTTGCTAAAGATCGTGCTTGTAGTGCCTGCATTGAAGGAAAGATTCATGAAACTGCTCATCGTCCAACGACTCTCATTTACACTAAGAGGCCATTGGAGCTCCTCCATATGGATCTTTTTGGCCCTCCATCATTTGACAGTCTTGGAGGCAGAAAGTACTGCTTGGTGATTGTTGACGACTACTCAAGATACACCTGGGTATATTTCTTCAAAAGGAAGAGTGAAACTCAACAAATTGTCATCAACTTTGCCAATGAAGCTCAACGTCAACATGAAGCAAAGATCTTGATGATTAGAAGTGACAACGGCACCGAGTTCAAGAACTACACATTGGATGAGTTTCTAGGTGATGAGGGAATAAAACATCAATATTCAGCATCATATACCCCTCAACAAAACGGCGTGGCAGAAAGGAAGAACCGGACCTTGATAGACGCTGCAAGAACAATGATGGCGGAATTCAAATCTCCATATAACTTTTGGATAGAGGCCATCAACACAGCATGTCATGCGTCCAATCGGCTCTATATCCGCAAAGGCTTGGACAAGACACCATATGAGATTCTAACTGGAAACAAACCCAATCTCAAGTACTTCTGGGTATTCGGTTGTAAGTGTTTCATTCTCAAGAAAGGTGCACGTTTAGCTAAATTTGATTCTAGAGCACATGAGGGCATCTTTGTTGGTTATGCTACAAACTCTCATGCTTACAGTGTCCTCAACAAGTCCACCAGACTCATTGAGGAGACGTGTAACATGGAGTTTGATGAAAATAATGGCTCCCAAGTGGAGCAAAGTGGTCTTTGTGATGTAGGTGATGAAATTCCTCCCCAAGCCATAAGAAGAATGGGGATTGGTCAAATACTCCCCATTGAGGAACCCCTTGTGGCCGAAGGAGAAGGACAATGCTCTACTCAAATGGAGCCATCACCCCCACAAGCCCCACACGCTTCCGATGAACAAAGAGAAGACTCTCAACAAAATGAACAAGCTCAAGGTCAAGATAAATTGCCCAACAATGATGATGTGTCCCATGATATTCAAGCACTCACCCAAGGCTCCGAACCTGCTCATGATCAAGATCAAGTGCAACCACGAGATCCAGACCAAGTAGAAGCACAAGATCAAGATCAAGAGCAACCACAAGTACAAGGACAAACAAGTGAACCTGCTCAAGTCGAAAGTCAAGATGATCAGGATATTGTCTCACAATTCCCTTCTGCAGCACCAACAGCCGGTGCCAAGGGAGGCTCAAGACGCAAGGGCAAGCAAAGTAAACAAGTCGATGCTCCCCAGTTATCCAATGAAGAACTCTTGGAGCGTCGAGCAGCCAAGATTGCGAACAAGCTGAGAGTCAAGTCACATCTTATGAAGAATGTACTTGGCAGTTTAAAAAGGGGAGTATCCACCCGTCAACAGATTTGGAATTATTGTGAGCATCATGCGTTTGTTTCGTATTGTGAACCTCAACAGGTACAGGAAGCGCTCGATGATGAGGATTGGCTTATGGCCATGCATGAAGAATTTAACAACTTCGAGCGTAACCAAGTCTGGGATTTAGTGCCAAGGCCAACGGAGGAACATAATGTCATCGGGACCAAATGGATATTCAAGAACAAGCAAGATGCCAATGGGATTGTGATTCAAAACAAGGCAAGATTGGTGGCTCAAGGCTACTCCCAAGTCGAGGGTATCGACTACGGTGAAACCTTTGCCTTTGTTGCTCGTCTAGAATCTATTCGCATGTTGCTTGCATTTGCTTCTCATCATAACTTCAAATTACAACAAATGGATGTGAAAAGTGCCTTTCTTAATGGTCCTTTAAATGAGTTGGTCTATGTCAAACAACCCCCGGGATTCGAACATCCCAAGCTCCCCAATCATGTGTACAAACTTAATAAGGCACTCTATGGCCTTAAACAAGCCCCACGTGCGTGATATGAGTATCTTACTGAGTTGTTACAAGACCGTGGGTTTGAAATTGGGAAGATAGATCCCACTCTTTTTACTAAGAGGGTTAAAGGGGATTTGTTCATATGCCAACTATATGTTGATGATATTATATTTGGCTCTCCTAACATTTCTTTCAATGAAGAATTTGCTGCACAAATGACTGAGAAATTTGAGATGTCCACGATGGGAGAGTTGAAGTTCTTCCTCGGGTTCGAGATTAAACAAGGCCTAGAAGGGACCTTCATCAAACAAGCCAAGTACACTCAAGACATGCTCAAACGGTTCGAGCTTGAAGATGTCAAACTGGACAAGTTCCCCATGCCAACAAGATGCAAGCTTGACAGTGATCCCAATGGTAAAGCAGTGGATCAAAAGGTATATCGCTCCATGATTGGATCCCATCATTTACCTTTGTGCATCTAGACCAGATATTATGTTGAGTGTAGGGATATGTGCACGGTTTCAATCCGCACCAAAAGAAAGTCATTATATGGCTGTTAAGCGGATCTTTCGATATTTGGCTCATACCCCAAACTTTGGCCTATGGTATCCCAAAGGAGCAAACTTCAACCTAGTAGGCTATTCTGACTCAGATTGGGCAGGAGATTGTGTGGAGAGGAAGTCAACTTCTGGAGGATGCCAATTCCTTGGTCACTCACTGGTAAGTTGGTCTTCAAAGAAGCATAATTGTGTCTCTCTATCATCCACCGAAGCTGAGTATGTGGCAGCTGCAAGTTGTTGTGCACAATTGCTATGGATGAGGCAAACTTTAAAGGATTACGGTGTCACTTGTGACAAAGTGCCTCTTCTATGTGACAATCAAAGTGCTATCAAGATTTCCCTCCACCCAGTGCAACATAGCAAAACCAAGCATATTGATATTCGCCATCACTTCATTCATGAACATATCAAGCTAGATGATATTGAGGTTCACTTCATCCACACTGAGGAGCAACTTGCTGATATTTTCACTAAGCCCCTAGATGAAGCAAGGTTCCGGGAGTTAAGGCATGAGCTAAATATCATTGATTCAAGTAATGTGGATTGAAGCTGGGCACGTTGCACCTTACTATGCATTCTATCTTGTTCTAGATGTAGGCATGGACATAGGGGGGAGTGTTGTTCTCTCAATGAACTCTTCCTCCTCCCATTATGCATAAATCGATCTAGTCTTTCACTTTAGCCATTGCCAAATGGCACTTGTGCTTCAAAGACGAGTGTTGGTCATGAACCCAAGGATAATTCTTTGCGGTGTCATACCTTTGTCTCAAACATAGGTGGCCTCGGCCACCGCCCCCCCCCCCCCCACCTTTCTCTCATATGGAAGAAAGGATACAAAATGACAAGTTAGCATATCTTACTGGTGCTATCTTCTTATTTTCACTAACTTGTCATTTGCCCACGTCCTTCTCATCTCCTAGGTCCCGTTGTGACATTTACAGCGGTACTACCGCCAGGGGTAGCGGTACTACCGCTAGGGATAGCGGTACTACCGCCAGGACCCCAGTCTACCACGACCTAACTAGGACATTTTTAGGGATGTCTCAAGGGGGAGCGGTACTACCGCCAGGGGGAGCGGTGCTACCGCAAGGACCCCAGCGGTACTACCGCCAGGTACCGGTACTACCGCCAGGACCACAACGGTACTACCGCTGGCCCGTACCCCTTGGGCTATATAAAGGAGGGGGAGCCCGTTTTTCCTGCCTCTTTATTCTTCCTCGTGGCTCCTCCCTCCCCAACCCCGAACTCCCCCTATTTGGATCTCTATCCGTGGAGCCCCTTCTCTCCGTTGAGTTGGAGGGTTTGCTCCACTTCTCCTTCCTCCTCCAAGTGCCATGGACATCGGTAAAGCTCCTCCATTTCTTCTCTTGGTTGATGTTTTCTTGTTCTAGGGTTAGGAGCATTGGTGGTTTGGATCCATGTCTTTGATATTGTGCTTTGTTCTTGGATGACATGAAGGAGATATTCGAGGGGAGTGTAGGTCCTATGATTCTTTGCTTTTATATTGCCATGCCCTAGGATTTTCATGTTTTAGATCAAGCACTTCTTCTATTTTTTGAATTAGATCTAAAACTTGCATTCTCTTGACTAGGCATGTCCTTATTTAGATGGTACTTGTGATCCTCATGTGGTTAGGGCTATGGTGGAGTTCTTAGTGATTATACACAGCCCATGGCCCTCGTAAATTCCATGTAGCCATATCTATGGGTTCTTTTCATATTCAGATCTGAAAATCAAACCCTAGCGGTACTACCGCCAGGGGTAGCGGTACTACCGCCCCCAGCGGTACTATCGCCAGGGGTAGCGGTACTACCGCCAGGACCCCAGCG
This sequence comes from Hordeum vulgare subsp. vulgare, assembly GCF_904849725.1. NCBI lineage: Eukaryota > Viridiplantae > Streptophyta > Magnoliopsida > Poales > Poaceae > Hordeum > Hordeum vulgare. The sequence continues at coordinate 168,385,891 of NC_058522.1, forward strand.
GTACTACCGCCAGGGGTAGCGGTACTACCGCCAGGACCCCGGCGATACTACCGCCAGGACCCCGGCGTTACTACCGCCAGGGGTAGCGGTACTACCGCCAGGAGGATACTCTATCTCTTCTTTTCATTTGCTTGGCAATGTGTGTTTACTTTTTATGCCTCTTCTTGTTCATTGCCTTGACTCCTTCTGTCGCTCTTTTTCGGTGTGTGTTTTGTGTCACAGGTGGTGCTCGCCGCTCGAACCCCCCACGGGACACACAGTCAAAGCATTACCGCAATCCAGAGGCTCCAGAGGGCTCCGCCACTTCCGGTCTGCAACCCAAAAAGAAGTCCTTCAAAAAGGCCGCTCACAAGGACAAGGGGGTCAATGTTCGCACTATTCCCCCTAAGGATTTTCTGCGGTTCCACACCCAAAATCACTATCTCCAAGAGAAGGCTGTAATCAGGAATGTCGAGCATGTTTGGGCAACAGATCACTGCAGGATCTACCGTGACATCATCAAGCATTTCAAGAAGAGTTTTGTTCCAGTTCAGAGGATTGACTTGGCTCACCTTCAGCGGAACCTGGATTACTTTGGTGACGCTCTCTCTCTGATTGACAAGCTGGGCATTAAGGAGATCATCTCCTTCAAGAAAGACTTTGATCCAGATGTTGTTGCCCAGTTCTATGTCATGGTTCACTTCTCGCCTGATGACGAGGGCTCACTGGTTTGGATGACTGGGACTCAGAAGATGACAGGTTCCTGGCATGAATTCATGGCATTTCTCAAGATTGATTTTCAAGGAGCTGACACTCCACTTGGGTCGCGTCCTCATGCTACAGCTTCCACTGATAGGGCCCCCGCCAAGGACAGGTTGCAGCAACTCTATGTGAATAAAGGTGTGCTCCCCAGGCATCTGGATATCATGCATCGGATCTTCCGCAACACCCTCTTTCCTCGCATTGGCAACTTCGATGAGGTACACGGCTCTCTGGCTGAGATGCTTCTGCTTTGTGAGGAGGCTATGACTAAGGAGTCTGCCCCTCTCGATATTTCTGATGTGATGTTCACTGAGCTCTGGAACTGCATCATGATGCGCAAGGTTCCATCTACGGGCCCTACTTGTTTGCCTATATTCGTCAGAAGTGGCAAGACACCTATCCGCTTGAGGAGTTCCACCTTCAGGCTGATTACTTTGTGCACGATCCTATCAAGCTCCGCATCAAGGACAAATGGGCCAACCCATCAACTTCATCTCAGCACATGGACACTGACACAGAGACTGTTGCTGATAGAGGAACTCCTTCTCAGTCTCGCTCTTCTGCCAAGCCATCTTGGGCCGTGAAACTGTAGGATAAAATGAAGACTCTCTTCTGTATGCAGGCTAAGGGACAGTATCAGACGCACGTGGCCCAGAAGGAGAACCGTCAGAGGCACAAGCGTGTCCTGAGGACACTTGATGTTGACATCTCGAGCGGATCAGAGGATGACATCACTCTAGAGTCTGCTTGGATGCGGGCTCAAGGTTACCAGTGGTCTGATGCAGAGGAGGAGGAGGACAATGAAGAGGAGCAGGACGATGCGGATGCTACGGACGAGTCTGGGGATGATGAGGATGAGGAGTGACCACCTGTGTCGTTAGGTGTACCCCTTTTTGGTGTCTTGTGCCAAAGGGGGAGAGAGTCTAGGAGCTGGATTTGATTTGAGAGTTGAACTTTGCTTAGCTTTGCTTATCTTTCGTGTTTGCTTTGAACTTGGTTTGCTTCTATTTTGCTATCTTTGCTTTGTGTGACATGAGACATGAACTAGTGTGAGATTTATTTCCATCATACGTTGTGAGTCATATGCTCCTTATTTTCATATATCTCTATCTTTTTGTTCACATGTTATTCACTTTGCAAATCCGGTATTGTCATCAATCCACCAAAAAGGGGGAGATTGTTAGGGCATAGTTTATGCCTAAGTAATTTTGGTGACTGATGACAGTACCGCAAAGGACTAACCGTGTGTGTTAAGATTTCAGATAACACACGTCAACGGCACAAGACGACTTGCCCCCTCTTTCATGGAACAGAAGCACGGTGTACTCTACGATTCTCTTTATTTGAGTCATAGGAAAGCCGTACTATTAAGAGGGGAACCGTAGTGGAAAGGTTTGGGTGGAATCAATCTTGCACGCGCACACTTCACCTCCTTCCCCCCTTGTCGGCAACTTTGGAGTGGCTCCCGCCTTTGTGTGTTTCTCTTCTTTGCAAATGGTCCCTCAGCGGTAGTATCGCTGTGCCTAGCAGTAGTACCGCTAGCCCTAGCGGTAGTACCGCTGGAGTGCTAGCGGTAGTACCGCTGGAGTGCTAGCGGTAGTACCGCCCCTGGTCAGCGGTGGTACCGCTCCAGGAGCTTAGTACCGCCTTCCTAGCGGTTGTACCTGGACGGACCTTTTTGCGAAGACTTTCTTGGCGGTGGTTGGCCCGGTAGTGCTTATGCACTATTATGGGCCAAGCGGTAGTACCGCTACAGCCAGCGGTAGTACCGCTGGAGTGCCAGCGGTAGTACCCCTGGAGTGTTAGCGGTAGTACCGCTACATCCAGCGGTAGTACCGCCAGGCACGGGCTGTGAGTGGGAAAACGGTTGGTTTCCCCCCCCCCACTATATAAGGGGTTCTTCTAGCTGTGGAACCTTATCTCTTACCCTCCCAAGCTCCATTGTTGCTCCATAAGCTCAAAAGTGCCCGATCTCTCTCCCTAGCCAATCAAACTTGTTGATTCTTTAGGGATTGGTTGAGAAGGCCTAGATCTACACTTCCACCAAGAGAAAAGTTGATTCCCCCACCAATCCCTTGCGGATCTTGTTACTCTTGGGTGTTTGAGCATCCTAGATGGTTGAGGTCACCTTGAAGCCACATTCCATTGTGGTGAAGCTTCGTGGTCTTGTTGGGAGCCTCCAAGCTTTGTGTGGAGTTTGCCCCAACCTTGTTTGTAAAGGTTCGGTAGCCGCCTTCAAGGACACCTATAGTGGAATCACGGTACCTTGCATCGTGTGAGGGCGTGAGGAGAATATTGTGGCCTTAGTGGCTTATTGGAGAGCATTGTGCCTCCACACCGCTCCAACGGAGACATACTTCCTGTCAAAGGGAAGGAACTTCGGTAACACATCCTCGTCTTCATTGGTTCCACTTGTGGTTATCTCTAACCTTTACTTTGTGAATGCTTATGTTGTTGTGTATCTCTTACTTGTCTTAGTAGCTCTTGTTGTTAGCTTCATTACGGTTCACCCCATTGTTGTTATATTTGTGAACCCGTATGTTGTTTACCCTAACTTGCTAAGATTAATTAAAAAGTGGACGTTGCCTATTCACCCCCCCCCCCCTCTAGTCAACCATATCGATCCTTTCACCCCGCTCATGGTTAATGGAACTATCTTGACCTTGGAACATGTGATGCAAAGGCTTGACGCTATTGAAAACAAAATTGCCACGGTTGAACTTATTGAGGGTTTGGATAGAAAGATCCACAATCAAATTTGTCAGTACGGATCCAAAGTGGGAAACTTTTTGAAAAAATTAAAGAAGAAGGAACTTATAGTTAATGATTCTTCTATAATTGGCAAATTAGAAGATGTCATAACCAACTTGGATTCCGCTTTTGCCGCTGTGCAAAATACTCCAAATCTTACTCTCAAAAAGACTGTCAAGCCTGTTTTTGTTCCTAAAGCTAGTGGTGAGTCATCTAATAAATATGAAAATCTTAAGATGATAAATGATCACACTACTTATGGTTTGAGCACCAAAGATGACTATACGTGATTCCATCACTTTTTGCCTAGCTAAGGGCGTTAAACAAAAGCGCTTGTTGGGAGGCAACCCAACAAATTTATCCTTTTTCTTTCTGTTTTGTGTTTTACACACTTTCATAATTCTGTTATGATTGTGTTTTTTGTGTTTTTTTGCATTTGTGCCAAGCAAAACCGTTATGATTAGTCTTGGGGATGATCATTTGGTCATGCTGGAAAAGACAGAAACTTTCTGCTCACGAAAAGAATTTTCATTTTTTTCTGTAAGAGCTTTTGAGTTGATTCTTTTTTATGTTGATTTCTATGCAAATGGTGCAGACTATCGTCATGTTTAAGAATTTTTGAAGTGCCAGAGGTATACTAAATATACATATTGCTACAGACTGGTCTGCTGTTAACAGATTCTGTTTTTTGTTGTGTTGGTTGCTTATTTTGATGAAACTATGGATAGTATCGGGGGGTATTAGCCATGGAAGATTGAAAGTACAGTAACCCAACATCATCACAAGTAGAATTTAAGTTTGCTACAGTACCTAAGGAAGTGGTGGTTTGCTTTCTTGTACTAATGTTATCACGAGTTTCTGTTTAAGTTTCGTGTTGTGAAGTTTTCAAGTTTTGGGTGAAGTTCTTATGGAAAAAAAGATAAAGAGTGGCAAGAGCTCAAGCTTGGGGATGCCCAAGGCACCGCAAGAGATTCAAGTATGTCGTAAAAGCCTAAGCTTGGGGATGCCCCGGGAAGGCATCCCCTCTCTCTCGTCTTCAATCCATCGGTAATGTTACTTGGGGCTATATTTTTATTCACCACATGTTATGTGTTTTGCTTGGAGCGTCTTGTATCGTAGGAGTCTTTTATTTTTATTGTGTCACAATCATCCTTGCTGCACACCTAGAGAGAGAGACATGCACTCACCGTGATTTTGTCGAGCTTCACTTATATCTTTTAGTAGACAATTCAGCTCACATGTGCTTCACTTATATCTTTTGAGCTAGATACTTTTGCTCTATGTGCTTCACTTATATCTTTTAGAGCATAGTGGTGCGTGGCTTGGTAGTTGATCTATGCTTTGAAAGTAGTCTCAAAAGGGGTAGTTATCCAAAGGGATACGAAAACTTCCACCTTCATGTGCATTGAATAGTTAGAGAAGTTTGATTCATCTCAATTAGTTTTGAGTTGTGGTTATGGTAATTTTGAAGTCATGGTAGTAAGGTGTTGTGGATCTAGAAATACTTGTGTTGAAGTTAGTGATTCCCGTAACATGCACGTATGGTGAACCGCTATGTGATGAAATTTGAGCATGATTAGTCTATTGATTGTCATCCTTTGCGTGGCTGTCGGGATCGCGCTATGGTTTATACCTACCAACCCTTCCCCTAGGAGTATGCGTTGAATGCTTTGTTTCAATTACTAATAAAACTTTTGCAACAAGTATATGAGTTCTTCATGACTAATGTTGAGTCCATGGTTTAGATGCACTTTCACCTTCCACCATCACTATCTTCTTAGTGTCGTGCAACTTTCGCCGGTGCACAAAACCCACCATTAGCCTCCCTCAAAACAGCCACCATACCTACCTACTATGGCTTTTTCAAAGTCATTCCGAGATATATTGCCATGCAATTACCACCATGACATGTGCCACCACATCTACATTGCCATTGCATGATCTTAAGATAGCTAGCATGATGTTTCCATTGATGTCTATGCCATGCTAGATCATTGCCACGGTACACTACCGAACGCATTCCATATAGAGTCATAGTTGCTCTAAGTTTTGAGTTGAAAGTGTGATGATCATCATTAATGGGGCATTGTCCCATGTGAGGAAATAAAAGAGGCCAAAGAAGCCCACCAAAAAAATGCCAAAGAGCCCACCAAAATAAAAAAAATGAGAGAAAAAGAGAGAAGGGATAATGCTACCACTTTTTCCACACTTGTGCATATTAAGCACCATGATCTTCATGATTGAGAGTCTCTCTTTTTGTCACCACCATATAGCTACTGGGAAATTTTCATTATATAACTTGGCTTGTATATTCCAATGATAGGCTTCCTCAAAATTGCCTTAGGTCTTCGTGAGCAAGCAAGTTGGATGCACACCCACTAGTTTTCTTTAAGAGCTTTCACATACTCGTAGCTCTAGTGCATCATTTGTATGGCAATCCCTACTCATTCACATTGATATCTATTGATGAGCATCTCCACAGCTCATTGATATGCCTAGTTAATGTGACTATATTCTCCTTTTTGTCTAGCAACCTCCACCACATTCCACACCATCTATAGTGCTATAACCATGGCTCACGCTCATGTATTGCGTGAGAGTTGAAAAGGTTTGAGAAAGTAAAGGTGTGAAACAATTACTTGGCCTATACCGGGGTTGTGCATGATTTAAATTCATTGTGCAATGATGATAGAGCATAGCCATACTATATGCTTTTGTAGGGATAACTTTCTTTTGGCCTTGTTATTTTGAAAGTTCATGATTACCTTGCTAGTTTGCTTGAATTATTATTGTTTCCACGTCAATAGCAAACTATTGTTTTGAATCTAATGGATCTGAACATTCACGTCACATAAGAGGAATTACAAAGGACACCAAGGCTAGGTAGCATGAAAGCATCAAAAATTCATTCTTTATCACTTCCCAACTCGAGGACGAGCTGGAGTTAAGCTTGGGGATGCTTGATACGTCTCAAACGTATCTATAATTTTTGATGGTTTTATGCTGTTATCTTGTCTTCTTTGGATGTTTTGTTTACCTTTTATATCTTTTTTGGGACTAACTTATTGATTCAGTGCCAAGTGCCAGTTCCTGTTTTTTCTGTGTTTTTTACTCTTTTCAGATCTGATTTTGGAACGGAGTCCAAACGGAATAAAAACCCCGAAATGATTTTTTTCCCGAACGGAAGAAGATCAGGGGGGCTCTGGGCCAAGCCATGTGGGCTCCAGGGAGCCCACAAGCCCCCACTCCGCCACCAGGGGGAGGTGGCGGTGGCACGGCTTGTGGCCTCCCTGGCCGCCCCCTGACCTAGATCCTTGGCCTATATATTCCCAAAAATTCAGCAAAAAATGAGGGGAGCCTCGAAAATACTTTCCCGCCGCCGCAAGCTTCCGTTTCCGCGAGTTCTCATCTGGAGACCCTTCTCGGCAACCTTCCAGAGGGGACTTTGGAGTTGGAGGGCTTCTTCATCATCATCATCGCCCCTCCAATGACTCGTGAGTAGTTCACTTCAGACCTACGGGTCCGTAGTTAGTAGCTAGATGGCTTCTTCTCTCTCTTGGATCTACAATACAAATTTCTCCATGATCTTCATGGAGATCTATCCGATGTAATCTTCTTTGGCGGTGTGTTTGTCGACATCCGATGAATTGTGGATTTGTGATCAAATTATCTATGATATATATTTGAGTCTTTGCTGATTTCTTATATGCATGATTTGATATCCTTGTAAGTCTCTTCGAGTCTTGGGTTTTGTTTGGCCAACTAGATCTATGATTATTGCAATGGGAGAAGTGCTTGGTTTTAGGTTCTACCATGTGGTGACCTTTCCCAGTGACAGTAGGGGCAGCAAGGCACACATCAAGTAGTTGCCATCAAGGGTAAAAAGATGGGGTTTTATCATTGGTTTGAGATTATCCCTCTACATCATGTCATCTTGCTTAAGGCGTTACTCTGTTCTTATAGACTTAATACACTAGATGCATGTTGGATAGCGGTCGACGTGTGGAGTAATAGTAGTAGATGCAGACAGTATCGGTCTACTTGTTTTGGACGTGATGCCTATAGAAATAATCATTGCATAGATATCGTCACGACTTTGCGCGGTTCTATCAATTGCTCGACAATAATTTGTTCACCCACCGTCTACTTGCTTTCATGAGAGAAGCCACTAGTAAACACCACGGCCCCCGGGTCTATTCATATCCATCGTTTACACCTCCGCTTTTAATTTGCTTTGTTACTTTGTTGCTTTCAGTTCTCACTTGGCAAACAATCTATAAGGGATTGACAACCCCTTCATAGCGTTGGGAGCAAGTTTTTGTGTTTGTGCAGGATCTTGAGATACTCGTCCACTGGATTGATACCTTGGTTCTCAAACCGAGGGAAATACTTACCACCGCTACGCTACATCACCCTTTCCACTTCGAGGGAACACCAACGCAAGGCTCCAAGGCCACGGGGGAAATCCTTTGCGTACTTGCCTAGGAAGTCCCTTAAGGCGTAGCCGCAGCAGGAAGATCAAGCCAAGTATTCTCCCGTCGACGTGCCTATTTCTGGCGCCGTTGGAAGGTCTTTTGTTGCAGTAGCAGGGCCTCTCTCTCTCTCTGAGGAAAAAACCTTAGCTATTAATATAAAATAAAAACTTGCAAAAACACCCGAGAACAATTGGGGGGTTTGGGGGGAGACAAAAATATATTTGGGCTCCTAGAAACATGCACTTATTTCTAAAATTGGTTGGGCATTTTTAGGAGAATAACAATTAATTGCCAAAATTATTATTAAAGTGGTTGTTTGTGCAAAACCTCAACAAAAGAAAAACACCACATAGGACCAAATACTTATTGAAAATTCCTACTGAATATTTGGGAGCTATGGAAAATTTTGCTAGTAGAACAAGGCAAGTTAAAACAACACGTAACACTTAATGGAATATAAGGGATTTTGACAAGATTTTGTAAAAGGGTTTTGCATGGTTTGAAAAGGAATTAAACTAGGACCCACTCACCACTTGCAAGCACACTTCACACACAAAACCTCACAGGGCACTTGAACAAACATTATGCAACGAAATGATATGATGATTATGATGCCATGATGCAAGATGTCATGAAGCAAAATTTATTATTTCCCAACCACATATGGCATAGTTGGAAGGTTCAAGATGATAGATATTACAAATAAGGCTAGGGAGTACTTGGGCTCTTACAAATCTTGCACGGTACAAGAGGATCTCGACCCGAGATTTAGGATTGAAAGAATTCAGGGTACTCAGAACGGAGAAGGTCCTCGCGTTCCCAAGTGGCTTCTTTGTCAAAATGGTGTGACCATTTAACTTTGAGGAGTTTGATAGACTTGTTGCGAGTCTTGCGCTTGGTCTATTCGAGAATAGCAACTGGATGCTCATGATATGAATGGTGTGGATGGAGATCAATGTCTTGGAAGTCAATTGTGCGCTTGGGAGTCTTGAAGCACCTGTGGAGCTAAGAGACATGAAACACATCATGCACATTTGAAATGGGTGTTAGCTCTAACTCATAAGCAAGGTCACCTCTTTTTCCAACAATCTTGAAAGGACCCACGAATCATCGATCAAGCTTTCCTTTGATGTGAAATAACTGAGTGCCCTTCATGGGAGACACATTGAGATAAGCGAGCGGGCAGCTACTAGCAAGCGCATGTGTGGGGTGAGGTGATGAGCATGCACGATGCTCTACTACTACTCTGCTGCGGCCATGTCATCACATCGAGGGAGGAGCGGGGCGAAGCGACGATTACAAAGAGAGAGAGGGAAGGAGGCGACGACCCTCACACAGGGGAACTCGAGGCGATCCGCGACACTGGTCGGGGTGACATCGACGATGACGCGGTGATGCAGCAGCAGCTCCGCTCGAGCCGTCGGAGATGGGGACGACGGGCTTGGATCGGTCCCTTGGCGAAGATGACGTAGGCAAGGATGAAGACGACGGCCACGATGCTCCCGAGAGGACTACCCAGGTTGCTGGCTTCACGGAGGAGAGGATCATGCGTTCCTCTCGGCCATGGCGATGGCGATGCAGGAAGCATACCCGACGGCGCGAGAGGGACGAATGGGGCAAAAAATGGAGCGAGGACCAGTTTAGGGCACCAGTGGGGACCTAAATAGGACGAGCTGGTGAGGGAGGACTGTCTGATACGAGCAGACGAGGATCAATGGCATCCTCCCTATTCGTATTGTGCTGACAAACACAAGGAAGGAGAAAGTTGTGTCTACATGAGCTTGGATCGAAATTAGAGCTATTGGGCATCTCTCTCTCACACACAAAAAAACCCTTAGCTACTAAAAATAAAATACAAACTTGCAAAAACACCCGAGAACAATTGGGGGGTGGGGAGACAAAAATATATTTGGGCTCCTAAAAACATGTACTTATTTCTAAAATTGGTTGGGCATTTTTAGGAGAATAAAAGTAAATTGTAAAAATAATTATTAAAGTGGTTGTTTGTGCAAAACCTCAATAGAATAAAAACACCACATATGACCAAATACTTACTGAAAATACCTACTGAATATTTGGGAGCTATGGAACATTTTGCTAGTAGAACAAGGCAAGTTAAAACAACACCTAACTCTTAATGGAATATTAGGGGTTTTGACGAGTTTTTGCAAAAGGGTTTTGCATGGTTTGAAAAGGAATTGAACTAGGACCCACTCACCACTTGCAAGCACACTTCACACACAAACCCTCACAGGGCACTTGAACAAACATTATGCAACAAAATGATATGATGATTATGATGCCATGATGCAATATGTCATGAAGCAAAACTTATTATTACTCAACTACATATGTTATAGTTGGAAGGTTCAACATGAGATATATTACAAATAAGGCAAGGGGGCACTTGGGTTGTTACACTCCGGCCCCGTCAAGGCTCCCGGTTTAGAAGCCACTAGGACAGGTGCGCCCCGAGGCCCCTCGTGGCCCCTCGGAAGTAGCCCCCACTAATCGAAGCGGGGCATTATCCGAACAAGGTCTTCCCGCTCTTGTACTTGTACAAGAGGAACCCCCCATGGGGAAGGCCACCGACGGTCTCGCCAATTAGGATCTGGAGCACCAAGGTGAGCGTGTCAACTCGCATGCGCTCCGAATGAAGCCGCACGGGGTCATACAGCCAGGAGAAGGCCCACATCAGGCGGGAGTGGTGTAAAAGGGGGTCAATCCGCGGCCTAAGGAACTCCCTCACAACCAGCGCGGCGGTCACCCGCGCTTCCCTCAAGGTTTCTAACCTGCTCCACACCAGCAACAACTTTCGGTCATCGAGCCTTGGGTGACCCCACCCGGAGCTTGGCGCCGCCGGGGGTGATGGGGTCAGCACCAGGGGGTTGTTCTGCCTCACGTCCACATACACCCACTACCGCCTAAAGCCTTCAGCGGTGTGATCGATTTTCACATCAATGCACTCGCCCGCTGTCGCATCCATGACGTGGAAGGACACGCACCTAAAGTGTTGGTTGGGTGCGATCAATTGCAGAGAGAAGAAGTGTTGGAACAATGCCACCGAGAGGAGAGCACCCACGAAGGCCTCGCAAAGGAAGGCGAGCGGCAAGAGAAGAAGAATGGATCTCGCATCAAGATGCGGCACATTGATTTGGTAATGTGTGAGCACGGCACTGAAGAACTCCGAGAACACGGGAAGCAAGCCAGAGAAGATGGAAGCACAATTGCTCCCTAAGGTGGTTTTGGTAATTAATCGCAACATATGCATAATTGGACTAATGATTTTATTCGAGTATATTTCAGAAAAGTTCAAAGATGCTTTGGCTATAGGATTGCGAGGAGATGCCCCTTGATGCAAGGAAGGAATATGATTGGCACAGGCTTCAAGCAAGAAGACTCTTCATTTTCCATTTGTGAGAAATCACTTTGAGTCCATAGGAAAGCCAATACTATTAAAAGGGGATGAGGTATTATGATGAATTGGTTGCTCCAAGTGCTTAGAGGTAGCCACCAAAAATACTCAAACATTCTCCCACAAAATATCTTTGTCCAAACCCAAACCAGCAAAATCAGTGCCACCAACAATTTCCATTCGGCCCTACCAATTTTACACTTGACACAACCTATGCCAAACCTACGATCTCGGTTCCACAAACATTCCTATCGGTGCCACCGAGATTCAGTGACCAACTTTCTGTTCAGACAATTTCAAGAATCAGAATTTCCGAGTTTGAAATCGATCTCACTGAGATTTGGAAACTCATCTAGGTCATTGTATCCGTACCACCAAGATTCCTATGTCAGTCTCACATAGAATTCAAAAGTTTCCACATTTAGTGCAACTCGGTACCACCGAGATTCATTTTGGTGTCACCGAGATGGGCAATAATGATTTAACGGTTGGATTTTGGGGGATGCCTATATATACCCCTCCACCTACCTGTGATTCCTAGAGGAAGCACTCAGAACACACTTACACTTGCCAAATCCATTTTTTTAGAGAGAGACACCTACTCATGTGCTGAGATCAAGCGATTCCATTCCAACCATTTGAAACTTGATTTCTAGCCTCCCCAAGTTGCTTTCCACAAGATCAATCTCTCCTACCTCTGCCAAATCTGAGAGAGAGGGAGAGTGATTGAGTGTTGAGGAGACTATCTTTAGAAGCACAAGAGCAAGGAGTTCATCATTCTACCACATCTATTACCTTTTGGAGGGTGGTACCTCCTAGATTGGTTAGGTGTCACTCGGGAGCCTCCTACTTCGTGTTGTAGAGTCGAACCAAGATGTTTGTAAGGGCAAGGAGATCGCCTACTTCCTGAAGATCTATCCTGAGTGAGGATAGTCGTGTGTGCACGGAAGCCGTGGTGGAATAGACAAGGCTGCTCCTTCGTGGACCCCTTGTGGGTGGAGCCCTCTGTGGACTCTCGCACTCATTACGCTCCGTGGGTTGAAGTCTCCACTAATAAGAACGTACGATAGCGCCACCTATCGGAACCATGCCAAAAATTGTCGTGTCAACCTTTGCATTTGATCTCCCTACCTTACCCTCTACTTTACACTTGCATGTTTTACTTTTCGCTGCTATACTCTTAGATGTGCATGTGTATGGTGTACTTGACTATTCATAATTGCTAAAACTGGCCCAAACTTAAAATTGGGAAAAGGCTAAGTTTTTTTCTTGTCGAGTAGTCTAATCAACCCACTCTAGACATACTTTCGATCCTACAAGTGGTATGAGAGATTTGGTCTACATTGAATTGGTTTTACAACTTGGGGGGGTATGGCGTCTAGTGAGGGAAATTATCACCGTATATGTTCATATTTTGATGGCACTAATTTCGCCAGTTGGAAGCATAAGATGAAAATGCATATTCTTGGTCGTGATCTTGCCGTCTGGGTTGTTGTTCGTGTTAGTGTGCAAGGTGATTTCTTCGGAGAAGGAAAAGAACCGGATCATGATGCGACAGCGAAAGAACTCAAGATGGTGCAATTCAATGCTCAAGCCTGTGATATTCTGTTCAACTGCTTGTATCCCGAATAATTCAACAAATTAGTCGCCTTGATAATGCAAAGGAAATTTGGGATACTTTGATTGATATGCACGAAGGTACTGATTCTATGAGGGAATATATGTTGGATGTGCTTCAAAGTCAGCTTGACAAGTTCAAGATGAAGGATGGTGAACGAGTCGTTGAGATGTATTCTAGGCTAGCTATCATCATAAATGAGATTGCCAGCTTAGGAAGTGAATAGATGACCGACAAATTCATCATCAAGAAGATACTTAGAGCCTTGGATGGAAGATACGACACCGTGTACACATTAATCCAAATGATGGCAAACTACAAGGATCTCAAGCCAACTAAAGTCATTGGAAGGATTGTTGCTCATGAAATGTCTCTCAAGGACAAATATGAGTTGCACAACAAGTCAAGCGGTGCTTAGAAATCTTCAAGCGATGCCCCCACTACTTCAAGTGAGAACCTTGTTACCAATGAAAAGATAAGCCTCATGGTCAGAAAATTCAAGAAGTTCTACAAGAGTAGAGGCAAATAGAGAAGCTCAAGTTCAAGATATGATGAAAAGCGTTCGTCTAGTCGTGACCGAAACTGCTACAACTGTGGGAAGCTCGGACATTATTCTAATGAGTGCTTGATACGTCTCCATCGTATCTACTTTTCCAAACTCTTTTGCCCTTGTTTTGGACTCTAATTTGCATGATTTGAATGGAACTAACCTGGACTGACGCTGTTTTCAGCAGAATTGCCTTGGTGTTATTTTTGTGCAGAAATCAAAGTTCTCCAAACGTCCTGAAAATTTACGGGGAGCAGTTTTGGAAAATAAGAAAAATATTTGCGCCAAGTTCCACCTGAGGGGGTGGGCCAGTGGGCCACAAGCCCTCGCTCCGCCACCACCACCCTGGTGGCGGTGGACAGGCTTGTGGGGCCCACACGGCTCTGCCGCCCCCAATCTGAGGTCTATAAGATCCCTTTCGTCCCAGAAAAAATAAAAAAGAGAAGTTTTTGTCGTGTTTTTGATACGGAGGCGCCGCCACCACCTGTTCTTCATCTGGAGGGCAGATCTGGAGTCCGTCTTGGGCTCCGGAGAGGTGAAATCGTCGCCATCGTCATCATCAACCTCCTTCCCTCTCCAATTCCATGAAGCTCTTCGTCGTTCCTGAGTAATCTATTCGTAGGCTCGCTGGGCGGTGATGAGTAGGATGAGATCCATCATGTAATCGAGTTAGTTTTGATGGGGATTGATCCCTAGTATCCACTATGTTCTGAGATTGATGTTGCTACTACTTTGCCATGCTTAATGCTTGTCACTAGGGCCCGAGTGCCATGATTTCAGATCTGAAATTATTATGTTGTCACCAATATATGTGTGTTTTAGATCTGATCTTGCAAGTTGTAGTTACCTACTATGTGTTATGATCCGGCAACCCCGGAGTGACAGTAACCGGAACCACTCCCCGTGATGACCATAGTTTGAGGAGTTCATGTGTTCACCAAGTGCTAATGCGTTGGTCCGGTTCTTTATTAAAAGGAGAACCTTAATATCCCGTAGTTTCCTTTTGGACCCCGCTGCCACGGGAGGGGTGGACAATAGATTTCATGCAAGTTCTTTTCCCTAAGCACGTATGACGACACACAGAATGCATGCCTACATCACATTGACGAACAGGAGCTATCCACATACCTCTCCGTGTTATAACTGTTGCATGATGAATATCATCCAAACAAATCACCGACCCATTCCTACGAGTTTGTCCTGCTGCTGCTACTATTGTTGCTACTGCTGTTACTTGTTTTGCTCTGCTGCTGCTACTACTGTTGCTACTGCTGTTACTTGTCTTGCTCTGCTGCTACTGTTGCTACTACTGTCGCTTGCTACTGTTGCTACTTGCTACTGCTGTCACTACTGCTTTTCCTTGCCGCTGCTACTGCTCGTTACACCGTCGTTACTCGCTACTTTGGTGTTACTACTTTGCTTGCAGATACTAATCTTTCATGTGTGGTTGAATCTGACAATTTAACTGCTAATGCTTGAGAGTATTCTCTCACCTCCCGTCGTGCGAATCAACAAATTTGGGTCGAATACTCTACCCTCGAAAACTGCTGCGAACCCACGCGCTGGTGGGACATCAACAACATTCTTCTAGTTTCGTTGCCGGGGAGTGCTAGCAGCATTCTTCTGGTACCGTTGTAAAGGGGAAGAACAATTGACATCAAGCATTGTTCTGGCACCATTGCCAAGGATTGCAATCAGCATTTTTCTAGCGCCGTTGCCGGGGAGGTATTGCTATATTCTCTGAGTTACTTGGGATTTATATCTGCTGATCACTATGAAGAATCTGAAGGATGCGAAGACCAAAGTCTTGCCCTCAACTACGAGGGGAGGTAAGGAATTGCCATCTAGCTCTGCACTTGATTCACCTTCAGTTATGAGTAAGTTTACGACGTCACCTCCTGCTAGAAATCTTGATATGTCGCTTGTGCTTGATGATGCTTATGATGCTATTGCTAGAGATGCTATGCTTGATACTATGCCTGATGATGCTATGCTTGATACTATGCCTGATGATACCATGCTTGATACTATGCGTGATGATGCTATGCTTGATACTGCTAGAGATGCTATGCTTGATACTGATTTGCCTGATGATGCTAGAGATGCTATTTTTCCTGATGATGCTATGCTTGATACTGCTAGAGATACTATCTTGCCTGATGTTCCACTAGGAGTGTTCCTTGATGCTCATATTGCTAGAGTTACTGCCAATGCTCGTGATGCTTCTGAAACTGCCGATACTATTGAGATAGAACCTGCTTTTGCTCCTGCTAGATCTAGCTCTCCTAGATATGAATTGCCTGATATACCTGAGGGTTACGTTATGGAGGGAGAGATAGCTGAGGATTTTCTTGCGTGTAAGGATGCCTATGATGCTGAGAAATTACTTCTCAAGTGGAAGAAAAAATCTCGGGAAGCTAGGATGAAATATGACCCGAAGTTTGCCACTTCACCTATCTTTATCATCGATAAGGATTATGAATACTCTATCGATCCTGAGATAATCTCTCTAGTCGAATCTGATCCTTTTCACGGTTATGAGTCTGAGACGGTCATAGCCCATCTTGCCAAACTAGGCGAAATAGCCAACTTTTTCACTAATGAGGAGAAGATCTGCCACTACTATATCCTTAAGTTGTTTCCTTTCTCTCTAAAGGATGACGCTAAAGCCTGGTTCACCTCTCTTGCTCCTAGATGTGTGCGTAGTCCCCAGGAGATGGTCTATTACTTCTCTGAGAAATATTTCCCTGCCCATAAGAAGCAAGCTGCCTTGCAGGAAATATACAACTTTGCTCAACTCCAAGAAGAGAGTCTTCCACAAGCTTGGGGGAGGCTCGTCCAGCTACAGAATGCTTTGCATGATCACCCTCTTAAGAAGAACGAGATACTTGATATCCTCTATAACGGACTTACCGATGCCTCTAGAGACCACCTAGATAGTTGTGTGGGTTGTGTTTTTAGGGAACGAACTGTAGAACAAGCTGAGACTCTACTCAATAACATCTTGATCAATGATAATGCTTGGACTATTCCCGAACCACCTCCTAAGCCAACTCCTAAGAAAATAGGTATTCTATTCCTCAGTCCCGAAGATATGCAAGAAGCCAAGAGATCTATGCAAGATAAAGGCATTAGATCTGAAGATGTCAAAAACCTATCACCTATCGAAGAGATCCATGGTCTCGATAACCCGATACAGGTAGTAGAAGTGAATTCTCTGCGTAGGTTTGATGAGAGTGATATTCCTTTTGATAAACCTGCTAGCCTATGCTTTGATGAATTTGACAACTTTGTTGCGAAACAACAGAGTTTCAATGATTATGTTAGCAGACATTTGGAACAAAGTACTCGTATGCTTAGCCATTTAAGTGCTTGTGTAGACAGAAACGTCAATGATCTGAAGCTTCTGAGTAAACATGCCTCTATGATTACTACTCGGGTAGAACAAGTACTTAAAGCTCAGAATGACCTGCTCAATGAATTAAATGACAACTCTGTCAGAGTCATTACTAGAGGAGGCAAAATGGCTCAGGAACCTTTGTATTCTGAAGGTCATCCTAAGAGAATTGACCAAGATTCTCAAGGAATCAATGTTGATACACCTAGTCATCCTAAGGAGAAGAAGAAGGATGATAGAAACCTGCACGCCAGTTCACCAAATACTGTCACACCTGAAGAACCTAATGATATTTTTGCGTCTGATGCAGAAACACAATCTGGTGATGAACATGAACCTAGTGACAATATGGACAGTGATGTTCATAATAATGCTCAACCTAGCCATGATGAGGATGTGGAGATTGAACCTACGGTTAATCCTGATAACCCACAACCTAAGAGATATGATAAGAACGACTTCACTGCTAGGAAGCATGATAAAGAAAGGGAGCCATGGGTTCAGAGACCTATGCCCTTTCCTCCTAAGCCATCCAAGAAAAAGGATGATGAGGATTTTGAGCGCTTCGTTGAGATGATAAGACCCATCTTTCTGCAGATGCGGTTAACTGATATGCTCAAGAAGTCTCCGTATGCCAAGTACATGAAAGATATCGTGGCCAATAAACGGAAGATACCAGATCTTGAGATCTCCACCATGCTTGCCAACTACACTTTTAAAGGTGGAACTCCTAAGAAACTTGGTGATCCCGGAGTGCCCACTATACCTTGCTCAATCAAAGGAAACTACGTAAGAACTGCCTTATGTGACCTTGGAGCCGGTGTTAGTGTTATGCCGCTTTCTCTTTATCGTAGACTTGAGTTGGATAAGTTGACACCCACTAAAATTTCTGTGCAAATGGCCGACAAATCAACTGCTTTACCTATTGGCATTTGCGAGGACGTGCCTGTTGTGGTTGCTAACACCACTATCTTAACAGACTTTGTTATCTTGGATATTCCCGAGGATGATGCCATGGTGTCATCTTTGGAAGACCCTTTTTAAACACTGCAGGGGCTGTTATAGATTGCAACAAAGGCAATGTCACTTTCCACGTCAACGGTAATGAGCACACAGTGCACTTTCCGAAGAAACGATATCCAGTACATTGCATCAATGCTATCGAAAAGACTTCATCGATTCTCATTGGGAGCTTTGAATGCCCTATTCCTCGTGTCAAGATGAAGTATGATTTGCTTGTTGGGGAGATACATATCCCCATTGAGGTGACTTAGTGGCTATTCAAAAATTCTTCGTTCTCTCTTGCGATTCGAGAAGGTTTTGTCATAAGGATTTGGTCAACCCCATTGACGGATTTCTTTCGATGACCATGAAACGGATGATTCAAAGAGTCACATACCTCTATTTTAAGCTTTCTTTTTCTTTTGCTTAGAAGAAAAATGATAGAATTAGTTTAGCTTTTCCTGTTTTCTGTTTTAGCGTCCCGGAGAAAAATACCTCGAAAATAAAAGTTCTCTGATGGTCCTGAAAATTTAGTATGATTTTTTCTGGAATTTTTGGAAATTTCTGGGCCTGAGAGATGGCCTGGGGGCCTGACCAGTGGGCCACAAGCCCTGCCAGCGCCACCTACCCCCCTAGTGGCGGGGTGCAAGCTTGTGGTGCCCACAGGCACCCCCTCCACTCATTCCAGCTCTCAGCCTCTTCTTCCACCTCCAGAAAAAATTGTTTCGCAGCTCAAACCCGTGGTCTTGCTCATTTGGCTGTGATTTTCGATCTCCTTGCTCAAAGCACCATTCTCCGAACCGTTTTGGGGAAATTTCTCCTTGGTAAGTGACTCCTCCATTGGTCGAATTAGTTTTTGCTCTAGTGCTTTATCCTTCGCGTATTCTTGCTACCTTGGTGACCCTGTTCTTGAGATAGAAATGTTGGTTTTAGCTTGTCCCAAGTAGTTTTAGCGCGTGATACGGTCTCTAGGCACTAGTAGGAGTAGTTGCTACAAGGTGTGGTGGGTCTTCATTCACTTTTATCTTGAACTTCAAAAATTTCAGCAAAAGGAAATTATGTTGAGGAGGAAGTTTCATGGTGGTTCCTCAAGTAAGAAGGGTCCTCGTCTCTCTTTTCGGGAGCCCGAACCTTTTCAACTAAGGGACACACCGGTA
Source organism: Hordeum vulgare subsp. vulgare (assembly GCF_904849725.1). NCBI lineage: Eukaryota > Viridiplantae > Streptophyta > Magnoliopsida > Poales > Poaceae > Hordeum > Hordeum vulgare. The sequence goes on from NC_058522.1 coordinate 168,404,994, forward strand.
CAACCATGTGAATGGCCTTCCGATGAGTTCATGATCGAAGCAGGTTTCAAAGATGAGTTTGATACACTTGTCCGCAATGCCGGGTTAGAAGAATTCCTCTCAGATAAATGTGAACGGTATGCTATGCTCACTGCCTCTTTCGTGCGTAGATTTAAATTTTCAGTTGGCCGTGACTCATCCTTACTTTTTGATTTGTATGATAAATCCTATATCATGGACTTGGAGGATTTCAATAGGATTTGCAAGATACCCGATGGGGGTAGTATTAATTATCCTCCTAAGTCTTCGGTCAGAGACTTTGTCTCCAGTATAACTGTTGGAGAAACCAGAGATATCACGCAAGCCACCATAGGAAGCATCTATTTCCCTGCCTTGCACTACTTTGCCCTCTTCATTGGTAGGTGCATTAACGGTAAGGGTGCACATTGTCACCTATGCGCTTCCGACCTTAGTATCCTTAAGAGTGCAGTAACAGGTGACAGGAGCTTTAATATGAGAGCTATAATAGCAAGGAGGCTGAATATAAATGCTAGTGAGGGGGATTTCTTTGGTGGAGTTTATGCTACACGCTTAGCAAATTTTCTTGGAGTATCCATCCGTCCGGAAGACCCTCCTCTCCGTACAGCCTACCTTGATCGTGTCGCTCTAACACACTACCAGTTCCTTGAGAGAGATCATGGATCCCTCCTATACCGCTTGATATTTAACCAGTAGCGTGTTTTCCATATTACCCTTCATGCTCCTGCTTTCTTTGACTTTCAGGTAAAACGAAGATACAACATAACCATAGGAGAGGCAGAGGAGTATGAGAGGGAGGCGACGGTTGCTCGACTTCGTGAGGCAGCTATTCAGGCAGTGGCTGCAGCGATCCCGTGTAACACCCATTATGATTTTGGGTTTCGCCAGGATCATCCTTGGGAGTAGACCAAGCTAGGCCAAAAGCCTAATCTTGGGGGAGTACGTGTTCTCACCGACTTTACATTCATGCCTATGCTTTCACTCTGTTAGCCAGTGTTTACACTTTGCCACTGTATTATCCATGCTAGTTTATCTTCGTTTTCTTGTTTTCTTGTTTTGTGTCCTTTTGAGAAACCCAAAAAGATTTTTCTTTCTTCTTTTGCTTGTTGGGAGCTTTCTCGTGTAAATAGTTTTCTTTTTCTTTGTGTCAAGCTAGAAGATATTGGTTTCAATGTTTATTGGTTCTTACATGCTTACCTGTTTAGCTTTCAAAGAGCCATATTACTTTGTCTTCTCCTTTGTGTTTGCCTGCAGATTCAGCTTAGTCCAATGTGCTTATTATTGTTCACATTGTTTGATCGTGCAAATGAAAGGCAACAATGATGATATATGATGAAGTGACTGAGACTGAAAAGCTGGTATGAACTCTATCTATTTTGTTTTTGTAAATATGACTAGCTTGTCGACACAGATTTAGCTTTGTTGTGAGAGAACCATGTTTGCAATGACAACTTAGAGATCATAGTTTCTGATGCCATGCTTATTTAGCTGAGAGCTTATAATGGTTTGTCTTGAATGCCAACATAGATTTTGAGATGACTATGATGTAGTATGATAGGATGGTATTCTCCTTTGAAAGTTTCAAGTGGCTTGACTTGGCGCATGTTCATGCATGTAGTTGAAACAAAATCAACATAGCCTCTATGATGTTCGTGTTCATGGTGATTTATGTCATGTTCATGCTTGCATTCAATGTTAGTCAAACTCATTGCATCTTGATGACTGTTGTCGCTCTCTAGTTGGTCGCTTTCCAGTCTTTTGCTAGCCTTCACTTGTACTAAGCGGGAATACTGCTTGTGCATCCACTTCCATAAACCCAAAAGTTTTTCCATGAGAGTCCACCATACCTACCTATTTGCTGTATTTACCTCCCGTTCCAAGTAAATTTGCATGTGCCACTCTCTAAACCTTCAAGAAATAATCTGTTTTGCATGCCCGAACCGCTCATGTGGTGACAGGGGGCTATTGGTATCTTCCATGCTAGGAGTGTTATCCTCGACATGTGTTTATTCACAGTCATTCACGAGAAAGGGGCCATTCATTGGAATGCCCAGTTCCACCCTTAAATCGAAAACATAACTGTAAAACAAGACTCCCCCCGGATTGATGTTAGTATGGACGGTACCCGAGGATTCGGCTAGCCGTGGAGTGTGATTGATTGGTGGTGGGGGAGTTAAAACTTTACTTTTCTGTTTGGGAACCGCCTATAGCATGAGTAGCATGGAAGATATTGAGAACTCTTGGTCATTGCGTTGACAATGAAAGCATGCCACCCAAAATTATTATCTCTGTTTTCAAAGCTTGAGCTCTGGCACCTCTGCAAATCAATGCTTCCCTCTGCGAAGGGCCTGTCTATTTATTTTCCTGTTGAGTCATCCTCCTCTTATATAAGCACCAATTAGAGAGCACCTCTGTCATTTTTATTCTTTGCTTTTGATTAATATTGAGTATGACTATGACTGGTTCTTCGTTGCTATGAATTACAATGTTTAGTCAGCCCTTGATCTTTGAAAGTGCTCTTCATTTATGTTTTGCGGTCTCAGAAAGAGCTAACGAGATACCACCTATTCATATTGATTCATGCTTGTTTTGATTGAAGTGTTGGTATTTGAAACTCATTATTATTTGCTCGTTAGCTGATTATGCCATTGATATTAGTTTACCGTGAGACCTTTGTGTCAATTGCTTATGTGGTTAACTTGTGATCTTGCTAAAATTCTGGTTATGAGTTAGACATAGTTGCAACAACAAGATCAAACAGAGTTTGTCAAAGTTTTTCTTTCTCTCTCAGTTTGTCAACTGAGTTGCTTGAGGACAAGCAAGGTTTTAAGCTTGGGGGAGTTGATACGTCTCCATTGTATCTACTTTTCCAAACTCTTTTGCCCTTGTTTTGGACTCTAATTTGCATGATTTGAATGGAACTAACCTGGACTGACGCTGTTTTCAGCAGAATTGCCTTGGTGTTATTTTTGTGCAGAAATCAAAGTTCTCCAAACGTCCTCAAAATTTACGGGGAGCAGTTTTGGAAAATAAGAAAAATATCTGCGCCAAGTTCCACCTGAGGGGGTGGGCCAGTGGGCCGCAAGCCCTGGCTCCGCCACCACCCCCTGGTGGCGGTGGGCAGGCTTGTGGGGCCCACACGGCTCTGCCGCCCCCAGTCTCAGGTCTATAAGATCCCTTTCGTCCGAGAAAAAATAAAAAAGAGAAGTTTTCGTCGCGTTTTCGATACGAAGGCGCCGCCACCACCTGTTCTTCATCTGGAGGGCAGATCTGGAGTCCGTCTTGGGCTCCGGAGAGGGGAAATCGTCGCCATCATCATCATCAACCTTCTTCCCTCTCCAATTCCATGAAGCTCTTCGTCGTTTGTGAGTAATCTATTCGTAGGCTCGCTCGGCGGTGATGAGTATGATGAGATCTATCATGTAATCGAGTTAGTTTTGATGGGGATTGATCCCTAGTATCCACTATGTTCTGAGATTGATGTTGCTACTACTTTGCCATGCTTAATGCTTGTCACTAGGGCCCGAGTGCCATGATTTCAGATCTGAAATTATTATGTTGTCACCAATATATGTGTGTTTTAGATCCGATCTTGCAAGTTGTAGTTACCTACTATGTGTTATGATCCGGCAAGCCCGGAGTGACAATAACCGGAACCACTCCTGGTGATGACCATAGTTTCAGGGGTTCATGTGTTCACCAAGTGCTAATGCGTTGGTCCGGTTCTTTATTAAAAGGAGAACCTTAATATCCCGTAGTTTCCTTTTGGACCCCGCTCCCACGGGAGGGATGGACAATAGATGTCATGCAAGTTCTTTTCCCTAAGCACGTATGACAACACAGTGACGAACGGGAGCTAGCCACATATCTCTCCGTGTTATAACTATTGCATGATGAATATCATCCAAACAAATCACCGACCCATTGTCTACGAGTTTGTCCTGCTGCTGCTACTACTGTTCTACTGCTGTTACTACTGTTGCTACTGTTGTTACTTGTCTTGCTCTACTGCTACTGTTGCTACTACTGTCGCTTGCTACTGTTGCTACTTGCTACACTGTCACTGCTGCTTTTCCTTGCCGCTGCTACTGCTCGTTACACCGCCGTTACTCGCTACTTTGGTGTTACTACTTTGCTTGCAGATACTAATCTTTCAGGTGTGGTTGAATCTGACAATTCAACTGCTAATACTTGAGAGTATTCTCTCACCTCCCGTCGTGTGAATCAACAAATTTGGGTCGAATACTCTACCCTCGAAAACTGTTGCGAACCCACGCACTGGTGGGCCATCAACAACATTCTTCTAGTTTCGTTGTCGGGGAGTGCTAGCAGCATTCTTCTGATACTGTTGCAGAGGGGAAGAACAGTTGACATCAAGCATTGTTCTGGCACCATTGCTAGGGATTGCAAGCAGTGCTCGACTCCCCACAAACGAAGAGAACAGTCACCTAGAAGATGAGTCTCAAGAGATTAGTCACCGCACAGAGAGAGAAGGAGTAGAGAAGATCATTATGAACGAAGACACTCGTGGAGAGGCAAAGAATCAGAGAAGAAGGACAAGCACACCAATAGCAGTTCAAGAAGAAGACATCAAGCTCACATTGGTGAATGGGTTTCCAGCTCCGACCCTCACAACCGATGTGAGAGAAGCTATCACTCCAACTTCTATTATAGTCAAGATGAAGGTGTTGCCGGTCTTGCACTCGTTTCCTCCAACACCTACGACTTATTTGATTCACCAAATGAAGGGATTGGAAATTGCTTCATGGCAAAAGGCCCCAAGCTATCACACCCCGAGTACTTCGACTTTGATAGTGATGAGGATGACTTGTTAGGAGATGATGACTTGCTCTTTCATAAGACTAGTGATAACATCGAAAATGAACTTTAAAATATTCATGCTAGTCAAGAGAAATCAAATGATGATGATAAGATAGAGATTGAATGACTAACTAAAGAATTAAACACTCTTAAGTTAGCTCATGAAACTACTCTAGAAGATCATAGAGAGCTTGCAAGAACTCATGAGAAGCTATGCTTCGAGAAGCTAAATTTAGAGCAAGAGCATGAGTTTTGAAGAGCAATCAATGATGACCTTTGAAAGAAGAGTTCCTCTTATATAGCCAAATGATTACTCTTGTCTACTTTTGTTCCACAAGTTAAACCTAAGAACACTAGTAACCAAGGGAAGAAAGTTATCTAGTAACAACAATGCTAAAGCTAGAACAAATGATATTGTTGCTAGTAGCTCTCTTGATTCCACTAATGATTCTCTTATCCAAGTTACACTTGAGCAATAAAACGATTTATTAAAAGGGATTATAGAGAGAGGTGTCTTGAAGAGTCTTGCCGGAAGTAAGAAATTCGAGGAAATTGTGCGCAAGCAAGGAGGACATCGGAAGAAGCAAGGTGTTGGTTACTTCAATGTCAACGGAGATGTTTGGGAAGAAGGTCCATATCCCATTCCCACGTTTGTTCCTCAAGAGGAGAAGTATGATCCTACTCCTCCCAAGGGAACAAGCACTCAAGATGGCCTTCTACCACAAGAACACAAGGGCAAGGGAAAGCTTCAAGAGGAGATTGACTCATTTGAGGAAGACACCCAAGCCAAGGTCGAGTGGGTTCCCAAGGACACTTCTAGTACTACCTCATCTAATGCTACCACAACTCCAAGGATCCCTATCAAGGTGATGTGGGTCCCCAAGAGGAAGAACTAGAAAGTTCTTGAGGGGTGACTCCGCCAATGAAATTCACTCTTATTCATTTCGGCAAGAACTATATGCAATCAACTCCAACCATATGCATTAGTTCAAGGAGTCACACATTCCCTCAAAGGCGAGCAAGGGACAATGTAATTAATGCATCTTTGGACATCACCTCCCATGTATTTCACTCCATGTCCATAGATATCCTTGCATTTGTCATTGTTCTTTGGGACTAACCCATGTAGGTGAGAAGAGTAAGAAACAACTAGGATTGCTCCCAACTCAATATGATCTTCATCAACAATGAGCATCAACCACTACTACACCTACTTGAAGTCTTCTATGACAAAACCCAAGGTTAGTTTATCCCTCTTAGGGTGGATTTCACATCTAGGGGGAGCTTTACTCTAAGACTTGAGTATAACCGTCTCCTAAATGATGTGAACACATTAATGCATTGTGTAAAAGTGGTAACCCCACTTGTGCTTAATCGATGAGTGTGACCTATGCTCAAGTATTCTTACTTGTCTCCTAAGTCAACATACTCATATATAGATGACTTCGTCATCGCCAAAGAGCTTGATAGATGCTAGAGTGTTTGTGCATGTTCACCGTGTTTTATTTAACATCTTATTGTGTGAGCATGTTGGTATGAATATTTTACTCATTCAAGGATATCCAACTGTTGTTATTTGGATTTCTATTTCTTTTGGCATATTGGATATACAAGAATGCCTCAGTACCCTTTTCTAGCTATCTATTCTTTCTCGTCTCAAATTCTATTCATGATTCATCACAAAATTTGAGCAAGCACTTCAGGGACACTCTGTGTGAGGAGCATTCGGAGATCCGTCTTGACAAGGGCTGAATTCCAAAACCTCCCAAAGTGCATCTCGGTGTGACCAACCTCAAAATCTCGGTCCCACCTAAGCCTAGGGTTGATCTGGTTTTATCATCTCAGTGCAACTGAGTTCTGCTTTTCGGCCTCACCGAGTTTCACTGTGAGCTAACAGTTGTGAAACAGAGTGGCACCGAAAATCTCGTCTCGGTGTCACCGACGGCAAAGGGATATATAAACCAGAGGAACCCGACAGTTGAAAAAATTCTTCAAACGCCAAACAGCCAAACTCCTTTGTTGTCATGCCCTAGTCTTCGGAGGTCTACTTGATTCTCTCGTGCGCCTTTGCGAGGAGTCCTCGCCATCGACGTATTCTTCACCGTCGTCGCTGCCATAGCAAATCCACGCCGAGTTAGGGTACAAATTCGATTTCCTTTTGTGCTCCAATCTGATTCTTTGCACAATTAGGCACTACCATTATCTATCCACTATTTCTACAAGTTCAATCCAACAAAGAACTCCATTAGTCTAGAGAACAAAGAAAATTTTAGGGTTAGCAGTCCGCAAGATTGAATCTCGGTGTCACCGAGTTGCAAAAATCGGTCTTACCAATTTTGGTTTTAGGGTTACTCAGAATGTTCTCGGTGGAACCGAGTTCTCCTTTTCGATGAAACGGAAAAGGGTGCCAAGTTTCTCTTAAAGAGAACATGTGTCTCGGTGGCTGAGAAATTTCTGACTTGGTGGAACCAAAATCCTATTTTGTTAAAAGTTAAAACTAAATCTTTCAGGGTTCAAATTTGACAAAACTTCTGCAATTTTGTGATGCTTATCTTTCCATCTCTTCTATATCTTTTCAAAGGGTCAGCTTGTCTACCAGTCTGCTTGTCTGCTTGGTCTTGCAAGATGTCAGGTTCAGAGGATAGTCAGAACAACTTCAATGAGCCCCATGCTGAAACCGACTCATGCACTAGTTCCGAGAGGACCCTTTCTAACCAAGGTACTCCCAGCTCCCATGGCATGCCCAAGGCAGCTACCAAGTCCAGAAGGAAGCTTAATTCTGATGAAGAATATGCTAACTTCATCCGTGAAGAATCTGCACCCCAGAAACAGAAGGAAAAGACCACAGTCACGAAGACTATGAGGAAGGAGTATGCTAAACCTTATGACTCTAGAGCTCCAGCAGCAAGGCTTGCAAAGAAGCCAGGTGTGAAGAGAGCCCGAAAGAGAACTATTCATGTTGTTGGAAGACCAACCTCTATGTATGAAGATCCAGCAGAAACTGATGTTGTTGATGATGAGGAAGAAATTCCAGCTCAGACTCCTCCTCCTAAGAAGACAAAGCTGGTGGTTGATGCTATGACAAAGAAGCCTTTTGGACCCAAGAAGTCTTCTGCTCCTAAGAAGCCAGTAGTTCCCAAGAGGACTACAAAGGATATTCATGCAGCTGAGAAAAACAAAGGCTCTGCATCCAGAATTTTGCTGTAGAGGAAGATGAGGATGCCCGAGTGCTTATGAAGCTGAGACCTCTTATGCCAGCCCATGATGCTTCTGACCTAGTTGCTCAGGACATGAAGAAGAGGAAAGATGGAGGTCTCAGGAAGTGGAGATCTATTGATCCATATGTTGTGAGAAGGAGAATTGCTATTGATCCCCGCTTTCACACAAGGGAAGAACAAGATTTCTATGAGACAGTTCTACTTGACAAGCGTCTGCAGTCAGCGACATGAGATATGTGGATTGGGAATACATTGAAGCTAATGAACACTATTTTCCTCATGTGAGAGAAAATTTCAGGATGGTTGATATTGAAAATTTTGTTGACAAAGAGATGACTTCATGGAATGATGAGATGATCATGCAATTCTAGCCACCACTTATTTCTATTCCGGTGGAATGATTGTTTGGATGACTTAGGGTCACCAGTATGAAGCCACTGTTGACGAATGGGCCACTATCATTGGTGCTCCTAAAGCACGAGAAGAAGACTTGGATGTGTATTCACACCTCAACGTGAATCACAATTGCATGGCTAACATGTACAAGGTTGTGCCCAATGATTTTCTGCCGTCTCGCAAATTTGGCTTTGTCTACTTTTTGCAAGCAGGAATGCCCACTACAAACACTATCATGAGATACACCCTGATACCCAAATCAAGTGATGAAAAGATGATTAGGGGTTATTCCATGAACATGCTGCATCATTTAAACACCCACACCCGATTCCGAGTGATGGACTTGATAGTTGAGACTGTTAAGAGGACTGTTGCAGATCATAAGAGATCTTGTGGATATGCTCCATATATTCAGATGCCCATCAATGCCAATATTGGCAAGCATGCATATCTACTTGATCGTCCACACCCGCCTCTTCAACCTGATTTTGAGGATAATGAAGTTGTGATGGATGATACCCATCCCAGCTCAGCTACTGCTAGAGAGGCAGCAGAGGCAGCAGTTGTACAGGCTGCTAGGAATGCTCCAGCTCAACCCCCACAGCTCAAAACTAGAGATGAGCAAATGTCCTTCTTGGTCAACACCATCCAAGGGATGGAGAGGAAAGTTTCTGAGATTTTGCTGAACCAGAAGAGCCTAGAGAGGATCGTGGAGACAAAATTCCATGACATGGATGTTAAGGTGACAGAGTTGACCACCACTGTTCAACAACTTCGGCATGAAGTTGACTCACTGAAGATTCCATGCTCCAGTAGTGACTCAGTCGCCTCTACCTACTACCACTCAGTTCAAGACCCAAACTAGGTCATGAGTTGTGCTAGTTCCAGAAGCAAGGCCATCTTCGTCAGCTCAAGCTTTAGCTCCTCCTCCTGCTCCTCGAGTGTCTACACCCCGAGATCCAGTGACATATGCAGAAGCCTTCGTCGATGCTCTCTTGTCCACTCCATCTTCACCTACCGGAGGCGATCATGCCTAGAGAGACGCCTAGTAATGGACCTTTGAACTTTTTGTTAACTTGTTGCCAAAGGGGGAGAGGTTTATAGATCAAATAGGGCTTCGAGAGAAAGAGCTTTGCACTTTACTTGCTCTCATTTGTTTTTTCAAAACTTTTGGTCTTTTGGATGACTTTATCCGTTTAGAGGTATGTTTTATCAAACACTATGGTTGTTTGATGCTATCATGTTGATCATTCACGTCTTGTTTGGTGTTATGTGCATTACTATTAATTCATAACATTTATGCGCACCACCAAGTTGTATGTGACATGGAAGAGTAACCAATGATCCTAATCAATTGTGCATTTGCATTCAAACGCAAATTTAAAATAATGCACAAATTTAGGGGGAGCTCTTGTTTTTCACATACTCCTCAAAGCGTCGATGCTAATCACTGATTAAATCTTTTGTTGAAGCTTTGATCTATATGTTATCATAAATTACCAAAAAGGGGGAGATTGAAGGCACAATTTCTCCCTAAGGTGGTTTTGGTAATTAATCACAACATATGCATAATTGGACTAATGAGTTTATTCAAGTATATTTCAGAAAAGTTCAAAGATGCTTTGGCTATAGGATTGTGAGGAGATGCCCCTTGGTGCAAGTAAGGAATATGATTGGATCAGGCTTCAAGCAAGAAGACTCTTCATTTTACATTTGTGATAAATCACTTTGAGTCCATAGGAAAGCCAATACTATTAAAAGGAGATCAGGTATTATGATGAATTGGTTTCTCAAGTGCTTAGAGGTAGCCACCAAAAATACTCATCCATTCTCCCACAAAATATCTCCTTCCAAACCCAAACCAGTAAAATCTGGGCCACCAACAATTTCCATTCGTCCCTATCGATTTTACACTAGACAGAACCTATGTCAAACCCTACCATCTCGGTACCACTAACATTCCTATTGGTGCCACCGAGATTCAGTGACCAACTTTTTGTTGAGAAGATTTCAAGAATCGGAATTTCCTAGTTTGAAATCGGTCTCACCAAGATTTGGAAACTGGTCTAGGTCCTCGTATTGGTACCACCGAGATTCCTATATCGGTCTCATCGAGAATTCAAAAGTCGCCACATTTAATGCAACTCGGTAACATCGAGATTCATTTCGGTGTCACTGAGTTGGGAAATAATGTTGTAACGGTTGGATTTTGGGGGATGCCTAGATACCCCTCCACCTACCTCTCATTCGTAGAGGAAGCAATCAGAACACACTTACACTTTCCAGATCATTTTTTCTGAGAGAGAGCCACCTACTCATGTGCTGAGATCAAGAGATTCCATTCCAACCATTTGAACCTTGATTTCTAGCCTACCCAAGTTGCTTTCCACAAGATCAATCTCTCCTACCCCTGCCAAATATGAGAGAGAGTGATTGAGTATTGAGGAGACTATATTTAGAAGCACAAGAGAAAGGAGTTCATCGTTCTACCACATTTATTACCTTTTGGAGGGTGGTGCCTCCTAGATTGGTTAGGTGTCGCTTGAGAGCCTCCTACTTTGTTTTGTGGAGTTGAACCAAGATGTTTGTAAGGGCAAGGATATCGCCTACTTCGTGAAGATCTACCATGAGTGAGGCTAGTCCTGTGTGGACGGAAGCCGTGGTGGAATATACAAGTCCGCTTCTTCATGGGCCCCTTGTGGGTGGAGCCCTACGTGCACTCTTCAGTCGTTACCCTCCGTGGGTTGAAGTCTCCATTAACATGGACGTACGATAGCGCCACCTATCGGAACCATGCCAAAAATCGTCGTGTCAACCTTTCCGTTTGGTCTCCCTACCGTACCCTCTACTTTGCACTTGCATGTTTTACTTTCCGCTTATATAATCTTAGATGTGCATGTGTAGGGTGTACTTGACTAGTCGTAATTACTAAAACTGGCCCACACTTAAATTTCGGAAAAGGCTAAGTTTTTATCTTGTCAAGTAGTCTAATCACCCCCCTCTAGACATACTTTCGATCCTACAAGTGGTATCAGAGCTTTGGTCTCCACTTCATTGGTTTCACAACCTAGGAGAGTATGACGTCTAGTGAGGGTAATTATCACCGTAGAGGTCCATATTTGGATGGCACTAATTTCGCTAGTTGGAAGCATAAGATGGAAATGCATATTCTTGGTCATAATCATGTCGTCTGGGTTGTTGTTCATGTTGGTGTGCAAGGTGCTTTCTTCGAATAAGAAAAATAACCGGATCGTGATGCGAAAGTGGAAGAACTGAAGATGCTGCAATTCAATGCTCAAGCATGTGATGTTCTTTTCAATTGCTTGTGTCCCGAAGAATTCAACAAAATTAGTCGCCTTAAGAATGCAAAGGAAATTTGGGGTACTTTGATTGATATGCACAAAGGTACTGATTCTGTCAAGGAATCTATGTTGGATGTGCTTCAAAGTCAGCTTGACAAGTTCAAGATGAAGGATGGTGAAGGAGTCGCTGAGATGTATTCTAGGGTAGCTCTCATCACAAATGAGACTGTCGGCTTAGGAAGTGAAGAGATGACCGACAAATTCATCATCAAGAAGATACTTAGAGCCTTGGATGGAAGATACCGCACTGTGTGCACATTAATCCAAATGATGCCAAACTACAAGGATGTCAAGCCAACTAAAGTCATTGGAAGGATTGTTTCTCATGAAATGTCTCTCATTGACAAAGATGAGTTGCACAACAAGTCAACAATGCTTACAAATCTTCAAGCGATGCCCCCACTACTTGAGTGAGGCTAGTCCTGTGTGGACGGAAGCCATGGTGAAATAGACAAGGCCGCTTCTTCGTGGACCCCTTGTGGGTGGAGCCCTCCATGGACTCTCGCAGTTGTTATCCTCCGTGGGTTGAAGTCTCCACTAGCATGGACGTAAGATAGCGCCACCTATGAGAACCATGCTAAAAATCGTCGTGTCAACCTTTGCGTTCGATGCCCCTACCTTACCCTCTACTTTACACTTGCATGTTTTACTTTCCGATGTTATACTCTTAGATGTGCATGTGTAGGGTGTACTTGACTAGTCATAATTCCTAAAACTGATCCACACTTAAAATTGGGAAAAGGCTAAGTTTTTATCTTGTCAAGTAGTCTAATCACCCCGCTTCTAGACATACTTTCGATCCTACAGCAGAGCGCGGGAAGATGAAGTGCGATGGAGTCACGGTCAGCTTAGCGAGGGGAGTCGACGTTGCTAAGATCTTGGTCGGCCCTCATTCGCTGGAGTGAGCTGCGACCATGAGAAGGACCTTATCGAGCCCCTCGCAATTTAGCACTTTGGACCTACCTAGGGAAAGTTCTGGTGCCACCCGCTGCCATTCCCTTGCTCTTTCTGCCAAGGGGAGCTGTGGCAACGTTGTGGGATGGGGGGGAGGTTGCTTGGCGAATGGGGACAATCTTCCGCAGGAAGGAAGGCACAAGGAGGCAGTGCAAGATGAGGGAAAGCAATGATGAACCGGCTACGCGCGCAAGCTTTATGCTAGCTCGGGGCCTTTTACCGAGGTGTCATGGGGAGAAGGGGCATCCAACGACTGGCGAGGCGCCACGCGTCGCGCCTAGCCCATAGGAGGTTGGAGCCCACATCGCTTTGCCCCTCCCGTCGGGCAGAGTCGTGCACGGGCTCGGGGGCTACTGTCGGGCCCCTGGGACGGGGGGTACACATGCCCGTCGATCTGCGGCCCAGGCGCAACACGCTATACAAACTTGGTTCGGCCCATCGGCCAGCCCCCGCAAGGAAGACCCACACGAGGACCCTCGCTTTGCGAGGCAAGCGCCAGAGGATCATCGCCAAGGACCACGCGAGGTCACCCGCTGCAAGGCGCGTCCTAAGGCCACCCTTGGGGCCCTCACGGGGCGGGCTCTTCCAGGGCAACTAGGCAGGGTCCCGCAATCCTGCATGTTCACGTGGGTGACACGAGCTGTGCAGACGACGCGGGAGCGGTGCTAGCGTGCACGGACAGGGCGGCTTTCCACATTCATGATAAGGAAGCGGGCCCAGCTTGCATGCTCCCAAAGCAACCCCAAAGGTTTCCCGTTTGGTTCAAGAGGACCAAGGCTGGGGGCTCAGTAGGATGGAGGTCACTCCCGAGCCCACTGGTGCATCACAACGAAGAGCTTTGGGAGGCGAAGACCCCTTTTGTCACGGTGCACTGCAATCCTGTCCCCTTTCGAAATGGTCGTTGTGGCAGCCCTTCTCGCCAAGGGTGTTTTCGGGGGGAAGAGGACCAAGGACAATGTAAAAGAGACGCCCGACCTCTGTAGTAAAGACCCATCATTTCCATTAGGGCAAGAACCCGCCTTTGTACTCGTCTTCCACCTCAAGCAATCCGAAGAAGCAGGAGTAGGGTTTTACACTACAAGGTGTCCCAAACCTTGGTAAACTGCTCGTGTGTTCTTGTTCGCCTTTCTTAGCTCGAGCCATCTAAGAGTCGTGGTGACGTTGAGAGGTAGAACAGGATAGGAGAGCGAGTGCACCCCAGAGTTTGAACCTTTCTGAGTCTGCGGAGCCTCGATTTCGACAAGGGCAAACTAAGCAACAAGGGGGGCACAAGGGGACACGGCACGCCTACCCCAAGGGTGTGCCCTGCTGCCTTTGTTGTCTCCTCGTGAGGCTTTTTGCCTCCTCCCGGATCTTCCCAGATGTCTTCTAGTCCAGGTCAAATTATTAAAAAGTTTCATTGTGGTTGGACTTTGTTTGGTAAAGTTTTTCTGAAAAACTAAAAACAAGTAGAAAGCAACAACTCACACTAGGTTAATAACTTAGTTCCAAAAAATAATATAAAATAATGTATAAAACATACATAATTGATAATAAAATAGCATGAAACAATCAAAAATGAAACATACGTTGGATACGTATTAACAATCCACATAAGTTTTTGCCAATACCAACGTGTGAACAATAGGATAACGCTTACACTACTCGATGTATCTTCCGAGTTAGAAAAATGGTCAAAACATTGCGAAAGAGTTCCGGTTTCCATGCGCAATAACTTCTTTGTGAACAACTTGGTAGGTCACGTATTATATTAGCACCCCAAAAAGTCAGTGGAATATATAAATATGAAGTATAGTTTAAATGATCTCATTTCGACCGAATGAAATGGACCAACGGTCTGAGCTTACCTTTTTTTAGAAATTTTGGAGTTACAAGATAATTTAATCTATCATCTACACTTGTATCTTATTGAGAAAGCTGAGCTGCACCCCTCCATAATGATTTCACGCTCTCAGCCGCCAGAACACGCTCACCTTTGCACATGATTTTCTTAGAGCAACTCTAGCATACCCCGCATCCCGCCGGCCCGCAAAACGTGTTTGCAGTTCACGTAAAACAGCTTTTGCGGGCTGGTCCGGGCTGGCACAGATGAAGACCCCTCAAAGGGATCTATAAAAAAGTATATTCGAGGAATATTCTTTTTTACGGGTCGGCTTTGTGGGGTCTGCTCTTTGCACCGCTGCTTCCCGCATATCATCAGCCCGCAAATATCAAATACTCCCTCCGTCCCAAAATAAGTGTCTCAAGCTTAGTACAATTTTGTACTAGAGCTAGTATAAAGTTGAGACACTTATTTTGGGACGGAGGGAGTACAACATAATTCAACAGTCGAAAAAACTGAATTATTCGAATCAAACATAATACAGTAATCATTCGCATTACAAATGATTATTCAAAACTTGTCATGAATACATAAATAAGTCACTGTCCAGCCCTTTGCCAATGGTGTTCAATGAGATCTTTCTGAAGTTGAAAGTGGGTGTCTGCATTTTCAATCTCCTTGTATGTCTTAAGAAAAGCTCTAATGCGGTTTGGGTCTTTAGCTGGTTTGACACGGCTACCCACATTGTTGTAAAAGAATTCTAGGTTCAATACTCTCTCATCTTCAAGAATCATATTGTGCAGGATAACATAGCATGTCATGATGTTCTTCAAGGTTTTCTTATCCCAAAAATGAGCAGGACCACGGACAATGGCAAACCTAGAGTGCAAAACACCGAATGCTCTTTCAATGTCTTTACGAGCTGCCTCTTGCACCTTTGCAAATTCACATTCTTTTTTTGTTTTGGGTTCTTTGACGCTCTTGACAAATGTGCACCAAGGAGGGTATATACCATTTGCAAGATAGTACCCCTTTGTGTATTCATGCCAATTGATAGTGTAGTTGCAAGCAGGAGCATCACCACTAGCAAGCCTAGCAAACAAATGAGACCGTTGCAACACATTGATATCATTGAGAGTGTCCGGCATACCAAAAAAGCAATGCCAAATTCATAAATCCTCGGATGCTACGGCCTCTAGCACGATTGTTGCATCATGAGACTTGCCGCAATACATTCCTTGCCAAGCCTTGAGGCAATTTTTCCAATTCTAATGTATACAATCAATGCTACCTAGCATGCCAGGCCAACCTCTCCTCTCATTAGATGCCATCAATTTCTTTGTGTCGTCTTCATTGGGTGCCCGAAGATACTCAGGACCGAAGACACAGATGATCACTTTCGCAAATCTACGCACAGACTCAATTGTGGTATCTTCACCAATGCGAAGATACTCATCGGCATAGTCAGCTGGAACACCATATGCAATCACCCGCATAGCTGCGGAGATTTTTTGATATGCACTAAATCCCTTTAAGCCCGCGGCATTCCTTCTTTGAGTAAAATACCGGGAATTTTCCTTGCAAGCCTGAACAATTTTCACAAAGAGGGATCGACGCATTCGGTACCTTCTCCGGAAGAGGTGCGGATGATATGTAGGATTCTCCGCAAAATAGTCTTGCATCAACATCTCGTTCCCAAGATGGCGATTATGAGGAATGCACAAATGCCCGACAGTCGATCCTCGCCTCCTCTTCCGGTTCTCGTCTTCATGCTCCTTCACGACAAGCGCCATGACTAATGTTTGCTGACGAAAGGTCGCAAGCATGGTCTCAACATCCGAGCCGTCTGAATCAGACGAATCGGATAGTAGGAAATTCTCGCACGGGGTCAACTCCATCTTCTCGCACAGCTCGGAAAAACCACAAAAAAGGTACTAACCGGCGGCGGGTGATCCCAGACGGCGACGAACGGTGGTCGATCCCCGGCGGCGGCGGCGGCGACGGGGGCGGCTCTTCTCGCCGGATCCGGAGGGGCGGTGTAGCGGCTCACCTGCAGATATGGCCGGAATCCCCAGCGGCGGGCGGGCGGAAGCAAGGGCGGGGCGGCGGCGGAAGGAGGGGGAAAATAGCGCGGGCTCAAATGTCCCTCCCGCCAACTGCTTCTCTGTGATGCAGGGCACCGCAGCCGCGAGGGGGAAACCCGCGTTTTCCCAGGTTGGGGTTGGGAATTTGCCGCGCCCCCTAAAACTTTTTGCGGGCCGGGTCTGATCGGGCAGGCTTTTTCGCCCCGACCCGCATTTTGGCGGTTATTTTGCCGGGTATGATAGATGTATGTTATCCCCGACCCGCATTTTGGCGGTTATTTTACAGGTCGAAGGCGGATGCGGGGTCTGCTAGAGTTGCTCTTAGCCTTTAGTGTACTGTTTCCAGGCTGCTGCTCCGGGGAGCGAGTTACGCTAATTGTCCCGAATTGGGTCATTAGGTAGAAGGCACACAATTAATGCCAAACGTACAAAGCCTCCCAACCCGATTCATATGTTATCCCTGCAAGAGGCTAGGTCGCTTAACCTATCCTCTTATGATAGATGTATGTAAAGAGAGATTATCCCTGAACCTCTGAGTACACTCGTCGAGCAAGATGGGTTGAACAATGCGAATCTTTGTAGGCATTGTTGCATGTTACCCAAGCAATTTGCAAGCATGCAAGTCAACTCCTTAGCTCATGTTAGCCTAGTCATGTCAACTTTTCATAGCATGACTTTTACATGCATATCAACTGCAGAATATGTGCATAAGGAAGTTCGGGAAAATAACATACAAAAGCATTCTCAAAACTAGTTTGTGGTGGCAGTTGCTAAAGAGGTGTTAAACTATTTTTTCGTTAGATTGTAGTTTTCACACTTGTTCATGGTTATATAAAATGATTACCTTTTAAGTAAAAGACATGTTGAAAGTTTGGAATGCTTTTGAGGATGCTGATTTTGAATACCATTTGTGTTCTGTTGCAGCATGTCCATTTTATCTATATAGATAGTTGATTTTATTGAGATGCCATCCAATAACTCTTGAAGAGTTCAGTTATGTGCGAGAGCACACAAGACTAAAATAAAATATTGATTTTTTTTCTTTATCTCTATTTTTAAACCATTCTAATGATTATTATGATATATGATAGACACTAACAGATAATTTACGAGATTAGTCAAACAATCCTAATTAATGATTAAGAATTATTTTCCAACCACTATATTAAAATATTGTAATTTGAATCATTTAAATTTTATCTAATACTTCCTACGTCTTAAAATAACTGTCTCAAACTTAGTACAAATTTATACTAGAGCTATATAAAGTTGAGACACTTATTTTAAGACGAAGGAATTATTTCTTTACTTTATGTATCTTTTCTTAACGGCGAATGGACGTGACAACACGTG
The DNA here is from genome assembly GCF_904849725.1 of Hordeum vulgare subsp. vulgare. Lineage (NCBI taxonomy): Eukaryota > Viridiplantae > Streptophyta > Magnoliopsida > Poales > Poaceae > Hordeum > Hordeum vulgare. Next base: position 168,423,022 of record NC_058522.1, read on the forward strand.
CTTTCGTGGTCTAGTATGCATGCATACAAGATGACATTTCTTTTCGCAGGGAGCAACGGCGGATGTTGCGAAATGTGGCCTTCGGTAGTTACAGTAACTAACAAACATTTCGTATATATACCGTATAATACAGTCCTAAACAAAATTCACATGTATTTAGCCCTGTAATTTTAAGTCCTTCCTCATGCCTCGTTTGGTTAAGGGGATTGGGGAGGTTTTGAGAGGAAAATTCCCGGAAGGGTCAGAAACCCCACAGATCCTCGGACGCCCATTTGGTAGGAGGGGTTTGCTTAACCCAATCCTCTCCATTCCCCTTCAATCCCTTCCTATCCATGTGTTTCAAAACCCTCCTTGGGTAAGCAAAGCCCCAGGGATTTGAGAGGATTGGGTGGAACGGATACACCCAATCCTTTGAAATCCCTCCATCTCAAAACCTTCCCAATCCCCCTTAACCAAACGAGGCCTCACGGGGTAAATGTGATCTGGCACTATCTCAGCCTACAACTGATCAACCTTTCCTTTATTTTTCTCTTAAATAAAACAAAACAAATCACCGTGGACAACCAAAAGGGAAAAGAAAAAGGAAAAGGAAGCCCACTTCTTCCCCAGTCCACCTCCTGCTGCGAGAGCACGACGCAGACACAACCGAAGCAAAGCTTTGCTTCTCCCCGCAGCAACACAGCGCAGGACAACGAATCCAAAAGGGGAGGCGATAGCCGAGACGGAGAGCAAGAGGAACAGCGAGAGGAGCGCGGGGTGGTAGGAGGCGGGGGAGAAAGGGCGAAACCCTAGAATTCTCACCCATCCCCACGGCGAGGGTCCACTGGGGCTGCGCTCGGATCTGCCTCAACGCTTGCGCTTGCGGCGGGGGAGATCGGAGGACGACGACGCTGGTGAGTTGGGCTCAGGGCGGCCGATTCTTGCTGCAGGTGTTGGAATGTGGGTGGGTGGAGTGGCGATTCGAACTGCTGCTGTTTTTTTTTTTGGAAGCGTCATACCGCGCTGGCGTCGTTGATTTGGTTCTTTATTTGGTTTTGTGTGCGTGAGTGGGGATAGTTGAGTGCAGTGGTTGAGAGGTGGAATGCGGGGACGTGGGGGTAAGATTTATCCTTTTCATGATTCTTGGTTTTTTTCGTTCATATTACTAGCTTGTTAGATCCAGTTTGGTGGCTTTAGGTGTGAAATGTGGCAAATTTCAGCCAATTAATGTCCATAATTTGTTCCTGCTGGCGTTCTTGTGCTCAGTTCCACAGAATTTGTGGTTATTGAATGAGACAACTACTCTGGTAACTACTCTTATTGTGTATGGAACTTGCTTGCTGTGTCTTTTTTTAGTTGAACTTTATTTTGTGTGTTCTATCGGTTGTTAGATTCTTTTTTAAATTTATGTATGCTCTATTTGGCATTGATCTCTTGTTTTCTACCCCTTGTTGATTTAGGGCTGGTCATCCTGGATCTAGTATGTGCATGGCTGATGCAGTTTCATGTTTTGGGTGATGGAGTGGTGCTACATTGTTGAATTTCAGTTTAACTTTGCTTTTCGATTCACTGTTTTTGTTTTCTTCTGAATTTTACTAAATACTGTTTAGGTCTTATGTCTTGACTAATTGTTGATACCGTGTTGCAGATGCCGAGGGTAATTGGTATCTTGTCAATATTAATATTATTATCCTTCATAAAAAAAGAGTCTTATTGTTTGTTCACTCGTTGCATGCAATAGGTGTGTTTTAGATTGAAGAATAGCAACGTTAGTTTTTGCCCCTCTTTTGGTTCTTTGCTTCCCATCCATTTTATTTTGAAGGAGTTCCTCCCCGTGTTGCTGATGCTTCCATCTAGAGATGTGCGATTAAGCAAGCTGGGTTCTTATGTGGGCGAAACTGCAGGTCCAACTTTTGGGTGCTTTTAGCACCTTTTTTGTTGGCTCGTTCTTTTTGAAGTATGATAGCTTTGTTGGTTTAGTTGGGTTGCTAGTTTCAATTGACAATGCGATGGACTGTTTATTTCTCACAATTCATGATGAAATCAGCATGCCTTTTTCGTAACATGTCCTGTGCTATAATTTCCTCTATAGCTACCATTTTCTCTTCTCTTTTGGTGCAAATTTGGTTTATTTAGTCATTTAATAACACTGTTCTATATTGCAGCTCGGGCTTATGGTTTGGGCCTGATGTCTCAGAAGGAGCATAGAAGCACTTGGAGAGATTAAGAAGCCATAAAAGATGCCACATTCACCCTCACGAAGGAGATCTCCTTCAAGGGAGTCTTCTCACAGGAGGGTCAATGATTTCGGGAATGCACTGCCTGCTAAACCAAAGGATGATGAGCTCACATTATTCGCTGATATGCAGAAAACTGAGATTGAGAACTTCTTACTGGAACCATCGGAGGATTTTGATGAATCCATCTGTAATGCTCATAGATACCCTCCTCCTTTATACAATAATATGGTTCTATTTTTGTTTTTGCTACATCTCTTTGTTTATTTATATTTTGGTAATGTCCTTCCCTTGTGTCTATTGATGAGACACTATTAATACTTACTTTTTTTATTCATGTCTACCAGCAAAATTGAGCTTTTTCCCAGATGTTAAGCTTGGTATCAATGTCCCAGCACGAGGGGAAAGCCATGATTTGCTTAAGGTGGATGGTGATAAAAACGATTATGAGTGGTATGGACACTTAATAGCACATGTTGCTTAGCTTTCTTTTAATTAATATGGTTGATGTAGCCTTGTGCTGGTCATGAACATCTGCTCGATATATTTGGGAGATTAGCTATTCTATTGCTTATTTTGGCATCTGCTCTGCCCAATACATTTATTGGAAGCTAGCCCTAACTAATCTGGCTAGCCATCTAACTTCGAGAAGATCGACTAAAACAATTTGATAACGAGGGAGATAAGGTAATGCTGCTGTCCCTTACATCACTTGATTCGGCCAATAGCTGTGTGTCCATGTGGCAAGGAAACTAATATAGATCAAGCTGCAGTTATGGTTTCACAGTATCCACACTTTGCGTCTAGTGTCTTGATAATTAGCTACCCGACTTAATGAAGAGAAAATTACATGAAATAGCAATCATCGATCATGTGCCCAGTAGGTGGTAGCTCAAAGTCAATGATCAGTGGGCATTTCAGCCTTGGTTCTGTAGTTGTAGCCATGCAATACTTGTGAGAATTAGTTGTTTAGTAGATGAGACGAGTCACATCATGAGGAACTCTTTAGCCTCTTTTTTTTTGTCGAGTGCAATTTGTCCTTTATGCCATCTCTTGGTTCGATTTAAGGTTGGCATGACTGCACACAGTATAATGCTTCAATGGGCTACAAGTTTTGTAATAACGATGTAGTTTTTTTCAACTTTGTTTTATTGTGAGTTTGTGTCATCTACTTGTGATGTTTCTCCGAGATAACATGGTATTCTAATTCTTTAGTTAATTGAAAAAAATGCTGAAAATATTTTGATAACCTCTCTTCAGTTGTCTCAACATCATATATCTGCATAAATGCATTTTCAGTGATAAATGCCTGTGTATTTCAATGAATGAAATATTTTTTACTATTACCATGGCCATGTTTCCGGGGCGGACCCAAGAAAAAAACTTCAGATGGGGCAAAAATACATAGCCATTTTTTTAGAACCTCATTCGACGGCAGGGGTTTCTGCAGTTCATTATGGAGAAAGAGAGATGGTCCAGCTTATAAGGAAAACTAGACAAAAAACCAAACATTTCCGGTTAATTAGGAGAAAGCCAAGTGAAAATCAATAAATAAAACCACAAAAAGACACTAGAGTTTGGGGACTATGAATAGAAGACACTAGCGTCATCAAGGATCATCATCTCAGTCAGACATAAGAGCGCCAAGACCCAAAGCTAGCAAGTGTGGCTCAAGAGTGTTAAGCTTCATGCACTAGCCAACGCAACCAAAAGTCCGAACTGATGGAAAGGGCTGCAATCCACATATATTGTAACACCCCCTCTAACGTGTGACGGGGAAGACAAGTCAACACGTGCAACCGGAAGAGAGCGACGGCGCGCGAAACTCACATATGACTCAAGAGGCCTCTACGTGGACACAAAGGGGGGCTACCAGCAATTTTTAATAAATTGCGAAAGCCAGGACTTGAACTCAAGACCTTAGCTCTGATACCATGTTAAGCTTCATGCACTAGCCAACGCAACCAAAAGTCCAAACTGATGGAAAGGGCTAGTGCAATCCACATATATTGTAACAAAGAGCAACCGACCCGAATATATGGTTGTATTCATGCTCAACAAGGCAAACACATTCATATGAAGTAAAACACTTGGCATAATTACTTCATTCTCCACATGGTAACCAAGTTAATTGAGAAGTGAAAGAAAACTAACCATTTACGACAACATCTTGTTCCGAAGTTGCATAAGAGAACATTATTGACACATTGTTCTAACAATCTAATCTATAACTTGCAAGAAAAATAAATAAGTATTATCAAACTAGGGAAGAATGAAACGCCGAAGAAGGCCGGTATTAATAAAATACTCTCCCGTCCCACAATGTAAAACGTATTTGCAAGCTAACCTAACTTGCGAAATCATTTTATACTGTGGGACGAAGGGAGTAGAAAAGAGCTTTAGCACATTACCTTTTGTTTCATCAAACAACAATCTTTCACGGCATGATAGTGTATAACTATCACTTCTTTAGGAGCTTGTCCAAATCAACTAGTTAAGGCATCTTGGGCGTTGTTGTTTTCTGAAAGAAAAGAAAAACTCTCCATTAGCTTCCCAGAAACTTTAAGTGACAAAACTAAAACGCCAAATGAATTTCCAAATTTCATATGTCATACATGAAGAAGAAATGTGATGGAAACTAGGAAGTACTGATAGTTGACCTGAATAAATTTGAGTTTATATTCCGAACTAACCATTAATCTGAAGTAGAAAGTTGCATACCGAAATTTATATGTCACAGTTTTTTGAACTAATCTAATCACCTGAATTGATAAATTATACACAAAAGTAAGTGCAACTAACATGGTTTCTAACATAGAAATTGTAAACAAACAAAAACTATGAAAAAAGGAACCTAGATGACTTCTATGATTTACCTTTATGTCAATTAGAATTGGAGAAATTGAAAATTAGGGTCCATGTTTGGTGATTGGGTTGTGTGGCCGCTGCTGCGGTGTCATAGTGCAAGGCCGCTATGGCGCGAGGGATGGGGGATTGCAGCGGCTACGCGGCGGCGTGAGAGAAGAGATCGGGGATTCCGTCAGGTAGGCATGCGTGTACAAGAGTAATCTAGCGATTGAGTCGTTTTTAGGGCATCTGGCGATCGAGTTAGGCAACGTAACTAGAGTCGCAGGCTGCAGCCCATGAGACAACGTACATGCGTATGCTGCTGATGGAAGGAATTCTTATTCAGTGGGCTGCATCTTAATTTGGAGTTTATCTTTTAGAAATATACAAAGAATTGGGCTGAGTGGGGGCAGGGTAATGGGCTGAGTGGGGGCACATGGCGTACTACGTTGGCAAACTACAGGTGAACGTAAAAATCAAGTGGGGGCAGCTGCCCCCACATACATCAACGTGCGTCCGCCCCTGCCATGTTTTATATATCCTTTTTTCAAGCTACATTGGACCCTGATTTGTTGTGTAAATTCGACACACCGTGGTTTCCTCATCTCCATTTGACATTTCAGTTTGGCCACTAAACAATCCGTTGTCATAAAAATTGAGTCAACCTAAACTCTTCAACTTATTTGTAAGGTATGCAGATTTTCCTTAATTTTAAGTAAAAAATTAATGTGTACGGTTGTGGACATTAGTATGTTGCTTTAGACCAGCATCAGATGCATTGCGGCTGGTCGGCCTACAAGATTCAACAGTCGGCATGGGAAGAGTTCAGAAAGGAGATCTTCAAGTGGGAAAGATGAGTTAGAAATAGAATTAGGAAAGCCTAGTTCGGAACAGTAACAATTGGGAAAGTATGGTTCAGATACTCGTATTGGAGGGTTTCATAGTTAGAGCACACCACCTTGGGTGTCAATTTAGGAGGTACAATACATGTGCAGGTCATGTATTTGAATGGAACCAGATATTCTCTCGTCTACCCAATCCTTGATAGGCACGCTGTCTGGCTATTGTCAGCATGGTAGACTGATAGTTATCCCGATGTGAATCAAAGGTTCACAACGGTACCTGCTTTGTGGTTTGACCATCAACAGGGAGCAATTACAATACAATCTGAGCCTATGGTGAAAGAATAGAAAAACAAATCAGGGCCATTGGATGGAAGATGACTGGTACAGATTTAGGTGGAGGTTCTCAGTGTACAGTTCTTGACACCCCCCCCCCCCCCCCCACTACTTGCATATACAGCATAACTTTGACAGTGACGATCTCAAATTTCTAGTATATCATCATTATGTCCTTCATAAAAAAGAGATTTGTTCAGACCTGTACGGGTGCCCGTCTTCTCTTAGGTTCATAGAAAAACTGCACATCACAAACTGTACTGTACGAAACTTCATGTATATTTGATTTCATTAGTAGCTTCTGCTACATCACGAATCACGCAAGAAATCCAAACATGTTGGTCACTAAAAGTATGTGAACATCATGACAAATATGAGTACATGAGAACATTCATCCATCCACTTCAAATCATGAACATACACTTCAAATTGCACATCGCAGACAGAACACAACAGAAGAGACAAATAAACATATCAAGTGTTACATACGATGAGGGGATCATTTTTGGTACATCACAGGCAAGACTAAATATGAAGAACTAAAACAATCACCGCTCAACAAGCATTGCCACCAAGGATTTTGAGTCGACGAGTGGCTCGGGGGGGGGGGGGGGGGGGGATTCTAGACTAGTCGTGACTAGTCTAGACTCATGGTCGCGATGAGTCGACGGTGAGTTAAGCAGCAGCAACCAGGGGAGGAGCAGACCAACAGCAGCAGCAACCAGGAGAGGAGGGGAGGAGCAGACCAGCACCAGCAGCAACCAGGAGAGGAGGGGAGGAGCAGACCAGCAGCAGCAGCAACCTGGGGAGGAAGGGACGAGCAGCAGCAGCAATCTGGGGAGGAGGGGACGAGCAGCAGCAGCAGCCAGGGGAGGGGGCGAGCAGCAGCAGCAGCAACCAGGGGAGGAGGGGACGAGCAGCAAACCAGGGGAGGGGACGAGCAGCAGCAGCAGCAACCAAATGAGTCGTTCGACCCAGAAACCACGACTAGTCGAGACTAGTCGCTCGACTCATCCCAAGAGTCGAGTCGACCCTGGAAGTGCGACTCATCGACTAGTCGACGACTAGTCGAGCGACTCAAAAACAGAGATTGCCACTCGAAACTGCATCAACTTTTGCTATCTTGATGGTACACAACAGAAATCTTTAGCTTTTACCTCATGTACAGTATCCGGCAAGATGATGAAATTTCACAATGCCGAATTGCTTGAAAATCGAGTCTAAGCAAACTATAGCATGCTTGTCCAATGATTAATTCTCCTCTGCGTGGATTTAGAGAGATATCCCTGCTTGCTATTCCTCTCAAGTTGAAAGCAAGCATATCCCAGATGAGCACAAGCTAGCTGTCAGTCAAAAATTTGAAGTAAGCATACACACAAATGAGCTGTCCAGTCAAAATTTGGAAGTAAGCAAACATTGTGTTGTTTGTTATGGATAATCAATACTGAATAAAGGTCTATCAAAACTTACTGAATTTGGTACAGAAAAGTGTGAGTACATACTAAACTAAGATTTTTGCACTATAGTTCACATGTCTCACAAGTGCCTTTTCACTGGAATGGTCCAAAAGAGATGAATAAACATATGTTGGCAATATACCTATTCTGTTGGATTGATGGATGATCTGTCCTAAGCAATTTAGTATAGCTCTCTGTATGTATAGCATACTGTGCTGCCAGTGGGTAAGCTACTGTACTGATCAAGCATACTTCTCTGAATATAGCCTTTGCCCAAAAATCATTGTAAGCTTCCAAGCTACTGTTACTCACGATTAAAACATATCATCTAAACTAAATGTGCATATGCTTATAATTTAAAAATGTCGCCATTCATACCATTTCGAAAGACCCTGATTTTCTGAATCTGATCATAGAGGTACGTTGGTTAAAACAAAGAAAATTATATTAGCATCCGATAGTGATACAACATACGGTCCAAACATTATTTTAAAGCAAGATTAACTTCAGGGATCAATGAATTCATTTAACCATCTATGACAAAAATATTATGTAGATGATATGGACAGTTGCAATAAAAGTTGAAGAAAGATATTTTCTAAGTAAATGAAATGCTACAGTATTATAACTCAGAAAAATTGGTAGCAACTGCGCAGACAAGCATACCCGATGACTGGAGTTTTCTTCTTCGGCTTCGGCTTCGGCGGATGGCCGAGCTTTTCCTGAAGGGGTGGGGCGTCATGTGGGGCGTCTGGTTGGGGTAGTACAAAGGATGGGGCGAGGTTGTCCTCTAGACTTCGGAGCAAAGTAACCTGGAGAGCTTGTCCGCACAAGGTCGCAGCTTAGGACATGGGAGGTCCACCGGGGCAGCCAGATCGCCGGCAAAGAGACGGTCGGGAGCTGGATCGACACCTCCACTGGGCGTAGTCACCCAGCTAGGCACTGGATCTAGAGTGCCGCCACCGTCGGCAAGGTGATTCTGGAAGTGGATCGACACCTCCATTGGGCGTAGTCGCCACCGCCGTCGTCGTCGACACGAGAGGGTTGATCTGCTACGAGTTGGGGGATTTGGGTCTGCGCTGAGGTTGATTTTCCAAGCAAAATGAGTAGAAGCAATAGAGTTTTTTTTGAGGGTATACACCTGAAGGCACACGCTTGCTGATCTGTATTAAAGCAAACAGCAAACCAGTACAAGTACGATTACAAATACAGATAGACCAGAAGGATACGCATGAAGGATCTGCCACCGCCAAACTAAGAAAAAGACCAAAATAACAAAAATATAGCAAAGAAGTCCTTTGTCTTCCTCTCCACCACAGAGATCGCTGCTTGATGTGGACCTCCACCGCCGTCAAACATGCCGTTGGAGAAGGAGAAGAACATCGACAACCTCGAACCTTGGAGCTGAAGAAACCCATATCATGAAAGCTTTGATGAGCTGCAGTAGCCACCTACCTACTCCAATGAGCAGGATCTGAAACTTTCAGGCACATCGGCCGGAAGCAATTTCCAGTGTGGAAATGCTCTCCGAGCTCCTCAAGCTCCAGATCCGGGCCTAGAGCCACGCCGCCTTCATGAAGGCAGCCAGATCTGTCCGCCACACATCCAACATGCTGATAGTCACCTTCACCCTCCTTCATGAGGGAGTCGCTGTCGCCACCACGGGACGCCGAAACGGCAGACGTCCATCCCTCGACTCCAACACCAGGGTGCCGAACGGCTGGAACTCCAGTGTCCGACCACCCCGCCCTCACCAGTCCGCGGATGACGGCGGAGCTGACGCCGCTCACACGAGGAGAGGACCGGAGGGACTTATTACCAAGCGACGGCGCCGCCCCGTCTCACCACCGTCGCCAGGAACCAAACCTTTAGAAGGATCTAGAACTATACATGCCAACCAGACGGAGATGCCGGTTCCCCGCCACCTCCCGGTGTCTAAAAGGCGCTCGGAGGCGACAGGGAACCGCGGCCTCGCTGGCGGCAAGCACCAACCTCTACTTCGCCCCCTTTTCGCCTTGACTGTAGCAGCGAGAGTTCGAGAGAGCTCCGGACTCGCCGCCTGTGTTTGTTTATTTCAGAAGCAAGAGAGTTTTGTGCAAAGAAGCTAGCACATGCGCACTCAGATTTATCCAATAGAATCTGGACCATTCATCCCGGATCTGACAACTCGGACAGAATTTTTCTATTCTTTTACCTGGAGCAGCTCTTCTATTGTAGTCACCCCCCCATCAACATAATCTCGTAATCCATATCCTTTTAGTGCTGTGGGTCACATGCCAGGCCTGTTCTAATAAAAGTGTTCATGCTAAAATGCTGTATAGACTTTCAATTGACTTCATTATAGTCCCTCCGGTTCATAGATAAGTGGAGTTTTGGACATTGACATGGTCTTCAAGATGCATCTTTGACCACTAATTTATACTGTATTGTATATATAATCCAGAAAAGTATAATATTGTATTCTTGACATACTTTTGTAAACAAACCTATTCATATGGTTTTCAAGTTTCCAATCAAATATTTAAAATCATATTGGCAGTCAAAGTTTAAAAGTTTTACGAAAGGTCACTTATTCGTGACCTGGAGGGAGCATCTCCTAAGGCCTTCCACAGCGTATGCCCCAATCGGTGCCAAATCAACTTTTGGTCCATTTCACTCCGGTGCCCTGCACTGCCCAGCCGATGCCAGATATTTTTTTTTTCAGGGAACTGGAGCACCTAGTTGTTCCGATGCCCAGTTCTTCCACGCAATAAAAGTTTTTGAAGTGCTAGGCTGCTCCGATGTGAGGTGGAAAATTGGCTGGGTCAAGTCCCTTTATGCATGTGCGTGTCCGGCATTTTTATAAGCTGCAAACACACACTGCTAGAGCGGCGCCAATATTTTCCTCAGGGCATCACAGATTAGGTGGCAACGTTTTGATGTATGGGGGACCGATTACGTTCCGATGCCCAGTTCTTTCATGTGCCAGAACCACGAGTTGGTTGTGAGATCTTATGGGTTTCAGCTCTAGCCTACCCCAACTTGTTTGGGCCTAAAGGCATTGTTGTTGTTGTTGTTGTTGCTGGGGCACCGATTACATTTGGAGGGCCTAAGGTTCAATAATGAGACCAAGCAGACTAGCGCCTCCGGCATATTATTAAGAGGACAAGGAGATACACTATTTTATATTTGCCCAACAGCATAAATCAACGAGATTTAATCTGCTCCACAGGGGTCCTACACAGGTAGGAACGGAGATGCGACTCCCCTCCCAGTCATCACAGGGCTATGACCCACTCCTCATTGTGGCTCATGAGGTTTTCGACGATGAATATGTGAAAGAAAAATGCTCGCAACATCCTGTAGTTTGTATTTGAGTCATATGTACACAAGAAGACTGCTTACAGAAGGTCTAATTAATGATTAACCATTCTTTATGAATGTTGCAATTTAAAACTGCCATAACTAGTACAGTTCTTTGGTGTGCTTCAGAGCATTGTGCTTTTTCAAGCCTGGCCTGAAATTCGGCCCAGTCTGGGGTATGCCCAGGTTTAGTGTGCAGTGACTTCATAATAGTTATTCAGGCATCCATGTCTGCGGAATAACTGAATATTCCATTCAATATTTCTCGTGAAGTACGAAGTTGTTAGTTAAAGGCTTGAACGAAGGTCACTGTTTGCTACAGCAGTAAAATGGGATGTTACAAAATGACAATGTAAGAACATAATAATACCTTTCGTGTTTAAAGTAGGGCAGAGCTGGTAGAAGCGTTCGGTTCAGGTGTACCCAATGAAATTCATCAAACACTCGTTAAATTAGTCTTTAACATTGCTCATTAGTGGAAGATTGCACCATAACCAAGAGAGGTAAACCCAATGATGTCCTCCAGCTTCACCCCTGGTTTAAAGCATGTTAACAAATGCCCTATTTATATAATGCTTTGGATGGGTAATTACAATACGAATTACTCTTGTTTTTGGATTATCGTTTCTCAGAATTGTAGCATAAACTTGAGCATAATATGGTGCTGTGATGTTTCTTACAATTATTTTAATTACTGTAAATATCTTTGGCTCAGATTATACTTCTTACACTTAACATATGCAAATCTTGCATGTGTAAACTACTTGACCGCCTTCTATCTTTTCAATTATAGGCTGTTGACTCCTCCAGCGACTCCACTTTTCCGTTCGTTAGATGATGAAGAAGAACAGTTTGTTGGACAGGCTTCCAGGGGCAGGGCTCAGAGTAAGGGCATGCAAATCTCGAGGCCATCCACGGTATGTTTGCCATAGTTTTTGCTCTTGAATTCTTAATGTGGGCTTGCAACAAATACCCACCTGTTTTGTTATTTATTGTCCATACACAGATGGATAATGCTCAAAGGTCTAGTAGAAGCAGTGCAAGCCCAAATAGGTTTAGCCTGTCACCACGCTCTATGGCAAGGACAAAATCGCCTATTTCAGCTTCTCGTGCTAGCCCACCACTTTCTGTTCAACCACCAACGCCATCGCGAAGACCTTCAACCCCTCCAGCTGCTAAGATATCGACGCTTCCACAAAGGTCTGCAAGTCCAGTCTCTAGAAGGATGAGTGCTGGTTCAAGTGGCTCAGCATTAAATGGAACAAGGGGAGCCTCTCCAGTTAAAGCTAATCACAGATCTTCTTCCACAAAACCTCAAGGATGGCAGTCCAATGATCCTGCTTTCTCTTATAATGCACCTCCAAACCTTCGTACATCTCTACCAGATCGTTCGGTATCCCGTTCAAGGGGTGGATCCCCTACATCTTTCAGTGGACTAGATACAGGTTCAAGAGGTCGAAGGCAATCAATGTCTCCTACTCCAACTAGAAGAGCCAGTTCATCACATAGCATCGAACGGGATCGATTGAGCACACACAGCAAAGCTTCTGCAACATCGTCTGGTGATGATGATCTGGACTCAATGCAGTCTATATCAATAGGCTATTCCAGCAGCCCAGCTGTAAAAAAGAGCTTGGCAGTGATGAAGACGAGAAGTATTGCATCATCAAAGAAGCTGTCCAAGAATTTTTCCCCTATCTCAGCCCCAAAATGGTCATTTGATTCTGCTGTTTGGTTGATGGTAAGTGTTGTCCCCTAAAAAAGCGTAGTCCTATTTTTTAGTAGGATGACGGATCGTAAATTTGTATAGCATATTTAACAATTTATTCATTCAGTTACTCACTTACACTGGTTTTAGTCCCTTTTACTTTCTTAACGGTTTTAGCTTCCCATTTGGAGGAATCCAGGGGCTTCCGTAAATTTCTGTTGTTATACTTTGACAAGGAAACAACGGTTACACCAACTGTATTGAGTGGTCAAATGCTTTGGACGGATGCCTTTGTGAATTAAGTCACATAATAGCTTAAAAGAAATCATTGGTTGAAACGAAAACATTTGTTCATCCTGAAAATTTGGCTGGCAAATGCCCCTGCTCCAGTGACTAGGTTCCTTTACCTTTTATGACTAAGTTGCTTAACTCATGGAATGTTTATTCATTCAATCAGATATTGTATGATACTGTAAATTGCTCTCATCCTTTCTTCAACAAATTAGTGTAGCGTTTTCTGCCAAAAATAGTTACTCCTTGGTTGTTTTGTTGTTTATTTGCGTGATGCATCTAATGTGCTTTTACTGCAAGTTGAGACCTTACTATTCTTTACTGTATTCCAGATTTCCTTAAATCGCGACTAAGATGAGAAATGTGTTCTTACTTTTCTAGGATCATCGGAAAGGTCCTCAAGATAGGTTCCGGCCACTTCTATCAAGTGTCCCTGCCACCACATTTGGTGCTGGCAAAATAAATAATGTGCACAAGCCTATGTTCTCACACAATTCCTCTATGACAACTAGCAGTAATGCAAGCTCTGAGCATGGTGCCACTTTTGGCCCTTACGTGGAAAGCGACCAAGAGCAACAGGATCTTATTGGTGAATGGGACGCAGATGATGGCCTTCGAGTTCATGAGGACATATTTATGTTTGATAAGTTGGATGAGTTGAATGAAGAAACCAGTTACAATAAGAGCACAAAATATGTAGAAGATTCGCCCATTCGAGTAAAATACGTAAAGAGTGATAAACATGACTTTGATATGGAAAGATGGGCAGCTAATCAAACGCCATATGATGGTGCAGATAGTTCTCAGGTTGGACATGGTGAAATGGCTACTTGCAGTAGATGTGGGATGTCTTTCAATGTGATGGATTCTGATGGAAAAGGTGACTCTTGCGGAGAGTGCTCTTCAAAGGTTGAAGGATTTTCTGCAGACCATATGTTATGGACTTCAGTAGCACATCAACATGGTAATAAAATTGTAAATTCTGAGCCTTGCGTTGAATCTGAACCTTCTATAGCCCCAGATAGTGTAGACTACAGCAAACATGCATCTCTCGGTCATCAAACAGTGAACAATGAACCTCTAGCGGATTGTACAGAAAAATGTCCTCCAGGTCAGTCGATGGTGGATACAGATGAGGACATGTTACTGGGGCAGGAAGTAGTGAATTATGAGGAGAATATGAGGCCCTATCATGAATCTGATTCCTTAGTGGAAAATGAAGATGATGTTTCATTTAGTCGATCTAGCATAAGTAATCACCAACAAATAGAACCAACATCAGCGGAGCATGGCCCTTATAGAGGCCAAATGGATACTTGCAACCATGGATTACCTCCATGCCTTAATGAGTCGGACTGCCAACATAATGAAGCTGTATCTGAAACTGCATTTGGTGATAATTCTCATCAACTGGGATCAACTATACATCCGTTTCCAAAGGTTGAAAGTGCTGAAGGTGCTGGGATATCAGTACTCTTGCACCAGAAATCAAGCAGCAACAAATGGCCAGTCATGGAAGGGAGCGCCCTAGCTGCTACTAATATTGTTTGTTCTGAACCATATTACACAAGAGATGGTATAAATATGATGAAGCGTAGCTTTGGACGTGACAACTCTTCAGCTTCTTCCATTGATTTAGGATCTTCAAGGCAATCAGATGCACATTTTGAGCGGCGTAGTAGCAGTAAGAAGGGTGACTTCGAGAAAGCTCAACCAAGCAGTACTATGAGTCGTCAAAGCATAGCTTCGGTGTCAGATATGTCAGTTAGTGGTTCTTCAGCTTCACTTTGCCATCAAACTGATGCAGTTGAAGACACTTATTCCCGAATTGACACTTTGGAAAGCAGTGCTTCAAGAACTGTGGTTTCTGCCGGAGAAGATGGTTCTAGTAAGGATGCTTTGTCAAATGCTCTTGAGTGTTTGTCTACTGCACGGCCTATTGTCAATGATGATATCCCTGTTGACTTGAACTCCTCGAGCTTTGATAGGTCGAGTGAGACAGAAGATGTAATCAGCATGGGTAGGATGGCTGACAACGATCACTCCACCACTAATATGTGTTTGTCAGAGATGGAAGAGCCAATTAATGTCCAAGAATCTTCAGCTGCCGAGGGAAGTTGCATGCTAAAAACAGATGAAGATACTTCTGATACCGTTCAGTGCTGTTTAGTTGGCACTCCAGAATACCCAAGTGAGGAGAACTTAGATAACCTTATAATGCAGTCTGAAGCAGTTCAGGATTCAATTGAGGAACACATCTTGGATGATTGTTGTGTGTCTGCCATCTCAGAGGAAGATGTGTTGGTTTCTAGGACTGGAACTAGCATAATAGAACTTCCTAACGGTGGTATGTATTTGGGCTGTTCTAATTTTCGTTTAACGTAATCAAGTTTCGGAAATTCCTTTCTCTGTCAGAACTCATGTTTATCCTTTATTCATCGATTGTGTGATGTGTCCTTCTCATCTTTCTGAGAATCATTTTTAGTTGGCCTTTCTGAGAATCGTCTTTAGTTGTCCTAAAGTGCTGGAATACTACCCCTGCTTGTACATAGACTACGAGTTAGACATTAGCATGGTCTCTGGCATGCATGTTTGATTATTGCTTACTCTATGCATATGTCAGGAAAACATAGAAAATGTGTAGTATAAAGAAAAGAAAGTCCTGAATGATAGTTCTAACAGAAGTTTTACGATAGAAAAAATAGTAGTTTTGGTGCATGCATTTTGGTCTGGAGAAGAAACATAAAGGACAAATGAGTGACTGGAAGTATTAGTGAGACGAGGTTTATACATTTTTCACATCCAATATGCTGTTGCATTTATGATACCAGTTTCTATGTACAGTTGACGTTTTCTTTTGGACATATCCTATGACTCTTGTTGTGTTCTAGCCTAATCATTCTCTCTACCTTGTAGAAAAATCACCTCAGGCAGTAGAAGGGTCGAGGAAACAAATTCAGAGGTGCTTCACTTTAGAAGAAGCTACTGATACAATTCTCTTGTGTAGTTCTATCGTTCATGATCTAGCATACAAGGCAGCAACAATTGCACTGGAGCACGAACAAGAATCAGAACGCCATCGACCAACTGTTACCATTGTAGGGAAGCCCATTCCAGACGAGGATGATTTCCTTAAGCTGCCCCACAGAAGAACCCCAAATCGTAAGGTTAAAAGGAAAAGATTGGAAGGTGAAACAACAACCATCACAGAAACCGCTGAAAAAGAATCCATCGCTGAAGATCCTTCACCTGCACGTTCTGCTTCAGGAATCACAAGGGCATCTGTTAATATGAAGCCTCCAAAGTTGGAATCCAAGTGTAACTGTGTAATTATGTAAGTTACTTCGGGCATCCAGTATGCCAAAGAGACTTGGGATATACACGCACGCAAACCAGTACTTTGCGCCAGCCTGCTTCAAATCGCTATCAGCAACGGATAGAGTTCCACACGTGTCTCTAGATTATTTTTCGATGATAGTGCATTTTCTGTTTTTTAGGCAACAGAATTGCACTGCAAGCTATTCTTTCTGTAAATTCTTTTTCCCTCTGTGAAATTTCATGTGGTCCACTGCGGTTTGTGCAAATACTAGATTTAAACGTCTCTATTTTTAGCATATTTTCCTGCAGCGCACGTGGCTTGTATGAATGCAATCTTAAGCATCCTGCTGATGTTAGTTTTTGGCTCGCACAGAACAATTCTCAAGGCTGCCTCCAAAGGAAAAAATGGTCAAAATTGTCTATAGTTGCCAGCATGAAAGTTGTCTGTTTCGTTGATGTTGAGATGTATATTGTGCATGCGTATTTCTTGTACAACAAGTCCTCCTTCCTTGTATAGTTGAGGACGTGACCACCACTTTTATTTATATGTACATAAATATGCATCCGATCAATATATCGTGAGTTGCATCCTACCACTACCCCTAGTTGCGTCGTGATATATCGTGAGTTCGTGGCTTCATGCATGAGCTCTCATCATCGGTTGACAAGGGCATCATTGTCTTTGCCCTCTACCTCTTTGCTAATCCGGTTATTGAGCATGATATTCATTCTGTTCGATTCCACCTCCCAACAATTAGCCGTCATCATGAACAAGGCGTTGCCTACTGTGTCCTTCGAGGAGTTTCGGTCCAGCCTTTGCGTCGGCTCTAGCGACGCTTCGACCGGGAGAGGGGGGAGGGGATGTTGAGATGTATATTGTGCATGTATATTTCTTTACAACAAGCCCTCCTCCTTTCTTGTATAGTTGAGGACGTGGCCACCTCTTGTACTTATATATATGTGCATATGCACCCGATCAATATATCATGACCTGCACCTATTCT
Organism: Hordeum vulgare subsp. vulgare; assembly: GCF_904849725.1. Taxonomy (NCBI): domain Eukaryota; kingdom Viridiplantae; phylum Streptophyta; class Magnoliopsida; order Poales; family Poaceae; genus Hordeum; species Hordeum vulgare. The sequence continues at coordinate 168,440,383 of NC_058522.1, forward strand.
CTACAGTTGAGATGAGCAATTTTGCTTTCTAGATCATCTCAAATCCGAGGTCATCTACAATCTCTAAAGCCAAATCATAATTGTCACGCGTGTGAGTGAAGTATTCGACACCGTGTCTTTCTTCAGTTAGCGCCTAGTATACCGTTTTGACGAGGATTCAAACTACACCGCAAGATCCTCATCCAACGACGCTCGCTACATCATACCGCTTCGCGCCTTGGTCCTCGACTATCTGGTGTTGATCCTATATCGGACGGCCAAGCCAACGCCGTCCATCATTGTTGATTGCCCGACAACCTCACGTGCCTTGTTCCTTCTGTTAGGGCATATTTCTCCTAAGTGGTTTTAGTGATTGATGACAATTGTTGTGCGGACTAATCTTGTGTCCTGAGCATTTCAGAATATTCTCTTCTAGGCACAAGATGACTCGACGCCCCTCGGAGGTTCTCAAAGACGGATTTTCTTCTACGTTTCTCTTCCTAGTTTGAGTCATAGGAAAGTCCTCTTATTAAGAGGGGGTCCGCGTCGGAAAGGTTTGGGTGGAATCCTCACGCACACACTTCATGCACCCACCTATATTTTGGCCTCAATCCCCAATGGGTGTATTCTATGCCTATGCGAAAAGGGTAAGCGGTAGTACCGCTGGCACAACGGTAGTACCGCTCCAAGAGCGGTACTGCCGCCCCAGGTGCGGTAGTAAATTTTTACTACCGCCCGAAGTGCGGTAGTTGTTTTTTACTACCGCTCCAAGGGCGGTACTACCGCCCTCAGTGCGGTAGTATTAATTTACTACCGCGCTAATGGGCTTTTTCTCGCATACTTTTTCCAAGGAGGTGGTGGCACGGTAGTATCCCGGTACTACCGTGGTTGGTGAGAAGCTGAGAGGTAGTACCGCTTCCAGGAGCGGTAGTACCGCTCTAGGTAGCGGTAGTACCGCTCCAGGAGCGGTAGTACCGCTTGTACATTTATGTGGTAGGTGGGTAACGGGTGGATCTGCCCCCTACTATATAAAGGTATCTTCTTCTTTCTAGAGCTCACCTTTAACCCCTCCAAGCTCCATTGTTGTTCCACAAGCTCATTTTAACCCGATCTCTCTCCCTAGCCAATCAACCTTGTTGATTTTCTAGGGATTGCTTGAGAAGGCCTTGATCTACACTTCCACCAAAGGATATTTGATCCCCCCTACTAATCCCTTGCGGATCTTGTTACTCTTGGGTGATTGAGCACCCTAGATGGTTGAGGTCACCTCGGAGCCACATTCCATTGTGGTGAAGCTCCGTGGTCTTGTTGGGAGCCTCCAAGCATTGTGTGGAGATTGCCCCAACCTTGTTTGTAAAGGTTCGGTCGCTGCCTTCAAGGGCACCTATAGTGGAATCACGGCACCTTGCATTGTGCGAGGGCGTGAGGAGAATACGGTGGCCCTAGTGGCTTATTGGGGAGCATTGTGCCTCCACACCGCTCCAACGGAGACGTACTTCCCGTCAAAGGGAAGGAACTTCGGTAACACATCCTCGTCGGTTCCACTTGTGGTTATCTCTTACCTTTACTTTGTATTTGTTGTTGTTGTAGAGTATCTCTTACTTGCTCCTTTACTCGTTGTTAGTAGCATCATATAGGTTGCTCACCTAGTGTCATTTTAGAGAACCTTTATGTTGCTAATCCTTATTTGTTAAGCAAAGCTAAAAATTGGTAGTTCCCTATTCACCCCCTCTAGTCAACCATATCGATCCTTTCAATTGGTATGAGAGCCACATCTCTTTATTAAGGGTTTCACCACCCGAAGAGTATGGAAGGCGAAGAGGGAGTTCCCCATGGGCAACCTGAGGCCATGGACTTGACTTCGGTCACAAGGGACGACTTGAATACGGCTATGGCCGCCCTCAAGACGTCCTTGACGAACGAAGTCAAAACCATGCTTAAAGAGTTAATTGAGGGAATTAAAAGTTCACCCGAACCGGCGTTGGTAGTTAGACCCGCCAACACAAATTCGGAGGCCAATTCCTCTAAGGAAGCGGCTAAAGGCATGCGACCTTCCTCTCCTCTCGAAAAGGATGGGACTGGAACCTATGCCTGAGTTCCACCTCCCATGGTCTATGGAGGACCTGTTCCCACACCGCGTCTTAACCCTGTTGGTCCTCCTCCTAAGCTTGTTAAGGGTGATTTTGCTAACTGGGTGTTTTCTATTAAGTCTCATTTGAATCACAACTCAACAAATTTATGGAGAATCATCGAGCAAGGCTACTATCCTCATGACCCAAGCAACCTCACTCCAAGAGAAGAAGCGGACAATCAATGTAATCACTCCGCATTGTTTATTCTACAGTCTGCAGTACCTCCTGAAGATCTTCCTCACTTGCGCCCCTTCATTCTGGCTAAGGACTGTTGGGAGCACATTATGGTGTTGTACAAGGGAAGCTCAAGCATTCAACGGTCAAACTATGAAGTGGTACTTGATAAGGCCGATGAGTTTGTAATGAAGGAAGATGAGGACCCTCGTGATCTCTATCGAAGGGTGACTGCTATTGCTGTTGCTCTCAAGGATCATGGGAGCAAGGATGTGGATGACACATGGATCAAGCGCAAGTTTCTCAAGGCCATCATGCCTTTCAACAAAGCCATGTCATCAGTCATTCGTCAACGACAAGATTTCCACTCCTTGTCTTCCAGTGAGGTGTTGGATGAATTCATTGCAATGTCAATCATGAACGAGACCGCTGACAATGCACTTGCTCGAGTTCGGTCAAAGACAACTTCACCTAACCTTGCTTTAAAGGCAAAGGCTGCTTCTGAAGAAGAAGAAGAGGATGAGGAAGAGGAGAGCTGCCGTGAAGACACTAAGTATGGTTATCACGAGCACATGGCTCTTGCGTCAAGGCAATTCTGGGGCAACAAGAGGAACTCAAGACCCAACTTCACCAAGAACAACTCAAGTGGGTTCAAACCCAAGCAACGAGTGAGGACATGCTATAACTGCGGTAATGTGAGCCACTTCGTGGCAGAATGTCCCTATGAGAAGAGGGAAGACAACGGAGGCAAGCTCATTCGCAAAAGACAAAACAAAGTCATTCCCGAGCAAGAACAACTTTGTCAAGAAACCCCATCCAAAGGGCATGGTGGCGCTTGAAGAGTACCCCTCCGATGATGATGATGATGATATGGTGGCAACTGCTACTGTCGCTATTGCCACCCCTTCTCCCAAGAATGTGTCTCTCTTCAACGCCCCCAATGATAATCACATCGCCAAGTGCCTCATGGCCAAAGGTATCGATCAGGTAACACCCAACATTAAGACCAACATCACTAGTGCTCCCTCATTGTTGAATTGTGTTGATGATAGTGATGTTGTGGAACTTAATGAGCATGATCTTGACAAATTTCTGCGTACTATCAAAGGAGAAACCAAAAGGCACTTTGTTGCTCTTTTGGAACAACTGGGTGAGGCTAACGACCTCATCGAGTCTCATGAGGAGACCATCTCCGAGATTCAAGGACATAGTCGCGACTATGCCGATGAGATTGCTGAACTATTTATTGCACTAGAAAAAGAGCGCACTCTTCGTTTGGCTCCTGAGGAGTCATACAACGATGACTGCGCTAAACTGCAAAAGAAACTAGATCATGCTACTGTGCTTACTCGTATGCTTAGTCTGAAAAGGATGCTCTTGGGGTTGACCATGACAGACTCAAAGTGGAGTTTGACACACTTGACAAGGCTCACAAGGTCTTGAAAGGTAGTCATTTCTCCCTGAAAGAGTCTCATGATCAACTCCAAGCAAAGCTTACCAAGGAAATATCTACTTGTCCTCCTTTTGTTTTAATTGATAATGCTTGTACAACTAACCCTTGTTGTGAGCATGTACATCTTGTGGAGGAAAATGCCAAGTTGAAGGATAAACTTGAGAAGGGCCTTGTGTCATGCATCCAAGGCAAGAAGAACCTGAACAACCTTTTGAGCAATCAAAGGGGTGTGGTAGGAAAGGAGGGACTTGGACTTACATCCAAGTCCAAAAGAAAAAGGAAGAACAGGAACAACCGACCCCCCACCCTCATGGACATCTTTGTCAAAGAGGGCGAAGGGACTCAGGAGGTGAACAGGAACAAGGTGGAAAATGGGAGCGCCAAGAAGGGCAAAACCATTCCTACCAACACAGCCGGGAAACTCAATCCTTCCTATGTTTTATGTCGTGCTGGTGATGGGCATGTTTATGCCAGATTTGTTGGTTCTTACTATGAGTTCATTGAATGTGCTATTTGGGTTTCTAAGACCCTTGTATCTAACATTAAAGGACCCATTCAAAAATGGGTACCTAAAACCAAGCCTTGATCTATTGCAGGAGTTTGCTTCCGGTGGGGTGTCATGGTTGCTCGATAGTGGAGCAACAAATCATATGACCGGAAGCAAGGACTTAGTGGTGGATGTGCATCCTTCCCCATCTATGCCCACCCATGTCCAATTCGCCGATGCATCATCGTCAAAGGTATCGGGATTTGGTAATGTGGTCATCTCTCAAAAGTTATCTATTGAGAAGGTCATGCTTGTTGAGTCCCTTGCTTACAATTTACTTTCGGTTCGTCAACTTGCAATTATGGGCTTTTCCACATTCTTTAATCTTGATACCGTGGTCCTTTTGTGGAGCAAGACTCTTAAAGTAGCCTATGTTGGATTTGTCGAAAATGGTCTCTATGTGGTGAACTTTTCAAAGCGACCCACTAAGACTGCGACTTGTCTAATGGCTAAAGTTGATGTGGGCTGGCTTTGGCATCGCCGACTAGCTCATATCAATATGAGATCTTTGCAAATTCTCCTCAACGGGGACCATATTCGTGGACTAACGAATGTGAGTTTTGCCAGAGATCGTGCTTGCAGTGCCTGCATTGAAGGAAAGATTCATGAAACTGCTCATCGTCCAACGACTCTCATTTACACTAAGAGACTGTTGGAGCTCCTCCATATGGATCTGTTCGGTCCCCCATCATTTGATAGTCTTGGTGGCAGAAAGTACTGCTTGGTGATTGTTGATGATTACTCAAGATACACCTGGGTATATTTCTTCAAGAGGAAGAGTGAGACTCAACAAACTGTTATCAACTTTGCTAATGAAGCTCAACATCAACATGAAGCAAAGATTTTGATGATTAGAAGTGACAACGGCACCGAGTTCAAGAACTACACCTTGGATGAGTTTCTAGGTGATGAGGGAATAAAACATCAATATTCGGCACCATATACCCTCAACAAAATGGTGTGGCGGAAAGGAAGAACCGGACATTGATGGACGCTGCAAGAACAATGATGGCGGAATTCAAATCTCCATATAAATTTTGGGCCGAAGCCATAAACACAACATGTCATGTGTCTAATCGGCTCTATATCCGCAAAGGCTTGAACAAGACCCCATATGAGATTCTCACCGGAAACAAACCCAATATCAAGTACGTCCGGGTATTGAGGTGTAAGTGTTTTATTCTCAAGAAAGGTGCACATTTAGCTAAATTTGATTCTAGAGCACATGAGGGCATCTTTGTTGGTTATGCTACAAACTCTCATGCTTACCGTGTCCTCAAAATGTCCACCGAACTCATTGAGGAGACATGTAACATGGAGTTTGATGAAAATAATGGCTCCCAAGTGGAGCAAAGTGGTCTTCGTGATGTAGGTGATGAAATTCCTCCCCAAGCCATAAGAAGAATGGGGATTGGTCTACTCCCCATTGAGGAACCCCTTGTGGCTGAAGGAGAAGGACAATGCTCTACTCAAGTGGATCCATCATCCTCACAAGCCCCACACGCTTCCGATGAACAAAGAGAAGACCCTCAACAAGTTGAACAAGCTCAAGAACAAGATCAATTGCCCAAAGATGGTGATGTGTCCCATGATGTACAAGCACTTACCCAAGGTTCCGAACCTGCTCAAGATCAAGATCAAGTGCAACTACACGACCCAGACCAAATAGAAGCACAAGATCAAGATCAAGAGCAACCACAAGAATAAGGACAAACCAGTGAACCTGCTCAAGTTGAAGATCAAGTTGATGAGGATGCTGTCTCTCAATTTCCTTCTGCGGCGCCTAAGAAGGCTACTGGTGCCAAGGGAGGATCAAAATGCAAGGGCAAGCAAAGCAATCAAGTTGATGCTCCCCAGTTATCCAATGCAGAACTCTTGGAGCATCGCGCAGCCAAGATTGCGAACAAGCTGAGAGTCAAGTCACATCTTATGAAGAATGTACTTGGTAGTTTGAAAAGGGGAGTATCCACTCGTCAACAAATTTGGAATTATTGTGAGAATCACGCGTTTGTTTCGTATTGTGAACCTCAACAGGTACAGGAAGCGCTCGATGATGAGGATTGGCTTATGGCCATGCATGAAGAACTCAAAAACTTCGAGCGTAATCAAGTATGGAATTTAGTGCCAAGACCAAAGGAGGAACATAATGTCATCGGGACCAAATGGATCTTCAAAAACAAGCAAGATGCCAATGGGATTGTGATTCGAAACAAGGCAAGATTGGTGGCTCAAGGCTACTCCCAAGTCGTGAGTATCGACTACGGTGAAACCTTTGCCCCTCTTGCTCGTCTAGAATCTATTCGCATGCTGCTTGCATTTGCTTCTCATCATAATTTCAAGTTGCAACAAATGGATGTGAAAAGTGCCTTTCTTAATGGTCCTTTAAATGAGTTGGTCTATGTCAAACAACCCCCGGGGTTCGAACATCCCAAGCTCCCCAATCATGTGTACAAACTTAATAAGGCACTGTATGGCCTTAAACAAGCCCCACGTGTGTGGTATGAGTATCTTACTGAGTTTTTACAAGATCGTGGGTTTGAAATTGGGAAGATTGATCCCACTCTTTTTACTAAGAGGGTCAAAGGGGATTTGTTCATATGCCAATTATATGTTGATGATATCATTTTTGGTTCTCCTAACAAATCTTTCAATGAAGAATTTGCTGCACTGATGATCGAGAAATTTGAGATGTCTATGATGGGTGAGTTGGAGTTTTTCCTCAGGTTTGAGATCAAACAAGGCTTAGAAGGGACCTTCATCAAAAAAGCCAAGTACACTCAAGACATACTCAAGAGGTTCGAGCTAGAGGATGTCAAGCCGGTCAAGTTTCCCATGCCAACAAGATGCAAGCTTGACAGTGATCCCAATGGTAAAGCAGTGGATCAAAAGATATATCGCTCCATGATTGGATCCCTTCTTTACCTTTATGCATCTAGACCGGATATCATGTTGAGTGTAGAGATTTGTGCACCGTTTCAATCTGCACCAAAAGAAAGCCATTTTATGACCGTTAAGCGAATCTTTCGATATTTGGCTCATACCCCAAACTTTGGTCTATGGTATCCCAAAGGAGCAAACTTCAACCTAGTGGGCTATTCTGACTCACATTGGAGAGGAGACTGTGTGGAGAGGAAGTCAACCTCTGTAGGATGCCAATTCCTTGGTCGTTCACTGGTAAGTTGGTCTTCAAAGAAGTAGAATTGTGTCTCACTATCCTCCACTGAAGCTGAGTATGTGGCAGCTGCAAGTTGTTGTGCCCAGTTGCTATGGATGAGGCAAACCTTAAAGGACTACGGTGTCACTTGTGACAAAGTGCCTCTTCTATGTGACAATCAAAGTGCTATCAAGATTTCCCTCAATCCGGTGCAACACAGCAAGACCAAGCACATTGATATTCGCCATCACTTCATTCGTGAACATATCGAGCTAGGTGATATTGAGATTCACTTCATCAACACTGAAGAGCAACTTGCATATATTTTTACTAAGCCTCTAGATGAAGCAAGGTTCCGGGAGTTAAGGCATGAGCTAAATATCATTGATTCAAGTAATGTGGATTGAAACTAGGCACTTTGCACCTCACTCTGCATTACATCTCGCTCTAGGTGTAGGCATGGACATAGGGGAGTGTTGTTCTCTCAATGAACTTTCCCTCCCCCCATTATGCATAAATCTATCATGTCTTTCACTTTGGCCATTATTAAATGGCACTTGTGCTTCAAAGACGAGCTATGGCCATGAAGCCAAGGATAATTCTTCGCGGTGTCATACCATGTGTCTCAAACATAGGTGGCCTCGGCCACCGCCCTCTCCATTGGAGACTTTGTGTTGTTTCTTTTCTTTCGGTGATCCTTCCTTGTTCCCGTGTTTTGTTTCTCTTGGCAAGATCAAGATTATTCTACCACCTAAGGAGTAGAGAGCTCATTTTTTTGGCTGTTTTGTGACTTAGAGCACGGTACTACCACCCCCAGCAAGGTAGTAAAATTTTACTACCGCTGGGGGAGCGGTACTACCGCTTACCAAGCGGTACTACCGCCCCCAGCATGGTAGTAATTTTTTTACTACCGCCGATGGAGCGGTACTACCGCGATGACTGCGGTAGTACCGCGCCGCCTCAACCTAGGGGCTATTTAAAGGGCTGGGAGGCCTTTTTCTTTCCCCTCAGCCCCGAGTTCATCTCTTTCTCTCTCTCTCCTCTCGTCAAGAACTGCCCAAAGGAATTGCCGGATCTCCCTATTCGGCCATCGTCCTCGGATTCCGACCGGTGGGATTCTTCCCCACGAGCCATGGACTCCGGTACTGCCCCTCATCTGTGTTCTTGTGCTTTCTTGTTGATTCAATCTAGGGTTAGGGGCATATGGTCTCATGGCACTGTGATTGGGATTTAGTGGCAGTCTTGGTTAGTATGGTAGGGGGTGTGTGTGTCTAGGAGTGCAAAGGTTCCAGATCTGAGGTTTTAGATCTTCATTCGCAGTTTTAGTGTTCAAAAATCATGATTAGATCTGGGATTAGGCCTCCCGTATGGTGCTACCACCCCTCGCGACGCGGTACTACCGCTCGAGGAGCGATACTACCGCTTGTAGAGCGGTATTAAAATTTTACTACCGCTCCAGCAGTGGTACTACCACCCTCTGGGCGGTACTACCGCTCCCAGAACGGTAGTAAAATTTTACTACCGCTCCATCTGCGGTACTACCGCTCCCCTCTGTGCACACACACTTCTCTCTTGTGTTCTTTGGGTTTTCCGGTCTTTCTTGATCTCTGCCTTGACTTGTTTTCCTTGTCTTTCGTGTTTTGTGTGTTTCTTGCGTGTCCCAGGTGGTGGTTCCCGATGTTCCAACCCGCCTCGCACTGCCAGCTCCAAGCGTCCCTCCTCCGACCCATCTGAAGGGTCCAATGCCCCCAAGCGCATTTTCAAGAAGCCTGCTCCAAAGAAGACCTCAGTCAACTGGAACACCATGCCACTTGTTGAGTTTCAACACCGCCGCAAGCTCAACCCCTATGCCAGCAATAGGGAGACATTCCCTGGCGGTGAAATGTTTTGGAATCGTGATTATTTTTTGATACATGAAGATGTTCTCAGATCGAAGAAGAATCTGTATGTACTCGTGCAATGGATTGATCTTGATCACCTGAAGAAGGACATGTCTTACTTTGGGGAGGCTATCTCTATGGTGGAACAACTTCAGATTGCGGACCTCATCTCGTTTCACCAAGACTTTGCCATTGAGATTGTGGCTCACTTTTTTGCTACAGTCCACTTTCACCATGATGATGCTCGTACCATGACCTGGTTGACCAATGGAGTGCAACTGAGTGCTACCTGGAAGGATTTCATGGATCTCCTTCAGGTTAGGGATGAGGGCCTTGATACTCCTGTTGGCTTGCGCCCCCATGCCAACCCTCAAGCTACTGCCGAGGAGAAGCTGCTCCCGTACCTCTCTGTGAAGCACACCCCTGCTGGCGAGGTATCTTATGTCATGAACCCCTTTCTGGATGTGATGCACCGCATTTTTCGCAACACGCTGTTTCCCACAGTTGGCAACAATGACCAGGTTCACTCTTACCTGGTAGACATGCTTCTAATGTGCCAGAAGGGGAAGAATCGTCAGTGTCAACCCCTTGATGTCTCTCATGTAATGTGGAGTGAGCTATACTCCGCAGTCATCAACCGTAAGGTCCCAATCTACGGTCCTTATCTGTTTTACTTCATCAAGACCACTTGGACCAAGACTTTTCCCAGGGCTGAGTTTCTTCCTCCTGATTGGGTCCGCCATGAGCCCATCAAACTGTGCCAGAAGGACAAATGGGCCAACACCTCCTCTCGTCCTACTGCCCCAAGGGATTCTGATGAGGATGTGGCTGATGCTGAGGATGAGGCCCCTCCAGAGGCTCACCGACACGGTGAGGGTTCCCATATGCCTGCCTCTGCGGAACCATCATGGGCCACACGGCTCACCGACATGATGAAGACCTTGTTCTGCATGTAGGCCAATGGCCAGTACAAGACCCATGTTGCTTAGAAAGAGAGTCGCCAGCGCGAAAAATTGATCATGAGGAAGCTTGACCTGCCCTTCTCCAGCGGTTCTGAGCGCGAGATCACCCTGGAGGCTGAATGGATGGCGAAGCACCAGTTTCAGTGGGCTGCATCTGAGGAGGACACCGACGATGACTCAAATGAGGAGTATCGTGATGAGGAGGACACCGACTGATGTTTCTACCACCTGGGTCGTAGGGCTCCTCTCTGCCTTTTTGGTGTTACGATGCCAAAGGGGGAGAGAGTGTATGATTTGCTCGTTCTCTAGGTTTCCTGGTTATTTGGTTTGATAAAACTTTGTTGCTTTCGTTCTTTGCTTTTGCTTTATGGTTGAGACTATGAGTCGTCAGACCCTATCATGGTGTGAGATATATGTTTTATCTTCCTTATCCTTTGTCTCAGTATTATCAGTTTTATCTATCTTGTTATTAGCGTGTGAGACATAGTATCTTGTGCCAGTATACCTTTGCTCACATGCTTTGCCATGATTCAATATTCTTACATCTCTCGTACTTATGTAGTAAGGATGGCTTAGTCTATATAATCTAGGGGGAGTGTTCTCTCTATGGTTAGTTGTTGGTATGCACATACCTATAGGAAACTAGTCCGCTTGTGATATCTTTGGAGTTTGCACATGCCTATCTATATTGTTCTGTGCAAATCCAACATTGTCATCAATCCACCAAAAGGGGGAGATTGTTAGGGCATATTTCTCCTAAGTGGTTTAGTGATTGATGACAATTGTTGTGCGGACTAATCTTGTGTCCTGAGCATTTCAGAATATTCTCTTCTAGGCACAAGATGACTCGACGCCCCTCGGAGGTTCTCAAAGACGGATTTTCTTCTACGTTTCTCTTCCTAGTTTGAGTCATAGGAAAGTCTTCTTATTAAGAGGGGGTCCGCGTCGGAAAGGTTTCGGTGGAATCCTCACGCACACACTTCATGCACCCACCTATATTTTGGCCTCAATGGAGCCCCAATGGGTGTATTCTATGCCTATGCGAAAAGGGTAAGCGGTAGTACCGCTGTACCAGCGGTAGTACTGCTCTCAGAGCGGTAGTAAATTTTTACTACCGCTCCAAGAGCGGTACTGCCGCCCCAGGTGCGGTAGTAAACTTTTACTATCGCTCCAGGAGCGGTACTACCGCCCGAAGTGCGGTAGTAGTTTTTTTACTACCGCTCCAAGGGAGGTACTACCGCCCTCACTGCGGTAGTATTAATTTACTACCGCGCTGACGGGATTTTTCTCGCATACTTTTCCCAAGGAGGTGGCATCATGGTAGTACCCCGGTACTACCGTGGTTGGTGAGAAGCTGAGCGGTAGTACCGCTCCCAGGAGTGGTAGTACCGCTCCAGGAGCGGTAGTACCGCTTGTACATTTATGTGGTAGGTGGGTAACGGGTGGATCTGCTCCCCTACTATATAAAGGTATCTTCTTCTTCCTAGAGATCACCTTTAACCCCTCTAAGCTCCATTGTTTCTCCACAAGCTCATTTTAGCCCGATATCTCTCCCTAGCCAATCAACCTTGTTGATTTTCTAGGGATTGCTTGAGCAGGCCTTGATCTACACTTCCACCAAAGGATATTTGATTCCCCTACTAATCCCTTGCGGATCTTGTTTCTCTTGGGTGATTGAGCACCCTAGACGGTTGAGGTCACCTCGGAGCCACATTCCATTGTGGTGAAGCTCCGTGGTCTTGTTGGAAGCCTCCAAGCATTGTTTGGAGATTGCCCCAACCTTGTTTGTAGAGGTTCGGTCGCCGCCTTCAAGGACACCTATAGTGGAATCACGGCACCTTGCATTGCGCGAGGGCGTGAGGAGAATACGGTGGCCCTAGTGGCTTATTGGGGAGCATTGTGCCTCCACACTGCTCCAATGGAGACGTACTTCCCGTCAAAGGGAAGGAACTTCGGTAACACATCCTCGTCTTCATCGGTTCCACTTGTGGTTATCTCTTACCTTTACTTTGTATTTGTTGTTGTTGTAGAGAGTATCTCTTACTTGCTCCTTTACTCGTTGTTAGTAGCATCATATAGGTTGCTCACCTAGTGTCATTTTAGATAACCTTTATGTTGCTAATCCTTATTTGTTAAGCAAAGCTAAAAATTGGTAGTTGCCTATTCACCCCCCCTCTAGTCAACCATATCGATCCTTTCACCTTCTTTTTTTACCTTTCACCTGTTGTAATGCCTAATAAAGCCCAGACCCTGAGTCGAGTGGACTGCCTAGTGTTGTATTAGGATATCCCCCTTAGTTGATGTGTTTCGGTTGGCCGAACTGTTCCTCTTTGAGTGAGTAAACCCTAAGTTGAATCCCCCAATTTCTTCCCCTGTTCTTGATGTTTGTCTGAATTAGTAAGCAGTTCATCACCTTCATAGCTCGGGTCTAACAATTGGTAATCAGAGCTGATGGTTCTTGGTGGCGTGGGAGATTTGGGAGAAGGCTGGTCGTGTAGACTCTTTCATCCGTCCAGATCTACGATGTCGATGAAGCTCTAGCGTTGGCGGCGGTAGACAGTTGGGGAAAAACTTCCCCAGTCTAAAATTCCCCCCACCCTCCCTTCTTGAGCACCAGGGCGGTGCAACATTGGCGACGCCATGAATGATGATGCGGAGCATCCTACGGTCATCCCCATGGACGCTACACCAACCTCCCAAGCTCCAAGCGCCCCTATGACGAGAGCTCGTGCATGTGCTATTCAAACCGAGCTGTCATCCCTCCTTCTAGAGCTACCCATACTCCGGGGTGAGATATGGCCTCTACCTCAAGCACAAGTGCTATGTGTGATTAGATACAACGACCATCACCCGGACCTGAGAGCTGAAGGAGGAGGAACGGACGAAGAGGAAGCCACAAGCATCAAGAAAGCGTACACGACATCCCGGAACTTCTGGTCTCCCTGAAACATTCGGCCCTCTAAACATCTAGGACAAGAGGCAGTGTGTGCATACTCTCTGTTCAGGCCGGAACCCTCCCGTACGCCAGCCTAAAACTTACGACCTCCACGCCCCAAGGTGCCCACAGGCGTGCATGCACTTTGGTAAAACCGGAGCCAACCCAGACCTAGCGTGGAACTTCCGGCCTAGCCTTGAACTTCCAGCCTGCTTCCGTGCAATGACTCTAGGCAGAGGCCCATGTATCCCTTTCCCCCTCTTAGACTATAGATACTGGTCTTCCACCTTCGTTTGAGGGTTAGCAAAGCATATGTGATGAATTAGAGATTTGTCCCCTTCATCTACCTCTCCCATGGAGATCAAGGCCTCCATGTGAAAAGATCCCTACAGGATGCCAAGACCCCCTTGTGGGAAGAGCCATGTGTGGATTCAAGACCTCCTTGTTCTAGGACTTAGGGAAGAACCCTTTCCAGTTCCATCTCTTCTCTTTGGATGATTTGGATCAAGTATCTATCCATGTGTATCTTAATTTGCATCGATCTTTGTGTGATTTTCGTGTTTCCCCTCGTGTTTGTCACATTCTTTGTGTTCCTCCCCGAATCTCTCTCAAATTTGTGAAGACCAGGCCACCCTAGGATTTGCCGTATTTCATCTTGGTTCATAGCTTAGGTTGATCCACATCTTAGAGTGGAGTCACCCCCATTTTTTGCTTAATTTTTGTTTGTTGTTACCCAATTTCGAAAGTCCCCCCAAAAATTACCCATACCAATTTTTTTGTGATTTGTTGGTTTTGATGAGATTTTGTTGATTTTGATCCATGGAATCCACATTTTGCAAGTGGATTTGGCTTCCCCTCCAGCCAATCCGTCCAATTTTTCTTTTCCCCTGTCAGATTTGGGTTGTTCTCCAAGTTTGTACGCCTACCTCTTAGATTAAAAAATTAGGCTTCATCCCCGCTTTTCTGGACACGTGGAAGTTCTGGCCCCACCTGAAAATTATGGCTCCCGAAACTTTTGGCCTCGACAAAATCATAACGTTTCCGCATTTCAACCTTCATTCATTTTTAGGTGTGACAGCGCGAGACCGACGCTCCAGAAGATTCCCCTCTTATTCCGTTGTCGCTGTGTGATTATTTTTTTATTTGTCGCATCATCATCGCATCATCCGCAATGCATGGGCACTCTGCTGCCGCCAGTTTTCAAAACTTGCATCCGTTATTAGTTGCCGGTTCTCTCCGTTCTCGTCGTTGCCCGTTTTGAGCCCGACCACACTTGCACGCGCCCGCGGCATCATCAAAACCTTGTTTTTAAAATTGTGTACAAAACTTTCTCTGATTGGGTTGAAACTTGGCGTGCGGTCTTATTTTAATATAGGTAGGCCGCCTGCCAATTTTCGTCGCAATCAGAGTCCGTCTGGTACCCGAACGGTCGACCGTAGCGGCACCGTCTTGTGTTTAACGTCGGATGTTTTTTGGTGTTTTAAAATTGCGTTGTCACGGGCCACACCATTTCCCTCTCATCCCTACATAGCCCAACTACACAATCCACTAGACCCATCTAGCTACTTCCTCCGTTCGTGGTCGTCGGATCGCGATCGGACGGACGAGGTCCAACCCACCATAGCCCAACCCTATATAAGAACCACCCAATGGAGAGACCTCTCTCACTCCACTAGGGTTTCCCCCTAGCCATTTTGCAGCCACCCCTAGAAAATCCCACCTGCTAGCCCAAACCCTTCAAATCCCACTTCCCTAGCCCCATAGCCATTTCAACCATCAGATTTCGATCCAATGACCCCAATTCGTCGAAAATCCCACCTACCGGACATGTCTGTGGCCAACTCAGACATGTGCGAGTGACCACAGTGCATCCGAGCCATGCCCGCACCGCATCCGAGCCGCCCGTCGTCAGCGCGCCTCCGCCTGGGGCACCGCTGCAGCTCGACGCCGGCCGTTCCCGCGCCGCACCTTGCCTCTCCCCGCCGCTTGTAGCCGTCGGCCGGAGCGGCACGAGCTTGCCGCAGCCATGGCGCCGCCCGAGCCACCGCCAGCTCCCGTGCCCCTGCCGATTTGCAACACATCACCCGCCGCCTGCCTCCTCGCCTCCACGTCATTCCATGCCGCCAGCCGCCGCCTCATGCGAGGCACCTTGCCGCCCCGCCCTCCTTCGCCCCGTCGCCAGCCAGGAGCCACCGCGCTGCCTCACCGATCCGGTCCAGGCCGGGATCCAGATCGGGAGCAGCGTTGACCGCTGCGCCACGTGGGCCTCCGGCCCAACATGCGCTAGCCGGTGCCTGGCCTCCCCTTCGGCCCAGATCCAGGCCCCAGGCCTAGTCCAGCCTCCTCCAGCAGGCCAGCCGGCCCAAGGTGAGCGCCCCGAGTCCCTCTATATTGCGCCCCGAGTGATCCTTAGTTATTTTGCGCTCTGACATGTTTTGGCCGAGTTATTAGTTTCGACCCTGTAGTATATTTAGATTTTGCGAATTAATATTTCAGGAATATATATATATTTTTGAAACGCTTGTAAATATTAAACCGTGCATCGGACCGCAACGCATTATATATGTAACCTGTGTAGTTTTCCGCGTAGAACATTATTTTGCAACTTTCATGCATGTGAAGTGGTTTGAACCACCGTATGCCTATAATTGCGTGCTGTCCTAATAGGGAATTATTCCATAACTATTTTTGTGCGTGTCTGGTTTGTTCAAATCTCGTAGATAAAATTTTCATGTTGTTCGGGACCCTTTGCCATGTATTTTAGAGTAGTTGCTTGCATTTTTGCATGTAGGTTCCGTCGCTAGTTTACTATGTCGTGTTTAGGACATATTCTCGCATATACGTGTGTCGCTAGTTTATTTTTCGAACGCCACATATTATATATGTTTTCGGGATAGAAAAACCCATAGAATTTAACTGTGCATTTAGTTTTGTCTTTCGACTAAGTTTGCATGCATGATATTTTGCCATGTTGCCCTCTTGTTTATTTTGTGGGATTTATTCCGTGCATGATATGAATTAGTTGCGAACTAAAGATATGCCCTTGGATAGGTATGCTAGCCCCTAGTAATTTTGGTTGCAATAGAAATCCATGTTTAGGTATTGTTTTCTTGTTGCCAACATGCTAGGAAATAGTGCTGATTTGGAGATGCTGAAATATTTCTAAGTCTGAAATCTGTTATATTTTGTTGTTGTCTTGCCATGAGTTTTGTTAGTGATCTACAGCTCCTTTGGGGTTCGTGCAATGGAGTTAGTTGTAGTCCTTAAGGTTCTCTAGCATGCTGTAAGTTTTCATGCCATTCGGTGCCATGTACAATATAGTTTTTCTGCTGTCAATATGCATTCAGATCGAAAACTGCACTATCAAAAACTGATATTTTCACTAAGTCTGAAACTGTGTGTGAGATGCCATTTTGTGAGTTCTTTTCCTAGCGATCCATGCTTCCATGCTAGTTGTATTTAGTAGGGTGTTGTAGTGCATCTTGACCACTATTGCCTCATGCCTTGTTTGAGCATTTTAGATTTATGTAGCTTGTTGTTTTAGGGTGTAGAAAATTCCACGTTGTTGTTTTTGGCAGATTATGACTATTTGTTGTGTAGCTTGTATTTGTTGAACCGTTGCTCCGTTTTGACCATGTCCTATATGGAACTTGCTTAGAATCTCGTGTAGTTTCATATTATGCTGCTGTATTATTGGTTTGGAATGTTGTGGCTGCCATTTGCATACATATTGCATTCATGGCATCATATCTTGCGGTGATCATATCTTTTGAACCGTAGCTCCGTTGGAGATGTTCCATATGTGTAAATTGATTGGAACGACACATAGAATCACGTGAAACAATTTATTTTGCTGTTTAAAAAATATTAAAACATGGTATTTCAGATCTGGACAGAATTCTAATTTAACACATGGGGTCAGTTCGGAGATGCTATATGTCGTCTCCGACCTCATTTAAGATTTCTAGATAGGTACATTAATTACGCTTTACCTCTTGCCATGTTTAGCGACATTTAATATTTGGCATGTACCTAATCGGGATAGAACTAAATAATTCGTATGTGGAGTTTCGTCAATATGCAACTCGTTGCATATTGTACTTCACTTAATGTGTAGTGTTTGATTGTTGTGAATTGACATGCCATGTCTTGCATATATTCAACTGATCATGCATCATATGTGTATTGCATCATGTCGTGGTGAATATCGTGTGTTGATTCTTGTTTCTGGTTTGCTTCGTCTCGATAGAGTTCCGCAAGCGTGTCGGAAAGTGAGGACCCATTCGACTACAACGGTTCGTCTACTTCACGGAGTCATTCTTCTTCCAAGCGGGATTTCAGGCAAGATGACCATTTCCCTAGATACCATTACTATCATTGCCATGCTAGTTTTATCGTTTCTATCGCTATGTCTCGTTGCCTACCACCTGTTAAATATCAGCCTGTCAACATTGCCATGAAAACCTTCAACCTGATCACACCCTAGCAAATCACTGATTGGCTATGTTACCGCCTGCTTAACCATGTGTTAGCGTTGTTAGTTGCAGGTGCAGTTGCTTCCATGTGATAAAATGGGTTCCTTGTTGTATCACCCTATTAATTGCTATTTAATTTAATGCACCTATATACTTGGTAAAAGGTGGAAGGCTCGGCCTTTCTAGCCTGGTGTTTTGTTCCACCTTTTCCCCCTTAGTTTCGGCTACCAGTGTTATGTTCCATAAATGAGCGCTCGTAACATGCTTGGGGTTGTTACGGGGACCCCCTAGATTCTCGTTTTGGGATAAAGCTCGTCTGGCAAGGCCCAACATTGGTACTATATTTGCCCAACATAATAATTCTGTTAATACTGAAAAACATAGGGAGTTAGCACTACCCGAGGAGTAAGTCAACATAATACAGGTAGGGCCAATGCTGATGGTGCTGGTCCAAAACAGAGCCGTTTGCGGGGCCAACCCGGGGCAACTCGGGTGATGTCTATCAGGCCATCGTACGCTGTGCTTATCCGCCGTGTCCTGAGAACGAGATACGCGGCTCCTATCGGGTTTGTCGACACGCCAGACGGCCTTGCTGGACTTGTTTTACCTTTATCGAGCTCTTGTGCGAGGGATTCCGAGGATGCTTTGAGCTAACTCGAGGTTGAGGTTTTCCAATAGGGATCCGAGGAGATCACGGGTTTCCCTGATCGAGGTCATTCCGTCGCAGCGTGTGGTAGTTTGTGATGGACTAGTTGGAGCACCCCTGTAGGGTTAAATCTTTTGGAAAGCTGTGCTCGCGGTTATGTGGCAATGTGGAAACTTTGGTTAACACCCGGTTCTAGATAACTTGAAGTTAACTTAATTAAAACTTGCCAACTGAGTGCGTAACCGTGACTGTCTCTTTCGTGAGCTCCTTCTCCTCGAGGACAAGGTGGGGTTATGTTTGACGTAAGTAGGTGTTCAGGATCATTCATTTGATCACCAGTAGTTCACGTCCGCTATGCGTAGATCACCCCCTCTTATTCTTGTACTCGTAAGTTAGCCACCTCATATAAATGCTTAGTCGCTTGCTGCAGCCTCACCACTTAACCATACCTCACCCATTAAGCTTTGCTAGTCTTGATACGTTTCGAAATGAGATTGCTGAGTCCCCTGTGGCTCACAGATTACTACAACACCAGTTGCAGGTAGAGGTAAGGTGATTAAGACGCGAGCGCGATAATTGTTCATTTGGAGTTGCTTCTTCTTCTTCTTCTTCTTCATCGATCTAGGATGAGTTCCAGACCGGCAGCCTGGGATAGCAAGGATGGGCGTCGTTCTTTTCTCGTTTGTTTTCGTTCGTAGTCGGACCCTGCTCTTCTTCGTGATGTTTATGTATTGTACTGATGTGACTCTGATGTAGTTTGTTGTGAGTATAAGCCAATTCCATATACTCTTCTCTTCAGTACATGTACTTGTAACGATATTTATTCTTGCGAAATGACGAGATGCGCTTCTATCCCTGTCGAGGCCCTCGCGCCAAAATAAGGGTAGGATCGCATCTTGGGCGTTACATTAGGCAACGACAACTCCGCCAACATACTGGAGACTAGACACCGTTCCATCAACATTGAGATCTCCACCGCCTCAACCATCTCCGACCACGTCATAGACAATGACGAACTCATCTTGACACTACCGTAAGCAAGGACGGTAGCATCGATGATACAATTTACTTTTCCTTGCCATTGCACTTGTGAACTCTGAGCCATTTTGTATTGCTTACCCACCAGTACTAGCCGTTTGAGAATTGTCAGGCAACATTACTTGTGCACTTTAGTGTCCGTATGCCGCATATCGTCTATTGCGTGCAAACATCTTGATATCATCTATTGTGTTACAAGTTACTCCTTTGCTTCGAACATTGCTATCTTGGATCGAGCATTTCACATTAGTGAAAAAAGTATGTGTGTATATATATGTAAAGAGAGCAAAGAGCTTATAAGCAATAGCATCAACCAAATTGCATACATTTGATCATCTTGGATCATACATACATAGCATACTTGGGATAGAGAGACGAGACAACACATTTTGTTCTTATAGGTTGTGCACAAGTACTTATTTCTCATTCGAACAATCGCGCTAGCGTCTCTCTTGTGTTTTTCAACACGAGCTTCCGTGGAAACACATTTTACGCTCATCCTTGGTTGCACAAGACCAATTATCTATCCGTGTGTGTTACGTGTGCCTCATAGCTATTGATTTATTTGCTTTGCTTGTGAGTTTGTGAATCTTTTTGAGCATTATTGATATCTTGACCTGCAAATTGCTTGAATTTTGTGCCACTTATCCTAACCAAGCTACTCCAAAAGCATTACTTGTGTAGGTGTGAGGTTGACCATTTGCGGTACTAATTCTCCTACGTCCATCAAACCATATTGAGTAATCATTGATCCATTTTCAACATCGAGAAATATAAATTTGGTATTGTTCTTCTCATTATTCCACTCACATTTTCTTGTGTAGGATGGATACGACAAGAACATTCAATCCGACATTTGAAGAACATGAAGATGGCACGTACATCTACGTCACCAAGCTTCATTTCTTTGTCGCACAAAAAGTTATGCATCAAGCACAAGACATTTTGGGCGATCACATTGAGCGACTCGCCACCGACTTGTGCCAATCCGAAGCAAGAACACATGAATATCTAGACACCAAGATCTCTAACCAAATGGAAGACATTCATGCTTTGTTGTCAACCGCTCTTCTTCAACATCTCCATCGTCAATACAACGACACTCGATGCCACTCGTCGGATGCATCTTCCGGGGCACGTCCACCATGAGCTCATTTTCATCTTCGAGACGATCATCACCACGATCAAGAATCAGATAATCCATTCCATGACAATGGGCTGCAAGATCACATTTGCGAGTGCAAACAATGTCCTCGTCAAGAACAAGATGCCATGGACCAAGGCCAAGAACAACAACGCTGAGAAGAACAAGCACTTCAAGCACAATGTGTCCTCTGAGAATCCACTCAAGCAATGAATGAGCGCTTCACCATGTGCGCAAAGAAGAAGAAGCACTTCGATGAGAGCAACAAGATGAGGCCGCTCGAAATGAGGAGCACCAAGAAAGGAGGTATCGAGCACACATACCTCGCCCACAACCTCAAGCAAATCATGACAAGAACCATGATGAGTCCCCTTTTCCAAGATAAAGGCATCGTCCCCACACTATGGAAAAGGGCTTGTGGGTGAACCCCAATAAGTGGTGGGCATGGCGGGGCACCCACCACTGCTAATTTTGAAAGCCAGCAATGGAGGGTACCCGAAGGAGCCCGCCACAACCACATGCGTAGCAGTGGCGAGTGCGAACTCTCGCTCGCCATAGGTGAACCATTCCAAATCTTATCCCATGATGAAACACAGTACCAGCGGGCGACGCATCATGCCTGCCACTCCTCCTTCTATCTGTTGTGGCGGGCACATCTCTCGACCCGCCACAAATAAATGGCTATAACTTTTTTTGGGGGGTGGGTGGGGGGGGGGGGTCCTAGGAGGTCATTTTAGCAATGGCGACCTCTTGGTATAGACCGCCACTGCTTATTTCCATTCGTGTGACAGGCTCTATACCCTGCCCGCCACTCGTACTTCTACTATGCTCGTGGTTCAATTATCATACAAGATCCATTCTCCCCGCGCCGTCTCTTCCCACTCTCACATCTTGTCCGAATCTCCACCCCACCCCTCGGTGCCATCGCTCCTTGCTGCCGCGCGCGACCCTCGTCACCGTGTCGCCCCTTGCCGCTCCGCGCGCACTTGTCGCCCCTCACCCCACACCCCTCGCCGCTGACGCTCCCCTCCTCATGCCGTCGCAGGCGCACATGGCCTCCTCCTCCAACATCGGAGGAGGCATCTCATGACCGCCGCCACCGCTACCGTCGAGCTCCACCCTGATGGATAGCGGTGCGGGCATGTCCCCCTCCTCCGCGAACATCAAGGACCTCGGGCTGCATTTGAACTCCAAGCGTTTCACCTCTCCAGTATGCATTGTCAGATTTGTGCCTAGTGTAAATATTAGTAGTTTAGAAATACATGCCAATGTTTCTTAGTGTTATTTTGTATGATGGTCAGATCTATGTTAGACTAAATATATACTAGTAGTTTAGAAATATTTGGTAAGTGTATGCGTAGGAACCCTTCTAGTGTGGTTGACTTATAGTTGTACATTATGACATGAGTGCCAATGTTTTGGTGAAACGTAGATTCATTTTTGTTTTGCTGAATTTCTGGCACTCGTTATGTGTTCTTGTTAGCAAAGGCCATGTAGATTTTTTCTTTCATTTTTTAACCAGGATCCATTGTAGTATCTATTGGCTTATATTTGCACGTATCGACATGAGTGCCAATGTTTTGGTGAAGCATTGATTCATTTCTGTTCCACCGAATTTCTGGCACTCGTTATGTCCTCTTGTTAGCAAAGGTCATGTCGATTTTTTGTTTCATTTTTAACTAGGATCCATTGTAGTATCGAATTTCTTGCACTAATTATTTTTTATTTTTAGCAATGGTCATGTCGATTTTTTTTCATTTTTATGCATCATGACTCATAATTGCACACTAAATTTTAGCAAACCCAACAAATGTATTCCGGAGAAACATCTTTTATGGACCCCACAGCTTAGCATTGTAAAAAGGGCAGAAAGGGAAAGAAGAAATTAGCCAATGAACCTATCACCAGTAAGGCACTAGGAAAAGATGTGGTGAATGTTTCTGTTAGTCGGTGTTTCATGAGAATGTTTAAGCCTGGTGAACCGATGTTGCCACAACACAACTTGAGTACACTAAGCATTGAAATTCAGCTTCTACACACAGACGTTGTAGCTAGGTCAGGAAAGGGTGAGATGAATTCACCATCAGTGTTATAGAGGGCCTTGGATTTGTGGACAAGTACCCTGCTGATAAAATATATATTGGATTTGATAGTGTGTCAACGAGAATATTTTCTGTGTGGAAGTAATCAAGCCGTCTTTAATGAGGCCTTGGTCGCTTTGGCATGCTACAAATCCATTAATCTAGAATGAGGAAGTTCGCTTCCTTGATCCGTATCTCATGCATTGGGCCAATGTGGATTTTGATAAAGGCCAACGTCTTATGATGAATTACCTCCACAAGGTCATTCTTCATAGTCCTCGGCACAAGCATAACTTTATCGTGCCTTACTTCAAAATATAAGTTCATTTCTTTTAGCTTGCACATATACACATGGGTACTTTGATGTCAATCTCATTAATGTTGCATTGTTCAATTGTTTTGTGCAACAATGAACACTCGATCGTCATCGCACCGATGCCTCGGAATGGTCAAGCTTATTTGTTTGTTTCTAGGAGAGACCCCAAGACGCCATGGAGTAATCTGAAGAAAGTTCTCAATGCTGCTCTTCTTATGTGTCATAAGGCCGACCGTAAGAACATGCCACATTTCCAGGACAAATTTAACTCTAGCTTTTGTTGCCGACAACAATCGAAAGGAGAAACCATGCACATGTGTTGCTACTATGCCATGGTATTGATGGATGACTATGTGCGCGGAGGACCACTATTAATAAGTGACTCAATGTTGTAGAAATGGTCCGAAGACAAGGAGAAGGAAGTTAAGCTAGGTCACTTTTGGACAGAGCACGAGCGCCTTCTGAAATTGCGTTATAACAAATAGAGGGTGGTGGGGGGGGGGTGAATAGGCGATTTTTACAATTTCATCGCTGAGGAAATTCCTAGTGAGGAAAGTCCTCAGTCATGAACTGAGTGCAGCGGAAATAGTACTAAGTGAGAACTGCAAAAACGTCTACAGCAAAGTACTCAATGTGATTTCAGAGAATCGATTTGTACAGGTCACAAGTACAAGATAAGCAGGTGAAGAATTTGAGGTGAGGAATTCAGAGATAGTCTTCAGTCAAATTCTTCAAACAGTACAGATGAAAGTCTTCAACATGCAATTGATGAAATGAGAGTGTTGAGGAAATAGAACCAGTAGCTCAATGAAGACAGTTGTTTATGACCCAGTTACAACTGTTGTGATAGTTGTACGTCTGGTTTGGAGCGGCTTGGTATTGAAACCAAAGGACACACAATCCTAGGATACACAGTCCCTATTGTATTCTCCTTGAGATAAGGATACACCGTCCTCGCCCAACACTTGTGGTAAGTCTTCAAGGCAGACTTCCAAACCCTCACAAACTTGGTCACTCGGCGATCCACAATTGACTGATGGATGATCTAGACCATGACGCCTAGCCGTGTGGAGGATGCACAATCCTCAAAGGTCACAAGCGTTGGTTCCACACAGGAATAACTTCTTCAGTGATGCTCAATCACTTGGGTTTTGGTTTTGGTTTAGGTGTTTGGAGTATTTTCTCACTTGATAATTTTCACTCAAAGGCTCTAAGGAATTTGGGTTGCTCTAAATGACTAGTGTCAGTTTCTCTCGAAGCAGCCAACCAGCTAATGGTTGTGGGGGGTGGCTATTTATAGCCTGGGAGCATCCCGACATGATTTGACATAAATGCCCTTTAACTATATGACCATTGGGTGGATAAGATCTAGGACAGGTGGCGCATGGCGCCGCAACGGTCGAAACTTTCAAATGTGAAAGTCCTCATGTCTCTCATGTTACCACTTTGAGGATTTGGTAGATGTAGGTTTGGGTAGAGCATCATGAGGAAATTGTTTCCATAATTTTACCTCGACCCCCTTTAATAGTACGGTGTTCCTATGACTCAAGGATAAAGAAAATGAAATAGAAGGAGTAAATCTTCAAGCTTCAAAGTCTTAAGAGTATTTTCTTCGGTACACACCGAATTCCTCATCTTCAATATTTTCATGAGGAATATCAATTTCTTCGCATTTTCTTCACGATCAAAGTCTTCAAGGAAAGACCAAAGTCTTGACCCGAAGACATACATATTTAGGGGTCGATATTCATCGAATAATTCAAACTCCCTAGCGACTTATAGAGCGTGTGTACACTCACAAACATACCAGTCTCTTAACCTATAAGTCTTCAAACCAGTAAAATCACTAAGGGGCACTAGATGCACTTACAATCTCCCCCTTTTTTGTGGTTGATGACAAATAGGTTAAGTTTTCAACGGGGATAATAATATGAAATGTAAGTACTGAGTTTGAGAATTTGAAGGTAAGATACAGCGAAACTCCCCCTAAAGATGTGCATGTTTTGAGGAATTTGCTTTGAACAACAAATGCACATTGATGATGTATATCATGGAGATCTTCCCGTGTATCTTGTAATTCATGCATGCATTTGATATATAGTATGAGGAATTTGAAATGCATGATGAAAAATGGTGTCCAGCGAATTTCAGCATGCATGCATTAATTAACTTGAGGAATAAGCATGCGAGGAAAATCATTCCAAAGTGTTTGAACACCATCGGGTTTAAGTTACAACTCATTACATCAAACACTTCAGAAGAACCAAGAGTCTGTAACTTAATAAAGTTTATAAGCCCATAAATTTAACCCGCTTAAAGACTGACTCTCACATTTCTCCCCCTTTTTCATCAAGTGTTGAAAAGGTACGAAACTGAGGACTAACGCCAATGAAGAATTTCACTTCTGTGTTGAGGAAGAGGCGCAAGCATTCTTTGAGTCAGGCTTCCTTGTTGGGCCAGTTGCAGTATCCGCAGGTTCTTCATCTGAATCAGCGGTGTGGAATGAATAAAATGAGGTGTCTACCAAGTTAGGAACTGGAATGTTCTTGAATTTCTTCTTTGGTGGCCATGACCAATCGAAGTCCCGAGTGAATTCCAATTCTTCAAGTTCCTTTGGAGTCTTCAGGCGAGACAATATGGCACAAGTGCGATCAAATACCTCATGAAGATAATAGTGTTTTTTCTTCACAACATTTTGAGTGTCAATGAGGGTTTTCACAATAGAGCCAAACTAGCGTTTCACCCATTTTTGATTGTGATCAACTTTCTGATGAAGACCGATGAGAAGCTCTCTGTTAGTCATCACCCTTGGGGTAGTTGGGCTTGGAGGTTTTGATCTGCCATCAGATTCTTGAGTGGCAGTGTCATCATATCAGGAGTAGGAGGCAGCCTTGCGAAATTGACCATCCAATGGTCGATTTCCTTCAACAATCACTGACTTGCGCTTGCCCTCAACTGGTTCAAAAGATTTCTTGATGACTTTGAGGCACGACAGATAACCGAGGTGATTCTAATAGTCAGCTTGGTAGTTGATGGCGGATCTGTTTCTGATGAATCTCATGATCCAAGGCACATAAATCTTCAGCTCGAATGGTGAAAAAGCATTGTCAGCCAAAGTCCTCAAGAAGAAATTGTGAAGGTTCATTTTGATGCCATGAATGACATTGAACATGATGTTCTTCATGCTTCCAACAACATCTTCTTCCTTCTCATGCCCTTTGATAGGTGTGATGGAATATGCCAAAATTCTGTAGACAGTTCTGGGCACATACTTCAATTCCTTCACCAGGAATCTAGTCCTTGGAGGTTTGCCGAGAGCCAAAGGTTTCATGAGGACTTCCATTAGCTGATTTGGCATCTCTCTTTCATCATACAAGTTAATTTCTTCATCTGAAGGAATTGAGATTAGTAAAGCACGCAGCAATTCGGTGGCTGGAGCTTTGTAGTGAGTGTACTATGTCATCTAGTCCAAGACCCAAGAGTTGATGTTTTTGGGGTCACCTGAGATATGCAGTGTGGCACAAAACTGAAGAGTAATGTCTGTATTCCAGTCACCGATATCTGTGCAGACTGGCAGTAGCCCTGCTTCGTGAAGACCACAAAGTACTGGGGTGAAGCAAGGAATTTCCTCCATATCACAATGAGGAATGTGCGTGTGATGAAATATCTTCCTTTTCCTACAAAGCACAGAGGCATAGTAATTAAGTTGAGTTTTGGTCTAGAACTTTCTGTGTGTGACACGAAGCCTATCGTTAGGATTTTCTCCAGTGAAGAAATGATTTTCATCATAGAAGTCTTCCTTCAGAAACTTTGGCCTCTTTGAGAAGGGCTCATGAGGCTTTGGTTGAAGATTATGATGTTGATCATCTTGAGGAGTTTTGGCCACCACAATTGCAGTTTCAGGATTTGCATCCACAATTGAAGTTTCATCAGTAGTATTTATATCTTGTGATGAGGCATTTTCATCACGGGCTTGTTCTTTAGTTTGAAGATTTTGCTGTGCTGATGGAGCAGATGGAGTTTCCGGTACAACAATTTTCATTTCAGTTTCTTCAACTGATGCAACCGATTCTTGGTCTGCTGCTGATTTCAAATGTGAGCTATTTTCTTTAGAGCTAGTCAGAATTTCAGTGGCTGCACGAGTTTGAGGAATTTGAGTGGTCATTGGCGAGTTTGGTTGAGCCTTTTCCCAAAACTCGTCATGGATAATAGGTGTGTTGCAGCTAATGTCTTAATGAGCCTCCTTTTGTTCAACATCCATTTCTGGGTTTTGAGGAGGAGGTGTTGATACTTGAAGAATTTGATCAGCTTGAATTTCCTCATCTATTGGTGTGGATGCAGCACAGCGATTGTCATCCATTTGCTCATCCTGATCTGGAATGATGTGCTCTTCACCAAACGGTACACTCACGTATGATGGTGCAACACTGAGGGGAGTCGCATCCACTGGAGCTGATGATGTAGTAGGCAGAGTCTTCAGGCGTTTTGCCTCTGAAGACTTTGAAGGTGTTGATGCCTTTCTCTTCTTTGATTTCTTCTGAGCAGCTTTTGTTTTCTTCACGTCTGATGCAGACGGAAGAGTCACTTTCTTCACCTTTGAAGACATTGGTGAAGGAGCATTTTCATCAGGCATTGCATGAGCAGTGTCTGGCCTGGCAGATTCTTCAGCAGGAATATTATGTGTAATTTCATCAGCAGCTGGTTCTTCATCTTCATCAGAATCAGCCAGTTGCACAGTATAGCTGGGTGAGGATTTGTTTGTTGCTTTGGGGCTGCAACCCCGCTGTTGCATTCATCAATTGCTTCAGTTGCAGCTTTGACAAACCTCACTTTGACACCCTTTCGGTCCGCATGAAGACTTGTATATGCGTGAGTGAGGGTTTTCAGGTCTGCCAGAGTAGAAACAAGTTTCTCAGGCATCAGGTTAAGGATGTTTTGCTTCAAGTACTTCTCCTTTTTAACCTTTGCGGCCCGAGCTTGTTTGGCTTGCTGATCCTTCCATTTTGCTGCATTGATAAATGAAGTGACCATGTGACTGAGTCGTGGTGGAAGTTTCACATCATCAATTGGTGTGTTTGGATGCTCATACCAAAGGTCGATGAAGTTCAACACAACTTTCAGATCCAGTGTGAGGGGAATGGTGTTACGAGTAGCTTGCGCAACCCTTTCTTGCTTGTTTCTGATGATGGCTTGAAGAGTTTCATCATCACATTCTTCACTTTCTTCTGATGGAGAAGGAATGCTGACAAGCTTGCTTTGGCTTGGCCTTGTTCCTCTTCCAGCAGTCATCTCTGTCATCAATAGACCAGGTGAAGATTTGAGAGCTGAGCCTGGGGTAGATGGTACTGAGGAATTTTGATTTCCTGTTTGATGCTGCGTGAGCTGTGACTACAGAGGAGGTGAAGACTTTGCTGCAGTTGAGGGCTTGGCAGTAGTTGTTGCTACTTTCTGAGGAATTTGCTCTTTTGATAATGTTGTTGAGGGTTTTGGCTTGAGACCTAGTTTATTCATCAGAACTTTCTTCTGAGGTTGTTCTGTAGCAGAAGCCTGAGTAGCAGAAGAAGTGGGAGCAGTTGCTGCAGCACCAGAGTCCTCATTAAAGTTTGTGACATCAGCCTTTGCCTTTTTCTGAAGCTTAGACAAATACTTGTATTTTTCATCAGGATAGTCTTCAACTGTGGCAACACTCGAGCGGTCTGCACCTTGTTGTTCTCCTAGAGGCAATCTTTTGCAAGGAGGCTTGAGGGCAAACTTCTTGGCATACTTTGGAGTGACATACGTGTATTCCTTCCACTCCTTTGTCCATCTTGGTTCAATCTTTTGAAGCCTGATCTTGCATTTTGCCATGGTCTATTTTCCATGAATTTCTTCATCAGGTGTGCAGTACTCAGCATATATCTCCTCTGGAATTTCAAAAGAAGTGTTCTGTTCTAGTTTCTTGCCACCCTTGTGTTTTCTGTCTTCCTCCATTTTCTTTAGTTGAGGTTTTTGCTGAGGAGTTTCTATTCTTGAGGAATCCGAGGACACAGGCAATGTTTCTTCAAGAAATGATGCAAATGAGTTAAGTTGATGAGAACCTAGAGATTGAAAAATTTCAACTTTGAAGAATTTCCAACTTGAAGAATTTCAAAGTTTGGTGGTGGCGTGACCCACTATATAAGAATGATGATTTCAGGGGCCGCGTACAATTGTCGTAGGGCCGTGAGAACCAAATTCTTAATTTATTCACACTTAGGGTGATATTCTTCATTGATTGAAGAAAATCGTTACTTCGTGTGTTGCACATCCAAGTCATCAATTTTGCATAAGTGTTAGGATGTGTGCATGTTTATGAAGCATTTGAATACTCTAGGATATTTAGCTGACACCGCAACTTGCAAAACCTTCTCTCATCCAAGGGTTTTGTGAAGATATCTGCTAGCTGTCCATCAGTCTTCACATGATCGGTGATGATATTGTCCTTGAGTACATGGTCACAAAGGAAGTGATGATGAATCTGGATGTGCTTGGTCTTCGAGTGTTCTACTGGGTTGTAGGAAATCTTGATTGCACTCTCATTGTCACAGTAGAGGGGCACATTCCTCATGTTGATGCCGTAATCTCTAAGGGTTTGCTTCATCCATAGAAGTTGAGCATAGCAGGATCCAGCAACAATGTATTCAGCTTTAGTAGCGGAGAGTGATACCTAGTTCTGCTTCTTTGACAACCAACAGACTAAGGATCGTCCAAGGAAATGACATGTGCCTGATGTTGACTTGCGATCCACATAGCCAGCAACATAATCATAATCAGAATATCCAACGAGGTGAAGATTTGAGCCCTTGGGGTACCATAATCCTAGTGTTAGTGTGTGAGCTAGATATCGAAGAATATGTTTCAAAGCCTTATGGTGTGATTCCTTCGGTTTTGCTTGAAAACGTGCACACATGCAAACACTAAGCATAATGTCTGGCCTAGATGCACATAGGTATAACAAGGAGCCAATCATAGAGCGGTATACCTGCTGATTGAAATCTATACCATTTTCGTTAGTGCAGAGGTGGTCGTTGGTAGGCATTGGTATCTTGACGCCTTTGCATTCATGCATGCCGAATTTCTACATGACATCATTGAGGTATTTCTCCTAAGATATGAAGATGCCATTGCATTGTTGACGAATTTGTAGACCTAAGAAGAATTTCAGCTCCCCATCATGGACATCTGATATTCTTCACTCATCACGTAGGCAAATTCATCACTGTAACGTTTGTTAGTACAACCAAAGATAATGTCATCGACATATATTTGGAACACGAATAGTTCATTGTCATAGGATTTTGTGAAAAGAGTAGGGTCTAGTGAACCGGGCTTGAAGCCGTCCTTCATGAGGAATTCCTTCTATGTATCATACCATGCCCAAGGGGCTTGCTTGAGGCCATAGAGTGCCTATTTGAGTTTGAAGACTTTGTCAGGATGCTTCGGGTCTTCAAAGCCCGGGGGCTGAGCAACATATACTTCTTCCTTGAGCTTACCATTGAGGAATGCACTGTTCATATCCATTTTATATAGAGTAATATTGTGATGGTCAGCATAAGCAAGTAATCTACGAATAGCTTCAAGTCTAGGAATACGTGCAAAAGTTCCACCAAAATCAATTCCTTCAACGAGTGTGTAGCCTTGGGCTACAAGCCTGCCTTGTTCCTCACAACCTGACCATCCTCATCTTTCTTGTTTCGGTAGGTCCACTTGGTGCCGATGATATTGTGTTTGTGAGGATCTGGTCTTTTGACGAGTTCCTACACGCCATTTAGCTTGAATTGAAGAAGTTCATCTTGCATGGCTTGAATCCACTCAGGTTCCATGAAGGCTTCATCAACTTTTCAGGGTTCTGTGATAAACACAAAAGATGAATGCCCACAAAAGCTAACAAAATGTGAAGGTTTTGAGCGAGTGAAAGGACCTGGCGCATTGATGTCATCGAGGATTTTGTCAAGTTGCACTTCATTTGCAATCCCTGGATGAGCTGGTTGAAGACTTTGGTTGGGCTGAGGAATTTGATTTGTAGCATTTTCCTCAGGTGCACCTGCTTGAGTTTGGCCAGTGTTGGGGACGACTTCAACAAGGGGTTGTTCCTCAGTAGGAATGATATCTTAGCAGCCTTGTTCTTAATAGCTTCCTCAGGAGTCAATTTATTTGGCACAGGAGGCAGTTGCTCTCTTTGCGAGCCGTTAGTTTCATCAAACCACACATCTACAGTCTCAACGACCTTGTTGTGCTAGGTGTTGAAGACTTAGTAGGTGTGTGAGTCCTTTTCGTAACCATGCATAAAACCCTCATGTGCTTTAGGTGCAAACTTTGAGCTATGGTGAGGATCTCTAATCCAACATCTTGCACCAAAGACTTTGAAATAACTTACATTGGGGTTCTTGTCAGTGAGGAGTTCATATGAGGTTTTCTTGAGGAATTTGTGAAGATATACCCTATTGATGATGTGGCGAGCAGTGTTGATTGGTTTAGGACAAAAGCGACGAGGAGTCTGATATTCTTCAAGCATAGTCCGTGACATTTCAACTAGAGTCCCGTTCTTGCGTTCAACGACGCCATTCTGTTGAGTATAAGGAGCAGACAATTCGTGAGCAATACCAAGTTCATCAAGACCAATATTTATTAATTTTGTCCCATTATCACTCCTGATGTGTTTGATCTTGATGCCGAAGCTCGTTGAGGCCCTTGAGGAAAATCGTTTGAAGACTTCGTGCACCTCAGTTTTATACAGAATGATGTGTACGCAAGTATAACGAGAATAGTCATCAACGATGAAAAATCCATATGAAGATGTTGCATTGGTAAGAGTAGCATAATGAGTAGGTCCAAACAGATCCATGTGAAGCAATTCAAATGGATGAGATGATATCAAAGATTACAACCATATCAAGATTACAAAGCATTGAGACTAACATGAGGTTAAACCCAAGGGATTCAACAAGGATGACCTTGTCCATGTGGTGATCCTTAGAGAAAGCCACTTTACTAAGCCCAATACCTTGCTTTTACCTTTATCAACGTAAGTGATTTGCTTTAGTGGTGCTGGAGTTAGTGGTATATTCATCCATAAGCTTTTATCACCAGCCATGTGATTTGTGCAATTACTGTCAAGAACCCACTATATATTCTTGGCTTTGTCATCCTACAAATGAATTAGTACAACTTACCATCTGATATGCTTCAAACTTGAAGAATATGATATCAATT
Source organism: Hordeum vulgare subsp. vulgare (assembly GCF_904849725.1). Classification (NCBI taxonomy): domain Eukaryota; kingdom Viridiplantae; phylum Streptophyta; class Magnoliopsida; order Poales; family Poaceae; genus Hordeum; species Hordeum vulgare. Next base: position 168,472,530 of record NC_058522.1, read on the forward strand.
TCGTCAGATAAGAATTTCATCATAAACAGTAAATTTGAGGACGTGTGAAATGTTACCATTTCATCATGTTTTAGCTTGCGTCCAATCAAGCAATTTCCTGAGGTCTCCAGCAAATTCTTCAGATGATGACTTTCATCTGGAGACTTGACCCGCAAAAGTGATTAGTTTGATTTATTCACCACCCAGATAGGAAGGGGTGGCAAAGAGTTCATCATCCTACGAGCACCATATGAGAATGGAGGCATTGAAGCTAATGCACTTATTTTTGCAGTAGGAGGTTAGAGTACTCAAATGAATAGGCACAAAAATTCTTTGAGGCCTTATGAACATAATTATTTGAGGAATAATGCTCATATTCATGTCCCTTGTAGTTTCCCTGCATATCAAACGCATTAGTGTGAGTGCGAGTATAATTTTGACCATTTGAGGAATTTGATCCTCGTGAAGACTTTGGTCCACGTGAGGAATTTGATCTGGGGTTCTGGTTCTTCACTGGTGGTGTCATGAGGACATTCACGTGAAGATTTTCCAAGCAACTTTTGGGGACCCAGATTTTCCTCACGGGAGGTTGATACGTCTCAAATGTAGCTGTAATTTATGTTTGTTCCATGATCTTTTGGGTGAAATTGTTATATGTTTTGCTACACTTTTATATCTTTTTACACATATGTGGACTAACCTACTAACTCAGTGCACCCAGTGCCAATTTCAGTCTGCTGATGTCTTTTTTGCAGGGACTTTTACCCCAATTTACCGAGTCCCAAAAATCTCGAGAAAAAATATTTAAAAATCAGCGTGACGGAAGCTTCGGGAGAACCAAAGGTGGGCCAGAGGGGAGCTAGGCGTTTCCTAGGCGGCCTCCCCGCGTGGCCTACCACCTGGCCGCACCCACAGGCCGCCTGGGTGGGGTCCACCTCCTCTGGTGCTCTACCTTGGCTCCTATTTTTACCCTAGTGGAGGAAACGCTGATTCCGGAACCCTTTTCTCCAGAAGCAATTCCGATCTCCGCCGCCCTCACCAACAAGTTTCGGGGGACCAGAATTCCTGTGTCGGCACCCTTCCGGGACGGGGAAGTGCCCCCGGATTCATCTCCATCGACGTTGCTTCCTCCCTCCAATTAAGGCTTATGGACAACTCTGCTCTTGGTTTGTTGCTTGTGGGGAACCGCTCCACCGCTATTGTTGTGGAGAAGCCTCCCCCACCTACGGAAATTGTGCCCTTTAAAATACCAACTGGTATTACTGATTGTGTCTTGGCTAATTGATATGCACGAGGTAGACATTGAGGCGAATACTTGCTATATCTTTCACAACTATGTTCCTTATTTAAGCTTGCAAGTATATCGATGGATTCTGTTATGAGAAAGCTATTCTCTCTATCATTAAAAGATAAGGCTTTGGTTTGGATTGGCTTATTGATAACTCTCATTCGGTAAATTGGCAAGATCTTATACCTCTCTTTTATGCAAAGTTTTATCCTCTTCATGTTTATGATAGTCCTACTCCCAGTATTACCAATGAGAAAGATTATGCTTATGTGGAGAGTAAGAGTACCTTTTTGCATGTGGATCATGGTAACAATGCTTTATGTGATACTTATATTGTTTAGTTTATTCATGATACCACTGAAAATTATTATGAGAAGGGAACATATGCTTATAGATATTTCAATAATATCAACTTCCCTCTCTTTATGTTAAAGGTTTTGAAGCTGCACTTGTTTTGCCTTCCTATGCTTATTCCTTTGCGCTTCAATAAATTATTCTATTGCAATATTACTATGCATAGGAAGCATGTTAGACTTAAATGTGTTTGGTATTTTCTTCTTAATGTTCTCTTTTGTTTTACAACTCTTATTCCTACGAGAGCATCATTAAAATCTTGAGCCTATCTGTATGGCTATAAAGAAAGAGCTCTAGAGAGACAACTCTTGTTATCTTTACTTTGAGTTTTTACTTTAAGTTTTTAGTGGTATTGATGTGTGTTACTACTGTATCAACATCATTGTATCTTTATTTTTAAGCTTTGTGCCAAGTTTTAGCCTCTGATTGCAAGAAAGTTCAAAAGTTGTGACATGCTGTTCAAAAACAGATTCTGTCTGCTCGACGAAAAAATTCGCCAAAAATCACCAGATCATCTTTTTGATCTTAATTCTAATGAAAGTATGCTCTATATAATTGTCTTTCTGTCATCTGTTCCGAGTTTTTTTATTTGAGTTGCAGGAGTGCCCCAAAAAAATTATTTACTACCCGCTGTTATGTTTTTCACAGATTCTGCTATGTGTTGCGTTTTAATCATTTTGCAAATCTTAAGCTTGCTTTTCCTTTGCAAAAACCTTTTGGAAATTATGAGAAACAATAGCTTTTCATGAAAATCTTTATTTCTAGTAGATAATGAATTATTTTATCATGGGTACTAACCACTCTAATCAGCTTATGATGAGTTTCATATGAAGGGAGTTTTCAAGTGTGCGATGGAAGATGATGAAAGAACATTCAGGAGTTTCAAGCTCTCAAGCTTGGGGATGCCCCCATGCACCCCCAAGAAATATTTAAGGAGACTCAAGCGTCTAAGCTTGGGGATGCCCCCGTGCATCCCCTTCTCCATCAACAATCATCAGTTCGTCCATCTCCATGCTATATTTTTATCACTTCGTATGTTATGTGCTATACTTGGAGCGTCCCGCTCTTTACTTTTTAGTTTGTTTTTGTTTTGCTTGATGTTCATAACAAGTTGGAACCTAGCCTTCTTTGTTTGGGAGAGAAACACGCTCCACTCCAGCATAGAACACAACATAGGTTTTCATGCTTATCTTTCTGTGTGTTCTTTATCTTTTCATAGCTGCTATCACGTTCAGCTCTTAGTTATCATGCTTTATTTTTTAAGAGATTTCATTTAGGTTGATTTTTGAACTCTCTTGAATTATCCTGCTTATCTTATTTAGAGAGTTGGCTTGTTGCACCGAGTTGTGTATCTTGCATGCGTAGGTAGTTGAGGTTGCTATTTAAGTATAGTAGTAACTTGCAATAGTTTTTAGGTATTGATTTGAGTAATGTTTGGACTATTGGTGCCAAGAGCTGGAGCCTATTAGTGATAGGTGTCGTATTTTGGGAAATCCGTGCGTTTTTCAAAAACTAAAAAATTAGTTGAGAACTCTAGCTACTAAATTGATCTCTAACCTCTGGAGGGGTTGGAATATACAGAGTACCCCCGCGTTACCATGGGTCGAGGATGCGCAAGGATAACGAAACCCCCAAACACTCCTCCTCGGGGTACTTGTCTCTTTGTGAATTTCCTGACTAGATAGAGAGTTACCAATAATAAGTGTATGAGTTCTTTGGAATAATGCGAGTATTTGATTGTTGGCACTTCCACGACCCATATTTTGCTATCCTCTTCGGTTCCGTGCATTGCCCTTTCTCATCTTGAGAGTTGGTGCAAACTTCGATGGTGCATCCAAACCCTTAGCATGATACGCTCTGTCATCATAAGCCTTATTATATCTTTCCTGAAAACAGCCACCATACCTACCTATTAAGGCATTTCCATAGCCTTTCCGAGATACATTGCCATGTAACATCCACCATCTCATGACTTGATCTTCATGACTTGATATTCATGTCATACATCGAGGAGCCACATGTTAGTTGGGCCATTCCCTTATTATTGCTACATGACGCTCTAGTTTCATTGCATATCCTGCTACACTGGCAGAGACATACATTTGCATACATCATGATAGTTTTCATTTGTCTTTATGTGAGTACTTCTTATAAAGTGTGTTGATCTTATTTTTATTCTTGTAAAACATAGAGTGTTGACCTTAAGTGAGGAAAACATCCCAAAGAGGACAAATGAGAGATAAATAGAAAGAGCCAAAGAGGCCACACACAAAAAAGAGAAAAAGAAATAAAAAGAGAGAAGGGGGCAACACTACTATTCCTTTTGAAAGATCCACACTCGTACTCCATTGTTATATCTGTACTCCATAGAGATAATCATTCATGCATAACTATGTGGGGACCCTTACACTGTAGAACTTGGCTTGTATATTCCAAAGATGAGCCCCCTCAAATGAGCTCTAGGTCTTCATGATCAAGCAAGTTGGATGCACCTCGCTAGTTCCATTAGAGAGCTTACCTTAGCTCATATGTGCATCCGTTGCATGGCAATCCCTACTCATCACATCATATCTATCATTGGGCTTTCTCTCGCCTACGGTTGTCCTCATTGATGTGAGCCTTTCACACCCTTTTTGTCTTCCTTCCCCATCATTGTTCTATTTGCCATCCTAAGTGCCAAAATATCTTGCTTGAGATCATCCATTGCATGAGTGCTCAAAGTCGAAAGGGAGATGATCATTTTGACTTGTGCGTGACTAGTGGTTTGAAGATGAGTCAAAATAAGATTCCGAAGGAGACCAAGTGTGACGTTTTAGTAGATTGAGTTCTCAATTAAAATATTTTTATACTCTCAACCCATCTCCCACTTCTCGCACGCGAACACCATTTGGAGACATTCGAGTCACGGACAGTGAGAGCTCTTGCACCTTTATGTTATTACTTTGCTATTTTCAATACTAAATATAGACTCTTGCTTGTTATTGTCCTGACTTGAATTGCATATCTCACTTACTTTACTTTGAAGTTCTTATATGTGTGTTAGCATGTCACCACAAAAATTATTTGTGTTATCATTTACCTACTCGAGGACGAGCAGGAATTAAGCTTGGGGATGTTGATACGTCTGAAATGTATCTATAATTTATGTTTTTCCATGATATTTTGGGTGACATTGTTATATGTTTTGCTACACTTTTATATCCTTTTACACATATTTGGACGAACCTACTAACTCAGTGCACCCAGTGCCAGTTTCTATCTGCTGATGTCTTTTTCAGGGACTTTTACCCAATTTACCAAGTCCCAAAATCCCTAGAAAAATATATAAAAATCAGCGTGACGGAAGCTTCCAGAGCACCAAAGGTGAGCCAAATGGGAGCCAGGCGTCGCCCAGGCGGCCTCCCAGCACGGCCTACCCCCTGGCCGCGCCCACAGGCTACCTGGTTGTGGTCCACCTCCTCTGGTGCCCTACCTTGGCTCCTATTTTTTACCCCTGTGGAGGAAACGCTGATTTCGGAACCCTTTTCTCCAGAAGAAATTCCGATCTCCGCCACCATCGCCAACAAGTTTCAGGGGACCAAAATTCTTGTGTCGGCACCCTGCCGGGACGGGGAAGTGCCCCCGGATACATCTCTATCGATGTTGCTTCCTTCCTCCATGAAGCGGGGGTAGTTCCTCCTCGGGGCTGAGGTCTTCTACAATAGCTATGTGGTTAATTCTCTCTCCCATGACGTGATCTTGATTGTCATTATAGGCTATGTTAATCTAGGGTGATCTCATGATGTTTCCCCTTGTTCTAGGTATTGGATTGATGTACTCACTTGATCTTATCTAGTATAATCCTCGAGACCATGGTAACAACGGTCTATTGGACATGGATTAGAATAATATTTTCATGAGTGATTTCCTCTTTTGTGAATTGATTGAAGATTGAGAGTCTCTTGGTGCTTGTCTTTGAGTATCCTTGAGATACGTTGTGGTGATTGTGCTACTCTCTTTGGATGGCCGCGGTGAGATTGGAAAATCCATAGATGAGAACTACGAACTCCGAGGTGTGCTTTTGTAGCCCTACATAATTCTCGTCCTCTCTTGATCACAAAGGAATGACCTTCGAGTACGTAACCATTGCATGTTTTAGTGGAAATATAATGTGATTAGACTATGTTAATGTTGTTGGGAGTTGCCACTAGTGAAAGTATGAATCCTAGGCCTTGTTTCTAACCATTGTTACACCGTTTATGCTCACTTTTGTCACTTGCTACCTTTCTGCCATTTTTATTTCAGATTTACAATACCTTGTTTTACCATCCATAGCACTTGCCTTTTAACATCTCTTCGCTGAACTAGTGCACCTATACAATTGACAATTGTATTAGGTGTGTTGGGGACACAAGATACTTCTTGTATCTTAACTGCAGGGATGCTTGAGAGAGACCATCTTCAACCTCTACTTCCCTCAGTTCGATACACCTTAGGTCATCCACTTCAGGGAAATTGTTGCTGTCTTACTAACCTCTGTGCTTGGAGGCCCAACATAGTCTACAAGAATAGAAGCATGCATAGACATCAGAGGTCCATTCCTTTAGTTAGTTCCAATATATCGAGCAAATACTTCACCAAATTGATTTTTGAACAATTTATAGTTGGAGTCAAATGACTCATTAGAGGAATATGGCACTTCACATGCAAAGCCTATTAGAGTAGATGGGTCAATGGGAGGACCTTTAGCAGCAACCCATGAGGCTTTGGGGGTACCGCTTAGGTTTCTAGTATGATCCATCAACATTCAATTCCTCTCAAAGGCAATGCCCTCTTTCCTCGGGTCCTTGTTCAGAATCTGCTTTTTAGCACATCACAACGGGTTTGACGCCCTTTGAGACTTTTGTATATGCCTGTCACATATAATTCCTTCAATCCTGCATTTTCGTCAGTAGCATTTGTGGTTTCCTCAAGTGAAGAATTTTATACCACAATAACATTTGAACAATTTGTAACGATAGAAGCATTTGATGATTCAGGTGAAGAATTAGCAGTTTCATGCTCGATGCATCTCAGACTTGGTGGAATGATTTCTACCTCAGGGATACTGATCTGTTGAGAAAGCAATGAATCATTTTCCATTCGAAGATCAGCATGAGACATTCTTAACTTCTCAAGATCATGCTTCCTTTGAAGAAATTCATAGGAAAGTTTCTCATGATCAGCCAATAGTGTTCCATAGCGATCTTGAAGACTATCAAATCTAGACTGAAGACTTTGAACATCTTCAGTGAGGACTTGAGTACGATTCATTCCATTATTCAACAGATCATCGCTTTTGTCTACACTCAACAATGTAGTGACCAAATTTCTTGCATTTCTGGCAGGTTCTTTTCTTGTAGTCTTCAGATGAAGAATCTAATTTCCTCATATCTTTTCTTGAAGATCTTCCGAACTGGCCACGCTTTGTGAACTTTTGGAATTTCCTCACAAGCATTGCAGGTTCCTGTCCAAGTTCTTCAGGGTCACCAAGACTGCAATCCGAATCTTCTTCTTCAGATGACGAAACAACCTTAGCCTTCAGCGCACGAGCTCTTGAATAGCTTGGTCCATACAGATCTCTCTTTTCTTCTTGTTGGAATTCATGAGTATCGAGTGTCTCAAGTATATCACCAGGATCAAGCATCTTGTAGTCTCTTCGTTCTTGGATCATCAGAACCAGTGTGTCATATAATGGATCAAGATATCGTAGCAGTTTCTTCAGAACTTCATGGTGAGTGATGTCTCTAGCTCCTAGAGCTTGCAATTCATTTGAGATGTTAGTGAGGCGATCAATAGTATCTTGGCACCTTTCATTGTCAAGCCTCTTGAAACGGTTGAAGAGATTGCGAAGAACATCGACACGAGAGTCACGCTGTGTTGAGACTCCCTCATTGACTTTGGACAGCCTATCCTAGATAAGCTTAGCTGTGCCCAAAGCACTAACTCTGCCATAATGACTATTGCTCAGGTGGCCACAGATGATATTCTTCGCTTGCGAGTCAAGTTGCTTGAACTTCTTCACATCAGGGACAAAGATAGTAGAAGTGATGGGGGAATACCATTTTCCAAAATATACCAAAGATCGTTGTCAATTGCTTGAAGATGCATTTGCATCTTGGTCTTCCAGTAGGGGAAGTCCTTTCCTTCAAAGGTAGGACATCATGTAGTAACCTTGATCATACCTGCGGTCAACATAACTAAAATTCAGGCGGTTAAACCAAAATCACACAAAACAAGGGAGTACGTTGCTCTGATACCAATTGAGAGTGCGTTATATCGACTAGAGGGGGATGAATAGGCAATTTTTACAATTTCATCATTGAGGAAATTCCTAGTGAGGAAAGTTCTCAATCATGTACTAAGTGCAGCAGAAATAGTACTACGTCAGAACTACAAAAACGTCTACAACAAAGTACTCAACGTGATTTCACAGAATCGGTTTGCGCAGGTCACAAGTATAGGATAAGTAGGTGAAGAATTTGAGGTGAGGAATTCAGAGAGAGTCTTCAGTTAAATTCTTCAAACAGTACAGATGAAAGTCTTCAACATGCAATTGATGAAATGAGAGTGTTGAGGAAATAGAACCAGTAGCTCGATGAAGAAAATTGTTGTTGACCCAGTTCCAACTGCTGTGTTTCAGTTGTACGTCTAGTTTGGAGCAGCTTGGTATTGAAACCAAAAGACACATAGTCCCGGGACACACAGTCCCTATTGTATTCTCCTTGAGCTAAGGACACACAGTCCTCGCCCAACACTCGTGGTAAGTTTTCAGGGTAGAGTTCCAAACCCTCACAAACTTGGTCACCCGACGACCCACAATTGACTGCTGGATGCTCTAGACCACGACACCTAGCCGTCTGGAGGATGCACATTCCTCAAAGGTAACAAGCATTGGTTCCACACATGAATAACTTCTTCAGTGATGCTCAATCACTTGGGTTTTGGTTTGGGTTTGGGTGTTTGGGGTATTTCCTCACTTGATGATTTTCACTCACAGGCTCCGAGGAATTTGGGTTGCTCTAAATGACTAGTGTGAGTTTCTCTCTGAGCAGCCAACCAGCTAGTGGTTGTGGGGGTGGCTATTTATAGCCTGGGAGCATCCCGACATGATTTGACATAAATGCCCTTTAATTATATGATCGTTGGGTGGATAAGATTTGGAACAAGTGGCGCATGGCGCGACAACGGTCGGAATTTTCAACTGTGGAAGTCCTCATGTCTCTCATGTTCCCCACTTTGAGGATTTGGTAGATGTAGGTTTGGGTTGAGCATCATGAGGAAATTCGTTCCATAGTTTTATCTCAACCCCCTTTAATAGTACGGTGTTCCTATGACTCAAGTATAAAGAAAATTAAACACAAGGAGTAAATCTTCAAGCTTCAAAGTCTTTAGAATATTTTCTTCGGGACACATCGAATTCCTCATCTTTAATATCTTCACGAGGAATATCAATTTCTTCGCAATTTATTCGCGATCAAAGTCTTCAAGGAAAGACCAAAGTCTTCACCCGAAGACATAAATTTTTAGGGGTCGATATTGATCGAATAACTCAAACTCCTCAGCGACTTATAGAGCCTATGTACATTCACAAACATATCAGTCTCTTAACGTATAAGTCTTCAAACCACCAAAATCACTAAGGGGCACTAGATGCACTTACACCTTCAAAGAGTGCTCACGAATATCATGAGTCACCATGTAGTGAGGGATGAGGGGATGTTCTACTGCGGGGTAGAGAGTCAAGAAGAACGATACATCAGAATGAAACATCAACATGGAGATATACGTGCTCCTTTCTAATCTAGTAAACCATGAAAAACATTAAACTATGTCATGACACAATGGTTGTTACCTTGTGATGTCTACTTTATATGTACGAGTGTCATATGTTTATGTATTAACCTTGTGATCTTTTCTATATGTATATATTTTGGATGTTATTGTGTGCTAAAAATAACACATCGGACCACCAAAAGATTTGTGGGAGGGTGTCTCTGTGGCAGACATGGATAAGCACTCTCTATGGACACGGGAAAAGTACCGAGCAGAGCACCTCAAGGAGGCGATGTTAGCTTGGGTGAAAAGAGTTCTAATGTCCAATTGTTCTCTGCCAGCGATTGAGAAGATTATAAAGAGGCGATTGATTTACCTTGCAGTGTGCTTCCTTGTGGAGACGACCCTAGATGAGAGGCTGAGGATCTGGCCAGGTATGAGTCCAACCACCAAACCCACACTTGTTGAGGTTGCGCAATGGGCTCTTCGAGAGGCTAAATATCCAATTCCAGAGCAAGCGGCCCATTGGTCCCCGTTCATTCCATCAAGTACTAATTCATGTAGTATGTGCGGCTTCTACTAACGGTTTGTGTGTTGAACATTGTTTGACACTTATTTCACTCATATAAATTTGTCGGGGGAAAGTGGCAAACGACGATATATGGGACCTAGGAGGATCCCGATGATCTATGGGACCTAGGAGGCTCCTTTATTGTTCTACAGGGGGCTGTGGTGCGCGAAGAGCATCAATCGACTAGATCACACGCAAGGGTTTATACAAGTTCGGGCCATTCAGGAGCATAAAACCCTACGTCTTGTTTTGGTGGTAGTTTGTTAGGTGGGTTCAAGTACAGGAGCACAATCGCCTGACAAGGATGCTTAAGAGGTGTAGCTACGCGTGCAATTGAACAGAGTGTCGACCCTTCTTCACGTAGCTATGGACCTACTTTTATAGGGTAAAGGGGTTACCACAGTGGCTACACAGGTCTTTTTAGCGGATGTACAATGCGTACTACAGTGACGAGACTGCTTGCCAGAGTATGTAGTGGGAAATACCTAACTCTGATGTATTGGGACATGCGCATTAAATGCGCCATGAGGTGGGGTGCTGGCAACGTCTTCCAGCAAGGATAGCCTCTCTCTCCATGCCGACTGCCCAGCTACCTCTTATTCTTCTTCCACGTTGCGGGATGAGTGTCATTGCAGCTAGAATGGGTTGTTTCCGTGGCCATGTACCCCTGCCAGCTCTGCCTAGAGGCCTGACCGTTGACACCTCGGCTGATGTAGACAACCAGCCCCCCTGATGAGGCGGAGCGGTGGTTTTGCGGGCTGGTATCTTGCCGGATGCCGCGAGCGGATGAATGCATAGGCCGGTGGGAGTCTTGCCGCCGCGCCTTGGTCCTGGTCTTGGTTTTCCTCGGGGCTCGGAGCGAGCCCGACAAGGAGTTGCCGACCTAGGGGCCGCGGTTGCCCGTGCCTAAGTCAGGGGGACTAAGGATCCCATTTCTTAGTACACTAACACTAGCCCCTGGGCCTGGGCCATACACGCGCACGCATAGCATTGTTGGGCTAGGCCCAAGATAGTGCATGGGCATGCATGGATGCACTCCTTTGTAATGATAGTTTTGCTAGCCGCTCCCATGATGCATGTTTACCACAGGTCGTGAGAGTGGTGGAGCGAAAGAAGAAATTAGCCAATGAACCTATCACCAGTAAGGCACTAGGAAAAGATGTGGTGAATGTTTCTGTTAGTCGGTGTTTCATGAGAGTGTTTAAGCCCGGTGAACCGATGTTGCCACAACACAACTTGAGTACACTAAGCATTCAAATTCAGCTTCTACACACAGACGTTGTAGCTAGGTCACGAAAGGGTGAGATGTATTCACCATCATTGTTATAGAGGGCCTTGGATTTGTGGACAAGTACCCTGCTGATAAAATATATATTGGATTTGATAGTGTCTCAACGAGAATATTTTCTGTGTGGACGTAATCAAGCTGTCTTTAATGAGGCTTTGCTCGCTCTGGAATGCTACAAATCCATTAATCTAGAATGAGGAAGTTCGCTTCCTTGATCCGTATCTCATGCATTCGGCCAATGTGGATTCTGATAAAGGCCAACGTCTTATGATGAATTACCTCCACAAGGTCATTCTTCATAGTCCTCGGCACAAGCACAACTTTATCGTGCCTTACTTCAAAGTATAAGTTCATTTCTTTTTGCTTTCACATATACACATGGGTACTTTGATGACAATCTCATTAATGTTGCATTGTTAAATTGTTTTGTGCAACAATGAACACTCGATCGTCATCGCACAGATGCCTTGGGATGGTAAAGCTTATTTCTTTGTTTCTAGGAGAAACCCTAAGACGCCATGGACTAATCTGAAGAAAGTTCTCAATGCTGCTCTTCTTATGTGTCATAAGACCGACCATAAGAACATGCCACATTTCTAGTACAAATTTAACTCTAGCTTTTGTTGCCGACAGCAATCGAAACGAGAAACCATGCACATGTGTTGCTACTATGCCATGGTATTGATGGATGACTATGTGCGCGGAGGACCACTATTAATAAGTGATTCAATGTTACACAAATGGTCCGAAGACAAGGAGAAGGAAGTTAAGCTAGGTCACTTTTGGACGGAGCACGAGCGCCTTCTGAAATTGAGTTATATCAACTAGAGGGGGGGGGGTGAATAAGCGATTTTTACAATTTCGTCGCTGAGGAAATTCCTAGTGAGGAAAGTCCTTAGTCATGAACTGAGTGCAGCGGAAATAGTACTAAGTGAGAACTCCAAAAACGTCTACATCAAAGTACTCAATGTGATTTTAGAGAATCGATTTGTACAGGTCACAAGTAGAAGATAAGCAGGTGAAGAATAATTCAGGTAAAGAATTTGAGGTGAGGAATTCAGAGAGAGAGTCTTCAGTCAAATTCTTCAAACAATACACATGAAAGTCTTCAACATGCAATTGATGAAATGAGAGTGTTGAGGAAATAGAACCAGTAGCTCGATGAAGACAGTTGTTGATGACCCAGTTCCAACTATTGTGATAGTTGTACGTCTGGTTTGGAGCAGCTTGGTATTGAAACCAAAGGACACACAGTCCCAGGATACACAGTCCCTACTGTATTCTCCTTGAGATAAGGATACACCATCCTCGCCCAACACTTGTGGTAAGTCTTCAGGGCAGACTTCCAAAACCTCACAAACTTGGTCACCCGGCGATCCACAATTGACTGATGGATGATCTAGACCATGACGCCTAGCCGTGTGGAGGATGCACAGTCCTCAAAGGTAAAAAGCGTTGGTTCCTCACAGGAATAACTTCTTCAGTGATGCCCAATCACTTGGGTTTTGGTTTTGGTTTAGGTGTTTGGGGTATTTCCTCACTTGATAATATTCACTCAAAGGCTCTAAGGAATTTGGGTTGCTTTAAATGACTAGTGTCAGTTTCTCTCGAAGCAGCCAACCAACTAATGGTTGTGGGGGGTGGCTATTTATAGCCTGGGAGCATCCCGACATGATTTTACATAAATGCCCTTTAACTATATGACCATTGGGTGGATAAGATCTAGGACAGGTGGCGCATGGCGCGGCAACGGTCGAAACTTTCAAATGTAAAAGTCCTCATGTCTCTCATGTTACCCACTTTGAGGATTTGGTAGATGTAGGTTTGGGTTGAGCATCATGAGGAAATTCTTTCCATAGTTTTACCTCGACCCCCTTTAATAGTACGGTGTTCCTATGACTCAAGGATAAAGAAAATGAAATAGAAGGAGTAAATCTTAAAGCTTCAAAGTCTTAAGAGTATTTTCTTCGGTACACACTGAGTTCCTCATCTTCAATATTTTCATGAGGAATATCAATTTCTTCACATTTTCTTCACGATCGAAGTCTTCAAGGAAAGACCAAAGTCTTCACCCGAAGACATATATTTTTAGGGGTCGATATTCATCGAATAATTCAAACTCCCCAGCGACTTATAGAGCGTGTGTACACTCAAAAACATATCAGTCTCTTAACCTATAAGTCTTGAAACCACCAAAATCACTAAGGGGCACTAGATGCACTTACAATCTCCCCCTTTTTGGTGGTTGATGACAAATAGGTTAAGTTTTCAACGGGGATAATAATATGAAATGTAAGTACTGAGTTTGAGAATTTGAAGGTAAGATATAGCGAAACTCCCCCTGAAGATGTGCATGTTTTGAGGAATTTGCTTTGAACAACAAATGCACATTGATGATGTATATCATGGAGATCTTCCCGTGTATCTTGTACTTCATGCATGCATTTGATATATAGTATGAGGAATTTGAAATGCATGATGAAAAAATGGTGTCTAACGAATTTCAGCATGCATGCATTAATTAATTTGAGGAATAAGCATGCGAGGAAAATCATTCCAAAGTGTTAGAAGACCATCGGGTTTAAGTTACAACTCATTACATCAAACACTTCAGAAGAACCAAGAGTTTGTAACTTAATAAAATTTATAAGCCCATAAATTTAACCCGCTTAAAGACCGACTCTCACATATCCCCCCCTTTTGTCATCAAGTGACAAAAAGGTACGAAACTGAGGACTAACGCCCATGAAGAATTTCACTTCTGTGTTGAGGAAGAGGCGCGAGCATTCTTTGAGTCAGGCTTCCTTGTTGGGCCGGTTGCAGTATCCGCAGGTTCTTCATCTGAATCAACGGTGTGGAATGAATAAAATGAGGTGTCTACCAAGTCAGGAACTGGAATGTTCTTGAATTTCTTCTTTGGTGGCCATGACCAATCGAAGTGCCGAGTGAATTCCAATTCTTCAAGTTCATTTGGAGTCTTCAGGTGAGACAATATGGCACAAGTGCGATCAAATACCTCATAAAGATAATAGTGATTTTTCTTCAAAACATTTTGAGTGTCATTGAGGGTTTTCACAATAGAGCCAAACTAGCGTTTCACCCATTTTTGATTGTGACCAACTTTCTGATGAAGACTAAGGAGAAGCTCTCTGTTAGTCATCACCTTGGGGTAGTTGGGCTTGGAGGTTCTGATCTGCCATCAGATTCTTGAGTGGCAGTGTCATCATATCAGGAGTAGGAGGCAGCCTTGCGAAATTGACCATCCAATGGCCGATTTCCTTCATCAATCACTGACTTGCACTTGCCATCAACTGGTTCAAAAGATTTCTTGATGACTTTGAGGCACGGCAGATAACCGAGGTGATTCTAATAGTCAGCTTGGTAGTTGATGGCAGATCTGTTTCTGATGAATCTCATGATCCAAGGCACATAAATCTTCAGCTCGAATGGTGAAAACTCATTGTCAGCCAAAGTCCTCAAGAAGAAATTGTGAAGGTTCATTTTGATGCCATGAATGACATTGAACATGATGTTCTTCATGCTTCCAATAACATCTTCTTCCTTATCATGCCCTTTCATAGGTGCGATGGAATATGCCAAAATTCTGTAGACAGTTCTGGGCACATACTTCAATTCCTTCACCAGGAGTCTAGTCCTTGGAGGTTGGCCTGGAGCCAAAGGTTTGATGAGGACTTCCATTAGCTGATTTCGCATCTCTCTTTCATCATACAAGTAAATTTCTTCATCCGAAAGAATTGAGATTGGTAAAGCACACAGCAATTCGGTGGCTGGAGCTTTGTAGTGAGTGTACTATGTCATCCAGTCCAAGACCCAAGAGTTGATGTTTTTGGGGTCACCTGAGATATGCAGTGTGGCACAAAACTGAAGAGTAATGTCTGTATTCCAGTCACCGATATCTGTGCAGAATGGCAGTAGCCGTGCTTCGTGAAGACCACTAAGTACTGGGGTGAAGCAAGGAATTTCCTCCATATCACAATGAGGAATGTGCGTGTGATGAAATATCTTCCTTTTCCTTCAAAGCACAAAAGCATAGTAATTAAGTTGAGTTTTGGTCCAGAACTTTCTGTGCCTGATACGAAGCCTATCGGTAGGATTTTCTCCAGTGAAGAAATGATTTTCATCATCGAAGTCTTCCTTCAGAAACTTTGGCCTCTTTGAGAAGGGCTCATGAGGCTTTGGTTGAAGATTATGATGTTGATCATCTTGAGGAGTTTTGGCCACCAGAATTGCAGTTTCAGGATTTGCATCCACAATTGAAGTTTCATCAGTAGTATTTATATCCTGTGATGAGGCATTTTCATCAGGGGCTTGTTCTTTAGTTTGAAGATTTTGCTGTGCTGACGGAGCAGATGCAGTTTCCGGTACAACAATTTTCATTTCAGTTTCTTCAACTGATGCAACTTATTCTTGGTTTGCTGCTTATTTCAAATGTGAGCTATTTTCTTCAGAGCTAGTTAGAATTTCAGTGGCTGCAGGAGTTTGAGGAATTTGAGTGGTCATTGGCGAGTTTGGTTGAGCCTTTTCCCAAAACTCATCATGAATAATAGGTGTGTTGCTGCTAATGTCTTCATCAGCCTCCTTTTGTTGAGCATCCATTTCTGGGTTTTGAGGAGGAGGTGTTGATACTTGAAGAATTTGATCAACTTGAATTTCCTCATCTATTGGTGTGGATGCAGCACAACGATTGTCATCCATTTGCTCATCCTGATCTGGAATGATGTGCTCTTCACCAAATGGTACACTCACGTATGATGGTGCAACACCGAGGGGAGTCACATCCACTAGAGCTGATGATGTAGTAGGCAGAGTCTTCAGGCGTTTTGCCTCTGAAGACTTTGAAGGTGTTGATGCCTTTCTCTTCTTTGATTTCTTCTCAGCAGCTTTTGTTTTCTTCGCGTCTGATGCAGACGGAAGAGTCACTTTCTTCACCTTTGAAGACATTGGTGAAGGAGCATTTTCATCAGGCATTGCATGAGCAGTGTCAGGCCTGGCAGATTCTTCAGCAGGAATATTATGTGTAATTTCATCAACAACTGGTTCTTCATATTCACCAGAATCAACCAGTTGCACATTATAGCTGGGTGAGGATTTGTTTGTTGCTTTGGGGCTGCAACCCCGCTGTTGCATTCATCAATTGTTTCAGTTGCAGCTTTGACAAACCTCAGTTTGACACCCTTTCGGTCTGCATGAAGACTTGTATATGCGTCAATGTGGGTTTTCAGCTCTGCCTGAATAGAAACAAGTTACTCAGGCGTCAGGTTAAGGATGTTTTGCTTCAAGTACTTCTCCTTTTTAACCTTTGCAACCCGAGCTTGTTTGGCACTTTGATCCTTCCATTTTGCTACATTGATAAATGAAGTGACCATGTGACTGAATCAAGGTGGAAGTTTCAAATCATCAATTGGTGTGTTTGGATCCTCATACCAAAGGTCGATGAAGTTCGACACAACTTTCAGATCCAGTGTGAGGGGAATGGTGTTGCCAGTAGCTTGCGCAACCCTTTCTTGCTTAAGTCTGATGATGGCTTGAAGAGTTTCATCATCACATTCTTCACTTTCTTCTGATGCAGAAGGAATATTGACAAGCTTGCTTGGGCTTGGCCTTGTTCCTCTTCCAGCAGACATCTTTGTCTTCAATAGACCAGGTGAAGATTTGAGAGCTGAGCCTGAGGTAGATGGTACTGAGGAATTTG
This sequence comes from Hordeum vulgare subsp. vulgare, assembly GCF_904849725.1. Taxonomy (NCBI): domain Eukaryota; kingdom Viridiplantae; phylum Streptophyta; class Magnoliopsida; order Poales; family Poaceae; genus Hordeum; species Hordeum vulgare. The sequence goes on from NC_058522.1 coordinate 168,489,517, forward strand.
GATTTCTTGTTTGATGCTGCCTGAGCCCTGACTGCAGAGGAGGTGGAGACTTTGCTGTAGTTGAGGGCTTGGCAGTAGTTGTTGCTACTTTTTGAGGAATTTGCTCTTTTGATAATGTTGTTGAGGGTTTTGGCTTGAGACCTGGTTTATTCATCAGGACTTTCTTCTAAGGTTGTTCTGTAGCAGAAGCGTGAGTAGCAGAAGAAGTGGGAGCAGTTGCTGCAGCACCAGAGTCCTCATTAAAGTTTGTGACATCAGCCTTTGCCTTTTTCTGCATGTTAGACAAATACTTGTCTTTTTCATCAGGATAGTCTTCAATTGTGGCAACACTGGAGCGGTCTGCACTTTTTTGTTCTCCTAGAGGCAATCTTTTGCAAGGAGGCTTGAGGGCAAACTTCTTGGCATACTTTGGAGTGACATACGTGTATTCCTTCCACTCCTTTGTCCATCTTCGTTCAATCTTTTGAAGCCTGATCTACCATTTTGCCATGGCCTCTTTTCCATGAATTTCTTCATCAGGTGTGCAGTACTCAGCATATATCTCCTCTAGAATTTCAAAAGAAGTGTTCTGTTCTAGTTTCTTGCCACCCTTGTGTTTTCTATCTTCCTCCATTTTCTTTAGTTGAGGTTTTTGCTGAGGAGTTTCTATTCTTGAGGAATCCAGGACACATGCAATGTTTCTTCAAGAAATACTGCAAATGAGTTAAGTTGATGAGAACCTAGTGATTCATGAGTTAACATTTTGTACCTCTGAACAGAGTATAGGTGCGAAGAATTTGGAGAGGTCATATGCGTTCTCAGATTTGAGGAAATTTAAAAATTACTTAAGTTGAGGAATTTGACGAGTGTGTTGAGGAATTTGACTAAGCATTATGATCTTGGGTTCCAGAGTTGTGGAAATTTGAAAATTTACACAACTGAGGAATCTCGTGAAGAATTTAGGGGCTTAGTAAAATTTATCAAGTGTTCTAGACATGGGTGTGCACAGCTAAGAGATTTTCTGAGGAAAAAATGATTTCACAAATCCAAAGAGAATAAATGGATCAACAGGGACAGTAAAATAGGATTTTAATTACCCTGTCCGAAGAATACGATGAACTGGGGAAGTAAAAATTGAAGTTCTTCGGTTTAGATCTTCAGTGCCCTAATTTCCCAACTGAAGTCAGCTACGGCGGCGGCGGAGGAAGATGATCCGCAATCGGCGTGAGTCCAGCAACGACGAGGTCGAGGCACTGAAGCTATTCCTCACCGACGACGAGGATGCTAGTGGTGGCGCTAGGTTTTGAGCTTGAGAGGAGGAGTCGAGAGGGAGAAAAGAGTTTTTGACCGAGGGGGTAAGGGGCTATTTATAGCTTTGGTGGAAACGGTCCAAAGCGAAAACTTCGGACGAAACTGCCCTTGCCCTTTTGTCTCCGCATGACACGTGCTACCCACGACTGAAGCGGTAGAGATCATGGTTATACTATCGTGAGTAGTGGGTGCGGTTACTGTGGTAACGTTAAAATTATTTTTTGAATTTTGAGGATTTTTTTTCAAAGTCCTCAGCTGACAAAACTCGGTGACGATTTTGAACAAGTGTCAAATAGAAGCATATGAAGAATTGTGAATAGACTCGGTTGAGCTGAGCATAGAGGGGAGACAGGTCCGATCACATTCACTTAGAAGAAATACCAAATTGAAGACTTAGCAATAAGTGAATGCTGTTGAGGACATTGAAAGGTCATTATAATATATATAGTCAATGAAGATCATCATAGAAAGTTTTGAAGAATTTGAAAATTTTGAAGACTTTGAAAATTTTGTGGAATTTGTGAATAAGTCTGAGATTGAAAAATTTCAACTTTGAAGAATTTCCAACTTGAAGAATTTCAAAGTTTGGTGGTGGCGTGACCCACTATATAAGAATGATGATTTCAGGCGCCGCGTACAATTGTCGTAGGGCCATGAGAACCAAATTCTTAATTGCTTCACACTTAGGGTGATATTCTTCATTGATTGAAGAAAATCGTTACTTCGTGTGTTGCACATCCAAGTCATCAATTTTCCATAAGTGTTAGGATGTGTGCATGTTTACGAAGCATTTGAACACTCTAGGATATTTAGCTCACACCGCAACTTGGAAAACCTTCTCTCATCCAAGGGTTTTGTGAAGATATCTGCTAGCTGTCCATCAGTCTTCACATGATCGATGATGATATGTTCCTTGAGTACATGGTCACGAAGAAAGTGATGATGAATCTGGATGTGCTTGGTCTTCGAGTGTTCTACTGGGTTGTAGGCGATCTTGATTGCACTCTCATTGTCACAGTAGAGGGGCACATTCCTCATGTTGATGCCGTAATTTCTAAGGGTTTGCTTCATCCATAGAAGTTGAGCATAGCAGGATCCAGCAACAATATATTCAGCTTTAGTAGCGGAGAGTGATACCCAGTTCTGCTTCTTTGACAACCAACAGACTAAGGATCGTCCAAGGAAATGACATGTGCCTGATGTTGACTTGCGATCCACATAGCCAGCAACGTAATCATAATCAGAATATCCAACGAGGTGAAGATTTGAGCCCTTGGGGTACCATAATCCTAGTGTTAGTGTGTGAGCTAGATATCGAAGAATATGTTTCACAGCCTTATGGTGTGATTCCTTCGGTTTTGCTTGAAAACGTGCACACATGCAAACACTAAGCATAATGTCTGGCCTAGATGCACATAGGTACAACAAGGAGCCAATCATAGAGCGGTATACCTGCTGATTGAAATCTATACCATTTTCGTTAGTGCAGAGGTGGTCGTTGGTAGGCATAGGTATCTTGACACCTTTGCATTCATACATGCCGAATTTCTACATGACACCCTTGAGGTATTTCTCCTCAGGTATGAAGATGCCATTGCATTGTTGACGAATTTGGAGACCTAAGAAGAATTTCAGCTCCCCATCATGGACATTTGATATTCTTCACTCATCACGTAGGCAAATTCATCATTGTAACGTTTGTTAGTACAACCAAAGATAATGTCATCGACATATATTTGGCACACGAATAGTTCATTGTCATAGGATTTTGTGAAAATAGTAGGGTCTAGTGAACCGGGCTTGAAGCATTCCTTCATGAGGAATTCCTTCTATGTATCCTACCATACCCAAGGGGTTTGCTTGAGGCCATAGAGTGACTTTTTGAGTATGAAGACTTTGTCAGGATGCTTCGGGTCTTCAAATCCCGGGGGCTGAGCAACATATACTTCTTCCTTAAGCTTACCATTGAGGAATGCAGTGTTCATATCCATTTTATATAGAGTAATATTGTGATGGTCAGCATAAGCAAGTAATATTCGAATAGCTTCAAGTCTAGGAATACGTGCAAAAGTTTCATCAAAATTAATTCCTTCAACGAGTGTGTAGCCTTGGGCTACAAGCCGTGCCTTGTTCCTCACAACCTGACCATCCTGATCTTTCTTGTTTCGGTAGGTCCACTTGGTGCCGATGATATTGTGTTTGCGAGGATCTGGTCTTTTGACGAGTTCCTACACGCTATCTAGCTTGAATTGAAGAAGTTCATCTTGCATGGCTTGAATCCACTCAGGTTCCATGAAGGCTTCATCAACTTTTGAGGGTTATGTGATAAACTCCAAAGAGGAATGCCCACAAAAGCTAACAAAATGTGAAGCTTTTGAGCGAGTGAAAGGACCTGGCGCATTGATGTCATCGAGGATTTTGACAAGTTGCACTTCATTTGCAATCCCTGGATGAGCTGGTTGAAGACTTTGGTTGGGCTGAGGAATTTGATTTGTAGCATTTTCCTCAGGTGCACCTGCTAGAGTTTGGTCAGTGTTGGGGACGACTTCAACAAGGGGTTGTTCCTCAATAGGAATGATATCTTAGTAGCCTTGTGCTTAATAGCTTCCTCAGGAGTCAATTTATGTGGCACATGAGGCAGTTGCTCTCTTCGTGAGCCGTTAGTTTCATCAAACCGCACATCTACAGTCTCAACAACCTTGTTGTGATAGGTGTTGAAGACTTAGTAGGTGTGTGAGTCCTTTCCGTAACCATGCATAAAACCCTCATGTGCTTTAGGTGCAAACTTTGAGCTATGGTGAGGATCTCTAATCCAACATCTTGCACCAAAGACTTTGAAATAACTTACATTGGGGTTGTTGTCAGTGAGGAGTTCATATGAGGTTTTCTTGAGGAATTTGTGAAGATATACCCTGTTGATGATGTGGCGAGCAGTGTTGATTGCTTTAGGACAAAAGCGACGAGGAGTCTGATATTCTTCAAGCATAGTCCATGACATTTCAACTAGAGTCCCGTTCTTGCGTTCAACGACGCCATTCTGTTGAGTATAAGGAGCAGACAATTCGTGAGCAATACCAAGTTCATCAAGATAATCATCAAGACCAATATTTTTGAATTTTGTCCCATTATCACTCCTGATGTGTTTGATCTTGACGCCGAAGTTCGTCGAGGCCCTTGAGGAAAATCGTTTGAAGACTTCGTGCACTTCAGTTTTATACAGAATAATGTGTACGCAAGTATAACGAGAATAGTCATCAACGATGAAAAATCCATATAAAGATGTTGCATTGGTAAGAGTAGCATAATGAGTAGGTCCAACCAGATCCATGTGAAGCAATTCAAATGGATGAGATCATATCAAAGATGACAACCATATCAAGATTACAAAGCATTGAGACTAACATGAGGTTAAACCCAAGAGATTCGACAAGCATGACCTTGTCCATGTGCTGATCCTTAGAGATAGCCACTTTACTAAGCCCAATACCTTGCTTTTACCTTTATCAACGTAAGTGATTTGCTTTAGTGGTGGTGGAGTTAGTGGTATATTCATCAATAAGCTTTTATCACCAGCCATGTGATTTGTGCAACTACTTTCAAGAACCCACTATGTATTCTTGGCTTTGTCATCCTACATATGAATTAGTACAACTTACCATCTGATATGCTTCAAACTTGAAGAATATGATATCAATTTCATCAAATAAGAATTTCATCATAAACAGTAAATTTGAGGACGTGTGAAATGTTACCATTTCATCATGTTTTAGCTTGCGTCCAATCAAGCAATTTCCTCAGGTCTCCAGCAAATTCTTCAGATGATGACTTTCATCTAGAGACTTGACCCGCAAAAGTGATTAGTTCGATTTGTTCACCACCCACATAGGAAGGGGTGGCAAAGAGTTCATCATCCTACGAGCACCATATGAGAATGGAGGCATTGAAGCTAATGCACTTATTTTTGCAGTAGGAGGTTAGAGTACTCAAATGAATAGGCACAAAAATTCTTTGAGGCCTTATGAACATAATTATTTGAGGAATAATGCTCATATTCATGTTCCTTGTAGTTTCCCTGCATATCAAACGCATTAGTGTGATTGCGAGTATAATTTTGACCATTTGAGGAATTTGATCCTCGTGAAGACTTTGGTCCACGTGAGGAATTTGATCTGGGGTTCTGGTTCTTCACTGGTGGTGTCATGAGGACATTCACCTGAAGATTTTCCAAGCAACTTTTGGGGACCCAGATTTTCCTCACGGGAGGTTGATACGTCTCAAATGTAGCTGTAATTTATGTTTATTCCATGATCTTTTGGGTGACATTGTTATATGTTTTGCTACACTTTTATATCTTTTTACACATATGTGGACTAACCTACTAACTCAGTGCACCCAGTGCCAATTTCTGTCTGCTGATGTCTTTTTTGCAGGGACTTTTACCCCAATTTACCGAGTCCCAAAAATCTCGAGAAAAATATATAAAAATCAGCGTGACGGAAGCTTCGGGAGCACCAAAGGTGGGCCAGAGGGGAGCCAGGCATCGCCCAGGCGGCTTCCCCGCGCGGCCTACCCCCTGACCGCACCCACAGGCCGCCTGGGTGGGGTCCACCTCCTTTGGTGCGGTACCTTGGCTCCTATTTTTACCCAAGTGGAGGAAACGCTGATTCCGGAACCCTTTTCTCCAGAAGCAATTCCGATCTCCGCCGCCATCACCAAAAAGTTTCGGGGGACCAGAACTCCTGTGTCGGCACCCTTCCGTGACGGGGAAGTGCCCCCGGATTCATCTCCATCGACGTTGCTTCCTCCCTCCAATTAAGTCTTATGGACAACTCTTCTCTTGGTTTGTTGCTTCTGGGAACCGCTCCACCGCTATTGTTGTGGAGAAGCCTGCCCCACGTATGGAAATTTTGCCCTTTAAAATACCAACTGGTATTATTGATTGTGTCTTGGCTAATTCATATGCACGAGATAGACATCGAGGCGAACACTTGCTATATCTTTCACAACTATGCTCCTTATTTAAGCTTGCAAGTATATCGATGGATTCTGTTATGAGAAAGCTATTCTCTCTATCATTAAAAGATAAGGCTTTGGATTGGGATTGGCTTATTGATAACTCCCATTCGCTAAATTGGCAAGATCTTATACCTCTCTTTTATGCAAAGTTTTAACCTCTTCATGTTTATGATAGTCCTACTCCCAGTATCACCAATGAGAAAGATTATGCTTATGTGGAGAGTAATAGTACCTTTTTGCATGTGGATCATGGTAACAATGCTTTATGTGATACTTATATTGTTGAGTTTATTCATGATACCACTTAAAATTATTATGAGAAGGGAACATATGCTTATAGATATTTCAATAATATCAACTTCCCTCTCTTTATGTTCAAGGTTTTGAAGCTGCACTTGTTTTGCCTTCCTATGCTTATTGCTTTGCGATTCGATAAATTATTCTATTGCAATATTACTATGCATAGGAACCATGTTAGACTTAAATGTGTTTGTTATTTTTTTCTTGATGCTCTCTTTTGTTATACAACTCTTATTCCTACGAGAGCATCATTAAAATCTTAAGCCTATCTATATGGCTATAAAGAAAGAGCTCTAGAGAGACAACTCTTGTTATCTTTACTTTGAGTTTTTACTTTCAGTTTTTAGTGGTATTGATGTGTGTTACTACTGTAGCAACATCATTTTATCTTTATTTTTAAGCTTTGTGCTGAGTTTTAGCCTCCGATTGCAAGAAAGTTCAAAAGTTGTGACATGTCGTTCAGAAACAGATTCTGTTTGCTTGACGAAAAAATTCGCCAAAAATCACCACATCATCTTTTTGATCTTAATGTTAATGAAAGTATGCTCTATATAATTGTCTTTCTGTCATCTGTTCTGAGTTTTTTTATTTGAGTTGCAGGAGTGCCCCGAAAAAATTATTTACTACCTGTTGTTATGTTTTTCAGAGATTCTGCCATGTGTTGCGTTTTCGTCATTTTGCAAATCTTAAGCTTGCTTTTCCTTTGCAAAAACCTTTTGGAAATTATGAGAAACAGTAGCTTTTCATGAAAATCTTTATTTCTAGTAGATAATGAATTATTTTATCATGGGTACTAACACTCTAATCAGCTTATGATGAGTTTAATATGAAGGGAGTTTTCAAGTGTGCGGTGGAAGATGATGAAAGAAGATTCAGGAGTGTCAAGCGCTCAATCTTGGGGATGCCCCCATGCACCCCCAAGAAATATTTAAGGAGACTCAAGCGTCTAAGCTTGGGGATGCCCCCGTGCATCCCCTTCTCCATCAACAATCATCAGTTCGTCCATCTCCATGCTATATTTTTATCACTTCATATGTTATGTGCTATAGTAGGAGCGTCCCGCTCTTTACTTTTTAGTTTGTTTTAGTTTTTCCTGATGTTCATAACAAGTTGGAACCTAGCCTTCTTTCTTTGGGAGAGAAACACGCTCCACTCCGCCATAGAACACAACATAGGTTTTTATGCTTATCTTTCTGTGTGTTCTTTATCTTTTCATAGCTGCTATCACGTTCAGCCCTTAGTTATCATGCTTTGTTTTTAAGAGATTTTATTTAGATTGATTTTGGAACTCTCTCGAATTATCCTGCTTATCTTATTTAGAGAGTTGGCTTGTTGCACCGAGTTGTGTATCTTGCATGAGTAGGTAGTTGAGGTTGCTATTTAAGTATAGTAGTAACTTGCAATAGTTTTTAGGTATTGATTTGAGTAATGTTTGGACTATTGGTGCCAAGAGCTTAAGCCTATTATTGATAGGTGTCGTATTTTGGGAAATCCGTGTGTTTTTCAAAAACTAAAAAAATTAGTTGAGAACTCTGGCTACTAAATTGATCTCTAACCTTTGGAGGGGTTGGAATATACAGAGTACCCCCACGTTACCATGGGTCGAGGATGCGCAAGGATAACCAAACCCCCAAACACTCCTCCTCGGGGTACTTGTCTCTTTGTGAATTTCCTGACTAGATAGAGAGTTACCAATAATAAGTGTACGAGTTCTTCGGAATAATGCGAGTATTTGATTGTTGGCACTTCCACCACCCATATTTTGCTAGCCTCTTCGGTACCGTGCATTGCCCTTTCTCATCTTGAGAGTTGGTGCAAACTTCGCTGGTGCATCCAAACCCTCAGCATGATTGTGTCATCATAAGCCTTATTATATCTTTCCTCAAAACAGCCACCATACCTACCTATTAAGGCATTTCCATATCCTTTCCGAGAAACATTGCCATGTAACATCCACCATCTCATGACTTGATCTTCATGTCATACATGCTTTTGCATGATCGAGGAGCCGCATGTTAGTTGGGCCTCGCCCTTATTATTTCTACATGACGCGCTAGTTTCATTGCATATCCTGCTACACTGGCAGAGACATACATTTGCATACATCATGATAGTTTTCATTTGTCTTTATGTGAGTACTTCTTATAAAGTGTGGTGATCTTCTTTTTATTCTTGTAAAACATAGAGTGTTACCCTTAAGTGAGGAAAACATCCCAAAGAGGACAAATGAGAGATAAATAGAAAGAGCCAAAGAGGCCACACACAGAAAAGAGAAAAAGAAATAAAAAGAGAGAAGGGGGCAACACTACTATTCCTTTTGAAAGATCCACACTCGTACTCCATTGTTATATCTGTACTCCATAGAGATTATCGTTCATGCATAACTATGTGGGGACCCTTACACTATAGAACTTGGCTTGTATATTCCAAAGATGAGCCCCCCTCAAATGACCTCTAGGTCTTCATGATCAAGCAAGTTCGATGCACCCCGCTAGTTCCATTAGAGAGCTTACCTTAGCTCATATGTGCATCCGTTGCATGGCAATCCCTACTCATCACATCATATCTATCATTGGGCTTTCTCTCGCCTATGGTTGTCCTCATTGATGTGAGCCTTTCACACCCTTTTTGTCTTCCTTCCCCATCATTGTTCTATTTGCCATCCTAAGTGCCAAAATATCTTTCTTGCGCTCATCCATTGCATGAGTGCTCAAAGTCGAAAGGGAGATGATCATTTTGACTTGTGCATGACTAGTGGTCTGAAGATGAGTCAAAATAAGATTCCGAAGGAGACAAAGTGTGACATTTTAGTAGATTGAGTTCTCAATTAAAATATTTTTATACTCTCAACCCATCTCCCACTTCTCGCACGCGAACACCATTTGGAGACATTCGAGTCACGGACAGTGAGAGCTCTTGCACCTTTATGTTATTACTTTGCTATTTTCAATACTAAATATAGACTCTTGCTTGTTATTGTCCTGACTTGAATTGCATATCTTACTTACTTTACTTTGAAGTTCTTATATGTGTGTTGGCATGTCACCACAAAACTTATTTGTGTTATCATTTACCTACTCGAGGACGAGCGGGAATTAAGCTTGGGGATGTTGATACGTATGAAACGTATCTATAATTTATGTTTTTTCCGTCATCTTTTGGGTGACATTGTTATATGTTTTGCTACACTTTTATATCCTTTTACACATATTTGGACGAACCTACTAACTCAGTGCACCCAGTGCCAGTTTCCATCTGCTGATGTCTTTTTTGCAGGGACTTTTACCCAATTTACCATGTCCCAAAATCCCTAGAAAAATATATAAAAATCAGCATGATGGAAGCTTCCTGAGCACCAAAGGTGAGCCAAATGGGAGCCAGGCGTCGCCCAGGCGGCCTCCCAGCACGGCCTACCCCCTGGCCGCGCCCACAGGCCACCTGGTTGTGGTCCACCTCCTCTGGTGCCCTACCGTGGCTCCTATTTTTTACCCCCGTGGAGGAAACGCTGATTTCAGAACCCTTTTCTCCAGAAGCAATTCCGATCTCCGCCACCATCGCCAACAAGTTTCAGGGGACCAAAATTCTTGTGTCGGCACCCTTTCGGGACGGGGAAGTGCCCCCGGATACATCTCTATCGATGTTGCTTCCTCCCTCCATGAAGCGGGGGTAGTTCCTCCTCGGGGCTGAGGTCTTCTAGAGTAGCTATGTGGTTAATTCTCTCTCCCATGACGTGATCTTGATTGTGATCATAGGCTATGTTAATCTAGGGTGATCTCATGATGTTTCCCCTTCTTCTATGTATTGGATTGATGTACTCACTTGATCTTATCTAGTACAATCCTCGAGACCATGGTAACAACGGTCTATTGGACATGGATTAGAATAATATTTTCTTGACTGATTTCCTCTTTTGTGAATTGATTGAAGATTGAGAGTCTCTTGGTGCTTGTCTTTGAGTATCCTTGAGATACGTTGTGGTGATTGCGGTACTCTCTTTGGATGGCCGCGGTGAGATTGGAAAAATCCATAGATGAGAACTACGAACTCTGAGGTGTGCTTTTGTAGCCCTACATACTTCTCGTCCTCTCTTGATCACAAAGGAATGACCTTCGAGTACGTAACCATTGCATGTTTTAGTGGAAATATCATGTGATTAGACTATGTTAATGTTGTTGGGAGTTCCCACTATTGAAAGTATGAATCCTAGGCCTTGTTTCTAACCATTGTTACACCGTTTATGCTCACTTTTGTCACTTGCTACCTTTCTGCCATTTTTATTTCAGATTTACATACCTTGTTTTACCATCCATAGCACTTGCCTTTTAACATCTCTTCGCTGAACTAGTGCACCTATACAATTGACAATTGTATTAGGTGTGTTGGGGACACAAGAGACTTCTTGTATCTTAACTGCAGGGTTGCTTGAGAGAGACCATCTTCAACCTCTACTCCCCTCAGTTCGATACACCTTAGGTCATCCACTTCAGGGAAATTGTTGCTGTCTTACAAACCTCTGCGCTTGGAGGCCCAACATAGTCTACAAGAATAGAAGCATGCATAGACATCAGAGGTCCATTCCTGCAGTTAGTTCCAACATATCGAGCAAATACTTCACCAAATTGAATTCTGAACAATTTATAGTTGGAGTCAAATGACTCATTAGAGGAATATGACACTTCACATGCAAAGCCTGTTAGAGTGGATGGGTCAATGGGAGGGACTTTAGCAGCAACCCATGAGGCTTTGGGGGTACCGCTTAGGTTTCTAGTATGATCCATCAACATTCAATTCCTCTCAAAGGCAATGCCCTCTTTCCTCGGGTCATTGTTCAGAATCTGCTTTTTAGCACATCATAAAGGGTTTTACGCCCTTTGAGACTTTTGTATATGCGTGTCTCATATAATTCCTTCAATCATGCATTTTCGTCAGTAGCATTTCTGGTTTCCTCAAGTGAAGAATTTTATACCACAATAACAATTGAACAATTTGTAACGATAGAAGCATTTGATGATTCAGGTGAAGAATTAGCAGTTTCATGCTCGATGCATCTCAGACTTGGTGGAATGAATTCTACCTGAGTGATACTGATCTGTTGAGAAAGCAATGAATCATTTTCCATTCGAAGATCAGCATGAGACATTCTTAACTTCTCAAGATCATGCTTCCTTTGAAGAAATTCATAGGAAAGTTTCTCATGATCAGCCAATAGTGTCCCATAGCGATCTTGAAGACTATCAAATCTAGACTGAAGACTTTGAACATCTTCAGTGAGGACTTGAGTACGATTCATTCCATTATTCAACAGATCATCGCTTTTGTCTACAGTCAACAATGTAGTGACCAAATTTCTTGCATTTCTGGCAGGTTCTTTTCTTGTAGTCTTGAGATGAAGAATCTGATTTCCTCATATCTTTTCTTGAAGATCTTCCGAACTGGCCACGCTTTGTGAACTTTTGGAATTTCCTCACAAGCATTGCAAGTTCCTGTCCAAGTTCTTCAGGGTCACCGAGACTACAATCCGAATCTTCTTCTTCAGATGACGAAACAACCTTAGCCTTCAGCGCACGAGCTCTTGAATAGCTTGGTCCATACAGATATCTCTTTTCTTCTTGTTGGAATTGATGAATATCGAGTGTCTCAAGTATATCACCAGGATCAAGCATCTTGTAGTCTGTTCGTTCTTGGATCATCAGAACCAGTGTGTCATATAACGGATCAAGAGATCGTAGCAGTTTCTTCAGAACTTCATGGTTAGTGATGTCTCTAGCTCCTAGAGCTTGCAATTCATTTGAGATGTCAGTGAGGCGATCAATAGTATCTTAGCACCTTTCATTGTCAAGCCTCTTGAAACGGTCGAAGAGATTGCGAAGAACATCGACACGAGAGTCACGCTGTGTTGAGACTCCCTCATTGACTTTGGACAGCCTATCCTAGATAAGCTTAGCTGTGCCCAAAGCACTAACTCTGCCATACTGACCTTTGCTCAGGTGGCCACAGATGATATTCTTCGCTTGCGAGTCAAGTTGCTTGAACTTCTTCACATTAGCGACAAACATAGTAGCAGTGATGGGGGGAGTACCATTTTCCACAATATACCAAAGATCGTTGTCAATTGCTTGAAGATGCATTTGCATCTTGGTCTTCCAGTAGGGGAAGTCCTTTCCTTCAATGGTAGGACATCATGTAGTAACCTTGAACATACCTGCGGTCAACATAACTAAAATCCAGGCGGTTAAACCAAAATCACACAGAACAAGGGAGTACCTTGCTCTGATACCAATTGAGAGTGCGTTATATCGACTAGAGGGGGATGAATAGGCAATTTTTACAATTTCATCAATGAGGAAATTCCTAGTGAGGAAAGTTCTCAATCATGTACTAAGTGCAGCAGAAATAGTACTACGTCAGAACTGCAAAAACGTCTACAACAAAGTACTCAACGTGATTTCACAGAATTGGTTTGCACATGTCACAAGTATAGGATAAGTAGGTGAAGAATTTGAGGTGAGGAATTCAGAGAGAGTCTTCAGACAAATTCTTCAAACAGTACAGATGAAAGTCTTCAACATGCAATTGATGAAATGAGAGTGTTGATGAAATAGAACCAGTAGCTCGATGAAGACAGTTGTTGATGACCCAGTTCCAACTGTTGTAATAGTTGTATGTCTGGTTTGGAGTGGCTTGGTATTGAAACCAAAAGACACATAGTCCCGGGACACACAGTCCCTACTGTATTCTCCTTGAGCTAAGGACACACAGTCCTCGCCCAACACTCATGGTAAGTTTTCAGGGTAGACTTCCAAATCCTCACAAACTTGATCACCCGACGACCCACAATTGACTGCTAGATGCTCTAGACCACGACACCTAGCCGTCTGGAGGATGCACATTCCTCAAAGGTAACAAGCATTGGTTCCACACATGAACAACTTCTTCAGTGATGCTCAATCACTTGGGTTTTGGTTTGGGTTTGGGTGTTTTGGGTATTTCCTCACTTGATGATTTTCACTCACTGGCTCCGAGGAATTTGGGTTGCTCTAAATGACTAGTGTGAGTTTCTCTCTGAGCAGCCAACCAGCTAGTGGTTGTGGGGGTGGCTATTTATAGCTTGGGAGCATCCCGACATGATTTGACATAAATGCCCTTTAATTATCTGATCGTTGGGTGGATAAGATTTGGAACAAGTGGCGCATGGCACGACAACGGTCGGAATTTTCAACCGTGGAAGTCCTCATGTCTCTCATGTTCCCCACTTTGAGGATTTGGTAGATGTAGGTTTGGGTTAAGCATCATGAGGAAATTCTTTCCATAGTTTTACCTCGACCCCTTTAACAGTACGGTGTTCCTATGACTCAAGTATAAAGAAAATGAAATAGAAGGAGTAAATCTTTGAGCTTCAAAGTCTTTAGAGTATTTTCTTCGGTACACACCGAATTCCTCATCTTCAATATTTTCATGAGGAATATCAATTTCTTCGCAATTTATTCGCGATCAAAGTCTTCAAGGAAAGACCAAAGTCTTCACCCGAAGACATATATTTTTAGGGGTCGATATTCATCGAATAATTCAAACTCCCCAGCGATTTATAGAGCGTGTGTACACTCACAAACATATCAGTCTCTTAACCTATAAGTCTTCAAACCACCAAAATCACTGAGGGGCACTAGATGCACTTACAATCTCCCCCTTTTTGGTGGTTGATGAAAAATAGGTTAAGTTTTCAACGGGGATAATAATATGAAATGTAAGTACTGAGTTTGAGAATTTGAAGGTAAGATACAACGAAACTCGCCCTGAAGATGTGCATGTTTTGAGGAATTTGCTTTGAACAGCAAATGCACATTGATGATGTATATCATGGAGATCTTCGCGTGTATTTTGTACTTCATGCATGCATTTGATATATAGTATGAGGAATTTGAAATGCATGATGAAAAATGGTGTCTAACGAATTTCAGCATGCATGCATTAATTAACTTGAGGAATAAGGATGCGAGGAAAATCATTCCAAAGTGTTAGAAGACCATCGGGTTTAAGTTACAACTCATTACATCAAACACTTCAAAAGAACCAAGAGTTTGTAACTTAATAAAATTTATAAGCCCATAAATTTAACCCGCTTAAAGACTGACTCTCACATTCCTCCCCCTTTGTCATCAAGTGACGAAAAGGTACGAAACTGAGGACTAACGCCCATGAAGAATTTCACTTCTGTGTTGAGGAAGAGGTGCGAGCATTCTTTGAGTCAGGCTTCCTTGTTGGGCCAGTTGCAGTATCCGCAGGTTCTTCATCTGAATCAACGGTGTGGAATGAATAAAATGAGGTGTCTACCAAGTCAGGAACTGGAATGTTCTTGAATTTCTTCTTTGGTGGCCATGACCAATTGAAGTCCCGAGTGAATTCCAATTCTTCAAGTTCCTTTGGAGTCTTCAAGTGAGACAATATGGCGCAAGTGCGATCAAATACCTCATGAAGATAATAGTGATTTTTCTTCACAACATTTTGAGTGTCATTGAGGGTTTTCACAATAGAGCCAAACTAGCGTTTCACCCATTTTTGATTGTGATCAACTTTCTGATGAACACCAAGGAGAAGCTCTCTGTTAGTCATCACCCTTGGGGTAGTTGGACTTCGAGGTTTTGATCTGCCATCAGATTCTTGAGTGGCAGTGTCATCATATCAGGAGTAGGAGGCAGCCTTGCGAAATTGACCATCCATTGGCTGATTTCCTTCATCAATCACTGACTTGCGCTTGCCCTCAACTGGTTCAAAAGATTTCTTGATGACTTTGAGGCACGACAGATAACCGAGGTGATTCTAATAGTCAGCTTGGTAGTTGATGGCAGATCTGTTTCTGATGAATCTCATGATCCAAGGCACATAAATCTTCAGTTCGAATGGTGAAAAAGCATTGTCAGCGAAAGTCCTCAAGAAGAAATTGTGAAGGTTCATTTTGATGCCATGAATGACATTGAACATGATGTTCTTCATGCTTCCAATAACATCTTCTTCCTTATCATGCCCTTTGATAGGTGCGACGGAATATGTCAAAATTCTGTAGACAGTTCTGGGCACATACTTCAATTCCTTCACCAAGAATCTAGTCCTTGGATGTTGGCCCGGAGCCAATGGTTTCATGAGGACTTCCATTAGCTGATTTGGCATCTCTCTTTCATCATACAAGTTAATTTCTTCATCTGAAGGAATTGAGATTGGTAAAGCACGCAGCAATTCGGTGGCTGGAGCTTTGTAGTGAGTGTACGATGTCATCTAGTCCAAGACCCAAGAGTTGATGTTTTTGGGGTCACCTGAGATATGCAGTGTGGCACAAAAGTGAAGAGTAATGTCTGTATTCTAGTCACCGATATCTGTGCAGAATGGCAGTAGCCCTGCTTCGTGAAGACCACTAAGTACTGGGGTGAAGCAAGGAATTTCCTCCATATCACAATGAGGAATGTGCGTGTGATGAAATATCTTCCTTTTCCTACAAAGCACAGAAGCATAGTAATTAAGTTGAGTTTTGGTCCAGAACTTTCTGTGCCTGATATGAAGCCTATCGTTAGTATTTTCTCCAGTGAAGAAATGATTTTCATCATAGAAGTCTTCCTTCAGAAACTTTGGCCTCTTTGAGAAGGGCTCATGAGGCTTTGGTTGAAGATTATGATGTTGATCATCTTGTGGAGTTTTTGCCACCAGAATTGCAGTTTCAGGATTTGCATCCACAATTGAAGTTTCATTAGTAGTATTTATTTCCTGTGATGAGGCATTTTCATCAGGTGCTTGTTCTTTAGTTTGAAGATTTTGCTGTGCTGACGGAGCAGATGCAGTTTCCGGTACAACAATTTTCATTTCAGTTTCTTCAGCTGATGCAACTGATTCTTGGTCTGCTGCTTATTTCAAATGTGAGCTATTTTCTTCAGAGCTAGTCAGAATTTCAGTGGCTGCAGGAGTTTGAGGAATTTGAGTGGTCATTGGCGAGTTTGGTTGAGCCTTTTCCCAAAACTCATCATGGATAATAGGTGTGTTGCTGCTAATGTCTTCATCAGCCTCCTTTTGTTCAGCATCCATTTCTGGGTTTTGAGGAGGAGGTGTTGATACTTGAAGGAATTGATCAGCTTGAATTTCCTCATCTATTGGTGTGGATGCAGCACAACGATTATAATCCATTTTCTCATCCTGATCTGGAATGATGTGCTCTTCACCAAATGGTACACTCACGTATGATGGTGCAACACCGAGGGGAGTCGCATCCACTAGAGCTGATGATGTAGTAGGCAGAGTCTTCAGGCGTTTTGCCTCTGAAGACTTTGAAGGTGTTGATGCCTTTCTCTTCTTTGATTTCTTCTCAACAGCTTTTGTTTTCTTCGCGTCTGATGTAGACGGAAGATTCTATTTCTTCACCTTTGAAGACATTGGTGAAGGAGCATTTTCATCAGGCATTGCATGAGCAGTGTCAGGCCTGGAACATTCTTCAGCAGGAATATTATGTGTAATTTCATCAGCAGCTGGTTCTTCATATTCATCAGAATCAGCTAGTTGCACATTATAGCTGGGTGAGGATTTGTTTGTTGCTTTGGGGCTGCAACCCGCTGTTGCATTCATCAATTGCTTCAGTTGCAGCTTTGACAAACCTCACTTTGACACCCTTTCGGTCCGCATGAAGACTTGTATATGCGTCAATGAGGGTTTTCAGTGATGCCTGAGTATAAACAAGTTTCTCAGGCGTCAGGTTAAGGATGTTTTGCTTCAAGTACTTCTCCTTTTTAACCTTTGCAGTCTGAGCTTGTTTGGCGCTTTGATCCTTCCATTTTGCTACATTGATAAATGAAGTGACCATGTGACTGAATCGAGGTGGAAGTTTCAAATCATCAATTGGTGTGTTTGGATCCTCATACCAAAGGTCGATGAAGTTCAACACAACTTTCAGATCCAGTGTGAGGGGAATGGTGTTGCCAGTAGCTTGCGCAACCCTTTCTTGCTTAATTCTGATGATGGCTTGAAGAGTTTCATCATCACATTCTTCACTTTCTTCTGATGCAGAAGGAATATTGACAAGCTTGCTTGGGCTTGGCCTTGTTCCTCTTCCAGCAGACATCTTTGTCTTCAATAGACCAGGTGAAGATTTGAGAGCTGAGCCTGAGGTAGATGGTACTGAGGAATTTGGATTTCCTGTTTGATGCTGCCTGAGCTCTGACTGCAGAGGAGGTGAAGACTTTGCTGTAGTTGAGGGCTTGGCAGTAGTTGTTGCTACTTTTTGAGGAATTTGCTCTTTTGATAATGTTGTTGAGGGTTTTGGCTTGAGACCTGGTTTATTCATCAGGACTTTCTTCTGAGGTTGTTCTGTAGCAGAAGCGTGAGTAGCAGAAGAAGTGGGAGTAGTTGCTGCAGCACGAGAGTCCTCATTAAAGTTTGTGACATCAGCCTTTGCCTTTTTCTGCATGTTAGACAAATACTTGTCTTTTTCATCAGGATAGTCTTCAATTGTGGCAACACTGGAGCGGTCTGCACTTTGTTGTTCTCCTAGAGGCAATCTTTTGCAAGGAGGCTTGAGGGCAAACTTCTTGGCATACGTTGGAGTGACATACGTGTATTCCTTCCACTCCTTTGTCCATCTTCGTTCAATCTTTTGAAGCCTGATCTTGCATTTTGCCATGGTCTCTTTTCCATGAATTTCTTCATCAGGTGTGCAGTACTCAGCATATATCTCCTCTGGAATTTCAAAATAAGTGTTATGTTCTAGTTTCTTGCCACCCATGTGTTTTCTGTCTTCCTCCATTTTCTTTAGTTGAGGTTTTTGCTGAGGAGTTTCTATTCTTGAGGAATCCGAGGACACAGACAATGTTTCTTCAAGAAATGCTGCAAATGAGTTAAGTTGATGAGAACCTAGTGATTCACGAGTTAACATTTTGTACCTGTGAACAGAGTATAGGTGCGAAGAATTTGGAGAGGTCATATGCGTTCTCAGATTTGAGGAAATTGAAAAATTACTTAAGTTGAGGAATTTGACGAGTGTGTTGAGGAATTTGACTAAGCATTATGATCTTGGGTTCCAGAGTTGTGGAAATTTGAAAATTTACACAATTGAGGAATCTCGTGAAGAATTTAGGGGCTTAGTAAAATTTATCAAGTGTTCTAGACATGGGTGTGCATAGCTGAGAGGTTTTCTGAGGAAAAAGTGATTTCACGAATCCAAAGAGAATAAATGGATCAACAGGGACAATAAAGTAGGATTTTAATTACCCTGTCCGAAGAACACGATGAACTGGGGAAGTAAAAATTGAAGTTCTTCGGTTCAGATTTTTAGTGCCCTAATTTTCCAACTGAAGTCAGCCGACTGCGGCGGCGGAGGAAGATGATCCGCAGTCGGCGTGAGTCCAGCGATGACGAGGTCGAGGCACTGAAGCTGTTCCTCACCAACGACGAGGATGCTAGTGGTGGCGCTAGGTTTTGAGATTGAGCGGAGGAGTCAAGAGGGAGAAAATAGTTTTTGACTGAGGGGGGTAAGGGGCTATTTATAGCTTTGGTGGAAACGGTCCAAAGCGAAAACTTCGGACGAAACCGCCCTTGCCCTTTTGTCTCCGCATGACACGTGCTGCCCACGACTGAAGCGGTAGAGATCATGGTTATACTATCGTGAGTAGTGGGTGCGGTTACTGTGGTAACGTTAAAATTATTTTTTGAATTTTGAGGACTTCTTTTTCAAAGTCCTCAGCTGACAAGAACTCGGTGACGATTTTGAACAAGTGTCAAACAGAAGCATATGAAGAATTGTGACTAGACTCGGTTGAGCTCAGCATAGAGGGGAGACAGGTCCGATCACATTCACTTAGAAGAAATACCAGTTTGAAGACTTAGCAATAAGTGAATGCTATTGAGGACATTGAAAGGTCATTATAATATATATAGTCAATGAAGATCATCACAGAAAGTTTTGAAGAATTTGAAAATTTTGAAGACTTTGAAAATTTTGTGGAATTTGTGAATAAGTCTGAGATTGAAAAATTTCAACTTTGAAGAATTTCCAACTTGAAGAATTTCAAAGTTTGGTGGTGGCGTGACCCACTATATAAGAATGATGAGTTCAGGCGCCGCGTACAATTGTCGTAGGGCCATGAGAACCAAATTCTTAATTTCTTCACACTTAGGGTGATATTCTTCATTGATTGAAGAAAATCGTTACTTCGTGTGTTGCACATCCAAGTCATCAATTTTGCATAAGTGTTAGGATGTGTGCATGTTTACGAAGCATTTGAACACTCTAGGATATTTACCTCACACCACAACTTGCAAAACCTTCTCTCATCCAAGGGTTTTGTGAAGATATGTGCTAGCTGTCCATCAGTCTTCACATGATCGATGATGATATTGTCTTTGAGTACATGGTCACGAAGAAAGTGATGATGAATCTGGATGTCCTTTGTCTTCGAGTGTTCTACTGGGTTGTAGGCGATCTTGATTGCACTCTCATTGTCACAGTAGAGGGGCACATTCCTC
Organism: Hordeum vulgare subsp. vulgare; assembly: GCF_904849725.1. Taxonomy (NCBI): domain Eukaryota; kingdom Viridiplantae; phylum Streptophyta; class Magnoliopsida; order Poales; family Poaceae; genus Hordeum; species Hordeum vulgare. The sequence goes on from NC_058522.1 coordinate 168,509,617, forward strand.
ATGTTGACGCCGTAATCTCTAAGGGTTTGCTTCATCCATAGAAGTTGAGCATAGCAGGATCCAGCAACAATGTATTCAGCTTTAGTAGCGGAGAGTGATACCTAGTTCTGCTTCTTTGACAACCAAGAGACTAAGGATCGTCAAAGGAAATGACATGTGCCTGATTTTGACTTGCGATCCACATAGCCAACAACATAATCATAATCAGAATATCCAACGAGGTGAAGATTTGAGCCCTTGGGGTACCATAATCCTAGTGTTAGTGTGTGAGCTAGATATCGAAGAATATGTTTCACAGCCTTATGGTGTGATTCCTTCGGTTTTGCTTGAAAACGTGCACACATGCAAACACTAAGCATAATGTCTGGCCTAGATGCACATAGGTACAACAAGGAGCCAATCATAGAGCGGTATACCTGCTGATTGAAATCTATACCATTTTCGTCAGTGCAGAGGTGGTCGTTGGTAGGCATAGGTATCTTGACGCCTTTGCATTCATACATGCTGAATTTCTACATGACATCCTTGAGGTATTTCTCCTGAGGTATGAAGATGCCATTGCATTGTTGACGAATTTGCAGACCTAAGAAGAATTTCAGCTCCCCATCATGGACATTTGATATTCTTCACTCATCATGTAGACAAATTCATCACTGTAACGTTTGTTAGTACAACCAAAGATAATGTCATCGACATATATTTGGCACACGAATAGTTCATTGTCATAGGATTTTGTGAAAAGACTAGGGTCTAGTGAATCGGGCTTGAAGCCTTCCTTCATGATGAATTCCTTCTATGTATCATACCATGCCCAAGGGGCTTGCTTGAGGCCATAGAGTGACTTTTTGAGTCTGAAGACTTTGTCAGGATGCTTCGGGTCTTCAAATCCCGGGGGCTGAGCAACATATACTTCTTCCTTAAGCTTACCATTAAGGAATGCACTGTTCATATCCATTTTATATAGAGTAATATTGTGATGGTCAGCATAAGCAAGTAATATTCGAATAGCTTCAAGTCTAGGAATACGTGCAAAAGTTTCATCAAAATCAATTCCTTCAACGAGTTTGTAGCCTTGGGATACAAGCCGTGCCTTGTTCCTCACAACTTGACCAGCCTGATCTTGCTTGTTTCGGTAGGTCCACTTGGTGCCGATGATATTGTGTTTGCGAGGATCTGGTCTTTTGACGAGTTCCTACACGCCATTTAGCTTGAATTGAAGAAGTGCATCTTGCATGGCTTGAATCCAGTCAGGTTCCATGAAGGCTTCATCAACTTTTGAGGGTTCTGTGATAAACACAAAAGAGGAATGCCCACAAAAGCTAACAAAATGTGAAGCTTTTGAGCGAGTGAAAGGACCTGGCGCATTGATGGCATCAAGGATTTTGTCAAGTTGCACTTCATTTGCAATCCCTGGATGAGCTGGTTGAAGACTTTGGTTGGGATGATGAATTTGATTTGTAGCATTTTCCTCAGGTGCACCTGCTTGAGTTTGGTCAGTGTTGGGGACGACTTCAACAAGGGGTTGTTCCTCAGTAGGAATGATATCTTAGTAGCCTTGTGCTTAATAGCTTCCTCAGGAGTCAATTTATCTGGCACATGAGGCAATTGCTCTCTTTGCGAGCCGTTAGTTTCATCGAACCACACATCTACAGTCTCAACAACCTTGTTGTGATAGGTGTTGAAGATTTAGTAGGTGTGTGAGTCCTTTCCGTAACCATGCATAAAACCCTCATGTGCTTTAGGTGCAAACTTTGAGCTATGGTGAGGATCTCTAATCCAACATCTTGCACCAAAGACTTTGAAATAACTTACATTGGGGTTGTTGTCAGTGAGGAGTTCATATGAGGTTTTCTTGAGGAATTTGTGAAGATATACCCTGTTGATGATGTCGCGAGCAGTGTTGATTGCTTTAGGACAAAAGCGACAAGGAGTCCGATATTCTTCAAGCATAGTCCTGACATTTAAACTAGAGTCCCGTTCTTGCGTTCAACGACGCCATTCTCTTGAGTATAAGGAGCATACAATTCGTGAGCAATACCAAGTTCATCAAGATAATCATCAAGACCAATATTTTTGAATTTTGTCCCATTATTACTCCTGATGTGTTTGATCTTGACGCCGAAGTTCGTCGAGGCCCTTGAGGAAAATCGTTTGAAGACTTCGTGCACTTCAGTTTTATACAGAATGATGTGTACATAAGTATAACGAGAATAGTCATCAACGATGAAAAAGCCATATAAAGATGTTGCATTGGTAAGAGTAGCATAATGAGTAGGTCCAAACAGATCCATGTGAAGCAATTCAAATGGATGAGATCATATCAAAGATGACAACCATATCAAGATTACAAAGCATTGAGACTAACATGAGGTTAATCCCAAGGGATTCGACAAGCATGACCTTGTCCATGTGCTGATCCTTAGAGATAGCCACTTTACTAAGGCCAATACCTTGCTTTTACCTTTATCAACGTAAGTGATTTGCTTCAGTGGGGGTGGAGTTAGTGGTATATTCATCAATAAGCTTTTATCACCAGCCATGTGATTTGTGCAACTACTGTCAAGAACCCACTGTGTATTCTTGGCTTTGTCATCCTACATATGAATTAGTACAACTTACCATCTGATATGCTTCAAACTTGAAGAATATGATATCAATTTCGTCAAATAAGAATTTCATCATAAACAGTAACTTTGAGGACGTGTGAAATGTTACCATTTCATCATGTTTTAGCTTGCGTCCAATCAAGCAATTTCCTCAGGTCTCCAGCAAATTCTTCAGATGATGACTCTCATCTGGAGACTTGACCCGCAAAAGTGATTAGTTCGATTTATTCACCACCCACATAGGAAGGGGTGGCAAAGAGTTCATCATCCTACGAGCACCATATGAGAATGGAGGCATTGAAGCTAATGCACTTATTTTTGCAGTAGGAGGTTAGAGTACTCAAATGAATAGGCACAAAAATTCTTTGAGGCCTTATGAACATAATTATTTGAGGAATAATGCTCATATTCATGTCCCTTGTAGTTTCCCTGCATATCAAACGCATTAGTGTGAGTGCGAGTATAATTTTGACCATTTGAGGAATTTGATCCTCGTGAAGACTTTGGTCCACGTGAGGAATTTGATCTGGGGTTCTGGTTCTTCACTGGTGGTGTCATGAGGACATTCACCTGAAGATTTTCCAAGCAACTTTTGGGGACCCAGATTTTCCTCACGGGAGGTTGATACGTCTCAAATGTAGCTGTAATTTATGTTTGTTCCATGATCTTTTGGGTGACATTGTTATATGTTTTGCTACACTTTTATATCTTTTTACACATATGTGGACTAACCTACTAACTCAGTGCACCCAGTGCCAATTTCTGTCTGCTGATGTCTTTTTTGCAGGGACTTTTACCCCAATTTACCGAGTCCCAAAAATCTCGAGAAAAATATATATAAATCAGCATGACAGAAGCTTCGGGAGCACCAAAGGTGTGCCAGAGGGGAGACAGGCATTGCCCAGGCGGCCTCCCCATGCGGCCTACCCCCTGGCCGCACCCACAGGTCGCCTGGGTGGGGTCCACCTCCTTTGGTGCCCTACCTTGGCTCCTATTTTTACCCAAGTGGAGGAAACGCTGATTCCGGAACCCTTTTCTCCAGAAGCAATTCCGATCTCCGCCGCCATCGCCAACAAGTTTCGGGGGACCAGAATTCCTGTGTCGGCACCCTTCCGGGACGGGGAAGTGCACGTAGATTCATCTCCATCGACGTTGCTTCCTCCCTCCAATTAAGGCTTATGGACAACTCTGCTCTTGGTTTGTTGCTTGTGGGGAACCGCTCCACCGCTATTGTTGTGGAGAAGCCTTCCCCACTTATGGAAATTGTGCCCTTTAAAATACGAACTGGTATTATTGATTGTGTCTTGGCTAATTGATATGCAGGAGATAGACATCGAGGCGAACACTTGCTATATCTTTCACAACTATGCTCCTTATTTAAGCTTGCAAGTATATCGATGGATTCTGTTATGAGAAAGCTATTCTCTCTATCGTTAAAAGATAAGGCTTTGGATTGCGATTGGCTTATTGATAAATCCCATTCGCTAAATTGGCAAGATCTTATACCTCTCTTTTATGCAAAGTTTTATCCTCTTCATGTTTATGATAGTCCTACTCCCAGTATTACCAATGAGAAAGATTATGCTTATGTGGAGAGTAAGAGTACCTTTTTTGCATGTGGATCATGGTAACAATGCTTTATGTGATACTTATATTGTTGAGTTTATTCATGATCCCACTAAAAATTATTATGAGAAGGGAACATATGCTTATAGATATTTCAATAATATCCAGTTCCCTCTCTTTATGTTGAAGGTTTTGAAGCTGCACTTGTTTTGCCTTCCTATGCTTATTGCTTTGCGCTTCAATAAATTATTCTATTGCAATATTACTATGCATAGGAAGCATGTTAGACTTAAATGTGTTTGGTATTTTCTTCTTGATGCTCTCTTTTGTTCTACAACTCTTATTCCTACGAGAGCATCATTAAAATCTTAAGCCTGTCTGTATGGCTATAAAGAAAGAGCTCTAGAGAGACAACTCTTGTTATCTTTACTTTGAGTTTTTACTTTCAGTTTTTAGTGGTATTGATGTGTGTTACTACTGTAGAAACATCATTGTATATTTATTTTTAAGGTTTGTGCCAAGTTTTAGCCTCCGATTGCAAGAAAGTTCAAAAGTTGTGACATGTCGTTCAGAAACAGATTCTGTCTGCTTGATGAAAATATTCGCCAAAAATCACCAGATCATCTTTTTGATCTTAATGTTAATGAAAGTATGCTCGATATAATTGTCTTTCTCTCATCTGTTCCGAGTTTTCTTATTTGAGTTGCAGGAGTGCCCCGAAAAAATTATTTACTACGTGCTGTTATGTTTTCACAGATTCTGCCATGTGTTGCGTTTTCATCATTTTGCAAATCTTAAGCTTGCTTCTCCTTTGCAAAAAGCTTTTGGAAATTATGAGAAACAATAGATTTTCATGAAAATCTTTATTTCTAGTAGATAATGAATTATTTTATCATGGGTACTAACCACTCAAATCACCTTATGATGAGTTTCATATGAAGGGAGTTTTCAAGTGTGCGGTGGAAGATGATGAAAGAAGATTCAGGAGTGTCAAGCGCTCAAGCTTGGGGATGCCCCCATTCACCCCCAAGAAATATTTAAGGAGACTCAAGCGTCTAAGCTTGGGGATGCCCCCGTGCATCCCCTTCTCCATCAACAATCATCAGTTCGTCCATCTCCATGCTATATTTTTATCACTTCATATGTTATGTGCTATACTTGGAGCGTCCCGCTCTTTACTTTTTAGTTTGTTTGAGTTTTGCCTGATGTTCATAACAAGTTGGAACCTAGCCTTCTTTGTTTGGGAGAGAAACACGCTCCACTCCGCCATAGAACACAACATAGGTTTTCATGCTTATCTTTCTGTGTGTTCTTTATCTTTTCATAGCTGCTATCACGTTCAGCACTTAGTTATCATGCTTTATTTTTTAAGAGATTTTATTTTGGTTGATTTTGGAACTCTCTTGAATTATCCTGCTTATCTTATTTAGAGAGTTGGCTTGTTGCACCGAGTTGTGTATCTTGCATGAGTAGGTAGTTGAGGTTGCTATTTAAGTATAGTAGTTATGTGATGAGTAGGTAGTTGAGGTTGCTATTTAAGTATAGTAGTATAGTTGCTAGTTTCATTGCATATCCTGCTACACTGGCAGAGACATACATTTGCATACATCATGATAGTTTTCATTTGTCTTTATGTGAGTACTTCTTATAAAGTGTGATGATCTCCTTTTTATTCTTGTAAAACATAAAGTGTTTCCCTTAAGTGAGGAAAACATCCCAAAGAGGAAAAATGAGAGATAAATAGAAAGAGCCAAAGAGGCCACACACAAAAAAGAGAAAAAGAAATAAAAAGAGAGAAGGGGGCAACACTACTATTCCTTTTGAAAGATCCACACTCGTACTCCATTGTTATATCTGTACTCCATAGAGATTATCATTCATGAATAACTATGTGGGGACCCTTACACTATAGAACTTGGCTTGTATATTCCAATGATGAGCCCCCTCAAATGAGCTCTAGGTCTTCATGATCAGGCAAGTTGGATGCACCCCGGTAGGTCCATTGGAGAGCTTACCTTAGCTCATATGTGCATCCGTTGCATGGCAATCCCTACTCATCACATCATATCTATCATTGGGTTTCTCTCGCCTATGGTTGTCCTCATTGATGTGAGACTTTCACACCCTTTTTGTCTTCCTTCCCAATCATTGGTCTATTTGCCATCCTAAGTGCCAAAATATCTTGCTTGCGCTCATCCATTGCATGAGTGCTCAAAGTCGAAAGGGAGATGATTATTTTCACTTGTGCGTGACTAGTGGTCTGAAGACGAGTCAAAATAAGACTCAAAGTCTTCAAGGATATTCAATTTCTTCGCAATTTATTCGCGATCAAAGTCTTCAAGGAAAGACCAAAGTCTTCACCCGAAGACATACATTTTTAGGGGTTGATATTCATCGAATAACTCAAACTCCTCAGCGACTTATAGAGCCTATGTACATTCACGAACATATCAGTCTCTTAACCTATAAGTCTTCAAACCACCAAAATCACTAAGGGGCACTAGATGCACTTACACCTTCAAAGAGTGCTCACGAATATCATGAGTCGCCATGTAGTGAGGGATGAGGGGATGTTCTACTGCGGGGTAGAGAGTCAAGAAGAACGATACATGAGAATGAAACATCAACATGGAGATATACGTGCTCCTTTCTAATCTAGCAAACCATGAAAAACATTAAACTATGTCATGACACAATGGTTGTTACCTTGTGATGTCTACTTTATATGTACGAGTGTCATATGTTTATTAATTAACCTTGTGATCTTTTCTATATGTATATATCTTGGATTTTATTGTGTGCTAAAAATAACACATCGGATCACCAAAAGATTTGTGGGAGGGGGTCTCTGTGGCAGACATGGATAAGCACTCTCTATGGACACGGGAAAAGTATCGGGCAGAGCACCTCAAGGAGGCGATATTAGCTTGGGTGAAAAGAGTTCTAATGTCCAATTGTTCTCTGCCAGCGATTGAGAAGATTACAGAGAGGCGATTGACTTACCTTGCAGTGTGCTTCCTTGTGGAGGCGGCCCTAGATGAGAGGCTGAGGATCTGGCCAGGTATGAGTCCAACCACCAAACCCACACTCGTTGAGGTTGCGTAATGGGCTCTTCGAGAGGCTAAATATCCAATTCCAGAGCAAGCGGCCCATTGGTCCCCGTTCATTCCATCAAGTACTAATTCATGTAGTATGTGCGGCTTCTACTAACGGTTTGTGTGTTGAACATTGTTTGACACTTATTTCAATCATATAAATTTGTCGAGGGAAAGTGGCAAACGACGATCTATGGGACCTAGGAGGCTCCTTCATGGTTCTGCAGGGGGCTGTGGTGCGCGAAGAGCATCAATCGACTAGATCACACGCAAGGGTTTATACAAGTTCGGGCCGTTCAGGAGCATAAAACCCTACGTCTTGTTTTGGTGGTAGTTTGTTAGGTGGGTTCAAGTACAAGAGCACAACCGCCTGATAAGGATGCTTAAGAGGTGTAGCTACGCGTGCAATTGAACACAGTGTTGACCCTTCTTCACGTAGCTATGGACCTCCTTTTATAGGGTAAAGGGGTTACCACAGTGGCTACAACGGTCTTTTTAGCGGGTGTACAATGCGTACTACAGTGACGAGACTGCTTGCTAGAGTTTGTAGTGGGAAATACCTAACTCTGATGGATTGGGACATGCGCATTAAATGCGCCATGAGGTGGCATGCTGGCAACATCTTCCAGCAAGGATAGCCTCTCTCTCTGTGCCGACCGCCTAGCTACCTCTTATTCTTCTTCCACGTTGCGGGATGAGTGTCATTGCAGCTAGAATGCGCTGTTGCCATGGCCACGTACCCCTGCCAGCTCTGCCTGGATGCCTGACCGCTTGACACCTCGGCTAATGTAGACAACCAGCCCCCCTGATGAGGCAGAGCGGTGGTTTTGCGGGCTAGGATCTTGCCGGATGCCGCGAGCGGATGACTGCATAGGCTGGTGGGTGTCTTGCCGCCCCGCCTTGGTCCTGGTCTTGGTTTGCCTCGGGGCTCGGAGCGAGCCCGACAAGGAGTTGCCAACCTAGGGGCCGCGGTTGCCCGTGCCTAAGTCTGGGGGACTAAGTATCCCATTTCTTAGTACACTAACACTAGCCCCTGGGCCTGGGCCATACACGCGCACACGTAGCGTTGTTGGGCTAGGCCCAAGACAGTGCATGTGCATGCATGGACGGACTACTGTGTAATGATAGTTTTGCTAGCCGCTCCCAGGATGCATGTTTACCACATGTCGTGAGAGTGGTGGAGCGAGGCAGTTGCCTCGAGGGGTCATGCTTCGGAGATCGCGCCGTGCAAGGCCGAGGGGAGGACCCTTGTGTTTTCTGCGTGTGTATAAACAACATTTTTTTGCAAAGGCCTCGCTTCCACCCCTAGTCGTGTCCACACCGCTCTGTTGCTTCCCCCTTTCTTCGAGCCATCATAGCGCAGAGCCCCCGAGCCCCCTCTTCCCTCCCCCCATCGCCCAATCTGACGCTTGTTCACGAGCCCGCCATGGTGCAAAGGCGCTCGACCCATTCCACCGCGACTAGTGCGGCAAAGAAGTCCAACAAGGCAACCAAAGCGGCGGTGAAGGAGGACTTGGCAAGGAGGAGGAGGAAATCTGCCATCTTCCGCCCATGCTCTCTTCTGCAACACGATCTCGCTTCGAAGTACGTGCCAATGTGAGGGAGGGAGACGAAGGTACAACCGGCTCCGGTGGTGCTTCCGGGGGATCTCGGGACATCCCCGAGAAGTACCCGTTCTTTGCAGCGTACTTCTACCACGGGTTGGTCCCTCCCTTCTGCGCCTTCTTCACAGATCTGATGCTGACTTATAGGTTCCTCTTGCTTGATTTCACGCCGAACGTGATGACTACCATATCCGTTTTCACACATTTGTACATCATTGGGATAGTCCCCAACATCTCCATCTTACACCACTTCTTCTTTCCACGCATAGAGGGCGAGGATGCCATCTCTGGCAGCATCATTTGGATTCCCCACCTCTGCTGCAAGGAAGAGTATCCCTCGGGCCTTCTGCACAAGAGTTGAGAGGAATGCCTAGGGGACGGGTGCTACATCGTCGACAAGAAGCACCTGCCCTCCTGTAAGGATCGGGCGTCCGCTCCCGCCCACAGGGACGACTTGAGCATCATCGCCAAGGATGACACGAAGCTAGAGATAGCGATCACCCGCCTGCTTTGGCTGAAAGCCGCGGGGCTCACCATAGAGATGGCGTGCTCTTATTTCCTTGCTAGGTGTATCACTCCCTCTAGGATTGTAAGCGCTTCGCCTGGGAGTACGCCGGGCCTACGGATATTATGCGGATCCGTACCGGGCTTGTCAGCGACATGCCGTTCATGGAGCTCACCTTCTTTAGCCACCAGCTCTTCCTCCCAAAGGGGAAATTCACCCTTCCATCGACTATCGTCCAAATTTGCAACAACTCTCGTCGAGAGGCAATAATGGCGATGACGACGCCGTGCAATTCACATGGGGTGGACCCCTCGTGGGAGCCCCGGCAAAGGAGGATGTACAAGAGTGGTTTGACACTTTGGTGGAGGTGTGTGTCAAGGACGAGGGGTAGATGGTCTGCCCCACCACCCCTATGAAGATTGCCTACATTGGTTGGTGAGTCATGGAGTCGGGCCTGGATGTTGGAGCAGCAACTCGGAGGTTACCATGCCCGACGAGGGTGAACGCGAGGGTGACGATGATGAGCCACCCGTCCAGGATTATTTGGAGGGGCTCGCCTCCGCCGAGGGCATTGACGCTAGTGCGGAATGAGAGCTCGAGGAGCCCCCAGCACAGGCCGCCCCAAAAAGGGTGCGCGTGCTCCGGAAGGCCGCCATGGTGGAGCCGGTCTGTTGTTCCCCTCCGCCGAAGGTCGAAGATGAGAAGGAAAATGAGGACCCTACCGCAAGCGTTACCCGCCCATGGCGGACACGACAGTCTTGCGGCCAGCATAAGGCAAGCTCTGTCGCCCCATAGGTGGTTCGACGACGTCTACCACGCCACCAACCCGCGGCCCATAGCATGGGGGCAGGTGGGACCAGTTCACCTTTAGCTCGGGGGGAGGAAGACGACGAGTAAGTGCTGATTCTACATAGTCTTGTTGTAATTTGTGTTTGCTCCTTGTTGACCCTTGTTCCGTACTATGGTTGTAGTTCGAGGAGACCTTGGCGCAGAGGGTGGCCAGGATGGTTGGCCGGACGTCCGGTAGTGGAGGCGCAGCAAGCACCCCACCTGAGCGGGTTGCCTTGCCTGAGAAGGAGATCATGGATATTGAATCCTCACCTATACCCCGACAAGAAGCCCCTCCCCAGCACACAACGAAGGACGCGGGTGACGCCGCCACCTCCTCGTCCTCCATCACTGTGCATATGGTGGCAAAACAACCGGAGGTGGCGCGTGAGGGCTCGACCCCTGAAGGGCGCACTGCCATAGCGGATCTCGTCATGAATACCACCCCGGTTGATGACACACCAACGAGGAGGACCCCGACGAGTAGGTGTCAAAAGGAGGTCGCTACCGGAGGAAGCGAGGCACCTCCCCAGCGGGAGACCACTGGTAAGTCCTCCTGTCGCCAGAATGCGGGCCTTCATCCTTGCACCTTTGTTTCCTTCTTTCTTTTGTCTTGTTGAACTTCTTGTCAGTTGCGGTGTGAGGGGATCTCGGCGTTTATGTCGACGTCGAGGGGATTGCCAAGGAGGCGACCGAGGAGGCGAGCCATGTCGCGGCAGAGGAGGAGGACGCACGTTGCGCCCCGAGGGACACCGACAAGTAGGTACCCGAGGGGCCGGCCTTGGATGTGGCAACCGGCGTCAGAGGGGTCCTTGTCACTGAGGTGCGAGGGGCGAACATGTCCTCCCTAGTCCATGCTTCCCACGTGGGCGCTCCTAGCTCATCGTCGACGGTGGAGCCTCCCTTGAGCCGATACCTGTGGGTGGGCGACTTGGAGTTCTTCAATTTCCTTGGCGATGCCATCCTCAAGGATTTCTCTGAGGGGGCGGGCACAGACAAGGCAATCGCCACCCCTAAAGGGGAGGTGATGGCTGACCCACTTGGCGGGAGCGATGAGGCCAAGGAGCATGCTATCCTCGCATCACTGGGCAAGAACTTTCGGCAGTTGTAGGCACACTACGCCATCCGTTCGGAGAAACTGGACCGTCAAGAAGTCCTCCTTGCGGCTGCTGAAGATAAGTTCCAGGTGATCCATGCCGAAATGCACGCGTGGTTCACCGTGACTCGAAAGGAGCTCGACGAGCAGACAATTGCGCTCAACGTGGCCGAGGCCAACTTCATCAACTGACAGGTCGAGGCCAATAAGACCTGGCAGGAGATCGACGAGGATATCGCCAATCAGGATGTAGAGCTGAAGACGTGAAAGATCTCCCTTCACTACCAGGAAGAAGATCTTGCGTCCTGGGAGAAAGACCTCGCCGACAAGCTCAGGGTCGAGTTGGGCAAGCAGGTCGAGGCCCTAGAGCTGGAACACAAGAGCGCGTTCGAGAAGCAGGCCGCAGAATACGCTGACAAGCTCTAGGACGCTGTGAATGACACCGAGGCCGCTCAGCTTGCCATGGTTGAGTTGGAGGGCAAGGTGCATCAGCTGGAGGAGGACCTCGCTGCTTCCGCATGGGCGATCTCTAAGCTGAAGGAGAATACCCATAAGGACACTCCTGGCTTGGCGGACTCGCAGGCCGCGCTTGCTGGCAAGGCCAAGGACCTGGAGGTCGCAGCATCCACCGGCTCCGATCTGCTAACGAGGGTGGCCGCCCAGGAGGAGAGACTCAAGACTGCCCAAGCGAGAGAGTGCAGTCTGCTCGAGGAGCTCAAGAAGGAGGGGCCTTTGTTGCTTTCGCTACGTGTTCTTCCAACGAGCTTCAAGAGAACAACCAGTTGTGGATGTTGCAGCTTGTCAACCTCGCCGAGGAGCTCTCCACCTAGGTGGTGAATATGGGCTTGCACGAGCTTGATGCGCTCGTTGCTCCCATATCCGATAAGGCCGACTCTGTGACCTTGAACCATTAAGTTCCTGTTCCTGCAACATTTGTGTAAGGGGCTTTTTCCCGGGATCAATGTCGCGAACTTGATTTTGTTTGTAATGCACTTTTTTTTCATCAGCATCGGTGCTTCTTTCCTTTTGATGCAATCTTAGATTTGTATGCTTGTTCGAGCCCTATGCTATGATGGAAGTGCTCGCCGGTGTGCACATCCTGTCCATGGGAACCTTTTTGGAACGGATCCCTAGCAACCCTTGGAGATGCCGCTGCTGGCAATACTGCCTTGCCGTCCATACCACGGCTACTTGGGACGTTGAGCAAACTCGAAACGTCTAAACGTGCAGACAGTTTTGGCAAGGGTCCCTCACATGCAGGTCTTTACATACAAATAGTGATTTTGCTTCAAGGAAAGATCGTCAAAAGGCTCCAAAACAGTTTCACAACTTTTTTTTGCGAAGTGATCATTCCATAGCCATACGTGTCACCAACATCTCCTCCCCGATAAGACTTGTATGCGGGCCCCCTATCTCCCTTTGAGAATGAAGTAAGGAAAGGAAAACGGAGGGTGTCAGGGACGGTAACGTCTCCGCAATCGCCTCACGCAAGCGGAAAACAACCACAATATTCCTTGCAACACATATAGGATTAAGCCTGCACTTTCAAAGAAAGGATGCAGGATACTTAGGTTTACACATGGGGTGAACCCCCGTCGCCTGCCTTCGTACTAAATATTACATGCCTTGGATGGAGACTTCGTTCGGAAGGAGCTACCGGGAGGTCCGACAACCGCGCCCTCCCCAAATGATGCTTGACGAGGCGCTCGTCACTATGTAAGTCTAGCATGTGAGTGTCGTCCCTGGTCGTCAAGCGGCGTGCATCAGGCCTAATGACCCACACCGTCCAGGAAGGGCTCGGTGGCCTTATTCCTCTCGCCTCCGGCAAAAGAAGTCTCGGGCGTGCTCCGCTTAGTGGCGCGCTTCCCGAATTCATCACGAGTCTTACCGGAGGTCTTGTGCTTGCTCTTGGCAGGAGCGGGTGCCTCATCGATGGATGCGGCGACTATCTCCCGGTAGATCTTGTTAGTTCAATGGACCGTGTATTTCTTGTGTGCATGGATGGTGATGATGCTCGTCGGCTGTGGCATCTTGAGCGTGTTGCAGGCATGTTGGGACGCCGCCATGAACTTAGCCAGTGTGGGACGACCCAAGATTTGGTTGTATGGCAGTGACATCTTGGCGACGTTGAAGGTGACCTCTCTGTCATGAAACTGAGCTCGCTACCGAATGTGACTGGAAGGGTTATCCTGACCTTCAGCTCAAATCTCACCTCATCCACTCCTTGGAAGGAGCCCGTGCGTTTAAGATCCGCGTCGGGGATTTGCAGCCGCTTGATCACATCGGGCAATATCAAATTCACGCCGGCCCCACTGTCGACCAACATCTTCATGACCGTGAGGTTGCGGACCATTGGCTAGACCAACAATGGGCGCACCCGACCACGGTGATGCGATCAGGGTGGTCCTGAGCGTTGAAGATGATAGGAGTGTTAGACCACTTGAGATGTTTCCTTGCTTCTCTCGGAGGCTCCGCCGCATTGACTTCGCGGACCCATTGCTTAAGCTGCCTATGGGAGGAGTGCAGAGATGCGCCTCCATCAACACACATAGCATCTATAGCCTCCTAGAATTCCTTCCTGTCAGATTCTTCTCCATTCTCGTCATCCTCACTGTCAGATCGGTCGTCTCGGCCTCTGGTAAACTTCTCCTTCCGTTGCTTGGCCTTTCCGTGGCGGCCACCTCGACTGTCGCAGTTATTCTTGTCGGACCCACTAGCAGCATCTCTGCCCTTCTCCTTGTCATGCCTTTCATACTGTTGCTTCTGCTTCTCAACAAGTTGTTCTACTTGGCATCACTCATTTATGTCGTAGCCCTTGGTGAGGTGGATCTTGTAGTACGACTTTTCGGTCTTCTCGCCTGCTGCGGCCTTATCGTCTCCGAACCACGCGACAATGTCCTTGCCAGGTTCCTCAGATTTGGCCTTCTTGCCGGTGTTAAGCTTTCTGGAGCTCTTGACATCCATTATTGCCTTTCCCTTGTGCTTCTTGTTATGTTTGCGCCCCTTATTCGAGGAGGTAGGTGCATTCTCGTTGTCACCGGAGTCGACTTTTGCGCGAGCATCCTCCCTCTGGAGCCTTCTTCCCTCTTCAGCCCGCGTGCACTTGTCGGCTAGAGAATAAAGCTCGGCGGTGTCTCGCACCTTGTTGATGCTCATATCCTCGCGCATGCGGTGATTGTGTAAGTTCATCTGGAACACAATGATTACCGCAACATGATGGATGTCCAGGATGTTGTGCTGCACGTGGCTAAATCTCTGGATGTACTTGCGGAGGATGTCACAGTCTCGCTAGGGGAGAACATGCAGATTGTTGGGCTTCCCCGGGAGCTTGTGGCCCCCATGGTAGGCCCCAACAAACTAGTTCCATAAATCCACCAAGGAGAAGATGGACCCTTCCGGCAAGTTCATCAGCCAACTCCTCACGTTGAGCTTAAGCGCCAACGAGAAGTAGTTGCCTAGGAGAAGATGGACCCTTCCGGCAAGTTCATGAGCCAACTCCTCACGTTGGGCTTAAGCACCAACTCGCCTCCTCCCCCGCCAGCCTGCACCGCGATGGTGTAGATGCCTTGGAACTATGATGGAATGATGTTGCCGTCATACTTATCTCGTAACTCTGGCTTGAAGGCCCTGCTGGAGGACTAACAGACTTGCCATAGCTCACAGGTGAATGCCGGGCATCCCACCTTGTAAGATCGGCTACCACGCGCCCCGGGCACGGGCTTTTCGACAACTGGATCCGTGCGACCATCGGGATGGAGAAGTGTTTCACGCTGCTTCCTGATTGTCGTATGCGCGTCCTCCTTGCGCTGGTGCTTCAAGACTTGTTGCTGATCTTGTTTGAGCCATGGGCCCATCGAGGTTTGAGACACTTCGTCTTGCGTGTTGGTTCAACGACTAACTTGCTGCTGTCATGGGGGTGATTGCATCGTGTGTGGTCCACCGACATCCAGCCCAACGATGGCCCCCACAAGAGCTGTGCACTGCACACGCGAGGAGCCCACCACGTCTGGCTTGTCCTTATTGGTCAAGATCCATAGGCTTTGTATGGTCACCCTCCATTCCTACATCATCTCCGGCGCAGGCAGAAAGTTCACCAGCAGTTGAGCCTGCCCTAAAGCTTGCCCTGCCGTTTCAGGGACCGGATGGGGCGAGGCGTGGGTAGCGCTCTTACTCATGGAAATGTGATAAGGAGCACTCTCCCGCGCCGTCGTCCACCGTCGGTCTCCACCAAAGGGAGGTGACTGAGCCTGTCCATCTCCCATGCGCCTCCGTGCGTCATCATCCTGCGGGCGAGGTGGAGGTCTGGCTGCAGCCGCCGCTTCTACGACAGTGGTTGTGGCAGCGACTTCACCTCCGGCCGCTGCTGGCGCGTACTGCACTAGCATGACAAAGGCGCCCAGACCGTGATTCACGGAGCTCCGTGCAGTGTGGTGGCTGTGTTTGCCGGTGGGATGGGCGTGCTGCCCGCCCTCGTCTCAATCACCCACAGCGGCCAGCATGGGCAACTTGGCGGTCGAAGGGGCGGCCGTCGTGCCATCCTTAGTCTTCTTGGGTGCCATGGAGTTGAGGAAGGTACGCATAAATGCCGGTGAAGATACATGCTACTTCTCAAACAACATCGCCAGAAGTTGACACGTTGACGGAGATTGGGCTTGAATTGGTTTTTCCCTTGAAGAGGAAAGGGTGATGCAGCACAGGAGCAGTAAGTATTCCCCTCAGTTTGAGAACCAAGGTAGCGATCCAGAAGGAGGGTCTCGTCAAGTCCAGAGTACCTGCGCAAACATAAACAAGCTTGCACCCAACGCTTCAAAGGGGTTGTCAATCCCTTCAAGATTGTTTGCAAAAGTGAGATCTGAAGGCGGAAAGTGCAACGAAGTAAAAAGTGGAAGGCTGAAAATATGGTGTGGAGTAGACCCTGGGGGCCATAGTGTTCACTAGAGGCTTCTGTCAAAATAGCAAGTAATACGGTGGGTGAACAAATTACTGTCGAGCAATTGATAGAACCACGCAAAGTCATGACGATATCTAAGGCAATGATCTAGCATATAGGCATCACGTCCGAGACAAGTAGACCGATACTTTCTGCATCTACTACTATTACTCCACACATCGACCGCTATCCAGCATGCATCTAGTGTATTGAGTTCGCGACGAACAGAGTAACGCTTTATGCAAGATGACATGATGTATGGATAATCTCAAACCAATGATGAAAACCCCATCTTTTTACCCTTGATGGCAACAACACGATACGTGCCTCGCTACCCCTTTTTTCACTGGGTGAGGTCACCGCACGGTATGAACCCAAAACCAAGAACTCCTACCATTGCAAGAATCATACATCTAGTCGGCCAAACAAAACCCACAACTCGAAGAGAATTACAAGGATATGAAATCATGCATAAGAGAGATCAGAACAAACTCAAATAAGATTCATAGATAATCTGATCATAAATCCACAATTCATCGGATCTCGACAAACACACCGCAAAAGAAGATTACATTAGATAGATCTCCATGAAGATCATGGAGAACTTTGTATTGAAGATCCAAGAGAGAGAAGAAGCCATCTATTTACTAGCTATGGACACGTAGGTCTATGGTGAACTACTCACGCATCATCGGAGAGGCCATGGTGTTGATCGAGAAGCCTTCCGTGTCCTAATCCCCCCTCCGACAGGGCACCAGGAGGTGCCCCAGATGGGATCTTGCGGAGACAGAAGCTTGTGGCGGCGGAAAAGTGATTACGATCGTCCTCTGATTTTTTTGGGAATAATTGGGAATTTATAGGCGCAAGATCTAGGTTAGGGGACCTCCCGGGGCCCCACAAGCCTGCATGGCGCGACCCCCCTAGCCGCAGGGTGTGGGCATGTGGGGCCCCTGGGGCTCTTCTGGCTTGGCCCCCAAGCTCTCCGATCTTCTTCCGTTCGAGGAAAAATATTTTCGGGGATTTTCTTCCGTTTGGACTCCGTTTCAAAATCTCCTCTGAAAGGGGTCAAAAACATGGAAAAAACAGGAACTGACACTTGGCAGTGAGTTAATAAGTTAGTCCCAGAAAATAAATAAAAGGCTTGCAAAACATTCAAAGTTTGACAAGATAATAGCATGAAACCATCAAAAATTATAGATACGTTGGAGACGTATCAATACACACGCACGAGATACCCCTACTTGGCGCACGGAAGATGTCGGAGGAAAGTGGCTGATCTTTGAGACCTGAGAGTCCCCTTTACAATTCTGCAGGGGGCTCCAGTGCGCGAGAGCATCAATCGACCAGATCACATGCAAGGGTTTATACAGGTTCGGGCCGCTCGGGAGCATAAAACCCTATGCCCTATTTTGGTGAGGGTTGATTAGGAGGGTTCAAGTACAAGAGTACAACCCCTTGACATGGATGCTCGAGAGGTTCATCTATGCTTGTAATTGAATAGAGTGTCGAGCCTTCTTCAGGTAACAATCAACCTCCTTTTATAGGGTAAAGGGGTTACCATAGTGTCTACAACGGTCTTTTTACTCGGCGTATAGTGCGTACTGTAGTGACAGGACTGCTTACCAGAGTAGGTAGTGGGAAACACCTAACTATGACGAATTGGGACACACACATTGAATGCGTCGTGAGAGGATTGCCTCTCTCTCTCTCTCTCTATCCTGTCGTTGAGCTACATCTTATTCTGCGGCCACATTGCGGGACGGGAGTCATTGCGGATGTAACATGCCCGCTGCCATGACCAGGTGCCCATGTGAGCTCCGTCTGCCCGCCTGCCTGCTCGACACCTCAACTGATGTCGACAATCAGCCCCCTGGTGAGGTGGAGCGGTGGCTTGGTGGGCTGGGATCTTGCCGGGTGTCGCAAGTGGATGACTACATAGGCCAGTGGGAGTTTTGCTGGACCACCATGTTCTTGGTGTTGGTTTTCCTTGGGGCTTGGAGCGAGCTCCACAAGGAGTTGCCTGCCTGGGGGCCGCGGTTGCTCATGCCGAAGTCACGGGACTAAGGACCCCATTTCTTAGTACACCGAGAAAATTATTATTAATTATTTTAACACACTTGTTATATTTTATAACTACTACTTTTAATTAATCTTAAATCACTGTAATGTGGTGCGTGTATATGGATCAAAGTTAAAACCAGAATTTATGCATCAAATGCAATATGATGATATGATCCAGGTGCAATATGGTGTAACTTAATCATGTCGTCTTGTAACAATAGTTGTGTCAGTGGTGGAAAATGACTGCCACAATAGCACACAAATCTTGTGGCGGGCAACACCGAGTGCTTTGGCGGGCATGACCTAGATCCCGCCACTGCTCCTCGCCTAATAGTGCCGGCCGGGCGCCTGCCCGTGATGGCATTCTAGAAGTAGCGAGAAGTCAGAGGCAGGAGGCCCTGAGAGCCTTGCCCGCCACTACTGTACTTTTTCCACCCACCACTGCTAGGCATTTTAGTAGTAGTTCCATCGCAATGACGAACAACACTATGGAAAGCTCAAGTTCAAGATGCCTAAGTTCTCTGGAAGCATCGACCCCAAAGACTATCTCTCATGGCCCCTCAAAATGGACAAAATATTGCGTGTTCACAACTATGAAGAGGAAGAGAAGATCACAATGGCTTCGATTGAGTTCCAAGATTATGTTCTCATTTGGTGGGAACAAGTGATTGAGCGACGAAGAAAAAAAGGCAAGCCACCGATCATGACTTGGAACCAAATGAAAGAACTCATGAGAGCTTGTTTCGTGCCTGCTCATAACAATCGTGATCTCTTCAAGAAGCTACAACTCCTCAAGCAAGGCACCAAGTCAGTGAGAGAATACTTTTAGTAAATGGAGATTGCCATGATTCAAGCCAATGCCAAGGAAGACAAAGAATAAACGATTGCACGTTTGTTGAATGGCCTCAACAAGCAAGTCAATTCTTTTTATGGATTTCCAACCACACTCCAACCTCCTCAAGCTAGTGCATCAAGCATCCAAAGAAGAACGCCAAGTGCAAGATGACTACAAGTACTCCAAGTACTCTACCAAGACCAAGGACTCTAATGCACAAGCTTCACCAACTTTGTCGCTTACAACTACCCGTGCTACACCCCACTAGCACTGGAACATCAAGCTACAAGCAAACAATGACATCTTTGAGTCGCCCCTCCAAAAAACTACTCCCCCTGTCCCAAAATTAGTGTCTCAAGCTTAGTACAATTTTGTACTAGAGTTAGTACAAAGTTAAGACACGTATTTCAGGACGGAGGGAGTACTAGACAAGAGATTCATCCTCTACGACTCCAACGAATGCTCCTACCAAGTCAATTTCTATTCAATGTTTCATTTGCAAGGGCTGTGGCCACAAGATGCACCATCATCACACATGATGACAACACCTATGACTCTATGAGTGATGAAGAAATAAAAGCATTATAGCAGGTGCCCATGCATCATCAAGTGAATTAATATGAAGATGCGCAAATATTTTTTAATAATGATCCGAGCCCCGCTCTTGTTGTCTCCAAGGTTTTAACACTTCTTCAACAACATGACGAAGACCAACGGTGCCACACCTTCCACACCAAAGTCGACATCCAAGGGAAATCCCTCAAGGTAATCATAAACGACGAAAGTTTCCACAATTCGGCAAGTGAAGAACTTTGTTCCAAGCTACAATTAGTCAAGAGGAAGCACCCTCGCCCTTACAAGGTTTGATGGCTAAGTGACTCTGGTACCATACAAGTTGTAAACACCGTGCACATCTCCTTCAAGATCGTCACATATTAGGACACATTGGATTATGATGTGGTCCCAATGTCCGTAAGCCATCTCCTTCTTGGACGACCTTGGCAATTAGACCGTGACGTCATCCACAATGGATGAACTAAGCACTATAGCTTTAAGATGAAAGGCAAGGAGTACGTTCTTCGACCTATGTCACCAAGTCAAGTGACCACCGACAAACAAACTTGCAACCACCATGGAGAGAATAGTGATAGAGTGATCCACCTAAAAGATAGTGAGTGACAGAAGACAAATATGACTGACTCCATGATGAGAGAAGAGAAAAACTTAATGCTTCCAGCCAAAAAGAGAGTTGAGGGATGTGAGTGAGGGCCATCGAGTGCCCTTCACTTTGCACTTGTGTGAAAATATGAGGTCGTGAGGACTAGTACTGACGAGGACATCAATACCATAGTTACACCCACAACCCTTGCTACTATACATACTAGACCAATTACTAGAGATCGTGCATGCCAATTAAAATTATCAGGTACTTTCGTTTCTTAGGAATGATTTCAATGTTCATGAGAATATGATGCTGCCTAAAATAGAAATATTTGTGTTGATTACTAATGAGGGGCCTAACATGGACAAGAGGGATAAATACTGAAGTAGGATCAAGCATGGAGATGAAGGCACGCGCAAAGGAAACCAAAACAACCTTTCTAGTGGGTTTAGCACTTTGAAGCCCCCATGATGACATACAAGGAGATGGATGCAATATACAAGAAGCACTTTCATAAATTTCATAAATAGTTTGTTATAGGTGATGCACCACTTTATTCTTGGCCCAGGCCCATGTAATTTCGAAATACTAATTAGTAGGTGGTTTTAGAGTCCGTATTATAGAGGAAATGACTTAGGATGTGTTTTAGTGCCACCTTGCAAGGTTGCACGCAATCCCCTCCCTTTTCCCCTATAAATATAAACCTTAAGGCATCATTTAGACTTGGGTTTTGTTTAGATTAAAGGTTGCCATAGCTGCAACACGCATCCTTCTTTTGTGTTCAATGACCAGACCAAGACGTCACATAACCACACTTTCATTAATTAAGTTTTCCTCTTATATTCACAATATCTAGATTGCAATTCCAGTTTCTTGCTTGTTCTTTGTTTGTGTGAAGGAAATTGACCCTCATGGTCAGGTTGATCATGCTCCGACATGGTTAATAACCTCTCGGAGTTGGTTTAGCGATTGCTAAGGCGTGATGTCCTCATACGTTATTAGTCGGATCATCAAAGTCTACTCCACCAAAATTTATCATCACCATCTCATTGAAATATGGGACACCTTCGCTTCTATCAAGTGGTATCATATTTCCAGGTTGCTCAGTGAGATTTTACCAGCTTTTTGTAGTCTAGTTCACATTTGTTCTTCATACCTACAGTCCATGAAAAATCCACAAAACAATTTAGGGTTAGGTCATCATATTCGAACCAACCTGAGCCTTTTGAAACTTCTATCGGTGTTTTGCTTTGTTGAATTTGCGGTTGCATCGTCGTGTTGAGTTGCTGGTCTTAGCGTCTAGTCCTTTAGAGTTTTTAGTTATGTTCCCAAGTTGTCACACCACTACCACACCATCATAGTCCCCTCTACCATATACCACCACCACATATCCACCACCAATCCGTGTCCATGTATACCACCGCATATCGAGGGACAAATCTGCCTCTATGGCATTGGTGTCACCTGACACCAATGATTTTTGTGAAATCCTTTCCTAATTTATCTTTTAGAACAGTTTATTTGTCAAGATGACCTCATTCTACATAGAGGTGACCCTAATAGGATTTTTTCTAGCCTCGTTCCTGTGCATTGTAAGTGCATCTAGTGCCCCTTGAATGTACATAGGCACTTAGGGGTCGATATTTTGGTGTATTGAAGAGTTATATGTTATGAGACTCATATGTTTGTGAGTGTACATAGGCTCTATAAGTCAGTGAGGAGTTGAGTTATTCAAAGAATATCGACCCCTAAAAATGTATGTCTTTGGCTGAAGACTTTGGTATTTCCTATGAAGACATTAACAATGAGGAAATTGGTGTGTTCGTGAAGAAATTGATGTGAAGACTCTAAAGCGTGAAGACTTTCGTTTTCATAGTTCCATCTTGTGTATTCTGTGTCATAGGACCACCATACTGTTAAAGCGGGTCAAGTTAAAACTAAGGAACAGTTTCCAAGTGATGCTCATCTCAAAGCCTACACATAAAAACCCTTGAAGCCTTTGGAAATCTTCAACAGCAAACTCTAATTCTTCAGTGACAGAGACGATGATCTTCTGGTCTTTGAGGAATTTGCTCTAACTGAGGAGTTAGGTCTTCGCCACTACAAATTACCTACCTGTGAGGAACATGACCGACATGAGGGATTTCATAGTTGAAAGGTTTCGACCGTTGCTGTGCTGCGCGCGAGCTGTCCCCAACCTTATCCACCTAACGGTCAGATCATTGGGGCATTTATGTCAATTCATGTCGGGATTTCTCCCCGACTATAAATAGTCGCCCCATAACCACTAGTTGGTGGTCTACTCCTCGGGAGAAACCGACACTAGTCATTTGAGAGCAACCCATTCCTCAAAGACTTTGTGAGAAATTCATCAGTGAGGAAAACCCCCAAACACCCAAACCAAAACCGAAAACCCAAAGTGATTAAGTATTACTGAAGAGATTGTTCATGTGTGGAACTGACGCTTGTTGACTTTGAGGATTGTGCATCCTCGAGACGGTTAGGCGTCATGGTCTAGAGCATCCAACAATGAATTGTGGATCGCCAAGTGACCAAGTTTGTGAGGGTTTGGAAGTCTGCCTTGAAGACTTACCATGAGTGTTGGGCGAGGATCGTGTTTTCTTAGCTCAAGGATAATATGGTAATGACTTAGTGTCCTGGGACTGTGTGTACTTTGGTTGAAATACCAAGCCGCTCCAAACTAGACATGCGACTGTCAAAGCAGTTGGAACTGGGTCATCAAATCACTGTCTTCATCGAGCACCGTGTTCTAATTCGTCAACCCTTTCATTTCCTCAATTGTATATTGACGACTTTGATCTTTACTGTTTGATGAATTTGACTCAAGACTTTCTCAAATTACTCAACCCAAATTTTTCACTGAAGTTATTCTTCATCTGCATATCCTGATAACACTACTTGTGCAACCCGAATGTTTCATTTCACTCTGACGACTATTCCATCGATGTTTTCGCACACCTGTTTGAGTACTTATTCCGCTGCACGCTGTTCGTGATTGAGGACTTTCATCACAAGGAATTTCCTAAGTGACAAATTTATAAAAATCGGCTATTCACCCCCTAGTCGGTATAACGCACTATCAATTGGTATCAGAGAAAGGTACTCCTTTCTTGTGTGTGATTTTGGTGTAACCACCTGGAGTTATAGTTATGTCGACCGAAGGTATGATCAAGGTCACCGCGGGTTGTCCTACCTTTGAAGGAAAGGACTTCCCCTACTGGAAGAACAAGATGTGCATGCTGCTTGAAGCAATTGACAACGATTTGTGGTATATTATGGAAAGATGTGTTCCCACCATGTCTAAAACTAATAATGCTATTGATGTGAAAAGATTCAAGCAACTCGACTCTCAAGCGAAGAATATCATCTGTGTCCATATGAGAAAAAGTCAGTATGAAAGAGTGAGTGCTTTCTGTACTGCCAAGAAAATCTGGGAAAGTCTATCCACGATCAATGAAGGACTTTCCACTCAACGTGACTCTCAAGTTGATGTTTTCCGCAATCTCTTCAACCGCTTCAAGAGACTTGACAATGAGAGCTGCCAAGAATCCTTCGATCTCCTCACTAACATCTCCAATGAACTACATGCTCTTGGAGCCAGAGACATCACTGATCATGAAGTTGTGAAGAAACTACTAAGATCTCTTGATTCTTCATTCGGTACACTGGTTCCGATGATTCAAGAACGAAGAGACTACAAGGCAGTAGATCGTGGTGATATTCTTGAGAGACTCAATACCCATGAATTACAACAAGCTGGGAAATGAGATATTTATGGATCAAACTATGGAAGACCTCGTGCACTGACGGCAAAGGCTGTTTTCTCATCTGAAGAAGAGGACTCTGATTGTAGCCTTGGTGACGCCGAAGAACTTGGTGAGGAACTTGCAATACTTGTGAGGAAATTCCAGAAGTTCTCAAGACGAGGCTAGTTCGGAAAGTCTTCAAGAAGAGATGTGAGGAAATCAGAATCTTCACCTGAGGACTCCAAGAAGAGGACCTGCCATAAATGCAAGAAATCTGGTCACTATATTGCTGATTGTCCTCGCTGGGTGAAGGAATCAAAGAAGAAGAAGTATAAGGATGACAGTTCTGATGACTCAAAGAAAAAGAAGAAATCTTCAAAGTCCTCATCCTCAAAGTATTCATTGCACAAGAAGACTAGCTTCAGAAAGGCTCGGGCACTTATGGGCAAAGAAATGGTTTCTGAGGAAGAATCTAAAGAATGTGATGAAGAGGAAGGTTCTGAAGAGGAATCAGAGTCTGGTGTGGCAAGCCTAGCCCTTGCTACCGCATTTTTCAACAACTCCATCTTCGACCTAGAAGAAAATGACAACATCAACAACACTGATGACTATGATGACGACTTTGCTCCCACCTATTGCTTCATGGCATAAGGTTCAAAGGTACCTAGCCACACTTCCTCTTCTGATTCTAGTGACTGTGAACCCGATGACTATAAAAAACTCAGTTACTACAAGCTTGCTAATATTGCCACTAAGCAACAAACTACTATTGAAAAGCTTCAGAAACTGCTAGACAAAAGCGACGACCTGTTCCATGAGGAAATGGATCGGACTCGAATCTTGACTCACGATGTCAAAACTCTTCAGTCTAGGTTTGATAGTCTTCAGATCGTCATGTCACTCTTTTAGCCGACCATCAGAAACTTTCTTATGAATTCCTTCAAAGAAATAAAGGTCTTGAAAAGTTAAGGGCGTCTCATGATGATCTTCGAATTGAAAATGATTCTTTGCTTGCTCAACGGATCAGTACCGCTTAGGAAGAATTCATTCCACCATGCTTGAAATGCATCAAACACGAATCTCCTAATTCTTCACCTGAAACTTCAAATGCTTCTATTGCTACAAATTCATCAATTGTATCTGTCGTTACAAATTTCTCACTCCAGGAAACGACAAATTCACTGACGAAAATGCAAGGTTGAAGGAATTGTATGTGACATGCATATACAAAAGTCTCAAAGGGCATCAAACCCTTTGTGATGTGCTCAAAAAGCAAATTCTGAACAAAAACCCTAGGGAAGAGGGTATTGGTTTTGTGAGGAAATTGAATGTTGATGGGCCGTACTAGAAACCTGAGCATTATCCCAGAACCTCATGGGTTGTTGCAATAGGACCTCACATTGATCCATCTACTCTAATAGGCTTTGCATGTGAAACTTCATATTCCTGTGACGAGTCATTTGACTCAAACTATAAACTGTTCAAAAATCAGGATGGTGAAGTATTTGGTAGATATGTTGGAACTAACTCCAGGAATGGACCACCCTTGAGGAAAATCTGGGTTACTGAAATCATCCTGGAAATTCTTCACGCGAATGTCCTCATGACACCATGAGTGAAGAACAGGAACCCCAGATAAAATTCCTCGAGTGGACCAAAGTCTTCACAAGGAACAAATACCTCATATGGTCAAAACTATGCTTGTACTCACACTAATGCTTCTGATATGAAGGGAAACTACAAGGGACATGAATATGTGCACTATTCCTGAAATCACTATATTCATAAGTCCTCAAAGAATTTCTCTGCCTATTCATTTGAATACTCTAACTCCTCTCCTGTTAAACAAAGTGGATTAGCCTCGATGCCTCAATTCTCTTATGGTTCTCGCAGGATGATAAACTATTTGCCAACCCATCTAGATGTGGCTGGTGATGAAATTGAACTAATCACTTCTATAGGTCCGGTCTCCAGATGTAAGTCATCATGTGAAGAATTTGGTGGAGACCTGAGAAAATTGCTTGATAAGATGCAAGCTAATCATGATGAAATGTCTTATCATTTCACACATCCTCATTATGTCTCCAATATACTTTATGTGATGAAATTCAAGTGTGGTGAATTTGATATCATATTGTTCACCCTGAAGCATATGAGATGGTAAGCAGTACTAATTCATTTACAGGATGACAAACCCAAAAACACAAGTGGGTTCTTGACAGTGGATGTACAAATCAAATGACTCATGACAAAAGGTTACTGATGAATATCCTAGTGACTCCATCACCACTCAAGCATATCACCTATGCATATAAAAGTAAAAGCAAGGTATTGGGACTTGGTAAGGTGGCTATTTCCAATTACCAACACATGGAAAAAGTCATGCTTGTCGAATCCCTTAGGTTTAACCTCATGTTAGTCTCAATGCTTTGTGATCTTGATATGATTATCATATTTGGCAAATATCGATTCATAGTCATCATGGAACCTGACAAATCCAAAGTCTTCGAAGGTTTTAGGAGAGGAGACTTGTACATTGTTGATTTCTCTACAGGTTCTCAGCCGGCCACACGTCCTCTTGCAAAAGCCTCACAGGGTTGGCTATGGCATCGACGACTTGGTCATGCAAGAATGAGAAATTTTCACATGCTGGCGAAGAAGAAGCATGTCATTGGTATCTCGAGTGTCAAATTCCTTAAGGATCATCTCTGCGGGGCTTGTGAGTATGGAAAGATGACCAGATCCAAGCACCCCTCGAAGACTATCATGACCACTACTCGTCCTTTTGAATTGCTTTAGATGGACCTCTTTGGACCTACTCATTGTGCTACTCTAACCAATGCAGCATCACTATATGGCTTTGTCATCGTTGACGACTATTCTCGTTATACTTGTGTGCATATCATTCTTTACAAAACTGATGTGCAGCAAGTCTTCAAACGATTTTCCTCAATGGCCTCGACGAACTTAGGTGTCAAGATCAAGCACATCAGGACTAACAATGGTACAAAATTCAAGAACACTGGTCTTGATGAACTAAGTATTACTCATGAATTGTCTCCTCCTTCAACTCCTCAACAGAATGGCATCGTGGAGCGCAAGAACATGACTCTAGTTGAGATGGCATGGACTATGCTTGAAGAATATCAAACTACTCGTCACTTCTGGCCTGAGGCAATCAACACTGCCTGCTACATCATCAATAGGGTATATCTTCGCGAATTCCTCAAGAAGAATTCATACGTACTCCTCACTGACAAGAAACCCAATGTAAGTTATTTCAAAGTATTTGGTGCAAGATGCTGGATTAGAGATCCTCACCACAATTCCAATTTTGCATCGAAAGACTTCGGTGCAAGATGAGGGTTTTATGCTTGGTTACGGAAAGGACTCGCACACCTACAGAGTCTTCAACATCTACCACAACAAGGTTGTTGAAACTGTAGATGTGCGGTTCGATCAAACTAATGGCTCACAAAGAGAGCACCTGCCTCCCGTGCGAGATAAATTGCCTCCCGAAGAAGCTTTTAAGCTCAAGGCCACTAAAGATATCATTCCTACTCAGGAACAACCTCCTGTTGAAGAAGTCGTCCCAAACAACGAAGAAATTGAGCTGGTGCACCTGAGGAAATTGTTCCGGATCAAATTCCTCAACCCAATCATAGTCTTCAACCCATGCACCCGAGGATTGCAAATTAAGTGGAAATTGACAAAATCCTTGATGACATCAATGCGCCAGGTCCCCTCACATGCTCAAAAGCTTCAGATTTGATTAACTTTTGTGGGCATTCTTCCTTTGTGTCTATCACAGAACCCTAAAAAGTTGATGAAGCCTTCATGGAACCTGAGTGGATTAAAGCTATGCAAGATGAAATTCATCAATTCAAGCTTAACAACATATGGGAACTTGTCAAGCATCCTGATCCTCACAATCACAATGTCATCAGTAACAAGTGGATCTACCAAAACAAGCAAGATGAGGATGGTCAAGTTCTGAGAAACAAGGCACGACTTGTAGCCCAAGGCTACACACATGTTAAAGGAATTGACTTTGATGAAACTTTTGCACCTTTTGCTAGACTTGAAGCTATTCACATATTGCTTGCTTATGCTAAGAATCACAATATTACATTGTGTCAAATGAATGTGAAAAGTGCATTCCTCAATGGAAAGCTTGAGGAAGAAGTATATGTTGCTCAACCCCCAAGTTTGTAAGACCCAAAGAATCGTGACAAACTTTTCAGACTCAATAAATCACTCTATGGCCTTAAGCAAGCCCCTCAGGCGTGGTATGGTACATTGACAGAATTCCTAGTGAAGAAAGACTTCAAACCCGGTTCACTTGAACCTACTATTTACACAAAATACTATGATAATGAACTATTTGTATGCCATATATATGTGGACGATATCATCTTTGGTTGTACTCACAAAGGTTACAATGACAAATTTGCCTACATGATGGGTGAAGAATATCAAATGTCGATTATGGGGGAGCTAAAATTCTTCCCAGGACTTCAAATCCATCAACAACCCAACGAGATCTTCATTTCCCAAGAGAAAAACCTCAAGGATGTCCTGAAGAAATTCGGCATGCATGAATGCAAAGGCGTTAAAATTCCAATGCCTACCAACGACCACCGACGAAAGTGGTAAAGATTTTGATCAGGAGGTATATCACTCTACGATTGGCTCATTATTGTACCTATGCGCATCTAGGCTAGGTAATATGCTTAGTGTTTGTATCTATGCCTGTTTCCAAGAAACACCGAAGGAATCGCACCATAAGGCTGTGAAACACATTCTTCGATATCTAGCTCACACACCAATGCTTGGATTATGGTACCCCAAGGGCTCAAATATTCACCTCGTTGGGTATTCTGACTCTGACTATGCCGGTGACCGTGTGGATCGCAAGTCAACATCAGGCACCTGCCGTTTCCTTGGATGATCCTTAGTCTATTGGTCCTCAAATAAGCAAAACTGCGTGTCACTTTCCAC
Organism: Hordeum vulgare subsp. vulgare; assembly: GCF_904849725.1. Taxonomy (NCBI): domain Eukaryota; kingdom Viridiplantae; phylum Streptophyta; class Magnoliopsida; order Poales; family Poaceae; genus Hordeum; species Hordeum vulgare. The sequence goes on from NC_058522.1 coordinate 168,538,673, forward strand.
TGCTGAAGCTCAGTACATTGCTGCTGGTTCTTGCTGTGCTCAACTTGTGTGGATGGAGCAAACCCTCAAGGACTACGACATCAACATGAAGAATGTGCCACTCTACTACGACAACGAGAGTACAATCAAGATTGCATACAACCCAGTACAACACTCGAAGATCAAGCACATCCAGATTCGTCATCATTTTCTTCATGATCATGTACTCAAGGGAAACATTGTGATCGACCATGTGCATACTGAAGGAAAGCTAGCGGACATCTTCACTAAGCCCTTGGATGAAAAGATATTTTGCAAGTTGCGGTGTGATCTAAATATCTTAGAATCTTTGAATGTTCTGTGAAAGGACACACATCCTAGCACTTACGCAAACTTGATGACTTAGATGTGCAACACACGATGTAACTTTTTCTTCAGTCAATGAAGAATAACACTCTAATGAAAAATTTGATTCTCAGGACACTACGACAATCTTGAAATCATCATTCTTATACGGTGGGTCACGCCACCAAGCCCAATTTCAAATTCTTCAAGTTTAAATTCTTCAAAGTTGAGATTTTTGCAAAATCTTCAAATCTTCAAAGTCTTCAGAATTTCAAATTCCTCAAAAAGTTCAAATTCTTCAAACTTTTCAAAATGTGTTGTTCATTGACTATATACTCATTGGTGAGATTTCAAGTCCTCAACAACATTTACTTATAGCTTAGTCTGCATCGGTATTTTTCATCTAAGTCAATGTGATCGGACTTGATTCTCTTCTATGCTAAGCTCAACCATGTCTGTTATCAAATTCTTCATATGCGTTATATTTCAAATTCGTTCAATGTCTTCACTGAATCCTTGTCAGTTGAAGTATTCGCGAACAAAGTCCTGAAAAATTTATTTCAAATTTTTTCCAGCCGTTACCGCTCAAACCACACCTACTACCCACGATTGGATAAGCATGATCTCCACTAACTCCACCACTTAATATGTGTGTGCCACCTATCGAGCAGAGAGGAAGGGCCACGGGCATTTTGGTTCGAAAATTTCGGGTCGGACCGTTTCTGATGTGAGCTATAAAATACCCCACTCTCACCCCCACCGTCCCTTCTTCCTCTTGTTTCCACTTCTTACCGCTCGTAGCCAGACCTAGCCCTGCCGCTGGAAATCATCCGCCAATGAGGAAAATCTTCACTGCCTCGACCTCATCATCGTCGTCTCATGCCGCCCATGAATATTCTTTTCCCGTCGCCGCCGTAGCTGTCTTGAGCCATGGAGTTAGGGCGCTGAAGATTTGAACCGATGATATTCTCTTTTCACCATCTACAGTTTGTCGTGTTGTTTGTGTTCTTCATCCAGGGTAATTAAAATCTAATTTTACTACCCCTGTAGATCTCTATGTTCCCATAAAATCTTTGAAAAGTGTTCTTCCTCAGCAAATTCATCACATGAACACTTCCATGTCTAAGAACACGTGATAAATTTAACTAAGTTACTAATTCCTCAAGAGATTCCGCAATTGTGTAAATTTTAGGATCTGCACAACTCTGGAACCCAAGTCAACGACAGTTAGCGAAATTCCTCAAAAATAGTATTGGTCAATTTCCTCAACTTGAGTCATTTTTGAAAATCTTCTAAGAATGCATATGAACTCTTCAAATTCTTCGCACCTATACTCTGTTCCTAGGAACAAAATGTCTTCTTACTGATCTCTAGGTTCTCATCAACTTAACTCATTTGTAGCGTTTCTTGAATAAAATTTGCATACCTCCTTAGAGTCCTCAAAAGTTCATATTCCTCAAGTGAAGAAAATGGCTGATGAGAAGAAACAAAAGGGTGGAAAGAAGGCCGATACCAACACTGCCTTTGAGATATGATGACATCTATGATGAATACAGCACACCCGATGAAGAAATTTACGGGAAAGGGACCAAAGAAAAGCGCAAAACGTGCTTGGAGAAAATTGAGAGGAGATGGGCCAAAGAATGACAGGAGTAAAGGTATGTGACTCCCAAATACATGAAGAAATCGTCCTGAAGCCTCCATGCAAAAGGCCTCCTCTGGGCACTCAACAGGTTGCATATCCAACAAGTCTTGCAACCATTCACGACTATCCTGAAGAAAATGCCAAGCACCAGGCCAAACTACATAAAGTTGCACACCTGGACGTGAAGAAATTCAATGAGGATTATGCTGTTGTAGCTACCGCTGCCTCCTCCTCTGCTACAGAGGCCTCTGGTACTGAGAGTGCTCCAAAGCAAACTATTCTGAAGAAGTCTGCTCACAAACCAAAGTCCTCAACGGCTCAAACTTCACCGCCAATTCCTCAGTGAGCTGCTAAGGTGGTAGCAAAGTCCTCAACTGCTGGCACACAGTCTTCACTGCCACTAAAGCTGACGACCACTCAGAATCCCTCAGGGCCATCTACTTCAGGCTCCGCGCATACTTCTTCAAGTGCTAATGTGAAGAAGAAAATGACTGCTAAACGAGGAAGAAGGCCCGGCCCTAGCGAAGTCCTCAATGTTCCTTCTGCATCAGAAGAAGCATAAGATGAAGTTGATGATGTACTTGCAGCAATCCTCAGAAACAAGCAAGAAAGGGCCGCACAGGACAAAGGCACCGCCATTCCCTCATGATGGATCCAAAGGTGATACTAGACTTCATAGATCTCTGGTATGACAATCCTCAAACACCGATTGGCGACTTAAAGCTTCCACCTGGACCAAGTCACATGTTGACAACTTTCAACAATGAAGAAAAGTGGAAGATGCAGAAGGCCAAGCAAGCTAGAAAGGCTCACACCCACAAAGAGATATTTTGAAGAAAAACATTCTGACTATGACCCCTCGTTAACTCCTTACTGCTCGTACTAAGATCAGGAAGCCCAACGAAGAATACAGTCGCTTCAATGCTGGAAGGAAGGGTGCAAAAGTCAGATTCGTCAATGTTGCCAACAAAGTCATGATTGAGCACAACAAACAGGTCGCAGCCAAAATGCAATCTCCAACTCCTCAGGCAAACTACACAGCTGAGCAGCGTGATGACCGTGATGATGAAATTTCTCAAACTAGCGAACCTTCTAGGGCAACCGAGGAAATGGGTGCGCTTGAAGAATCTATTACAACTAGGATGACTGCATCAGCCGTTCCTGAAGAAAATGCCCGTGATCCGAAATCTTCACAAGTGTAGAAAGTGAAACTTCCTTATGCAACAGAAGTGAAGAAAACAAAGGCTGCTGAGAAGGAAGCAACAAAGAAGACAAAAGGCTCAACAAGGTCACAGTCCTCAGAAGCAAAACGTTTGAGGACTTTGACAAATTCCTCAACACCTCCAATTGAAGCCACCCCTATCAGCACTGTACCCTCCTATGTCATGGTGCCATTTGGTGTCGAGCACGTCATCCAAGAAGGAGACGAAGAAATGGAGCAAATCATCCAAGAAGGGGATGAAGAAATGGAAGACACTCGCTCTGCTGCTTCCACACCGATTGATGAGGAAATTGAAGCAGATCCAAATCCTTCAATTCCTCAAGCCTCATCTCCTCAGCCACAATAGAACACATATGTGGTATATGAAGACAAGGATGAAGATGTGGACATTGGCAGCACAACACATGTGATCAATGACGACTATTGGCAAGGGGATCATCCCAACTCACCATTGACCACTCCAATTCCTCCAGTGCCTCTGTCCCCTGCAACAACTGAAATTGAGTCATGATCTGAAGAAAAGAGCACACCCATGAAGTCTATCTCGGAAACTGAATCAGCTGCATCAGCTGAAGAAGCTGCAAATCAAACATCTACTCACGAAACTGCTGCGCGAGAAATTGATGAATCTACACAGCATATTCCTCAAACTGAGAAGAGTAGTGGCTGAAATTCCTCAAACTGAAGATTTTTGAAGACTTGTGGGACGCTTGAAGCCAAATCTTCAAGAGAAGTGTCTTCAGCCATTCATTGGAACAAAAAGACCGAAGTTTGACAAGGCCAAATTCTTTGATGAACATCACTATTTCATCGGTGCAAATCCTTTTGACTCTCCAAGGATCAGGCGCAACAGATTCTGGACCCCCAGTCAGAACTACTATGGTTCTGTACTCTTCAACAAGGATAAGGTTTTTGCACACTGGCAAATTCCTCATGCAGATATGGCGAATATTCCTTGCTTCACTCCAGTTCTTCAAGTTTTCATGATGCTGGACTACTACAATTCTGCATGAACATCTGTGATTGGAATGAAGAAATCATTCTTCAATTCTATGCTACATTGCCCATTTCAGGAGATGTTTGAGATGTCAACACTTGGGTTCTGGACTGGATGACTCAAAATACTCACTACACATCACCTGCCACGGAATTACTTCGGGCACTCCCAGTTCCAATACCCTTAGAAGGAGCCAGATGCGTCTATGAACAAACTGAACTGCCCAATTACGTGATGCAAGTGCTCATGAAGCATTGGGCTCCTCAAAAGCTGCCAACAACCAATTTCTCGTGAAGGAACTAATCTATGTGCCCTCGACAGTGTGCCACATTTTGTCCAAAACTTTCTGTCCAATCAAGGGTCATGACTCCAACGATAAAGAAATTGTGGGTATCATGAATAACTTGATATTTAATATCATCCATGAGATTCCCATCAATCTTCACAATTTCTTCATGAGGACTCTAGCCTACACAACTCTGTCACCTTTTGATGTCAAGCCTTATGCGCCATGGATCATGAGATTCATCAGGACCAGGTCTGGAGTTCCTTACAAGGCATACATTCTAAATCATCGCACCTACCTGCTTCCACTTGAAGTCGTTAGGAAATATTTTGGGATGATTGAAGGAAAAGGAAAATCTGTGATTGATGAAGGATCTCGGCCCCTTGATTGCCAATTTCGCAAAGTTGCGTCATACTCCACCAATGACGTCACTACCTCACAAGACTCATCTGCCAGAGGGAAATCCCCTCGCCAATCCGCATTGCGTATGATGATTGGCCATGAGCTCTTGCTAAGTCTTCATCAGAAGGTTGATCGCAACCACAAATGGGTAAAGCGTCAGTTTGGTGCCATTGTGAAAGACCTCAATGCAACTCAGAATATAGTGAAGAAACATCACTATTGTCTTCATGAGATCTTCGACCGCACATGGGCCATTTTGTCTCACCTCAAGACCCCTGAGGAACTCAATGAAATGTAGTTCCAGCAAGACTTCGATTGGTCCTGGCCCCCAATGAAGAAGATTAAGAAGATTCTAGTTCCTCAACTGGTGGCCAACTCATTTTCCTCAAAACAAACAATTGATGAAGTTGAGGACCTTGACGACACTGATGCGATGAACGACTCCAATGCTCCTCCTTCACCAATGAAGTGATATTCTTCAAGGGCTTTAGTCCTCAGTTTCGTACCTTTATTTTCACTTGATGACAAAGGGGGAGAAATCTGAGTTAGTCTTCAAGCGGGTCTACCTTATTACTTTATGGGCTTTTGAACTAAATTTTCTTGAAGTTACAACTCTCGTTCTTTTGAAGTGTTTGGTTGTAAACTTATGCCCGGTGGTGGCCTGACACTTTGGAACCATTTTGTTGCATGCTCATTCCTCATGTTGATTAATGCATGATGAAACTCGTTAGACTCCACTTTCCATCATGCATTTCAATTTCCTCAAGTTATATGTCAAATGCCAATATGGATTACAAGATATAGGGGGAGATCTCCATGGTGTAAATCCTCAATGTGCATTTGCAGTCCAAAGCAAATTACCCAAATATGCACATCTTCACGAGGAGTTTCTCTATATCTTGCATTCAATTTCCTCAGACTCTGTACTTACACTTCATATTGTTATCCCCTTTGAAAACATAACCTATTTTTCATCAATCACCAAAAAGGGGGAGACTGTAAGTGCATCTAGTGCCTCTTAGTGATTTTGGTATATTGAAGACTTATAGGTTAAGAGACTGATATGTTTGTGAGTGTACACATGCTCTATAAGTCGCTGAGGAGTTTGAGTTATTCGAAGAATATTGACCCCTAAAAATGCATGCCTTTTGTTGAAGACTTTGGTATTTACTCTGAAGACTTTGACAGTGAGGAAATTGGTGTGTCCGTGAAGAAATTGATGTGAAGACTGTGAAGTGTGAAGAATTTCTTTTTCATAGTTTCATTTTTTGTATTCTGTGCCATAGGACTACCGTATTGTTAAAGGGGCTCGAGGCAAAACTAATGGAAAGTGTAGAAGTGATGCTCGTCTCAAAGCCTACACATACAACCCCTTAGGATGAAGCCTTTGGAAATCCTCAATAGCTTAGTCAAATTCTTCAGTGACAGAGACAAAGATCTTCTGTTCTTTGAGGTATTTGCTCTAACTAAGGAGTTAGGTCTTTGCTAGTGCTAATTACCTACCTGTCAGGAACATGAGTGACATGAGGACTTCCACAGTTGAAAGGTTTCGACCGTTGTATCCACCTAACGATCATATCATTGGGGCATTTATGTAAATTCATGTCGGGATTGCTCCCCAGCTATAAATAGCCATGCCCCATAACCACAAGTTGGTTGGCTACACTTCGGGAGAAACTGACTCTTGTCATTGAGAGCAACCCATTCCTCGAAGACTTTGTGAGAAATTCATCAGTGAGGAAGAACCCCAAACATCCAAACCAAAACTCAAAACCCAACATGATTGAGCATCACTGAAGAGATTGTTCCTATGTGGAGCCGATGCTTGTTACCTTTGAGGACTCTGCATCCTCTAGACGGTTAAGCGTCATGGTGTAGAGCATCCAGTAGTGAATTGTGGATCGCCGAGTGACCAAGTTTGTGAGGGTTTGGAAGTCTTCCCTGAAGACTCAGCACGAGTTTTGGGCGAGGACTGTGTACCCTTAGCTTAAGGAGAATACGGTAAGGACTTAGTGTCCTGGGACTGTGTGTCCTTTGGTTTAAATACCAAGCCGCTCCGAATCATACGTACGACTGTCACAATAGTTGGAACTGGGTCATCAAGTCATTGTCTTCATCGAGCACCGGGTTCTAATTCCTCAACCCTTTCATTTCCTCAATTGTATGTTGACGACTTTGATATTTACTGTTTGATGAATTTGACTAAAGACTTCCTCAAATTCCGCAACACAAATTCTTCACTTAAGTTATTCTTCACATGCATATCCTGATAACACTACTTGTGCAACCCAAACGTTTCATTTCAATCTGACAACCATGCCATCGATGTTTTGCACACCTGTTTGAGTACTTATTCCACTGCACGCTATTCGTGACCAAGGACTTTCCTCACAAGGAATTTCCTTAGTGAAGAATTTGTAAAAATTGCCTATTCACCCGCTCTAGTCGATATAACACACTTCCACACATATGCGCCACCAATGTGAGTCCATCACATATCCGGTTTTGAGATCCATGTGTAGTCAGTTTCATGTTGCTTTGTATGAGTAGGTTTCATATTTCATCAATATTTTTCCATTTGTGGAAGAGGGTGATTTCCAAAAGAAGCCAGAAGAGTTTTTTTCCAGTTTCCCCACATAAATTTGATGGGCAATTTTTTCCTATCCTGTTTTTAGGCATTCGAGAACGTTTTGATACACTCGCCTTCTTACTATTTTTGTCACAATTTTTGGCCTTCACTATCTTGAAAATTTCTAGAAAAAAAGTCAAAAAGTTCCGCGCCTATATGGTTCTTAGACCTTTGGAAGTGTTTTGAGAGAGTTGCCATTATAGTGGTTTTCTCACAGAAAAAAGAGCACAAAAAAGAGCGCAAAAAATAAAGAAATTTAGAGTGTGCTTTTCCCTTGTTGATGTGCTGATAAAGGCGAAGTTGTCCTTGTCTTTCGATGAGATGGTGGTTATTGTTTTGGTGGAGTAGACTTTGATGATCCGACTACCGTGCCATGATTTTGTTGGTGTTCTAGGTTCACATTTATAGTATGGTCTAGCCTAGGACTAGCATAATACCATCATTGATCATCTTTTCAACTTTGCATCTCTCAACAGATTATTGCTATCATTTGTGCTACCATATCGTGAGCGATCCTAACCCCACATACTACTACTTCGTGCAGTTGGCACCACCTAGCAATTCCTCTATCCAAGCTTTGAGAGGATTGACTCAACGGTTGCCGATCGCCACGTGCTACTTGTTAAGAACCGGTAATAATTTTTTATTAGCTTGACGGATTTGTGAATCCTCACCACGCTACCACAACTTCCTAGTAGTCTCTAGGATCATATTCTTGTGTGTTTCTATTACTGCTAACCTTGGCAGGATCACAAGCCTACGAGCTAGACTGGGAGAGCATGACGAACAAGGAGCTACATGAAAAATTCCAATAAATGATGGGTGAATAGGTGCAAGATGTGATGAAAAAATTAGGAGAGGACACAGAGAAGCTAGATACATTGGAGAATACGTTCGACACCAAGATGGAGGCCAAGTTAAATGAGGTGCTCGCATGTCTACCACCATCGGTGCACCTATTGCACCTCCACAACAACAACAACAACGCTGCCTTCCGAATCACGTGGGACGAGCACAACGTGTGCCTCTCGAGCAAGGCCAGAATTCTGGTGTCGTTGATACTACAACGACTTCTATAGCTGCTGCTACTATCGTTGAGCAAAACGATGACTACAACGGTGCTTACGATGAGGAGAAACAGGTTGCTCCAAATCAGAATTACGGGCAACCATTAACACAAGCACCAGGTCATGACCATATCCCTAAACTAAGATTGAATATTCCTTTATTTGAGGGTAGATACATTCCTAATGTATACAATACTTCGGAGTTATAAATAGAACAACGTTTTACATGCTTACAATTTTCCAAGGATAGACGCATTGCTGCTACTGTTTGTGCATTCACTAGCTTTTCTTGTGATTGGTGGTCCGAACATTGTAGGATACATCATGATAATATCGCAAGTACTACCTGGGCTACTTTGGAAACTGTTATGCATACTTGTTGGGTTCCACCATATTATCAACGTGAATTACTTCAAAATTTGCAGCGTTTAAAACAAGGAAAACATTATGTAAACAAATATTATTAGGATTTTACAAACTAGCATGATTGGATGTTGTATTGTTGAGGATAATGAAGCTATGCTTGCACAATTTAGGGGTGGATTAAATAGATAGGTTCAGACCATTTTAGAGTGTGAGGAGTATAAAACTATCACTCATTTATTCCAACTTACTTGCAAAGCTGAATGGTAAGTGCAAGATCGTCATGCATTGACGCAAACTATTTTTTGTACTGGTTGGGATTCATCATGGACACCACGTACGTCATCTAATTCCACACATCCTATTGTAGCAACACCTACTTGAGTCGCCAACTCCAACATAGATACAAGAGAACATGCACCACCACCACCCTATGCCAAGGGCACACCTTCTGGTCCCGCACAAAACTCTTCTTAATCCATGTCATCAACATGGCAAACACATGAGGTTATATGTTGTCGTTGCAAGGGTGAAGGTCACTATGCAAGAGAATGCCCATCAAAGCGTGTGATGATTGTTACTAAGGATGGCAAGTATGAGCCTGCTATTGATTATGATGAGGAGACTTTGGCTCTTATTGCAAGCGAATATCAGGGTGTTGATGATACTAAACAAGAGACACAATACATGGTTGCTGACTACGCTGACATGTATGGAAGTTTAGTTGCTCAACGTGTTTTGAGTGTGAAGGTAATACACGCTGATAAAAATGAGAGGCCCAAGTCCATACAAAGTGAGTTGTCAAGGAACATTCTATCCGAGTCATCATCGATGGAGGGCGTTGCAACAACTTGGCTAACATGGAGATGGTGGAGAAGTTGTCCCTCACCACTAGACCACATCGTCATCCCTATTCCATCAAATGGTTCAACAATGGTGGCAAGGTTAAGGTAACATGTATTGTTCATGTGCATTTCAACATTGCTACATACATTGATTATGTTGATTGTGATGTGGTACCCATGCAAGAATGCTTCTTTTTACTTGGTAGACGATGGCATTTTGATAGAAAAATCTATACACCATGATAGGACAAATCAATATACTCCTGTTCATAAGGACAAAAACATTAGTTTGCTTCCTATATCTCCTACAAAGTTTGAAAGACAACCTTACTAGAGCTAGTAAATCAAAACATGAGAAAAACAAGAGTGAAAATCATATTGTGGCAAAAGACTTTGAGCAACACAATAAGCCTAATAAACTGTCATCTAGTGTTGCATCTAAAATGAAATTGAAAAGTGGATGTTTACTTGCCACCAAATCTAATATTATTGATCTGGATTTTACTAAATCATTTTTCTATGCTTTTATGTACAAAGAGGTATTATTTTCATTGAAGGACATGCCTCCCTCTTTTCTTCCTGTTGTTACTAACATTTCGTAGGAGTTCGCTGACGTATTTCCCCAATACGTGCCACTTGGAATAACTCCTTTTAGAAGGATTGAGTATCAAGTTGACTGAATTCCCGCCACATCGCGACCCAACAGTGCACCATATTGTAACAATGCAGAGGAGACAAAGTAGAATATCGGTCAAGTAGAGTAGCTGCTCGACAAAGGTTATATACACGAACCCCTTAGTCCTTGCGTCGTTCCTATAATTCTAGTGCCAAAAAGGATGATACATCGCATATGTGTGTTGATTGTAGAGGCATTAATAATATTAATATTTGTTATCGTCATCCTTTTCCTAGGCTACACGATATGATTGATGAATTATGTGGCCATACCATTTTCTCCAAAGTTGATTTGCATAGTGGATACCAACAAATTCATATGACAAAATAGAGACTTGGAACGGCAAAAAATGTTTATGTTGGCTCTCGGATGTTTTTGGAATATTTCAGAATGCATACATACACAATTAGGTCATGGGGCTTCGCGAGGGGGCCTGGGGGGCGTGCCCTACCCTGAGGGCGTGCCCTCTGAGCTTGTTGTTTGCTTGTGAGGCTTTCGGGCTCCTCCCAAAGCTTCATGAGCCTAAAATATTTGAGAAATAATCACCGAAAAGTTCCATCATGTTTGGACTTCATTTGTTATTATTTTTTGCAGAAGTAAAAAACACGAAAAAACAGGAACTGACACTGAGCAATGAGTTAATAGGTTAGTCACAAAAAAGGTATAAAATAACATATTATTTCATCTCATGTATCCAAGATTGATAATATAATAACATGGAACGCTAAAATATTATTGATACATTGGAGATGTATGAGCATCCCCAAGCTTAATTCCTGCTTGTCCTCGAGTAGGTAAATAATAAAAGCAGAATTTTTGATGTGGCATGCTACCCAACATATAATCTATTTTAGGTATGATCATTAAGAAACGATGAAATACTTGATATAAACATAATAATATCCATGAACATAAGAATCATAACCATTAATATTCAAAATATAATATCCTTAAAGAATGTTATTCCCTTCTCATTTTATGATATGAGCATAGCATGACTTTGTCTTCACCGAAAAAGTATAAATCATGAGGACCACGGTGCCAAGCCAAGCATTTGGATTGTACTTCTAACACACTTTAGCATTTTCAACTCCATGAAATACATGAGCGTGAACCCTGGATATAACTGTCATGCCAAAGATACGACACTATCCTCATACAGCCTTGAGTGCCTTGATGGGGATAGAAGCACATCTCGTCATTCGCAAGAATGGATATCTTTACAAGTACATGTAAAGAGGAGATGAGTATATGAAATTGTCTTACACTTACACTCGCCACAAGCTAAATCATGATCATAACAATACAAATATCCATAGCAATCATCATACATGAAAACAGGGTCCGACTATAGACGAAATCAAACGATAAAATGGACATCCATCTTGCTATCCTAGGCTGCCGACCTGGAAACCACCCTATGATCCTTGAAGAATAAGAATAATACGAAGAACTCCAAATCAAACAAGCATCACTCTCTCGTCAAAGCATCATATTATCTATACCTGCAACTGTTGTTGTAGTAATCTGTGAGCCACAGGGACTCAACAATCTCATTTCCAAGGGTATCAAGACTAGCAAATCTTAATGGGTGAGGTATGGTTAAGTGGTGAGGCTGCAGAAAACACTAAGAATTTATTTGAGTGGCTAACTTACGAGTACAAGAATAAGAAGAGAGATTTACGCATAATCGGACATGAAGTAGCATTGATCAAGAAGTGATCCTGAACACCTACTAACGAGTCAAGCTTAACCCCATCGTGTTCCCTTCTTGGTTCAAACCTCGCAAGAAGAGACGGTCAGAGTTAGAGACATAGTTGATGTATTTTAATTGAGTTTACTTCAAGTTTTCTATAACCGAGTGTTAAACAATTTCGAAGTTGCCACATAACCATGGGCACGACTCTAAGAAAGATTTAGTCCTGCAAGGGTTCTCCAACTCATCCATCACAAACTAGTCACAATGTGGGGACCCCGACTCATAAGTCGTGATCACCGAATGCACGTGTAACCGTGATCCCATGGATCAATGCTCACTGAACACACAGAAGCTGAATAATAAGAGTCTTACATCCATACATACCGTATGATACAAACAAAGACCATGGAGGTCAAGTCTTACATAGATAGGGCCTCGAAGGCCAACACACCAAACTTATCTAGCAACAGAATTCTTGAACAAAAGCATGAACCAATGCCATCTGTCTTAACCCTACAAGCTTTCTGACTAGGAGGCATCCTAGTTCGCATATTCATCTGCAACGAACTCTTCGTCATATTCCTATTCTTCCATGCCTGGCCAATTAAATAACTACTAGAAATCCAATGAGTACTTTGAAAGTACTCGCAAGTAACCCATGTTTAAAGCGAGGTAATAACAATGCATGATATAGCACTAACAGGTAAGTTGTAGAAAGCTAATTTTAAGTGCAATGACATGGTCGATATCTTATGAAGGTATGCATCATGAGGTGACTGATATCCATATGAACATGTGACATATATCAGTATAAACAGGGGTAGAACATCCCATGTTCCATCGTCATGTCAAGTGATTTGACTTTGCTCAAATCTCATCCTTCTCTCATCCACACGCAAACAACTTTGTAACAATGGGCGTAGCCCAAGAGCGGTCATCCAACTGTTCTTGAACGTGGACACGACTATTCGAATAGTTTTACACTCTACAGAGGTTGCACACTTTACCCACAAGACTCGAGAAACTTCCATGTCAATCCACGACTCGCGGTATTTTCCATACCCGAGGTAAGTACCTGAACAATGCCTTTCCCACGAGGATAGTAAATAAGAGTCCACTCGTTGGTGCCATCCCTTGTGATGTACATCACAAGTATCATCAACGATGGCACGCAATGGTGTGCCTCGTGTCTGTGAAAACAATCCATGGTCGTCCTTTCCGGCACGACCCCATATAGAGAGTGACCACGTAACTCCCGCCACTAGTAATGCGGGCTCTCAGCTAGTACCAATCATAGTAATCAACATAGCCCCGTCCCATAAGGGGTATTGTGGTTATACATGGAAGGTTGGAGTAACGATCACAATTTAAACCAATTCCTTTTCGAAAACAACACATCACTTGCCTCGGTACCCCACTTCTTTCTCATGTGGTTACCTAGCTAAACACCATGTCCCTCGGGCATTAGTGGCACCCGACAGGTTTTTTGAAAGGTCTTTGAAATCATTTACTTCCTGACACCATTCATGTTTTCCATCCCATTTGCATAGCAACTACTTTAGCATGTTGTCTACTTCCCACCCGCACAACCCTCATTAGATGGTAGGGTCATGCTCAATGCAAGTACCAACGAGGGAATATCGGAGACAACCCACCAAGGGGTCACTGATTCAACATGATTCAGATGCAATGAAATGAAGTGCCATATGACATGCATAAAATGGTTCCATAGTGATGGTCAAAGGGATGCTTACATGGCTCAATAAAGTCCTCAGGGTATCAAATCCTTCTTGTATAATCTCTTTGTCAACCGCGCAATCTACTCATCACAATATAACAGGCAAAAACAAGGCCATAACAAAAACATGGAAAATATAACACTGGGAAAAATGTCAACTTATTTTTTTAAAATACTAGGGTGAGTATTAGTATTGTCAAAATTACTAGGTTTTAGTTTTTAGGTATAAAAAGTGGTGAAAAGCAATTTAACAAAGAGTTAAAATAATTTAAACAATCTTTTTAAATAATAGAGTGTATAAAACTTTTCAAAAAATTAGACAAGTGGCATAATCAAATTGGTTGTAATATTACAAGATTTTTGGTGGTGGAATATTTGGATTCAGACAAATATTTATTGGTGTGAAATATTTGGAAAATTTCATAATATTGAAAAATAAAAAGGCTATTATGCCTACTGGGCGAGAACAGCCACCCGAGCCAGGCCGAGCGAGCTAGGTCGGCCCAGGAAAGCCACAACGCATGCGCTCCATCAGGTTTCAAACCTGACGGGAGAGGGGCAAGAGGCTAACAGATGGGTCCCCTCTTTCATGGTCGTCGCCAACTCGTGGCCAGGGAGGACGGAGAGCTCACCGGCGTTGACTAGGGAAATAATGGGGTGCATGGAGGATGGGAATTGAACCAGGGTGCTGTTGTTGACCACAAGGAGGTGGAGTTGGCGTCGGGATGCCCTGGGTAACCGGTGACGAGGAGGCCGTGACGGAGGGGCTCGGGAGGTGCTTGCTCTGGCTGCCTCTAATCGAAATCTGCACGAGGAAAAGGGGGAATGGCGTGATGAGGGCAAGGAAGGACCGTTGGAAGAAGAACGAGATCCAGAGGTGGGCTATACCCAGAGATCGTTTGTGACCCAACGCGGCAGAGCTCCGGTCGATCTCAAGCACTGAGAGCTCGAGGGGAGGCTTGGGTGGTTCTAGCGCATAATTAGGAGGGAGAGAGGAGTTCCATAAGGGAGACATGGTCTCGGGGAGGGCTTATATAGCCAAGGCACGAGCTTACCATGTACCTGTGCATCAGCGAGGTTGCAGACAAGGCTGCAGGTCTCAAGAGAGGGCCAGGATGGCTCGGGTGTGTTCATGGGGGCGTTCACGACCAGAGGTAGGGGAGAGAAGTAGCTACAATAGCGCGTGTGCGAGGGGAAGGGTTGGTAGAGTGGGGCAGCATCGGGCGCAAGCTGCATAGGGTGAGATAGGGAGGGAGAAGCGGCTCCCGACACACTATCATGTTGCGTACATCGAGGCGCCTTGACTTTCACGAGGGGAGGGGCTCGGGCATCCTGTAGCATGCTCAAGAGCATTCTTTTGGCTGACATGATGATGCCCTTGACATGCTCTGGCGCAGCCACTAGCACTCATATGCTGCACGAGAATTAAACAAAGGGGGAGGGAGCATGGGATGCTTTAGAGGCTGGCGAGGACAGAGAGAGAGGGGTGAAAAGGTGATGTCTAGATAGGTGCACGTGGGGTTTCACCCCCTCAATCATGGAGCTAGCTATTGGGGTTGATACTAGTGGTGCTTTGGATCCCAGAGAGGCTGCGGTAAAAATTTGGGGGCAAGGAGAGCAAGTTAAGATGGGAAAATAGTAGTTTTTGGATTCTATATGAAGGTGTTCGACGAAGTTGTGGGCAAGGTAATTTTGTGCACTGACTATGATTTTTAACAAGATGAAATGTTGGTAAAATAAGGGGGATCACAGGGTTTGAGCTCATTTGATAAAAGTTGACAGTGCAAACTTTCAAAACCCTAGAATTCAATGGAATCAGGTTTATGTAGATCTAGCTAAGAAAATCTACTCCCACAAATGCACACCTTGGTGCAAAATCCTTATTTGGGGACTAGATCACTCATGCAAAGTTTGAGAGCAATTGGAGAAACTTGGCAATGTAGAGTTGCTCAAATTTGGTTTTGGACAAAGAGGGCTTTGGAATATTTTGGTGAACCAAATCAATTTGGATTGAGATGGAACTTCACAAGATCATCACATATATCATGTGTGACTAGCTAGAATTTTCGTGGAAATTAATGAGAATTTTTCCTATGGAAACATTTCTGTCGGATTTCGGGTTCCGCAAAACCCTAAGGATTCAAACTAAGGGGTGTGTGCATAGGATCCTCCCTGCTTCGTCTCGCCTAGCCTCTACTTGGTGGGAACAATGAAAGACTCACTCTAAGGTGAGGAGAATTCAGAACACAGTAGTTTACCCAGGTTCGTGCCGCTGCGAAGCGTAAAACCCTACTCCTGCTTTGGTGGATTGCCTCTCACAGAGGTTGATGGCGAGATAGTACAGTGCTTTCGTGCCCTCGGAGGCCAAGTGGCTAAGTGTGTTGTCCTAGGGTTCGGATCCCCTTCTCAAGTATCCTACCCTCTCTATTTATAGCGGAGGCCCGTCTCCTCATGCCTCATAGCTTCGGCGGGAAGGGATCCCACAACGGCCAGTTTTGAAGGGGGGCAAGGGAACATGCTCCTCTGACAAAAGGTGGTCTTTGCCAGCAAAGTAACTGTTCGCGCCGCAGAGACGGGCCCGTGGATGACGTTTTCCCTACTGGTGAGAGACTGCGGCTTTGGTGCACCAGAAGGGAAACCTTTGGGAGATGCCTTTGGGAAACCTGTACGCCCCCGCCTTCTTTGCACCAAAGGGAAAACCGTCCCACACTGCCATCCGCTACTCGCCCGTCCTTTCCTGCCGTCACCCTTGACTCCTGAGCCCCGGCCTTTCCTCGGAATATCCACCGCTCCAGTGGGGTCCTGAGGAGGCCCCCTGCGGGTCTTGACGCTGCTCCCTCTCGTGAGACTTGGCCCCTCACGAGGGCTTTGTTCAAGGTGGTGTTGCTCCTTGCCGATCTTGCGCTGACGAAATGGGCCAGCTGTAACGCCCAAGATGTAATCCTATCCTTATTTTGCCGCGAGGGCCTCGACAGGGATAGAAGCGCATCTCGTCGTTTCGCAAGAATGGATATCGTTACAAGTACATGTACTGAAGAGAAGAATATATGGAATTGGCTTACACTCGCCACAAGCTACATTAGAGTCACATCAGTACAATACATAAATATCACTAAGAAGAGCAGGGTCCGACTACGGACGAAAACAAACGAGAAAAGAACGACATCCATCCTTCCTATCCCAGTCTGCCGGCCTGGAACCCATCCTAGATCGAAGAAGAAGAAGAAGAAGAAACTCCAAATGAACAATCATCGTGCTCACGTCAAGTAACCTTTACCTGTACCTGCAACTGGTGTTGTAGTAATCTGTGAGCCACAGGGGACTCAGCTATCTCATTTCCAAAGGTATCAAGACTAGCAAAGCTTAATAGGTGAGATATGGTTAAGTGGTGAGGCTGCAGCAAGCGTCTAAGCATCATATGAGGTGGCTACTTACGAGTACAAGAATAAAGAGGGGGAAGATGTACGCATAGCGGACGTGAACTACTCATGATCAAGTGAATGATCCTAAAGACCTTCTTACATCAGACATAACCCCACCGTGTCCTCGATCGGAGAAGGAGCTCACTAAAGAGACAGTCACGATTATGCACTCAGTTGGCATATTTTAATTAAATTAACTTCAAGTTATCTAGAACCAGTGTTAAACAAAGTTTCCACGTTGCCACATAACCGCGGGCACGACTTTCCGAAAGATTTAACCCTGCAGGGGTGCTCCAACTAGTCCATCACAAATTACCACAGGCCGCATAGAAATCCTCGATCATGAAACTCGCGATCTCGTCGGACTCCTTAGTGGAAAACCTCAACTCCGAGATTACCCAAAGCATCACCGGAATCCCGATGCACAAGATATTTCGTCAAAGGTAAAACTAATCCAGCAAGGCCAACCGGTGTGTCGACGAACCCGATAGGAGCCGCGTATCTCGTTCTCAGGACACAACCGTCTATGCATAGTGGACGTAGACAAACGCTCGAGTTGCCTCGAGGTGGCACCGCTGACTGCTAGGTGGGTGGACCAACACTCATGCAGAGCACTGGCCCGGGGGTTGATTAATTATCCTCGGGGTCCGGAAAGTCCCTATGCAATTTTTATTAGGTTATTAGGCAAATGTAAAACCAAAGTTGGGCCTTGCCAGACTAGCTTTATTCTAAAACGAATTATCAAGGGGGTCCCCATAACAACCCGGATCGTGTTGGGAGCGCTCAAGTATGGCACTTAACACCGGTAGCCGAAACTAAGGGGGAAAAGGTGGAACAAAACAGTAGGCTAGAAAGGCCGAGCCTTCCACCTTTTACCAAGTATATGGGTGCATTAAATTAAATAACAGTGAATAGGGTGATATAACAAGGAATCCCATGTTATCACATGGAAGCAACTGCACCTGCAATTAGCAACGCCAACACATGGTTAAGAAAGCGGTAACATAGAAAATCAGTGGTCTGCTAGGTTGTGAACACCTTGAAGGTTTTAATGGCAATGTTGGGAGGCTGATATTTAATAGGTGGTAGGCAGCAAGACATAACGATAGAAACGGTAAAACTAGCATGGAAATGATAGTAATGATATATGGGGAAATGGTCATCTTGCCTGAGATCCTGGTGAGAAGAAGATCGACTCCGTGAAGCCGACGAACCAACGTAGTCGAACGGGTCCTCACTTTCCGACACGCGTGCGGAACTCTATCGAGACGAAGCAAACTGGAAACAAGAATCGACACACGATATTCGCCACGGCACATGCACGACGAGATGCAATCCACATATGATGCATGATTAGTTGAATATATGCAAGACATGGCATGACAATTCACAATAATCAAACACTACACATTAAGTGAAGTCCAATATGCAACGAGTTGCATATTGACAAAAAATTCCACATACAGGTTATTTAGTTCTATCCCGATAAGGTACACGACAATATTAAATGTTGTTTAAACAAGGCAAGAGGTGAAACGTGTGATTCTACACGTCATACTAGCCGGTTTACACATATAGGTCACTGCTAAGGGAGCTACATTAAAACATACGTGCGACACATGATATTATGCCATGAATGCAACATGCATGCAATTATGAAAACGCTGGCCAAAAGGATATGAAGCATGTGTCGCCATGGCGAACGAAAGGGAACCATGGCGGAAAAACGGAAACGATGCCACGGCAACGTTTCGGTCCCGATAACTCGATGAGGTATCGGTGCCAACGAATTGGGAGCATGTGCGTGTCATGCCAAGAATGACGGGGTGATCTCGGTTACCGGGTTCCGATGTGTTGGGAATGGAAAAAAGGGGACAATGTGCAACTAGCATGACATCTATGAAATGAACAACTCGCAAGACATACAAGAAAGCATGCAAATATATATATACACACACACACACACACACACACACACACACACACACACACACACACACACACGGGTGAAAATAAAAGAGGGGACACGGGATTTGATCCCTCGACCTCATGATGCTAGCATTATGGGTTCACCAGTTGTGCAACAACTAGTGTTTGAACAAAAAAAGGGTCTGGTTATAGGTGAAGTGTGCGCGTGGGAATATCTGAACTACAAAAATATATGGCAAAACAGAACCAACCAAAATTCGGGCCGGCTGGACTCGAACTCAGGACGTGCTGGTGGCAACCCTGCTAGGCTAACAACTAGAATAAGAAGGTAATCTGATCGAATACCAGTCCAGACTTAACTAAAACTACAGCTCGACCGAACCTGACTGAAAACAATAGGAATATGGCAAAAGAAAATAGGAGCAACTGGGATTCAAACCCCAGACCACTCAGATTAACAACGCGTGGGACGACCAGCTCAGCTAGCGAGTGTTTAGAACGAACCTTGTGGCTCTGCTAAATATTGCATACTCCAGAACGGATCTAGGAAAAAAAATGCATGAACTTCCGATCGGAGGGGCTGCTTACAGAGGGGCCTTGCAGATCGCGGCCATGGCAAGAAGAAGCATAGGAGGGCTGTGGCGATGCTTTGGCGAAACGATCCGGAGCCGGCTCCTGACAAACTCCAAATGAACAATCATCGCGCTCATGTCAAGTAACCTTTACCTGTACCTGCAACTGGTGTTATAGTAATCTATGAGCCACAGGGGACTCAGCTATCTCATTTCCAAAGGTATCAAGACTAGCAAAGCTTAATAGGTGAGATATGGTTAAGTGGTGAGGCTGCAGCAAGCGTCTAAGCATCATATGAGGTGGCTACTTACGAGTACAAGAATAAAGAGGGGGAAGATGTACGCATAGCGGACAAGAACTACTGATGATCAAGTGAATGATCCTGAAGACCTTCTTACATCAGACATAACCCCACCGTGTCCTCGATCGGAGAAGGAGCTCACTAAAGAGACAGTCACGGTTATGCACTAAGTTGGCATATTTTAATTAAATTAACTTCAAGTTATCTAGAACCAGTGTTAAACAAAGTTTCCACGTTGCCACATAACCGCGGGCACGGCTTTCCGGAAGATTTAACCCTGCAGGGGTGCTCCAACTAGTCCATCACAAATTACCACAAGCCGCATAGAAATCCTCGATCACGAAACTCGCGATCTCGCCGGACTCCTTAGTGGAAAACCTCAACTCCGAGATTACCCAAAGCATCACCGGAATCCCGATGCACAAGATATTTCGTCAAAGGTAAAAACTAATCCAGCAAGGCCAACCAGTGTGTCGACGAACCCGATAGGAGCCGCGTATCTCGTTCTCAGGACACAACCGTCTATGCATAGTGGACGTAGACAAACGCTCGAGTTGCCTCGAGGTGGCACCGCTGACTGCTAGGTGGGTGGACCAACACTCATGCAGAGCACTGGCCCGGGGGTTGATTAATTATCCTCGGGGTCCGGAAAGTCCCTATGCAATTTTTATTAGGTTATTAGGCAAATGTAAAACCAAAGTTGGGCCTTGCCAAACTAGCTTTATTCTAAAATGAATTATCAAGGGGGTCCCCATAACAACCCGGATCGTGTTGGGAGCGCTCAAGTATGGCACTTAACACCGGTAGCCGAAACTAAGGGGGCAAAGGTGGAACAAAACACCAGGCTAGAAAGGTCGAGCCTTCCACCTTTTACCAAGTATATGGGTGCATTAAATTAAATAGCAGTGAATAGGGTGATATAACAAGGAATCCCATGTTATCACATGGAAGCAACTGCACCTGCAATTAGCAACGCCAACACATGGTTAAGAAAGCGGTAACATAGAAAATCAGTGGTCTGCTAGGTTGTGAACACCTTGAAGGTTTTCATGGCAATGTTGGGAGGCTGATATTTAACAGATGGTAGGCAGCAAGACATAACGATAGAAATGGTAAAACTAGCATGGAAATGATAGTAATGATATATGGGGAAATGGTCATCTTGCCTGAGATCCTGGTGAGAAGAAGATCGACTCCGTGAAGCCGACGAACCAACGTAGTCGAACGGGTCCTCACTTTCCAACACGCGTGCTGAACTCTATCGAGACGAAGCAAACTGGAAACAAGAATCGACACACGATATTCGCCACGGCACATGCACGACAAGGTGCAATCCACATATGATGCTTGATCAGTTGAATATATGCAAGACATGGCATGACAATTCACAATAATCAAACACTACACAATAAGTGAAGTCCAATATGCAACGAGTTGCATATTGACGAAACTCCACATACGAGTTATTTAGTTCTATCCCGATAAGATACACGACAATATTAAATGTTGTTTAAACAAGGCAAAAGGTGAAACATGTGATTCTACACGTCATACTAGCCGGTTTACACATATAGGTCATCGCCAAGTGAGCTACATTAAAACATGCGTGTGACAGAAGATATTATGCCATGAATGCAACATGCATGCAATTGTGAAAATGCTGGCAAGAAGGATATGAAGCATGTGTCGCCATGGCGAATGAAAGGGAACCATGGCGGCAAAACAGAAAGGATGCCACGGCAACGTTTTGGTCCCGATAACTCGATGAGGTATCGGTGCCAACGAATTGGGAGCGTGTGCGTGTCATTCCAAGAATGACGGGGTGATCTCGGTTACCGGGTTCCCATGTGTTGGGCATGGAAAAAAGGGGACAATGTGCAACTAGCATGACATCTATGAAATGAACAACTCGCAAGACATACAAGAAAGCATGCAAATATATATATATATATACACACACACGGGGTGAAAATAAAAGAGGGGACATGGGATTTGATCCCTGGACCTCATGATGCTAGCATTATGGGTTCACCAGTTGTGCAACAACTAGTGTTTGAAAAAAAGGGTCTGGTTATAGGTGAAGTGTGCGCGTGGGAATACCTGAACTACACAAATATATGGCAAAACAAAACCAACCAAAATTCGGGCCGGCTAGACTCGAACTGAGGACGTGCTGGTTGCAACCCTGCTAGGCTAACCACTAGAATAAGAAGTTAATCTGATCAAATACCATTCCAGACTTAAGTGAAATTACAGCTCGACCGAACCTGACTGAAAACAATAGGAATATGGCAAAAGAAAATAGGAGCAGCTGGGATTCAAACCCCAGACCGCTCAGATTAACAACGCGTGGGATGACCAGCTCAGCTAGCGAGTGTTTAGAACGAACCCTGTGGCTCTGCTAAATATTGCATACTCCAGAACGGATCTAGGAGAAAAATGCACGAATTTCAGATTGGAGGGGCTGCTTACAGAGGGGCCTTGCAGATCGCGGCCATGGCAAGTTGAAGCATAGGAGGGCTCTGGCGATGCTTTGGCGAAATGATCTGCAGCCGGCTCCTGACAAACTGAAGAAGCTGCATCGGCGGGGACTGACGGGATCGAGGCAGAGGACTGGGGATGCTCCACTGGGGTCTGGCTTGAGATTGCACACCAGGCTGCAGGGAGCTCCATGGGAGGCGTCGGTCATGGAAGCCTCTTGGTTCCTGGGAGGAAGACGATGCGAGAGCGAGGAGATGCGTGAAGGAGAGGCAGAGATGCAGGAAAAAGATAAGGGATAGAGAGCAGAGCGGAGGGGTGCAGGGTACGACGACCTTGGAAGGGGCCCGAGGAGGCACGTCGTGGTGGAGGATTGGGAGCTCCTCTCCCAGTGGTGCATGGCCGCGAGAGGCTCGAACAGCTTCGACGGAATTTTCTGCAGTGCTCCGGTGGCTCGGCTCCTACAGCCCATGGACATAGACGGAGGCGCCAGGGTGCAGGGGAGGCTAGAGGCCTTCGGCTGCGCATGCTTGGGCAAGAGGGAACCGGGTGGCTGCGGTTGCGGATTGGTCGGATGGGGAAAACAAGGTGGGGCTAGGTGGATGGATCAGGGGAGATCCCGAGGAAGGAGATTGGTCAAGGGGGTGGAAACTGTGGTTGGGACATGGGGAGGATCCTTAGAAACTAGGTTTTGGATTGATTTAGACTACAGTCAAAATATAGAGTTACTAGGCTAGTTTTAGGTTCATCTCGATCCTCTGATTTTTAATCGGACGGTCGAAAAAATAGGTTAGGATGACCAATGGACAAACTGAAGACTGTTTGTGGTAAAACGGGGTTGATCCGGATCTAACGGTCACGACCGCCCGGTTCGGGTCCCAGGGACGGTCCGGACTAGGTTGCGGGAAGGTCGGTGCACTGTGCAGAGGGGCTAGGCGGAGATGAGAGGGAAAACGGGCAACCCGGAACCGGAGTTTTAGAATACCGAAACATCCGACAAATGACCGGCTATAGTGCCGCTATATAATTAACGGTTCGGGTGCAAACATACTCCGATTGCAATGAAAATTGACAAGCGGCCTAGCTACACTATATTAAGACCGCACGCCAAGTTTCAACACAATCCGAGAATATTTATACGCACTTTTATAAGTAAAATATAAACGATGTCGCGGGCACGTGCGTGTGTGGTCGGGCTCAAAACGGTCAACGACGAACACGCAGAGAACCAGCAACTAATAACGGATGCAGGTTCTGAAAACTGGCGGCAACGGAGTGCCGATGCAATGCAGATGATGCGAATGATGCAATGGTGAATGCGACAAACAGTATAATTATCGTGGCTACAACGGAAAAGAGGGGAATCTTCTGGGGCGTCGGTCTCGGGCTGTCACAACTCTCCTACACTACAAGAGGATCTCGACCCAAGATCCAAGAATGAAAGGGGAAGAGGATGAGAAAGAGCAAAATGTAAAGCTTAGTTGCTTCTTTAACTAACGAGTGAAACCAACAATCCTTGAAGGTTGCAAAGAGATGAAGAATGATATGAGAAAGAAGCAAGAATTCACAGAAAATTTCGGCAACACTTCGGTAGGAAATTGATGACAAAAATTAGATAAGATGGAAAGAGTTGCGAAGATTCACACCCAAAAAAAACAACTAAAATGATAAGCAAGGAAAGAACATGATCCTGACAACCCGATATGATTGATTGGAGAGAGCAACATCACCACAACTACGGAACAAGAGAAAAGAAGCTTGATCATTGAGAAGAAAGAATGAAGAAGAAGTTGACAACTACTATCACAATTGAATTTGAGAAACACCTAGAAGAAGGATTGAATGGAGTTGTTGGAAAACCAACAACGAAAAGAACAAGCTTGTAGTGGGCTTATGGAAACCATTTCAAAATAATGAGGAGACAACCAGCCACTAATAGAAACAAAGATAGATTGGATGCAACAAGAAATGCAAAACTTCTTACACCGAAAGGAAACATTGAAAACTTGGATTAATTGCAACCATAATAGCAACAACCCTTAGGAAATGCTTTGGGTGAACTTTAAACCAAGATAGCTCAGTGAAGAAGTCATGGGTTGAAAAATATCCCATGATCATAGAATTGGTGGGATTAAATATCTCATTCTTGAAACAACTTCTATTCGAGACTCCTCCACTAACAAGAATGTTAGAACACCACTACAAAGGATAAAGGAGGGAGAATTGCACTTTCAAATGCAAGACAAAGACCACTTGAGGTTCTCCAACAAGAATCTTGAAGAACACTTGAGAAAAGGAATTTGACATCATGAGCCACTCCAGAAGAAGAATTGAAATCACTTGATGGAACAAGAATAAGAATTATGTTATGCTTACCTTCATAAAGTTAAATTGATGACAAGCAACGGATTTAGCATACCACTTATTCTTCTTGAAAGAAACTTGAAGAGAGAGATAGATATGCACCACTTGAAGTATAATTGAAGGAATTGATACGTCTCAAACGTATATATAATTTTTCATGGTTTCACGCTGTTATCTTGCCTTCTTTGTATGTTTTATGTACCTTTTTATATCTTTTTGGGACTAACTTATTAATTCAGTGCCAAGTGCCAGTTCCTGTTTTTTCCGTGTTTTTGACTCTTTTCAGATCTGATTTTGGAACGGAGTCCAAACGGAAGAAAAACCCCGAAATGATTTTTTCCCGAACGGAAGAAGTCCTGGGGGCTTTTGGGCCAAGCCAGGTGGGCTCCAGGGAGCCCACAAGCCCCCACTCCGCCGCCAGGGGGAGGCGACGGTGGGCAGGCTTGTGGCCTCCCTGGCCGCCCCGTGACCTAGGTCTTTGGCCTATAAATTCCCAAATATTCCGCAACAAATCAGGGGAGCCTCGAAAATACTTTTCCGCCGCCGCAATATTCTGTTTCCGCGAGATCTCATCTGGAGACCCTTCCCGGCGCCCTGCCGGAGGGGACTTTGGAGTTGGAGGGCTTCTTCATCATAATCATCGCCCCTCCAATGACTCGTGAGTAGTTCACTTCAGACCTACGGGTCCGTAGATAGTAGCTAGATGGCTTCTTCTCTCTCTTGGATCTTCAATACAAAGTTCTCCATCATGTTCATGGAGATCTATCCGATGTAATCTTCTTTGGCGGTGTGTTTGTCGAGATCCGATGAATTGTGGACTTGTGATCAGATTATCTATGATATATATTTGAGTCTTTGCTGATTTCTTATATGCATGAGTTGATATCCTTGTAAGTCTCTCTGAGTCTTGGGTTTTGTTTGGCCAACTAGATCTAGTATTCTTGCAATGGGAGAAGTGCTTGGTTTTGGGTTCTGCCATGTGGTGACCTTTCCCAGTGACAGTAGGGGTAGCAAGGCACACATCAAGTAGTTTCCATCAAGGGTAAAAAGATGGGGTTTTTAGCATTGGTTTGAGATTATCCCTCTACATCATGTCATCTTGCTTAAGGCGTTACTCTGTTCTTACGGACTTAATACACTAGATGCATGATGGATAGCGGTCGACGTGTGGAGTAATAGTAGTAGATGCAGGAAGTATCGGTCTACTTGTTTCGGACGTGATGCCTATAGAAATAATCATTGCATAGATATCGTCATGAATCTGCAGAGTTCTATCAATTGCTCGACAGTAATTTGTTCACCCACCGTCTACTTGCTTTCATGAGAGAAGCCACAAGTAAACACTACGCCCCCCGGGTCTATTCACATCCATCGTTTAGAACTCCGCTTTTATTTTGCTCTGTTACTTTGTTGCTTTCAGTTCTCACTTAGCAAACAATCTATAAGGGATTGACAACCCTTTCATAGCGTTGGGTGCAAGCTTTTGTGTTTGTGCAGGATTTTGAGATACTCCTCCGCCGGATTGATACCTTGATTCTCAAACTGAGGGAAATACTTACCTCCGATGTGCTACATCATCCTCTCCGCTTCGAGGAAACACCAACGCAGAAGGATTCCTGGTGTCGTCAACGTGCCCATTTCTAGCGCCACTGGAAGGTCTTTTGTGCAGCAGCATAACGGACATCAAAAGCATTCCTGCGCCATTGTCGGGGATCCTTTTTGAAACATCAGAAGTATTTCTGGCGCTGTTGCCGGGGATCCTTTTTGAAACATCAGGAATCACCGGTAAGAATTCACAATTGAATGGGAATACCAAGAATTAATGGAGATACATGAGAATGAAGAGATCATGAGCCACCTGAGAGAAAAACTTGATTAAGGCACCGAAATAATTGAGAGACGAACGAAGAGACAATAATTGAGAAGAATTTGAGGATGAATGCTGAAAGCTGAGCATGAAGAAATCTTCTGAAATGATGGCCTTCGGAGGATCGAGAAACGAAACAACTCTGAAATGCACCGGATAGACATGGAAGAAATGTCTAATGATTGAGAACAATTCAAGATGATACACAAACATGAAATGACAATCTTCAACAGAATGGAGCAAGATTGAGAGAAACACTCCTTCGTTCTTCCAAGCTGAAAACATGGTAAGAGCACCATCAAGAATTAATGAGAAACTCCGGAATAAGAACAAGGAAAAGTTGAGCAAGTGACGAAAATAAATTTGAAGCGATCTTGAAGAAGGAATATGACTGATGAAATACGTACTTACGTCATAGTTGAAAAAAATTAGAGATCTCCGGCAATGATTGAAGAGACAAATAAGATCCTGGGGAAAAACCTTTGGGTTATGGGCCCACTCAAAGAAACTACCGTTGAAAAATATTTCTTGGAAAGTGAGATATTGCACCGGTGTAACGAAAACTTGATGAGATTAGCACCTCGAAATAATTGAAAACAAAATTTTCTGAGATAACTTCAACACACCGGATATGAGAAGGAGAGAATAAAAACAAAAAAGATTTGATAGAACTGCAACACATGAATCATGAAAGGATGAAAAAGTATATGATAACACCGAAAGCTTGAATTTAATTCACCGGAAAAGTGAACAAGAATGAAAAAATGATGAACTTAGAACTCCTAAAAATCTTGACAATGAATCACCGGATAAGAGAGAAAAGAAAAAGATAACAGAAGCTATAATGAAATGGAATACAGTTGGATGGTAATGAATCACTGAAGAAAAAGGGCGGGAGGGTGGGGAAAAACAAAGACAACTTGGAACAGATGAGATGAACTACGGAAGAATTGAGAGATTGATCTTGCAAATCTTGAAAAGGATAGAATTGACTTGAAGAGAAGCACACCGGTTGAAAATAATTGACATGATGACCCCTTGGAAGGATATGAATTCACCACTTGACGTCGAAGCAACTCGAATTACCATATTCCTACAAAACAAAAGGGTGAGGCTTACTCCAGAACAAATTCATGAGAGAGATTCCGTCCGATATTTTCGTGGATAGGGTCGCACGGGCTCGATCCTTACAATAGCCATCATGTACAAGGCAGTGCACACGACATACGAAGCGTCCCCGAGTTGTAGCAAGCTACAAGGACTCTTTAAGATCCAACGAGAACCGCTTTAAGTCAATCGTGAACAAACGAATCCACTAGATATCGAACCCCAACCTAACATCATGCATTTGTTAGAAGATTGTCCTATAAGTAACTACTTGAATCTGCACCTAAGAACTCCCGAAATTTCTGGTCATGCAATATGGTCCACGGAAACAAGGAGTAATATATCACTCAACTCCTCTACTAACCCGTCCAGTGTATCACATCCGTCAACACACAACCAGAGATCTCGGAAACTCATCTATCTCATACACTCGTAATCACAATGATACTAAGTATGGTTGTACATCTGGAACTCTCTGCACCAGTACTGGGGAAGCCAGACTCCTCTCGCCATCACTAGTATTGAAGCAATTTCGAACATCCTTCTTCCTGAGATACTAAGAAATCTGAATGATAGCGATGTGCTCAAGAATCCCGTGGAGCTCAACTCCCCGGAAGAAATCAAGTCGGACAGAAGGCACCAAGACAGAACTCCATCACATCGACATCATATAGATTCCAAAAAAATCCGAGCGATCCTAAATTTTTTTGAGTGAGAAGAGGAATAGAATTAAATTATTACGTCAAGATTCCTCACCAGAGGAAAGAAGAGGAGAAAAAAGAATGCTACTCTCCCATATATAACTAGACTCAAAGCAGTTTTTCACTAGACTCGACTCGACCAAGTTCGATCAATCAAGGGGGCTCCTAGGTCGGTACTGCTCTGATACCAACTTGTAACGCCCAAGATGCAATCCTATCATTATTTTTGCGCGAGGGCCTCGACAGGGATAGAAGCGCATCTGGTCGTTTTGCAAGAATGGATATCGTTACAAGTACATGTACTGAAGAGAAGAGTATATGGAATTGGCTTACACTCGCCACAAGCTACATCAGAGTCACATCAGTACAATACATAAATATCACGAAGAAAAGCATGGTTCGACTACGGACGAAAACAAACGAGAAAGGAGCGACGTCCATCCTTGCTATCCCAGGCTGCCGGCCTCGAACCCATCCTAGATCGAAGAAGAAGAAGAAGAGGAAACTCCAAATGAACAATCATCGCGCTCACGTCAAGTAACATTTACTTGTACCTTCAACTGGTGTTGTAGTAATCTATGAGCCAGAGGGGACTCAACAATCTCATTTACAAAGGTATCAAGACTAGCAAAGCTTAATAGGTGAGATATGGTTAAGTGGTGAGGCTGCAGCAAGTGTGTAAGCATTATATGAGGTGGCTAACTTACGAGTACAAGAATAAAGAGGGGGAAGATCTACGCATAGCGGACGTGAAGTATTGATGATCAAGTGAATGATCCTGAACACCTTCTTACGTCAGACATAACCCCACCGTGCCCTCGATCAGAGAAGGAGCTCACGAAAGAGACAGTCACGGTTATGCACTCAGTTGGCATATTTTAATTAAATTAACTTCAAGTTATCTAGAACTAGTGTTAAACAAAGTTTCCACGTTGCCACATAACCTCGGTAATGGATTTCTGAAAGACTTAACCCTGCAGGGGTGCTCCAACTAGTGCATCACAAATTACCACAAGCCGCATAGAAATCCTGAATCACGAAACTCGCGATCTCGTCGGACTCCTTAGTGGAAAACCTCAACTATCAGATTACCCAAAGCATCACCGGAATCCCGATGCACAAGATATTTCGTCAAAGGTGAAAATAATCCAGCAAGGCCACCCGGTGTGTTGACGAACCCGATAGGAGCCGCATATCTCGTTCTCAGGACACAACCGTCTATGCATAGTGGACGGTAGCCAAATGCTCGAGTTGCCCCGAGGTGGCACCGCCGACTGCTAGGTGGGTGGACCAACACTCATGCGGCGCAATGGACCGGGGGTTAATTAATTATCCTCGGGGTCCGGGAAGTCCCTATGCAATTTTTATTAGGTTATTAGGCAAATGTAAAACCAAAGTTGGGCCTTGCAAGACCAGCTTTATTCTAAAACGAATTATCAAGGGGGTCCCCATAACAACCCCGATCGTGTTAGGAGCGCTCAAGAATGGAACTTAACACCGATAGCCGAAACTAAGGGGGCAAAGGTGGAACAAAACACCAGGCTAGAAAGGCCGAGCCTTCCACCTTTTACCAAGTATATAGGTGCATTAAATTAAATAGCAGTGAATAGGGTGATATAACAAGGAATCCCACGTTATCACATGGAAGCAACTACACCTACAACTAGCAACGCCAACACATGGTTAAGAAAGCGGTAACATAGCCAATCAGTGGTATGCTAGGTTGTGAACAGGTTGAAGGTTTTCATCGCAATGTTGGGAGGCTGATATTTAACAGGTGGTAGGAAGCAAGACATAAAGATAGAAACGGTAAAACTAGAATGGAAATGATAGTAATGATATGTGGGGAAATGGTCATCTTGCCTGAGATCCCGCTGAGAAGAAGATCGACTCCGTGAAGCCGACGAACCAACGTAGTCAAACGAGTCCTCACTTTCCGACACGTGTGCGGAACTATATCGAGACCAAGCAAACCGGAAACAAGAATCAACACACGATATTCACCACGGCACATGCACGACAAGATGCAATCCACATATGATGCATGATCAGTTGAATATATGCTAGACATGGCATGGCAATTCACAACAATCAAACACTACACATTAAGTGAAGTCCAATATGCAACGAGTTGCATATTGACGAAACTCCACATACGAATTATTTAGTTCTATCCCGATAAGGTACACGACAATATTAAATGTTGTTTAAACAAGGCAAGAGGTGAAACGTGTGATTCTACACGTCATACTAGCCGGTTTACACATATAGGTCATCGCTAATTGAGCTACGGTTAAAACATACGCGCGACACAAGATATTATGCCATGAATGCAACATGCATGCAATTATGAAAAAGCTGGCAAGAAAGATATGAAGCATGTGTCGCCATGGCGAACGAAAGGGAACCATGGCGGCAAAACGGAAACGATGCCACGGCAACATTTCGGTCCCGATAACTCGATGAGGTATCGGTGCCAACGAATTGGGAGCGTGTGCGTGTCATGACAAGAATGATGGGGTGATCTAGGTTATCGGGTTCCCATGTGTCGGGCACGGAAAAAAGGGGACAATGTGCAACTAGCATGGCATCTAAGAAATGAACAACTCGCAAGACATACAACAAAGCATGCAAAACACACACACACACACACACACACACGTGGTGAAAATAAAAGAGGGGACATGGGATTTTATCCCTGGACCTCATGATGCTAGCATTATGGGTTCACCAGTTGTGCAACAACTAGTGTTTGAACAAAAAAAGGGCCTGGTTATAGGTGAAGTGTGCGCTTGGGAATATCTAAACTACACAAATATATGGCAAAACAGAACCAACCAAAATTGGGGCTGGCTGGACTCGAACTCAGGATGTGCTGGTTGCAACCCTGCTAGGCTAACCACTAGAATAAGAAGTTAATCTGATCGAATACCGGTCCAGACTTAACTGAAACTACAGCTCGACCGAACCTGACTGAAAAAAATAGGAATATGGTAAAATAAAATAGGAGCGGCTGGGATTCGAACCCTAGACCACTCAGATTAACAACGCGTGGGACGACCAGCTGAGCTAGCGAGTGTTTACGAACGAACCCTGTGGCTCTGCTAAATATTGCATACTCCAGAGCGGATCTAAAAAAAATGCACGAACTTCAGATCAGAGGTGTTGCTTACAGAGGGGAATCGTAGGTCGCTGCCATGGTGAGAAGAAGCACAGGAGGGCTCTGGCGATGCCTTGGCAAAACGATCCAGAGCCGACTCCTGCTTGCGGTCAACGTGGGCGACCGTGCATCAGTCGTTCCTGATGAACTGAAGAAGCTGCATCGGTGGGGACTGACAGGATCGAGGCAGAGGACTAGGGATGCTCCACTGGGGTCCGGCTTGAGATAGCATGCCAGGCTGCAGGGAGCTCCATGGGAGGCCTCGGTCTTGGCAGCCTCTTGGTTCCTGGTAAGAAGACGATGCGAGAGCGAGGAGATGAATGAAGGAGAGGCAGAGATGTAGGAAAAAGAGAAGGGATGGAGAGCAGAGGGGAGGGGTGCAGGGTACGACGACCTTGGAAGGGGCCCAAGGAGTCACGTCGCGGTGGAGGATTGGGAGCTCCGCTCCAAGTGGTGCATGGCCCCGAGGGGCTCGAACAGCTTCGACGGAATTTGTTGCAGTGCTCCGGTGGCTCGGCTCCTACGACGCATGGACACAGACGGAGGCGCCAGGGTGCAGGGAGGCTAGAGGCCTTCGGCTGCGCATGCTCGGGCACGAGGGAACCGTGTGGCTGCGGTTGCGGATTGGTTGGATGGGGAAAACAAGGTGGGGTTAGGTGGATGGATCAGGAGAGATCCCGAGGAAGGAGATGGGTCAAGGGGGTGGCGGCGGCGGTTGGGACAGGGGGAGGATACCTATAAACTATGTTTTGGATTTATTTAGACTACGGTCCAAATATATAGTTAGTAGGCTACCTTTAGGTTCATCTCGATCCTCCGATTTTTAATCGGATGGTCGAAAAAATAGGTGAGGATGACCCATGGACAAACCAAAGACAGTTTGCGGTAAAATGGGGTAGATCCGGATCCAACGGTCACGACCGCCCGGTTCGGGTCCGAGGGACGGTCCGGAATAGGTTGCGGGCATGTCGGCGCACTGTGCAGACGGGCTAGGCGGAGATGAGAGGGAAAACAGGCAACCCGGAACCGGAGTTTTAAAATACCGAAACGTTCGACAAATGACCGGCTATAGTGCCGCTATATAATTAACGGTTCGGGTGCAATCGTACTCCGATTGCGACGAAAATTGACAAGCGGCTTACCTACACTATATTAAGACCGCACGCCAAGTTTCCACACAATCCGAGAATATTTATACGCACTTTTAAAAACAAAATATAAACGATGTCGCGGGCACGTGCGTGTGGTCGGGCTCAAAACGGTCAACGACGAACACGGAGAGAACCGACAACTAATAACGGATGCAGGTCTTGAAAACTGGCAGCAACGGAGTGCCGATGCAATGCAGATGATGAGAATGGTGCAATGATGAATACGACGAACATTATAATTACCATGACGACAACGGAAAAGAGGGGAATCTTCTGGGGCGTCGGTCTTAGGCTGTCACACCAGCCCTGGGCCGCAGGCAGGCTGGTCTGGGTACCCCCATTCCCGGAACGCCAACAGTAGCCCCCGGATCCAAGGCGGGCTTGGCTTGGCCTCTCGGCGAAGCCTTGGAGGCGGCCCAAAACGCCGAGGGCCCCATTCACGTGCGGACCTAGCCTTCAAAACGGAGAGCCGAGCCCATCTGCATTGTATCTCCTGATCTGAATCTTTTGCCCGTCTCCTCCCCCTATCCATGCCTCCGCTGGTTCTTCCTCCTATTCCACGCACGCCACGCCGCCTTCGCCTTGTCTTCTCTGTCATGCCTCGGAAGGGAGGAGCTGGCGGGGACCCATGGGGCTTACTTGTCCCGGCGACACCCCGGCCCGCGTTGGAGCGATCTGCGGTGGTAAACCTCGAGGGGTTGGAGAAGGTCTGACTAGTAGTTACCGCCTACTCTAATGAGTGGGGGGGGGGGGCACTAAGATTCGGCTAGGCTCATGGCCTCGGGGTGAACATGCGTCTGCTGCGATTCCTCTTTATTTCCATGCCCTCCTTTCGGGTGTGCTGCCGCCATTCCCGGGCTTCCTCGACGCGGTGCTTTCGCATTACCAGATCCACGCGCTTCATCTGGACCCCTGCTCTTTGATCCTCCTCTCTGCGTTCACGTTCTTGTGCAAGGCCTTTGTCGACGTCACTCCCTCCGTGGAATTACTCCGCCACTTCTTCTCCCTTGAGTTGGCCTTCAAGTTGCACTGCTCTGGGTGTGCGTTCTTGAAAATTGATGGCGTGTCAGCCCCCGGGACCCCGGGCGTTGAGCTCCTCCCCGAGGCGGAAGGATTCCGTCGGCAGTGGGTGCTAGTTGAAGCTATCGGGGTTGGAGCTCTATTCCAACCTCCTTCGTCCCCGTCGACACCGAAACGGGGGTGGGAGTGCGAGGAGCTCCGCGACCCCCGGCTTGTGCCGGTCTTGACCCGGTTGGAACAACTGAGGCACGCGGGGGTGTCAATTGAAAGGTGGTGTGCGAGTTCATCTGTCGGCGGATTTCTCCCCTTCAACGCCACTCCCGCACAATGTGGGCTTATTAAGGGGCTGGTGACTCGATGAGGACTCAAGCCGCCCCCTTTACCTCTGATGTTCTGCATGAGTTGCTCCGTTGGTTAACCGACGACAAACCTGACGAGCTTTCCCCCGACGGCTAGCCGGTGTACCACCTC
Organism: Hordeum vulgare subsp. vulgare; assembly: GCF_904849725.1. Taxonomy (NCBI): domain Eukaryota; kingdom Viridiplantae; phylum Streptophyta; class Magnoliopsida; order Poales; family Poaceae; genus Hordeum; species Hordeum vulgare. The sequence continues at coordinate 168,573,110 of NC_058522.1, forward strand.
AAAGCTCTGAAGGATCTCATCGTGGAGATGCCGCTCTTCGACGAATGGGGCTCCTTCCTGAGGGGAAGGAATATTCCCAGGGGGCCATGCTTCCTGGGGTTCAACCCCGCTAGGACCGTGATTGCGCAGCTGCCTCCGAGATCGTGGTGGGCAACGCACCGGTGCCTGCCCCCCAGCCCTGGCTCCACGTCGGGCTGGGGTTGGTGGTGATGATCGACCGACAATGGAAAATCCCGCCTCCGCTACCGTGCCTCGCTCGAGGGCTGCCGAGCCCCTCTGTCAGGGCGCCCCTACTAGCCGGAAGAGGAAGTCGTCCGCGGGCGGCCGGGTCCTGGCGCGTGGGGCTCCGGTGAGGAAGAAGTGGGTGGCCATTGACGAGTAAGCGCCCGTCTCCCTTTCTGTCTTTCTTACCGTGCCAGCCTTCTAAGCCTCTGTTCCTCTGGTATCCTCTCGACGGCCAGGGGTCAGATCAGCGCCACCTACTCTAGAGGCGGTTGGGGCTCCCACGGGCTCTTCCCTCGCACTCCACAGAGCCCGGTCTCCGGAGCCTCCTGTGTGCAAACCCCATGCGGCCTTCTGCGTTTGAGGCCTTCGGTTCTTCGAGGGGGTGACTTTTCCTTCGCTTGTGGCACCTCCCGGGGCCTTGCGGCTCCTTTCCCATGGGCCTCGCCAGCATGGTGATGAGGGGCCTTATGGGGCGCCTGATGTCAAAGGGACGGGCCCGGGGAGCTCCCAGCCCCCTTGCGCGCTTCTTTTGTCCGCCGTTCGGGCAATGAGGACCCCCGCCTGCCTCTGGAGGCTATCGCGGATTCACCCGCCTCACCCTGGGGTCTGCTTCGCACCGCTGCGGACGCGCTTCAACGTATGGGGGCGGGGTTTTCTAGTCACGAGGCCCGCTGGGAAAGTGAACGCGAGTACCTTGCGTCGGGATTGCGCCAGCTTGAAGTCGCCTTGAACCTCGGTCGTGTGCAGCGGGTGCGCGCCCGCGCAGAGGCAGAAGCGTCCCTTCCTGTTGCGGTAGAAACCTGTGATCGCGCCCTTTCCGAGGCTCACGAGGGTGATTCTCGTCGCAAGGCCTCCGAGGACTGCCACAAGGAGCTATGCACCCTCATCGCCCCTCTTGAGGCGCAAGCTCCACCGATGGCTCCCTCGGGGGGGGGGGGGGGCACCGGCGGAATCCTTCCTTGTCGGTCCTGGAGCTTCTGCAGACTCGTTGGCGCTTGAAGGGGTGGAGCAGTGCTTGGAGCAGGAGCGGTTAGAGACGTGGGAGCGCGTGTTGTCGCTTGCCGAGGAGTCCCTTGCCTCTCGTGAGGCGAAGCTTGAGGAGGAGATAGACAGGAGGGTGGGAGAGGCCCGACGTTACCTTCTCCTTGATTATCGCGTGAAGTTGAAGCTCCAAGAATCCTGCTTCCTTAGGTGTCGTGACTGCCTGCAAAATGAGGTCAACACCCTCCGGAGGGGGTTAGATCAGGAAATGGAAAGCCGACAGGCCGCACTAGATGCGCATGCCATCACCAAAGGTAAGCTGTCGAACATCTGCAAACACGTGAAAGGCGTACCTTCCCTAGTTGAAGAGGCTTCCGAAGAGGCCGCCCGCGCTCGCAGCCTCCAACTTGAATGCTCCAAGATGTTCCAGTCCCTAGAGTGGAGGGCTTCCTGCGCCCTAGGCGACATCTGCGGGGAAGGCGTTTCTGGTCCACTGATTCCCGATGACTCCGGGTATTTCGGATTTTTCTGCCGCGTCGTGGAGCATCTTGAGGCGAGCGCCGGGAAGGCCCTTGCACTCGCGAGAAGAGCTGAGACCTTTTAGGTCAGGCTGCCTCAGACGTCCTTAGTCACCTTCTTCGCCTTGACCCTGCTTTCGACTTCATTTCGGTGATGGATCCGGTGCCAGAGACGATCGTCGCCGCCATGGCTGAGTGGGTCGAGGTTCATGTGGAAGACCTGTCGGCAAGGCTTGCTCCGAAGGGCCACGGCATGGACCCCGATGAGGACGTGCCCTCATGGTCCTCAACCCTGTCCTCCAGATAGGTTCCATTGTTAAGTTTAACATCAGCTAGATCGTGTTTAGTCGGTATGTTTTGAAGTGTTTCCTCATGTCGATGTACACGTGGCGCCTCTATTCTGGTCGCGGTCGTCGCCAATCTGAGATGTTGAATTGCTAATATTTTGTCGTGTGAGCGTGGGCTCATTCGCATGTATCCTTCCTGCTTTTGGGATGGTTTGAAAACCCTTTCGGCACTGTATGTCTGTAGGTCCCAGTCCCGCACATCTATCTTCCCTCGTGCGGCACAACCCGTTACCAAGGTTACTCCTCACGGGGCCAAGCCCCGACGCCCTGGGGGGCCGGGTGGCATTGTGACCGGTGAGGTCCCCGAGGCGCGCTGCTCAGGAGCCACCTTTGACACCCAAGCCGCTCTGCATCGTCAAGTCCTAATCCTGCACATATCCCTGTCACCGCGAAGCTCGTGCTTCACTTGGCGGGGCCTCACCGCTCCTGGCGTTGACCGAGTCTTCGCCGATAGCGGCGAGTGGCATTATGATCGGTAAGGCTCCTGAGGTGGGACCCATGAGCCTCCTTTTTGGCGCTCGAGCGATTCCGCATTCCATCCCTTCTGCAACTGTCCCGGGAGGACCAAAGATCGCCGAGGTTCTCGTGATACATCAATCAAAGCAAATGGGAAAAGGGGAACACGAGTCCGACAAGACGTGAGAACACAAAAACCAAATCCCCATCCCCCTTTTCTTTTCAAAATGTCAAACAGGGAAACTTGCGAGCCCTTGACAACTTAGGATACAACAGAAAGGAAAAGACTTTAGAGGGCCTCAAATTAAAAAACAAATGAAGGAACGAAAAGAAGCCGCGTCCGACATCCTAGCTATTCACCGCCTCCATCTCCACCCAGCGCGGATCTAAGGTCTTCCACTAGGCATGGGGTGGGCCCCTTCTGCGTCCTCGGGGGGCCCTGGGCGTATACAGCCTCGGCTCGTTATTACATGAGAGTGTCACGGTGGGGGTGTATCTGGGAGGTCGCGAGGATGCTTTGGCCTCGTGAGTGTCCCTACCCCCGAGGCATTAGGCGCCTGATTCCGGAAGTCATTGGTGGACTGTGTTGATTTCATTCGTCTTCCCCACCAGCGTGGGATGGACCCCTTCCGCGTCCCTGGGGGGGGGGGGGTCTAGGCGTGTACAGCCTTAGCTCGTTATTACGTGAGAGTGTCACGGGATGAAGTATGTTTCGGAAGGATTGAAGGACGATGCAGGGTCGATGAAGTGGTGGCGCTGGTGCATTGCGGAGCTGCGCCAAGGTGCTACAGGTTGATGTTGAGCCCGGGGATGCTTTGGGGGCTCCATGCCTCATGGGCATGCCCCGCGCTTGCGGTCCCCTGGCTGGTTACGTGTCCCCCCTAAGCGACCCCCAAGCAAGGGGGAGCCCCCTACGCCCTCCGACCGGAAGACTCGCCCAAGCAACAGGTGCAGGATCCCCGGAGCGGTGCACGAGCGCGTCTCGCTGGAGCCTCCACGGTTCCCTGACTAATACCCTGGGCCGCCCCCACGTTGGTCTGGCCCAGCATAATGGCAGTGATGGGTATCCGAACAGCTGCTGGTAATCGAACGAAGCTTGCACCGGCGACATTGGCGTGTGTTCCACCCTCCGTCTCCAAGTGAGCATCGCACGCCTTGGGGGCGAGAGTGGGTATACCACCCCCGGTCCCCAGGTTGGGTTCGTCTGGCCCGGGAACATGGGCGCATGTTCCACGCTCCGTTCCCAGGTTGGGGTCCCTCGACATGGACATGATGGTGCGTCCACCCTGTCCAAGGCAAGAGGCCCCTGGTCCCGAGACCCAGACGCCTGCGTGAGGCAGCTCCCAGCCAGTAGGTGTGCCTCGCGAGTGTACCCGCGCTCGGCACTACTAGAAAAAGGCCTATTAGTATCGCACCCACTTTAGCTATTAATGGCGCACTATGGGTGCGCCATTATTATCACGCCACTACTAATAAATAGTAATGGCGCCGCCTGGTGCGCTACTGTTAATATACATAACAGTGTTGCACCACCCGGTGCGCCATTACTATCCAAGACAATAATGCCGCACCACCTAGTGCGCCATTACTATCCGAGATACTAATAGCGCACCACCTGTAGGTGCGCCACTACTATGAATATTAGAATTTTTTTCTTTTCTGATATTTATAAAGGTTAAAATATACATAATAGCACATAATATAAATAGCACAACATATATATAAACAACAGATTTATCGAATACAATAGAAGATTAGTCTCCGAATACAATTCATCATATTAGTCTCCGAATTCAAAATACCGAACAAAGTTAGAACATTACAAGTTTCGCGAGTAGCGATTTTGTCTTCACATTACAAGTCGATATCTAAACTACCATCACATAGAAGAGGGTTGCGGAGCGCGCGTATCTACCTTCCGCCTCCGCCCTAGTGGTGTACCCTTTGTAACTGTTTCCGCTGAAACGGTGAACCTGTCTCCAACACTCCTCCCAGTCGTCGTAGACTCCGGGAACCTGACCCTTGTACACGACATACGACGGCATCTCTATGCACTATACAAACAAAAGCAACACATTAATAGCATGATTCATGGTCCTACTAATAAATAGCATCGACTACACATATAAGTTCAACGACTGTCCAAACTAAAGAGACATACAAGTTCATTAAAGTTTAATTACAACATAGCATCAATACTTTCGACTCGACTCAGGGACCGGAGCGTGGATGAAGCCGCCGTATTTCGTGATGGTCATGAATGTACAGTCGTTGTCAGCCTGCATTTGTAGCATTGTGTCAATATCACTGTTGGACGGTGGACAGTTTAGGAAGAACTGTCGCGATCTAGCAAGGACATCTTGATAGATGATTTCTGCCAACTCCGACTGCATGCGAAAGAATTCTTGTCTAATGGCCTCATCCTGGATTGCCGACAAGCGTGCGACCCAATCTTTGAGCTCATTTGGTAGCATACGGCGATGCTGGTCCCGTACGATCGCCCGCATGTGATGGAGGGCGTAGTAGGCATCCTTCTGACTGCCAGGCGGCTGCTTGACGCAGGGGAACATCGTTACGTGGGTGAACACGTGCTTGCCATACCTAAGAATTGGCCTCGTGAAGGTGCCTCCAGATTTGGCGTAGCAGGGGAGGACATCATCAAGAACTTTCTTGATATTTGTGTAGTCTTTCTTCGACTGACGGACCTAGTCAAAATACGTGGCCATGGAATATTTTGGGCTTAAGAGGATGATTGTGCAATGTGTGTCACTGCACAGAACACGGAATGTTAGAAAAAAAACGATCGAAATCTAAGAAATCATATGTTACAGGGCGATGAGGGGATGACTTACTCAGAAAAGTAAGGTACGAGGAAGTTATCCTTATCTGCGTTCGCCAGAATGACGCCTTCAAGGCATGAACTCGCGACTTGCCGGTCCCCAGCGCTGTCCAAGAGCTTGGAACGCATGTAGAAGGGGTCAACTATCACGATGTCCGGGGTCTTGTCTCTAATGATCCGCATCTCCATACTGAGCGAAAATAGCCGAATGAAGGTGTAGTGCAGCGGATAAAGGTTAAGCATAGCGAAGATGTCATCAAACCGCAGGACGATCATATGCCCGATGTTGCTATCTATAAAGCTCTTGCCCTCTGGCACCGTGGCCACAAAAACCGGGTATGCCCCATCATTCTCGGAGAGACGCCGCTTCTCCATATAAAGAACTGCGTCATGCAGACTCCGCATAGCACCGGTTGCAGCATTGAGAATATTATTCGGTAGCATCAGCCTACCCGCCACATGCACCCTCCTCTCAATATCCTTAGATATTGGTGGCCCATCCTTAGCTCGGATCGTACTCGGTGCCAGCTGGCTCACCCCCTTGTTAGTTTTTCTTTTCCGTCCCTTCTGCTTCTTCTGCTGTAATGGGATCGAGTTCTGCTTAGAGACCGCCTTCTTGAGTGTGTTGGGGCTGATAATATTTCGCACATCAGCTATTTGAGTCTCGGTGAAGGCAAGAGCTGGAGGGGTCTCCTGAGAACTGAATAGCCGACGACTGTTGAAATTGGGTTTCTCCGTGGTACCAGCTAGATCGTCATCGTCTTTTGCATGGTTGGGTTCTTGAGAAGGAGGCCCGAACAAGGCGTCATCGTTACTGTACCCATGTTCGTTGATGTACTTATCGACGTTGGAAATTGTATCGTCGTCGTCGTCCGGATCCTGTGCCATATGCATGTCCGGATCAGCTGACGGCGGTAGCGTTGCGACGGTCTTGCCATGGCTTGGTGCCAGCACGACTGGCGGTGTTATCTGTGGGGTGGTGTCCCCCTCCCCCAAATGAATCTGGCTCTTCGGCCAAAGCATGGACCAATTTAACCAGGCGCTGAGGGTCATCACATCATCTTCCTTGGCCCCAACGGGTCAATACGGAGTTAACAAGTCGTCGCAGCCCCGCAGCACTCGAACCAGTTGAACCCTATAAACGGTGGGTGGCATCGGATTACCGTGGAACACGCGGTTGCCCGGTTCAACAATTTTGGCCTTGGCGACATCGATCAACTCGCCGTCCACGAAGTGCAGGAGAGTGCATGGAATGTTGGCGGCGCCCTGTGAAAACATGTAGGGCGTCAGGGATGCCCAGTCAAAAAGGAAAGGAGATTAAGTCATCGGCCGAGGCTTATAATTACCGTGGTGGCGTCGAGCTCGGCTAATGTCGAGGCACCGCCAACGATGGGCGTGCTAGTGATGGAGGGGCCGCTTGATGCCGAGGTGTTGGCCGACGTATTCTTCCCACACACGGGTGCATTAACCTCCAATACCGGCGCCAACGCCGGAGGCAGCTGCAATGCCCCTCCGCCGGAGACACCGATGCCGGCGCGTTGTGCGAGTTATTGCCCGTTAAGCTGGGAATCGGGGACGGCCCCTGTTGGCCTCTCACAATCCACCCCCGCAGCCCCTCAAGCAAGGAAGGCATAATGGCGGTGATCGTCGCTCCAAGTTGGTCTCGCACTTGCTCTTGGACTATCTCTGGAATCCGCGCCACTTGTGCCTTGAGTTCTTTAACCTCGCGCTCCTGGTTTTCCGAGTTGGTCTTTCTGTCCTTTCGCCCAGCCTTACAGTATTTCGACCATTTCGTGGACAAGCCTTCACCGACCACACGACCAGCTGACGACGTCTTACTAAGCTTATCCTTGTGTTTCATTACGTTCAACGCCCTATTTAAAGTGCTGTCCCAAGGGGCAGACGGGGATCTCGGAGACCCCGTGCTACTGCTTTCAGTTTCCTATGGAAGGAATGTGAACCATTTAGAAATTTGGTTTCATTAATTAGAATGCAACCATATGGAGCTAATTACGCGGGGGTGTATTCCTTACCAAAACACGCTCAAGCTCCTTCACCTTCGGATCCGTGGTAAGCTCCTTTGTTACCGGGTCCACCTTGTACCTGGCCCTAACATAGTTCCTCGTCTGCCTTTCAGGGTATTTATCAAAGAGGGGCGGTAGGCCTTGCTCGGCATGCTCCGCGTCCTCCTTGTCCCCTTTAGGTTCCGCCACTCTATAACCGCCGGGACCGAGTTTATGGACCCCTAAGTTCAAGTCCCGCATATCTTTCCCCCACTGACTTGATTTCGCGGATGCGTTGCTCTCGCACTTGATCTTGAACTCCTGGTAGTCAGCTTCGCTGATCAAAGGATTTGTCTCCTTGATCTTCTCATAACTATCACCTCTTAGAATCCTTCTCTTCACCGAGGCTCTCCAAGTAGCCAGGGCCGTGCTCATCTTCGTGAGGGCGGCACTGTTCACTTTATTCCCTGCGAGGCGTGTGTTTGCGATGTCACCGGGGAACTAGTATCGTTCGTGTAGCTTGGCGAAGAGGAGGTTGCGCAAATTCGCTCGGCCTTGATGCCTTAGGTTCTCGTTGTTGATCGTGACGGTGCTCCGGAGAATGCACCCGAGTTGTCCCGTGTACCCACCGACTAATTCTTTGAGCGCCATTGGATACCCACTGGAGGACACTTCAGTAAATTCCTCCATGACGGTGCCGAGCACGTTCGGGCGCCAGTCCTTCTGTTGCTTCTTCGGTTGGCTGCCATCTGTGCGTTCACTGCCATCATCAGTGGTGGCATCCCCGGCGGCACCATCAGTGGTGTCATCCCCGACGCCACTAGGGGTTGTGTAGTCGTGATCGGTGTCCTCCGCGGCATCCTCATAGCGGTGAGGTTCTTCCTCCAGCTCCTGGGCAGCTCCCAGAATTGCTTGCCCGAATCGCCGGCCTCATCGTTGTTGGCCATGTTCGCTCTAAATAGGAAAAAAGGCTACTAGAGTTATTGCACGGGGTTGAATCGGGCACCTTCTAGGTCAAGAAAATTGGGCATGACCTTTGCTAATTTTCTTGACCTCGGAGTGCCCAATTCTCAACTGAAACGGAAACTAATCTACGTTTGAGGAGAAAGGGGTAACAAATATGAGTCATTACAACCTTACTGCACAAGCAGGATGCCAAAAAATAGTAAGATGGAAGATTTAAATACTTCAGAAATAAATTTAACATAACCACTACAATCACAAGGCATAAATCAGTGATCAACATAAAAAAATCATTGTCCAAGTAATATAATTCATTCTCCAAATATTCCTAGACCCCGTTTCTAAACCCCGTTTTCTTGGTCTACGAAGAAACATACAAGGTGCACAAAGATTTGTTGTATTATGTTCTAGTAGTTGCCTAATTCTGTCTCATGGCAATGCGGTGAATGAAAAGTTGGCCCAAATAACCTGATGTGCTTTGCAATGTGACAACCCGTTTTGGTTCTCTCCCGAAAACTAGATGTCGTGACTATTTCAGAAAAAAAGAAGCAAACCTTATAGAGAATAACTAAATTATATTCTACGAGAACATCAACAACATGCCATTTGACTGAAATCAGTTGTATTTGGTTGACTGAACTCAAATTCAGTGTGTGCACCGCTCTTGTTTAATTCATCGTAATCTCCAGCCATATGTGTGTGCTAATAAATTCAGTGGTTTTTGATTGACAGAAACCCAGTTCAAAATTCAATATATTCTACATAGTCACCGGTACTTCCACGGTGGCGAGGAGGCGCGCCGGTAGACGGAGATGTACGGTTAGGGTTGCAGGGGTGACGCGCCAGCGGAAGTAAGACGTGGCAGGAGGGGAGGACGGTGGGGAGATGGGGAAGAGGGAGGAGCGGGGGAGAGATGGGGAATAGGGAGGGGCGGGGGTGCTCACCTCTGTAGCGGTGATGGCCGCCTTACCCGTCTGGTGGCAACGACGTGTGCGGGGGTGGCCGGGGCCTGGGGGCAGTGATGAGGAGGGCGGCGGTGGCTGACAAGGAGGGCGGTGGCAGCTGACGAGGAGGGCGGCGGTGGTTAACGAGGAGGGCGGCGGTTGACGAGGAGGGCGGAGGTGGCTGACGAGGAGGGCAGCGGCGGTGGCTGACGAGGGGAGATGGGAGGGAGGGAGGGGTGCAGTTGGAGTGGAGATGTGGGGAGAGGCGAGTGCGGGGAGGGATAGAACAAGGGAGGGTTAGCAATGGCGCACCATTTAGGGGTGCGCCATAAGTGGCATATCAGTGGCGCACCTTCTAGTGGTGCGCCATAAGTGGGGAGGGATAGCAATGGCGCACCTTCTCCTGGTGCGCCATTACTAACTTTTATTTTATTTTTTTGGACTTTAAGTTACATGTAATAATTTTGGTTATCACTATTTAGTTGCATGTAATAACCGAAAAGTAATGGAATAGCCCAACGGTTTAGAATTACATGACATGGTGCAAAGATTTAGAATTACAAGACATGGTTGAAATCAACTGACGTGAAATAATAGTCATCAAAGATTGAGCTTGCCACTGACACACACACGCGGCCGACACGTCGTGATTCGATCTTAATTAGCTATCTTTTCACAATGATCTTCTTTCCCTTCTTTCTCGCGGTTGAATAATTTAGCCCCGGAACCCCTTGAATTCTTCTCTTGAACGGACGTCCTTTAGCTAGGGTGGTCCTGCTTCTTCTTGTGTTGTGTGCTACTTCATCGTCGTTGTCATCTTCCATCTTCGGGTCGCCGTACTTGTCGAAGTCTTTCTCATTGGCGACTCCATCATTCCGATGATGTTCCTTTTGCCTCTCCTCACGACAACACAACTGGACTTTGACGGGTCGGTAATGAAGAAGCATTGGTCCACTTTGCAAGCCAGTACCCATGGCTCATTTTTCACGGTGATGTTTGCGCCCGCGGTCTTCGATTTGGCTTCATGTATAACCTTGGTGGTGAAATACCGGTCTTCTTTTAGGACGCTCTTGGTCCATATGACATAGAACATCAGAACCTTCTCTCAAGTGTAGCTCAGCTCCCAGATCTCCTCGATCCTTCCGTAGTATCTGTCCTTGTCGTTACCGGTTTAGGATTCCATCGTTACCCCGAAGTTCTGATAATTGCTCTTCATGTCCTTTTCCTCGGTGTAGAATGTGTACGGTTGATATCGTACGCCTCATAGGTCATCAGGTTGTGCTCGGTGCCCTGTGACAAGGTGAATATGAGTTTTTCTTCCATGGAAGAATCCTCGTGTAAAGGGTACGACAGAAGCTTGTCCTTGAACCAACGTGTGAAATATGAGTTGTGCTCTTTGATTATATCTCGGTCCGTCCTCTGTTGGCCTCGGTCATTGTACACCTTCTCAATAAAGGTTTTGTGATCTACCACCGAAGGATCGACCACGTCTATGTGTTGTAGCGCGACTAGGTTTGCTCTTTCAAAGTCGGCGAGTCGACCCTTGAAGTCAACATGCATTTCACGGCGACCCTCGTGGTGACCCCATCTAGCGAGCCTGCTGAGGTGCCTGTTGATGGGCAGACCAACGGGGTTCTCGATTCCTAGATAATTCGTGCCGAAGGAGATGCACTCTTTGGTTAGAAAGCCCTTGGCTATGGTTCCATCTGGACGTGCCCTCTTGCGAACGTGTCCTTTGATGACACCATTCTTCCTTTCGAACGGCATCATGCTGTGCAGGAACGTCGACCCGAGTTGGATGATATCCTCCACGATATGGACCAGCAGATGCACCATAACGTCGAAGAATGCGTGCGGGAAGTACATCTCAAGCTCGCATAGTATCACCACGACCTCTTCTTGTAGCCTTCTGAGTTGCCTCACGCCAACCGACTTCCGAGAGATGACGTCAAAAAATTTGCATATGCCAAATAGCGTTTCACGGACGTGCGCGTCCCTGATACCACAGATTGCAACTGGAAGTATCTGCGTCATCAGCACGTGACAGTCGTGAGATTTCATCCTGCTGAACTTCTGCTTCGCTGAGTCTAGGTATCTTATTATCTTCCCCGCGTAACCGTAAGGAACTTTTACTCCTACGAGGCAGGTGAAAAACTGATCAATCTCCTTCTGACTTAGAGTGAAGCACGGGGGAGGGCAGTAATTTTCGATCTTGACCTTTTTGCCTTTGCGACGACTTTCCTTGTCCTTCGCCTCATCATCATCATCATCATTAGGACGTTTTGCATGAAGCCCCTCCCTGTTGCCCATTGATTGCAAGTCTGCCCTTGCTTTCGGCACATCTTTGGTCCTCTCTGGCATGTTGAGCAGGGTACCAAGCAGACTCTCGCACACGTTCTTCGTGATATGCATGACATCAAGGCTGTGAGGCACACGGAGGATCTTCCAGTACGACAAGTCCCATAAAACAGACCTCGTTTTCCATACCTTCAGAAGTGGCTCTGGCGCCTTTCGCTTCTTTCCCGGCGGTGGGCACTCTTTCCAATTTTTCAACAGCTCGTCTATTTCCTCACCGCTCCTCGTACGTGGGGCTCTTCGGGGTTCGGTTTCACCGTCGAACAGATCCTTGCGTTTTCTCCATGCGTCATCGTCGCGAAGCCAACTTCGATGTCCCATGAACACGGTTTTTGAAGACCCGTGATCTCTATCTAGCTGGTGATACGTTGTGTCATCCATGCACCTGACGCATGCACAAAGTCCGTGGACCACCTGCCCCGCGACATATCCGTAACCGAGATAGTCGTGCACCGTCGTGAGCAGTGCGGCTGTCATAGGGAAATGTTGTTTCGCTGCGGCGTCCCACGTATTGACTGGCGTTTTCCACAGCGTGTCTAGCTCCTCTTTCCGCAGCCCCAGATACAGATTGATGTTGTTCCCTGGTTGTTTCGGCCCTTCAATTATCATACTCATGTGAATGTACTTCCTCTTCATGCACATCCAGGGGGGATGTTGTACATCCACACAAACACAGGCCAGGTGCTATGTGTGCTTCTCTGGCTGCCAAATGGATAGACTCCATCGGTTCTCGCACCCAACATGATGTTCCTTGGATCGTCCCCAAATTCTGGGTGTTCGAAGTTCAACGCTTGCCATTGGCTCGCATCCTTAGAGTGACTCAGCATCTTGTCTTTTTTATTTATCTCTGGATCATTTCCTTCATCTTCTCGCTTCTTCTCCTCCCTATCCGCGTGCCAACGCAGGAGCTCTGCTTGCTTAGGGTCCGCGAAATACCGCTGCAGAGGAGGAGTGATTGGAAAGTACCACACCACTTTTCGAGGAGCTTTCTTCCTCTTCTTGTATCGAGTAACGCCGCACACTGGACATATGGTAGACTCTGCGTGCTCGTCCCGATAAATGATGCAATCGTTCATTCACACATGGTATTTCACGTGCGGTAAATCCAGAGGACACACGATTTTCTTCGCCTCCTCGAAACTGTTCGGGCACTTGTTCCCCATGGGAAGACGTTCATGCCAGAATGACATGTTCTCGTCGAAGCATGTGTCGGTCATTTTGTGTTTTACATTCATCTCCAGAGCCATGAGCGTTACTTTCAGGAGGGTATCCTCGGGCCTGCATCCTTCATACAATGGAGTAACCGCGTCTATCTCCAGTTGATCCAGCTTGCCTTTCTCTCGGGTGGCAGCTCTTGTGTTACCCGTCTGCTTGAGAAGCAGCTCTTGAATATGAGGGTCCTGCACCCAACCCATCGATGGTCCATCATCACCTGCTCCGGCATCTTGATCTTCATGATCATGCCCTTTTTCTTGATCTTCCTCATCATCATGTCCGACATCTTCTACATGATGACTGTGTCCTGCATCTACTTCGTGATCATGTCATGGAAATTCTTTGTCTTCTCGCCCGCCCTCGCCGCTATTTTCTTGCAACCCTTCCTTTTTTCTTGCCCGGCCCCCATGGGCGACTTCATAATCATCTTCATCACCTTGCCACCAATAGCCATCCATGAAACCACGCACGAGTAGGTGGTCCTGCACCTATCTGGAATCCGGGTCCATAAGGCTCTTCATCTTGCATCTTCGACACAGACATCTTATCTCTGTCTCGTTCTTTTGAAGCATCTCGGCCTTCCCGGAGCTCAAAAACCTATTCACGATGCCTTCGGTCATCGTGCGGACCATGGTCGCCTGCGGGGTAGAGCGAAACGATATGTTAGAACCAAATTTTTTTTGGCATGACTTTGCCTAAAAATAAGACTAAAAACAATGCATAGTGCCAAATTCTCGTCGAAATGGAAATGAATCAACATTCCGGCAAAATATTGGCAACTATCGCATTTCAAATACCGGTACTTGCAAACACAAACATATGCAACAGGATGAACATACGTATATCTAGGTCATAAAAAGTTTGTACACGTGTTGGAGGGACAAAAAAGTAGATCTAGGACATCAAGAAAGGTTTCCCCTTACTTACCTATCAAAAAAAGAAAATTTAACCACTTAATTTGGGTGAATATATGGTGCAAATGAGGTGAGGAGGAGGAGGCAGCCAAGACTAGTGAGTGTGAAGTGGTGGAGAGAGTGAAGTGGGGGGGAAAGTGAGTGTGAAGTGGGCTGTCAAAAATATCTACTCCTCCCAGGTTACCAATGGCGCACCCAGGAAGAATGCGCCATTAGTAACCAGGGTTACTAATGGCGCACCAGGTAAGACTGCGCGATTAGTATTTAAAAAAACTGAAAAAAATATTAGTTGTGGCGCACCGTGGACGTGGTGCTCCATTACTAGTTAAAACTAGTAATGGCGCACTTCCCATGGTGCGGCACTGGTAAGTGTAGGAAAGGGTGGGGGGCCAGGTCAAATATAGTAATGATGCACCAGACACATGGTGCGCCATTAGTAATATGGACACTAATGGCGCACCAGTAGGTGGTGCACCACTGCTATATAGCAGTGGCGCAACACATGCACGGTGCGCCATTAATGTCCATATCAGCTATAGGCTTTTTTCTAGTAGTGGGCACCCTCGCGGAGCCACCCCCTTGGGTCGCCCCCACAAAGTTGGTCATACCTATTCGTGCGGGGGCGGTCCGTAGGGTCACGCTCGTGCCTCCTGCTGTAGTGATGGCCCACGGGGTCTCCCTCGTGGCGCGTAGACGGGCCGGTGTGGTTGTCACCGGCTCGCATGAGTCCTTGAAGGTTGATGTAGTCGGGCCTCCAATGCTCTCTTCCTGCTCTAGGGAGCATGCCGGGGAATGCCGGGTGACGCCCTCCACGCGGAGCCGAGTCTTGCACCCCCCATCTGCTCCCGCCGGATCCCCTGCGGGGGCGAGCCCTCAGGGAGGTTCGAGGCACGCTCGCAGGCGCGCTCATGCGGTCCTTATATCGCAAGTCTCGTCGGCTCGGGCTGTTGAGCGCGGCGTGCGTGGGGACGATGTCGGGTTTCTCCGGCGGCGGATAGGCCGAGATGTCGTGCGTGGTGCGCTGGCACCTGAGCTCATATGCCACAAGCAGCGCGACATGCCTGTGCGTCAGTTGTTGGCAGGCGCAGACGAGCGGAGGCGCTAGCGGGGCGCGCGGAGGAGCCGGGGCGACGCGGGCATGTCGCACAGCTGGCGACGACGCAGACCCCAGCACTCACCAGAAGTGTGCCCAACATGGCCGTCGGACACCGGGGCGGTTGGTGGCGGCTGGGCGCCGTGGTCTGCCCACGCCGTCCGCGCCACACGGGCAGCATGTCTCTCTGTGCGGACTTGTCGCCTCCCCTCCATGGACGCGGTCAGTTGTGGCGAGACGAACTTTGGGGGAAGCCTCGACACGCCCCCTAGCTCGCGCGCCAAATGTCAGATTTCGGGTTCCGCAAAACCATAAGGATTCGAACTCAGGGGCGTGTGCGTAGGATCCTCCCTGCTTCATCTCGCCTAGCCTCTACTCGATGGGAACGGCAAAATACTCACTTTAAGGTGAGGAGAATTCAGAACACACTAGTTTAACCAGGTTCGACCGTTTCGAAGCGTAAAACCCTGCTCCTACTTTGGTGGATTGCCTCTCACGGAGGTTGATGGCGAGATAGTACAATGCTTTCGTGCCCCCGGAGGCCAAGTGGCTAAGTGTGTTGTTCTAGGGTTCCGATCCCCTTCTCAAGTATCCTACCCTCTCTATTTTTAGTGGAGGCCCGGGTCCTCTTCCCTCATAGATTCGGCGGGAATGGATCCCACAACAGCCAATTTTGAAGGGGGACAAGGGAACATGCTCCCCTGCCCAAAGGTGGTCTTCATTAGCAAAGTAAGTGTCTGCGCCGCAGAGACGGGCCCGTGGGTGACGTTTGCCCTACTGGTGAGAGACTGCGGGTTTGTTGCACCTGAAGGGAAACCTTTCGGAGATGCCTTCGGGAAACCTCTATGCCCCCTCCTTCTTTGCACCGAAGGGGAAACTGCCCCGCACTGCCATCCGCTGCTCACCACTCCTTTCCCCATGTCACCCTTGACTCCTGAGGCCCGACCTTGTCTCGGAATATCCGCCGTTCCAGAGGGGTCCTGAGGAGCCCCCCTGCGGGTCTTGACGCTGATCCCTCTCGTGAGGCTTGGCCCCTCAGGAGGGCTTTGTTCAAGGTGGTGCTGATCCTTGCCGATCTTGCGCTGACGAAATGGGCCAGCCCTGGGCCGCAGGCAGGCAGGTCTGGGTACCCCTGTTCCCAGAACGCCGACAATTTCAAAAGCTTGGAATAGGCAAAATGGGTTTTAAGGTGTTTTGTCCAATATTTTGTATATTACCATGGGTTGTGTCAGGGCAGGTTGCACTGAATCACCTATGGAACCATTGTGGTTCAGCGGGGAGATCACGTTGCACAAAGAGCAGAAACTACGAGGCAGCATGGCGATGAGACTCGAGGTGTTTACTCAGGTTCGGACCGCTGATAAGCGTAAAACCCTACTCCTGCTTTAGTGGATTGATTGGGAAGACGGAGTTCGCACAATGTTCTGCCACCGGCGAGGGTTGCCGTGGAGAGCTACTATGTGTGTACAAATGTTCTTGGGTCCGAATCCTATGGGGTCCAAAATCTTAGGGGTCCGAATCCTGTGCTAGGTTGCCTTGGTCCTCCTTTTATAGCTCAATGGGCTTTCAAAGTGGAAAACATACATGATTACATAGCTAACGATGCTATCATACCTAACTCTGGCACTCATGACAAAATGCCATAAATGCAGCCTTAGGTGGCGTGCGAGGGTGCATCACCGACAAGCTCCTGCCACCACTTAGCTGGCTGTTTCTTGGTCTCTTGACACGCCTCTTTACGAGTGTCAACTAGTCGTAAACTGTCTTCCGACACATTGCCACATGTCTTGCCAGAGCTACTTAGCCAACCGGGAGCTCAACACCACATTGACAAGTGACTAGCGTTGTGATGCAGTGGAGCGGTGGCCGATCGGCTCACGCTTGCCGTGGGATAGCTTGTCGGGTCTTGTGGAAGAGGAGTGCGCCTAGGCCCCCGGCAAGCATCGCGGAAGTGATTGGCGCGTTCTGGGCCCCTCCTGGGCTGCTGTGTTGGTCTTGCTGGTGTTGTTGGCCATGGTAGGCTGCGTGTGCCGGGGTCTTGGTCTTCTTGATGCGCTCCTTGATCTCTCGTAGAGCGGCTTCTCTGGCCGGGCCAGGTCTTGATGGAGCACTAGCATTCCCCGACAGCCTTAGGTCGTCGGGTCGGAGGTTTATCGTCCGTGCACAAGTGAGGGGAAATAAACACCCCTGTTTGTGTACCCCAACAGAAACCCATGGCCCTAAACAGTGCACGGACACGCTCGAGGAAATGATGCCCTCCCATACTTGATTGCAATGACTTGTCAATCCCACGTCCACTCTGCGTAATCACCGCCGATGGTGGGGTCACAGAATTGTAGCCGGGTCTATGAAAAGTTAAAACGCCAGAAAATAGATTTTTCCAAAAAACATACCGAAGAGCCAACCCCCATGCAGGTTCCCAATAAAAAAGTATCGCACGGGGGACACTACTCATTCGCGTCCATTTCTTCTGTTTGAAGGACGTGGACTATATTCTGCGCCTAAGCTAGAGCATGTGGCTCGACAACAAGGACTAAAGGAATCTCCTTGTTTGTGGGAGGGCTTACCTCGACCGCAAGAACCTGGGGCTCTGCAGGAGAGATCTTCTACGAGGTGAAACGGGACTGCCCCCGACAACCTCTCTACTAGCGGCTTCAGGAAGCTCTACTGGGAAATGCTTGCCGGAGTTCAAGTTTCTTCTTTTCGTTCTCATCGTTGACGGGCTGCTGTCCTTGTTTACTCGCCCTTCTTCCTTGATTTCCTGTCGGCAAACACGTAGGGCTAAGGGCCTCTTTCCCCTGGAGAGAGAGAAAGCGATAACAAGGATCATAGGCTCATGAAGCACTCTAGCAAATTTCTGGAACTTAAAAGTGATGACATTGCAACATAAAAATGCATAGTAAACATGCAGTTTGATGATACGATGCAATGCCTAGATTCATTATGGCATGCACAATATATGTGCCTGGCTTTGTACGAAGGGTTACATGCACTGCGGCAAGGCTTGTACAAAAGGTGGTTGCCGGGGACTGAGCCCGACAACCGCGCCTCATGGGTAGAACTTGTGAACATGCTCCATATTCCATGAGTTAAGCATTTTGATGCCATCTTCGGTCTCGAGATGGAGTGCATCGGGTCTAGTGACTCGTGCTACCTGGTAAGGGCCTTCCTATTTGAAGGAAGGGGACTATGTGCTGTGCCCAAGCCGGAGCCCGTGGCTCGACAACGAGGACTAAAGGCATCTCCTCGTTCATGGGAGCGCTTATCTTGACCGCAAGAACCTTGGGCTCTGCAGGAGGGAGCTACTCACCAAGCGAAACGGGACTGCTCCCGGCAGCCTCTCTACGAGTGGCTTTAGGAAGCTCTGCAGGGAAATGCTTGCTGAATTGATATCTTTATGTAAACGTATGCTATCCCCTCACCTTCCCATTTGGGATTCGTAGAGCCAATTTTACTCGTCAATAACGTGCTGCTGCGATCGCTTTGAGTAACGGGTCCTTAGCATTCTGCTGACAAGGACACACTGCGAGCGAGTTTTTCCTTGTCGGTGTTTGATGCAGGCGTGTATTCTGTTGAGCAGGCTTGAAACAAGAATAAGGGTACAAACAGAACACCGTAAGGTTCCATTATGCACACGAATTAGCCTACAAAACTCCGGCAAGGGGGGGGGGGGAGTAAAAATATGCACATGTGCGCTCAAATGTGCAATTGATGATCATGTCAACTTAGCTTTTGTCGTGTTTTGCCTCCGTCTTGGCGTGCATTCCTTTCGCGCATATCGGTCCTTCCTCCATCGGGCTCCCTCTCTCCTCCTTATTGCCTGACCGTCCCGTCACGGCTAACGCCACGGGGGCGTTAGCGGAAGGGACCTCACCGTGGTTCTTTTGTGTTCTCCCTTACGGGTTGAGCCGCACCCCTCTGAAGCCACGTGGGTTCGCTCTTCTCTGGCGATTCTTGCTTTCGCTTCGGCTGTGGGGACGCGAGGGTGACGCCTACGCCAACCACCTCACCCACAGTTCTCTCCTCGCTCTCCACCTCCGCAGTACCAATGGTATCCGTGGCCGGGTGCGAGGGGGCCTTTCGAAGCGGAGGCGTGCACCACCATGCTGGACTTCCGCTTGGTAGGCATGGACGAAGAAGATGGTGGTGAAGATAGATGCAGCAGTCGTAGTCCCTAGTTCGCACGAATGATGCCCCTACCTGGGGTGCCAAATATGTCGGGGCAGGTTGCACTCGATCACCTATGGGACCATTGGCCCCTTGTGGTTCGGCGGGGAGATCACGTTGCACAAAGAGCAGAAACTACGAGGCAGTACACCGATGAGACTCGAGGTGTTTACCCAGGTTTGGGACGCTAAGAAGCGTAAAACCCTACTCCTACTTTGGTGGTTTGATTCAGTAAGACGGAGCTCGCACAGTGTTCTGATACCGTCAAGGGTTGCCGTGGAGAGCTATTATGTGCGTACAAATGTTCTTGGGCCCGAATCCTCTAGGGTCTGAATCTGTGGGTTCCGAAATCTCTGGGGTCCGAATCCTGTGCTAGGTTGCATTGGGCCTCCTTTTATAGCTCAAGGTGTGTCCACAGTGTCAAAGAGACATGATTAGCTAGCTAATAGTGCTATCATAACTAACTCTGGCACTCAAGACAAAATTCCATAAATGCAGCTTTAGGTGGCGTGCACGTGAGCATCCCCGGCAAGCTCCTGCCACCGCTTAGCTGGCTATTGCTTGGTGTCTTGACACGCCTCTGGATGGGTGTCAATTGGTCGTAATCTGTCTTCCGACACATCATCACGTGTCTAGCGAGAGCCACTTAGCCATCCGGGAGCTCGACACCGCATCAACAAGTGACTAGCATTGTGATGCGGTGGAGCGGTGGGCGGTCGGTTCATGTGTGCCGGGGGATAGATTGCCGTTTCTTCTGGAAGAGGAGTGTGCCATGGCCCCCGGCAAGCGCCAGGGACGTGATTGGCGCGTTCTGGGCCCCTCCCCGGCTGCTGTGTTGCTCTTGCCAGCGTTGTTGGCCATCGGAGGTTGCGTCTGCCGGGGTCTTGGTCTTCTTGATGTGCTCCTTGATCTCTAGTAGAGCGGCTTCTCTAGCCGGGGCCGGGTCTTGATGGAGCAGTAGCATTCCCCGGCAGCCTTACTTCATCGGGTTGGAGGCTTATCGTCCGTGCATAAGTTAGGGGGAAATAGACATTGTTGTTTGTGTACCCCGACATGTTGAAATTCTTATATATGGAAAATATATGTCCACTGAGTTTCCCTAAATTTTCTAAAATCCATTTTTGAAGTAATACAATATTTTTCATTCAGAAGGAAGTATTTAATTAAAATAGGAAAATAACTTTTAAAATAATAATCTTGTAGTTTTAGGTAGTCTTTTTCATAGTAGGATCCAAATAAAATATTTGGGGCAAAACATTTCTCCCAAATTGAGGACTTGTAGTACAAATCTAAACTTAGGGGTTTTTGAAGGCTTAATATAAATAAATGCCGTTTAGTCAAAAAATATATTTTGTACTAATAGTTTTAGGTCCTATACACATGTTATGATCATTGGTCAAGGATTTGAAGGAAGAAGATGAACTTTGAGAGAAGAATAATTTGTGTGAACAAAATCCAAATAGGCAAACAAGCATATAACAAGAAATTTAATCATCGTATGGAGACAAGGAGTTTTAATTGGTTCCAAATTTTATAAAAACATATTTTGGAAAAGTGGTACAAACACTCAGTGTGAAAGACCTAACCCCTTACTAGAATATTGTCTCTGGGATTCCTAGGCTAAGTGCTAAAGAGATAAGGGAACTCGGATCTAAGGCAGTCTTCATGCTCCCACGTTGCTAGTGCTTCCGTGTGGTTGCTCCATTGGACCTTGAAGTACTTGTTGGTGCGGCTTCGGGTGCAACGCTCGGCTTCATCCAATATGTGAATGGGTCTATCACGATAAGTGAGGTCCGGGTGAAGATCGATGGCTTGATGATCGATGTCCGTGTAGAGATCTGGGCGGTTGGGAACTTGGAGTCACTTCCGGAGTTGTGACACATGGAAAACATTGTGCACATCCAAAAGCTCGGAAGGTAGATCCAGCTAGTAGGCAACTTATCCTTGCCTATGAGTGATCTTGAAGGGGCCGATATATATCTACGCGAGCTTTCCCTTGACGTGGAAGCACTTGGTTCCCTTGAGAGGCGTGACTCGAAGATAGACATAGTCTCCAACCTGGAAACTCATGTCTCGGCGATGATAATCGGCGTAGCTCTTCTATCCTGACTTGGTGTTCTCGAGACGTTCTCGGACAATATGAACTTGCTCTTCTACTTCGCGGAGGATATCTGGTCCAAAGACTAGCCCTTCTCCGGTTTCTGACCAATTGAGGGGAGTGCGGCACTCGCGTCCATACAACACCTCATATGGTGCCATCTGAGGACTGGACTGATAGATGTTGTTGTAGGAGAACTCGGCAAAGGGAAAGCAATCTTCCCATTTGGCTCCATATGCCAAAACACAAGCGCGAAGCATGTCTTTGAGTATCTGATTTACTCGTTCCGTCTGTCCGCCTGTGTGAGGGTGAAAAACAGTGCTGAAGGATAGCCTGGTTCCCAAGGCTTCTTGAAATCTCCTCCAGAACCTCGAGGTAAACTGGGTACCCTATTCTAACACGATCTCCTTAGGAATTCTGTGGAGGCTCACAATCTGGTTGATGTAGAGGTGGGCTAGTTGGTTTCCAGTGTATGTTGTCTTGACGGAGATGAAGTGGGCTAGTTTGGTCACATGGTTGACAATGACCCAAACTGAATCATGTCCCTTGATTGAACTAGGCAATCCGGTGATGAAGTGCATCCCAACTTTCTCCCACTTCCATTCAGGCACTTTGAGAGGTTGTAGCAATCCAGCGGGCCACTGATGCTCAGCTTTGGCTTTCTGGCATATGTCGCACTTAGCGACATAAGTAGCTATTTCCCTCTTCATACCATGTACGAGAACCTTTCATTGAGGTATTGGTACAACTTGGTTCCTATAGGATGGATGGAATACAGAGTGACATGGGATTCTTGCAGGATCAAGTTCTTGAGATTCACTTTGTTGGGTACGCAGATGAAATTCCCAAACCCCATGACCCCTTGTTCATCCACTGAGAATCATGGGGCCTTCCCTTTCTTGATCTTCTTCTTGATGCTTTCGATGCTCTCGTGTCCCTTGTGAGCTTCCTTTATATCATCCATCAACGCGGGCCTTGCTTCGAGGTTGGCCACAAATCCTGGTGCAACTGGTTCCAATCCGAAGCTTTCAAGTTCTTCGTACAGGACGGGTAGCCTTTCCTTGATTATAGCATTCAAGGAAGAAGCCTTTCTTCTCAAGGCATCAACTACTACATTGGCCTTTCCGCGGTGGTATTAAACACAGAGGTCGTAGTCTTTGATCAACTCCAACCACCTTCGCTGCCTCATGTTAAATTCCTTTTGAGTGAAAATATACTTGAAACTCTCGTGGTCTGTGTATATCTCACATCGCTTTCCAAGAAGGTAATGTCGCCATGTCTTAAAGGCATGAACCACTGATGCCAACTCAAGATCGTAAGTGGCATAGTTCTCTTTGTGAGGACGTAGTTGTTTGGACAGATATGCTATGACCCTACCTTCTTGCATTAGAACACCACAAAACCTGGTTCTTGATGCATCAAAATATATCACAAAATCCTTTTGAAAATAGGGAGTGGCCAAAACTGGAGCCGTTGTCAATCTTTTCTTGAGCTTCTCAAAGCTTTCTTCACACTTTTGTGTCCATTCAAACTTCTTATCCTTATTTAAGAGCTGAGTCATAGGTCGAGCAATGCTTGAGAATCCTTCAACGAACTTCTGGTAATATCCCGCGAGTGTGAGGAAGATTCTGACTTCCTTCACGTTTCTTGGAGCTTGCCATTCAGTGAAGGCTTCAATCTTGGCAGGATAAACACACAATTCTTCTGCCGTTAACACATGACCCAAGAATCCAACTTCATGCAACGAGAATTCACAATTGCTGAATTTGGCATAAGGTTGGTTCTCTTGAACATACTTGCCATACCTGGTTACGAATGTCGTCTTCAGAATATCTTGGGGTCTTATCTTCAACTAGTAGTACCCAGACCTGAGATCGAGTTTGGAGAACACCTTGGCTCCATTCAGCTGATCGAACATGTCTTCATATTGGGGAGTGGGTGCTTGTTCTTTATTGTGACCTCATTGAGAGAACGGTAATCGACATAGAGTCTTATAGTTTTGTCCCTTTTTGACACAAATAGAACATGTGATCCCCATGGACAGGCACTAGGGTGAATAAATCCTTTTGTGAGCTGCTCTGCTAGTTGTTTCTTTAGTTCAGCCAACTTTTCGGATCCGATTCTATAGGGCTTCTTATAGATGGGTCCTACTCCGGGCATTAGCTCAATATTGAACTCAATGTCTCAGTGAGGAGGCATTCTGTGCAGCTCATCAGGAAAGACATCCGGGTATTCACATACCACTCGCACTTGATCCAACTCAATTCCCGACACACAATTAACCTGAGGGGTTTGAGCGGCGGTAGGGTTGGGAACATACTTGACTTCAACTCCTTGGCTATTGGTCATGGTAACAGTCCGCTTGGCGCATTCTAGCAAGCTTATGTGCTTGGTCAACCAATCCATGTCAAGGATCACATCCTAGCCTTGTGACTTCAGGATGATAAGATCTTCTAGGAAGTCTACCCCATTGATATTAATCTCAACTCCCTTACATCCTATCTTGGTCCTTAATACTGCACCCGAGGTTTGTACTATTGATAACCCACAAGTATATGGGATCGCAATAGTTTTCGAGGGTAGAGTATTCAACACAAATTTATAAATTTAACACAAGGGGAGCCAAAGAATATTTTCAGGTATTAGCAGCTGAGTTGTCAATTCAACCACACTTGGAGATTTAGTATCTGCAAGACAGTGATCAGTAGCATAGTAATAGGATAGTTTTGATAGTAGTGGTAACAGTAGCAGTAGTAACGGTAACAATAACAGCAGTAATAGTAACAGTGATAGCAATTTTGTAGCAGTTGTATCAGCAGTAGCAACAGTAGTAACTTAGCAAGAACAATATGTGGAAAAATTGTAGGTGTTCGATCGGTGATATTGCTGTATAATATTCATCATATATCAGTCATAACATAGGGTGACACAAAACTAGCTCTTGTTCATCGATATAATGTAGGCATGTATTCCATAAATAGTTATGTGTTCTTATGGAAAAAAACATCCATGGCATCTTTTGTCCTACGCTCCCACAACAGCGGGGTCCATATGGAAACTAAGGTATATTAAGGCCTCCTTTTAATACAGAACTGAAACAAAGCATTAACACATAGTGAATACATGAACTCCTCATACTACGGTAATCACAGAAAAGAATCCCAATTATGGTCACTTTGGGTTATGCGGATCCTAACACATAGTAGGTGCATATAACTTGCAAGATCATATCAATAACATAGATATAATTGCGAAAACATAAACGGTTCAGATCTGAAATCATGACACTCGGTCCCTAGTGACAAGATTTAAGCATAGGAAACTCATAGCAACATAAATTTCCATACATTGTGGATACTAGGGAGCAAGCCCTAACAAAACTAACTCGATTACATGATGAATCTCATCCAGCACTTCACCGACCAGCAAGCCTACGAAGGGATTACTCACTCCCGGTGGAGAGAATCATGGAATTGTCTATGAAGGAGGGTTGGTGATGACGATGACTGAAGATTCACCTCTCCGGAGCCCCAAGCGGACTCCTGATTTGGCCTCCCCATGAAGAACATGAGGTGGTGGTGGCTCCGTATCATGAAACGCGATGAAACTTCCTCTCCTATTTGTTTATCCAAAAATAGGATTTCATAGCACCGGAATTAGGGTCAGTGGAGCTCCATGGGCCCCACTCAACACCAGGTCGCACCATGGGGGGCTGGCGTGCCCTGGTGCCTAGTGGGCGCATGTGGTCTCCTGTTTGGTGGGTCTTGGTTCTAGTATTTTTCATTTATTGCATAAAAAATCTCCAAAAGTTCTCGTTCCATTTCGATAAATTTTATTTCTGCAGAAAAACAACACCATGGTAGTTCTGCTGAAAATAGCGTTAGTCCGGGTTAGTTTTATTCAAATCATGCAAATTAGAGTCCAAAACAAGAGGAAAAAGGTTAGGAAAAGTTGATACGATGGAGACGTATCAACTCCCCCCGGCTTAAACCATTGCTTGTCCTGAAGCAATTCAATTGACAAACTAAAACTGATAAGGAAAATTTTTTACGAACTCTTTTGTTCTTGTTTACATATACATTCTTAGAGAGCACCCAGGTTTTCAGCATAAATCATGACTAATCATATGGAAAATAACCCTTATAAACTATATTAACTCATATCAATGTCATAATCAACTAGCGAGCAATAATTAGATAACTCACACGCCAACACATGGTTAAAAGAATCATGATATAATATAACAACAATGGTATCTCGCTATCCCTTTACGAGACCGCAAAACATAAATGTAGAGCACCTCCAAAGTTCAAGAAGCGACTATACATTGTAATTCATGGTAGAAGAGATACAGTCATGCTGCGAACAACGAATAACTAGACACAAATCATGAGGATGACAACAATGCTCTTATGTGTGGTGCTTATTTGAGAAGGTGATGACTCAAAGTAAAAATAAAATAACATGAAATAGATAGAAAGTCCCTTCGCAGAAGGAAGGAGGGATTTGCCGTGGTGCCAGAGCTAAAATCAGAGGTAAATTATTTTGGGAGGTACACCCTTACTGTAAACACTACAACCAAGATTTATTGATAACTTCCATGCTAAACAAATTAGTGGCTGTTCCCAAGCAGTAAAAGTAAAGGTTTACTCCCCCTCCACTAGTAAACACACTCCATGGCTAGCCAAATCCATGGGTGCCATCCATACCAACAACAATCTAGGGGGTGTTGTTTAATTATTTGTGCTTTATGATTTCAGGATTGGGAGTCCCTTCTTACTAGCCCCTCTCATGCTAGGACGAGTGAATAAACACTTGGCATGAGAATAACCTGCTTAGCATGGAATATAATGTCCGCCTCCTATCACTCCATGAGTGGTCCAGTCACACAAAATAGAAGTTCAATTGAAGTATTAGAGGTCGCACATGCAAATTTACTTGGAACGGCAGGGTAATACCACATATAGGTAGATATAGTGGACTCATCCGGAATAACTTTGTTTCAAGGATTTTTATGCACTAGCAGTATTCCCGCTTAGTAAAGGCGAGGGCTACCAAATAGGTTGGGAAGAGACCAGCTAGAGAGCGAAGACGGTCATGAACATGCTTTATGAATAATCATCGTTGCATACTAGCATGAGTAGGTTATAATTACAATGAACATAAATATCGTGGAATCCATGTTGGTTTTGATTCAACTACATGCATGAACATGTGCCAAGTCAAGCCAGTCAAACATTCAGAGGAGGATACCATATCAACATACTACATCACAACCATTTTAATGCATGTTGACATCCAAGATAAATCATTATCCACTCCTAGCTACTTAAGCATGGCATGAAAAACTATAATCTCTAATTGTTATTGCAAACATGTTTGGTCATAATACGCTAAATAATGGATACTGGTCTAAACATATTTACAAAAACAGAAACAAGTTGAGTTCATACCCGCTTCTCTCTACCACGGTCACTTCATCAAATATTGTCATTATTGCCGTTCACTTGCACGACCGAACAATATGAAAATAATAATAGTGCAGGAGTGTCATGGACTAAGCTGGAATCTGCAACATTTTCTTCAAAAGGAGAAGGCAAAGTTATATGGGCTCTTTATTAGATCAATAACAATGCATATGAGATCCACTCAACACTTCCATAGTAGTCTTCCCCTTGGATACAACTCAAAGAAGAGAAAGGAAATTCAGAGAAACACACTAAAATATTTTTGGAGTTTTTAGTTTTTCTTGAAGAAAGGAAATTAGAGAAGTGAAAACTAAAATGGGAAAAACTATTTACACGGGAAAACTCCCAACAAGTAAAAGAAGAAAACAGAAATATTTTTGTTTTTTTCAATACTACAAAGAAATTATGCTAGAAAGAAAAACAAAAAGAAGTGAGAAATATTTTTGGATTTTCTGCAAGTTTTTCAAAAACATAAGAAGAAGGCAAGAAATGGATTGTGAAATGCAAGAGAGTGAACACCGGCAACTAGAATATGTAAAAATCAATGTAAAGTCGGTGGAAACACGTACTCCCCCAAGCTTAGGATTTTTGCCTAGCTTGGTAATCTCCACCCGTAGTGGCCGAGGTAATAGTCACTATGGTAACTCATGGAAGCCCTTGGTGCAGCCTCCGCGGCCTGACGGGCAGCCTCCACTGCTGCATTGTACTCATGTGCCTCCCTCTCATAAATTTAATATCTCCCTTTTCCCTCATAATCAAAGAGGGAAGGTGCACACAAAATAACACGCACAATAGATTCCTAATTAAACAATAGTTTTAGTTATAATCACTAGCAGTGGACTTTATGAACTTGTGGTGCTTCATGGCTTCAAAATCTAAATACTGATTAGGAAGAATAGGGTCACTAGACCGTGGTGAAATGCCACACTTCTTAGCTAAGCGAGAGGCATAAATTCCGCCATAAAAATGGCCACTTTCAGAATTGCGTTGTAATGTACGTGGACGATTGCTCCAAGATTATATCATTTAATTCCATTTAACGTAGTATGCAAGAGACTCAAGTCTGGGGCACATAAGGTACTACAATCTTGCTTGCCCACTATGCATTTTCCATTAAAGAGTGCTAGGTAATGAATTGAAGGAAAGTGTATACTATTTATTCTACCTTTAGTCACTCCCCTATCTTCGCCAAATCAAAGACTAGTTAGAAATGTCTCATATTCAGATTTTGGTGGTTCGTCTAGCAAACCCCAATGTGGAATTTTACATGCATTAGAGAAATCATCTAGAGACATGGTGGAGGCATTTTCACAGAGGTTAAAGGAGACTCTGTCTCAAGCATAAAATTTAAATCCCTTAGTGGAAGTTTTGGTAAGATGATAATGTCGTGTGCACTTATCTGCAATGAAGGGTGCGAGCTCATATTATGAATGTATGGCTCAAATTCTTCTTTAATGTCTGCACCCAACATGAAGTCATCACTTGGCCAAAGGCATGATTTGGTGTGGGCTTCTCGCGCCGAGCTTTCACTTGGCTTAGCATAAGACCGTCGTATCGGAGTCTCACTCGATGATGCCTCTGAGTACTTCCTCCTCGAAGAACTCCTCTTGAACCAACTCATTATTCCTACATACAAATTTTTGAAATTTTTTGGGTCACAAAATAAACTTAACAAAATTTCACAAGAATGATATCAACTACTCATAGGGATGCCTAGAGCCTAGAATAAGCATTCAAACTACTTGGAAATTCAAGAATTCAACATGCAAGCTCATCTACAGCAGTACCTAGAGTAGCGTATTACTTCTAAGATAAACCACTACATCAAAAACTAATTGGAGGAGTGGGGGAGTTACATACCAAGGAGCAATCCCCCTAAACAGTTAAAGAAATTGTGTTTCGAGCAAAGAGATCGAAATCCACGGGTTTGAGAGCAAGAAAATGAGAGAGAGAGAGAGAACTACATAGATTTTTTCTGCAGTTAAGAGAGGCAGTGAGCTGAAGGAAACACTAGACACCTGGTCATGTCTGGTGGGAGTGGCACGCCCTGGTGCCTAGTGGGCACCCGGGACATCGCACTGTGATGCTTTGAGTACCATATATTCTCAAATCTTCAGAAAAAATCATGTGAAAATTTCAGGTCATTGGGACAACTTTTATTTTTGGGCAACTTTTATTACGCAGAAAATTCTCAAAACAGGATAGCCATCGCATTTATTGTATTTAAATAAAAATAATAGGAAAAGTAAAGTGGGTACATAGAGTTGTGCCTACTGAATTCATTGGCCTCGTGCCTCTTGAAAATGATACATTAACAAGTTTGATCAAGTCTTATTAACAACCACTTCCAGTTAGCATGATCCCAAAGAATTTTCGGTAAACACTAAGTTACCTTCATAGGGATGTGCATATCCCCAACAACAAGTATCTCATATTTATTTTCGGCAGTAAGTAGAGGTACTTGAAAACTTCAATTGGTGATAGTCGAAGAATATTCTTTGATAAGATTAACACCATTCACTTGAAATTGTTTCCTCAGAAAATGCATTGTATGTTCCTTACCATTGACATGTAAAGTGACCTTGCATTTGTTGCAATAAATAACAGCCCCTGTAGTATTTAGGAAAGTACTACCAATGATAATCGACATGTTTTCGTCGTCGGGAATATCAAGTATAACAAAGTCTGTCAAGATAGTAACATTTGCAACAACAACGGGTACATCCTCAAAAATACCAATAGGTATGGTAATTAATTTGTCAGCCATTTGCAATGAAATTTTAGTAGGTGTGATTTCATCCAAGTTAAGTTTATTATATAAAGAGTAAGGCATAACACTAACACGAGATCCTAGATTACATACAACAATTTTCACATAGTTACTTTTGATGCAACATGGTATAGTTGGTATTTGTGGATCTCCTAATTTTATAGGTACTCCATCCTTAAAATAATAATTAGAAATCATGGTAGAGATTTCAGCTTCAGGTATTTTCCTTTTATTAGTGATGATGCCTTTCATGTATTTATCATAAGGGGCCATATTTAAAATATCAGTTAAGCGAGTACGCAAAAAGATTGGCCTAAGCATTTTAGCAAAGCATTCAAATTCTTCATCATCTTTTTTCTTACTTGGTTTAGGTGGATAAGTCATTGGTTCTTGAACCCATGGATCTCTTTCTTTACCATGCTTTTTAGCAACAAAATCTCTTTTATCATAATGTTTATTCTTAGGTTGTGGGTTATCAAGATCAACAACTTGTTCTATCTCAACATCATTATCTGGTTCTTTATCATTGTGAGGTTGAGCATCTACATGAGCATCATCATTATCATTTTCATTATCACTAGGTGAATGCTCACAACCAGATTGAGTTTGAGCATCAAAGATAGAGATATCATTAGCATTAACAGAAGGTTTTTTTACCACAGGTTAACTAGAAGTATGCAAGGTCCTACCATTTTTCCCTTCCTTATTATTCATATAAGCACTAGGTGCTTCCATATTAATTCTTTGTGAATCTTGATCAGTTATTTTAGGATGACCTTCTGGATATAGTGGATCTTGAGTCATTGTTCCTCCTCTAGTCATTACTCTAACAACATGATCATTCATATTATTATTCATGTCATCAAGTAGCTCACTTTTAGATTTAGCAACTTGTTCCAGTTGATTTTGAACAATAGAAACATGTTTTCCTACACCTCTTACATCATTGGTGATTCTAAATAACAAGTCACTTAAGCGAGCAATCATATCAGAGTTTTGTTTCAATTGTTTCATAACATAGGAGTTGAAATGATCTTGCTTTCTAATATAATTATCAAAGTCATATAAGCATTGACTAGGATGTTTATTGTAAGGGATGTCACCTTCATCAAACTTTAAAAGAGAATTTACCTTCACCACATGTGGTGGTGTTTTGAGACCATGTATTTCTTCGACAGGTGGTAAATTCTTAACATCTATAGCTTTAATGCATTTTCCTTCATACATTTCCTTGCCTCTTTCATAGTTTTAGGAATAAGAAATAATATACCCCTCTTATTTTTGTGGGTTTAGGCAGTGGTTCAGGAAGTTTCCATTCATCATGATTCTTCAATATATCAGTCAATAACTCCTCAGCTTGTTCACCAGTTCGTTCCCTGAAAACACAAGTAGCACAACTATCTAGTTGGTCCCAAGGAGCATCGGTTTGTCCATTATAAAATATATCAAGTATTTCATTTTTCTTAAGAGGATGATCAAGCAAAGCATTATGTACTTGTAGAAGCCACCCCCAAGCTTGTGGGAGACCCTCTTCTATGATTTGCACAAAATTAAATATTTCCTGTAAGGCATCTTGTTTCTTATGAGCAAAAAAATAATTATTAGAGAAGTAATAAATCATAGCTTGGGGACTACACACAACCAGGAGAAAGAGTATTGTACCAAATCTTAGCATCACCCTTTAATGAGAACGGAAATAATTTGAGAATATAGTAGTAGCGAAATTTCTTATCATGAGTAAATAGGGTGGCTATATCATTTAACGTAGTGAGATGTGCCACAACAGTTTCATTTTCATAGACATGAAAAGGATCAGATTCTACCAAAGTAATTATCTTTGGATCAACAGATAATTCATAATCCTTATTGGTAACAAATACATGTGAAGTAGCAAACTTAGGATCATATTTCATTCTAGCATTCAAGGATTTTTCTTTCAACTTACATAGTAGTTTCTTAAGATCTTGCCTATCCTCACAAGCAAGAAAGTCTTTAGCTATTTCTTCATTCGTAACATAACCTTCAGGTATTTCAGGAATTTTACTTCTAGGATAGTCATGTCTAAAAGTATTTCAATATTTCAGTTGCAAAGACTTCATCAGTTTCAATAGTATCCTCAGTTTCAGCATGCTCAATTTCTTTAGCTCTAGCAAGTTGTTCGTCAAGAAATTCACCTAGTGGCACAGTATTATCAAGCAAGGTACTAGCATCATCATAAGCATCATTCATAATAGAGGTAGCATCATCAATAACTTGTGACATATCAGGATTAATAGCAAGTGGTGGTGGTGTTGCAAGTCTATTCAAAATAGAGGGTGAATCAAGTGCAGAGCTAGATGATAGTTCCTTACCTCCCCTCCTCTTCGAGGTAACAATCTTGGTTCTTGTATCTTTCAGATTCTTCATAGTGATCAATAAATAGATATCCCAAGTGACTCAGCAAATATAGCTATGCTACCCGGTAACGGCGCAAAAAAATGTTCTTGATAACTCACAAGTATATGGGATCACAATAATTTTTGAGGGTAGAGTATTCAACCCAAATTTATAGATTCGACACAAGGGGAGCCAAAGAATATTTGCAGGTATTAGAAGCTGAGTTGTCAATTCAACCATACTTGGAGATTTAGCGTGTGCAGCCAAGTGATCAGTAGCACAGTAATATGATAGTTTTGATAGGAGTGGTAAAAGTAGCAGCAGTAATGGTAACAGTAGGAGCGATAACGGTAATCGTGATAGCAGTTTTGTAGCAGTTATATCAATAGTAGTAACAATAGTAACTTAGCAAGAACAATATATGGAAATATCGTAGGCACTGGATTGGTGATGTTGTTGGATAATATTCATCATATATCAGTCATAACATAGGGTGACACGGAACTAGCTCCCGTTCACCGATATAATGTAGGCATGTATTCCGTAAATAGTCATACGAGCTTATGGAAAAAAACTTGCATGCCATCTTTTGTCCTACACTCCCATGGTAGTGGAGTCCATAAGGAAACTAAGGGATATTAAGGCCTCGTTTTAATAGAGAATCCAAACAAAGCACTAACACATAGTGATTACATGAACTTGTCATACTATAGTAATCACCGGAAAGAATCCCAATTATTATCACTTTGGGGTATGCGGATCCTAACACATAGTAGGTGCATATAACTTACAAGATCGGATCAAGAACATAGATATAATGGTGAAAACATAAACGATTTAGATCTGAAATCATGGCACTGAGGACCTAGTGACAAGCTTTAAGCATAGCAAAGCCATAGTAACATCAATCTCCGAACATAGTGGATACTAG
Source organism: Hordeum vulgare subsp. vulgare (assembly GCF_904849725.1). Classification (NCBI taxonomy): domain Eukaryota; kingdom Viridiplantae; phylum Streptophyta; class Magnoliopsida; order Poales; family Poaceae; genus Hordeum; species Hordeum vulgare. Next base: position 168,605,773 of record NC_058522.1, read on the forward strand.
GGATCAAGCCCTAACAAAATTAACTTGATTACATGAAAAATTAATCCAGCTCTTCATTTACCAGAAAGCCTACAAATGGATTATGCACTCCCGCTGGAGAGCATCATGGAATTGGCGATGGAGGGTTGGTGATGATGAGGACTGAAGACCCCCTCTCCGGAGCCCCAAACGGACTCCATATTTGACCTCCCGATGAAGAAGAGAAGGCGGCGGCGGCTCCGTATTGTGAAACACAATGACACTTCCTCTCCTATTTTTTCTCTAAAAATAGGATTTTATAGCGCTCGAATTAGAGTCAACGGAGCCCCGTGGGCCCCACTAGACACCACGTCGCGCTAGGGGGGCTGGCGCACCCTCGTACCTAGTGGACACGTGGGGCCTCCCCTCTGGTGGGTCTTGGTTCCAATATTTTTTATTTATTCCATAAAAAATCTCCAAAAAGTTTTGTTCCATTCCAAGAAATTTTATTTCCGCACAAAAACAACACCATGGTAGTTCCGCTGAAAACAACGTCAGTCCGGGTTAGTTTTATTCAAATCATGCAAATTTGAGTCCAAAACAAGAGCAAAGGTGTTAGGAAAAGTAGATACAATGGAAATGTATCAACCATCATATGACTACCTAGAGGTGTAGGCTTCATACCACTCTCTAGTGCAAATTTTGGGTAAGAAAGAATGTGCAGCACCACAATCAAACAGATTTGTTGCTGGGGTTGAGTTGACAATGAACGTACCTAGTATAACATCCAGGTCTTCTTGGGCTTCCTTAGAAGTGACGTGATTCACATGACCCTTGCCATTGTTGAGCTGGTTGCGGGGAGCTTGGTTCCTGGATGGCGCTCCACGACCTTATTCTTGATTTGGCGCATTGGGGAACGGTGCATCTGGCTTCTTGTTGGGGAACTTCTTTGATATGTGTCCAGGCTGACCACACCCAAAGCACATGACCTGCCCGAAGTTTTTGGCCTTGCCACCATTGTTGTTGTTGGAGTTGTTGTATGTCGGCCTGGGGTTGACGTACTGCGGAGGCTGGTAGCTCACACGAGGTGCAGGAATCCTGGCGTGCTAAGGCTCATAGTTGGGCTTCACTGAGGCTGGTTGCCAGGGGCGAGCCTTCTCGTTACTGTTACCGCCCTTGCTGATCATCTTGCGCTTGCGACTGTCTTTTATGGCACGATGCTTGTATTCAAGCATGAGGGCCTTGTTCACCAGCTTGAAGAAAGTCTGGCAGTCACAGACAATGAGTTCTATCTTAGCTGAGGTAGTACTGACATCTTCAGGTGCATACCTTGATAGGAGGTTGAACTTTTGCATGTACTTTTTGAAATAGCTACTTCCTTAATTCAACGCTCGAAATTACTGCTTCTTGATATACATAATCCCACAAGGAATGTGGATCGTGCGAAATCCTTGCTTGAAATCATCCCAGGTGATCGCACGGTCGCTTTGCATGACCTTGAATCCATCCCACCAAGCTCTTGCAATACCTCCGAGGTAGTGGGAGGCATAGAGAACCTTCTCATGATCCTTATTGCAGTTGACCAATGCAAGGAGGTCCTCGATGGTGCAGATCCAGTCATTAGTATCGAGAGGTTCCCCAGTCTCGGCGAAGGTTGGGGCCGAAATCCGCAAGAACTCCGACAGAGTGCAATAACCGTTGTCATTCCAGCCTTGTTGCTGGTTGTTTACAAGCACTTGAGCCATCTTCTGGATAGCGGCAAAGTTGTCTTGGCGTTCCTCGCGGAGAACTTGGAGAAACTTAGCTATGGTCATGCTCTCCGGTGGAGGTGGTGGCGGGGGAATGTTGCCTTGTGGTTGCTCCTAGTGATCCCCAGCTTGAGCAGACCCACCAGCCTTCGGCTGATGGCTAGAGTTGCCGGTGCTCGGGCTGCCAGAAGTGCTGGTGCGGGTTGCAGTCACCATCCTCTCTGGAGAAGCTAAGTCAAACAACTAGAATAGGTAAGAGGGAAAAGCAACAAGACAAAAGCACGCCTAAGGGGATTGGTGTAGTGCAAGCATGATAAAATAAAGGTCGAAAGACTAAACACATAACATTAAGAAAAGATAGGAGATGCAGTCGCTTACATGTTTCCTAAGGCAAAAACGCAACTTGCATCCATACACAAACAACAACAAAAAACATGCACACATGGTTTCATATGAACCACTAGAGGGACTCGACTTCGCATGAGGGATACATGACTTTTCCTATCCTAGGTGGTTGTTGGACTCAAGTGGTGGAGTTCTCGGTCTCATACTCACGCTCCTTAGGGTCTTCTTCCTAGTCATCATCAGTACGGGCATCATCTCCGGTCAAGGGGTTTGGAGGGCGAGGAGGTACATCCCTACGACGCTTTGCCGGTGGGTCGGTGAAGAGTGCACAATTATCCTTCGCACTCATGCGATGATGACGTGTGGGTGCATCTCTAGTTGGGGGAACTCCTCCTCTCTAAGTGCTAGCAGGTCGTCCCTCGGGGGCTCCATCCTTCTTGATCCCGTCTCGCTTCGTCTTGGCTAGTCGAATTAGCTCACGGGTGTGGTGAAGTTCCTTGCGGAGCTTCACAGACTCCTTAACCAGGTTGTGAGCCACACTGTTAGCAGAGAGGATGAAGTAGGTCTGTAATGTGAGTGGTGTTCCATCCTCCTTGGATGGGAAGAACGTCCAACTCTCGTCAATATCGTCCTTCCTGAAAGGAAAGTGGCGAATAGCCGGCTCGTCAGCCATCTCTAAGATGATGTATCGAAGGTGGACGAGTGCCTTCCGTGTAGTTGTATCGACTGCTAACGTCAGTGTCTCCATCAGTGGTCCTTCAAATAACCAACTCGTCGGGGAGTCGTTTGCCTTCACGATCACATCAACGTGTTACTCCTTCATGGTGGCATCGACCCAGTGCTCGTGGTAGAGGAAAACAAGTGATCAACAAAACTAGAACTTCTCCAAGCTATCCTCAAGGAGTAGGGGAAAGCCGGATGCTAGGAGGTCTTCGGGTACGACGGCCATCAACAAGGTTTAAGGGGAGGGGTGTCATTAAAGTTTTTAAAATAGAGTGGAAGAGGTAAGAAGTGTAGAAACTCCTAAGTATAGATGCTAGGTACAATTTTTGAAAGGGGTTTTATCCTAACCGACGTCCATGCTAAGTATGGCTTCCTACAGTCAGCATGGCTCTAATACCAGCTCTGTAGGGACCCCGACTCATAAGTCGTGATCACCAAATGCACTTGTGTAGTGGTCCCAGAGATCAATGCTCATTGAACACACATAATCTGAATAATATAAGTCTTACATCCATACATATCGTCTGATACAAATAAATACCATGGAGATCAAGTCTTACATAGATAGGGCCTCTAAGGGCAACACACCAAACTTATCTAGCATCAAAATTCTTGAACGAAAGCGTGAACCCATGTCATCTGCCTTAACCCTACATGCATTCTGACTGGGAGGCGTCGTAGTTCGCATGTCCGTTTCCAGTGAACTCTTCGTCATACTCATGTTCTTCTATGCAGAGCCAGATAGATAAATTGTGGCAAGCCAATGAGTACTTTGAGTGTACTTACAAGCAACCCATGTTTGGAACAAGGTAATGACAATGCATGATATATCACTAACAGGTAAGTTGTAGAAAGCTAATTTGAAGTGCAATGACACGGTCGATATCTTATGAAGGTATGCATCATGAGGTGGTTGATGTCCATATGAACAAGTGACATATCAGTATAAACAGGGGTAGAACATCCCATGTTCCGTCATCATGTCAAGTCATTTAACTTGCCTGAAATATCATTCTTCTCACATCACACACACACATAGTATTGTAACAATGGACGTAGCTCAAGACCGGTCATCCAACTATCCTTGACCGTGGACACGACTATTCGAATAGTTTTACACTCTCCAGAGGTTGCACACTTTACCCACAAGACTCAGGAAACTTCCGTGTCAATCCACGACTCGTGGTTTTTTCCATACCCGAGTTAAGTACCCGAACAATGCCTTCCCATGACGATACTAACCAAGAGTTCACTTGTTGGGGCCATCCCTTGTGATGTACATCAATAGTATCATCCACGAGGGAACACAATGGTGTGCCCAGTGTCTATGAAAACAACCCATGGTAGTCCTTTCTAGTAGGACCCCGTATCGAGAATGACCACGTCACTCTTGCCACTAGTAATGTGGGATCTCAGCTAGTACCGATCATAGTAATCAATAAAGCCCCATCCCGTAAGAGGTATCGTGGTCGTACATGTAAGGTTGGAGTAATGGTCGCAACTTAAACCAACATGTTTTTGGAAACAACACAAGCACTTGCCTCGGTACCCCACTTCTTTCTCAAGTTGGTTACCTAGATGAACACCATCTCCCTCGGGCATTAGTGGCACCGAACGTTGTTTTCGAAAGGTCTTTGAAATCATTTTTTTGACACCATGCATGTTTCCCATCCCATTTGAGTATCAACTACTTTAGCATCCTATCTACTTTCCAGCCGCACAACCCTCATAGGATGGTAGCGTCATGCTAAATGCAAGTACCAATGAGGAAATATCGAAGACAACCCACCAAGGGGGTCACCGATTCAACATGATTCAGATGAAACGAAAAAACTGCCATATGAAATGCATAAACTGGTTTCATAGTCATGGTCAAAGGGTTGCTTTCCCGGCTCAACAAAGTCCCCGGGGTCTTCAAATCCTTCTTGTCCAAGCTCTTCGCCAACCACGAAATCTACTCGTCGCAATATAATGGGCAAAAAAAGGGCCACAACAAAAACATGGAAAATATAACACTCAGAATAATGCCAACTTATTTTTGTGAAATACTGGGGTGAGTATTAGTATTGTAAAAATTACTAGGTTTTAGTTTAGAGGTATGAAAAGTGGTGAAAGGCAATTTAACACAGAGTTAAAATACTTTAGGCAAGGATTTTTTATAACATAGTGTATAAAAATTTCTCCAAAAATAACACAAGTGGAATAATCAAATCGGTTGCAATATTACAAGATTTTTGGTGGTGAAATATTTAGATGTGGACAAATATTTAATTGTGTGGAATATTTGCAAATGTCAGAAAATGGAAAACGAAAAAGGCTATTGTGCCTACTCGGCAAGAACAACCAGCTGAGCCAGGCCCAACCTGCTAGGCTGGCCCAGGCGGGGGACAATGTGCGTGCACCGTCAGGTTTCAAACTTGACGGGCAGGGCCTAGTGGCAGCACGCGTGCGAGAGAGAGAGAGAGAGAGAGAGAGAGAGAGAGAGAGAGATGCGGGAGGGGCGAGAGGCTAATGGACGGGCACCTCTGTTAGGGTCGTCGTCAACCCGTGGTCAGTGAGGATGGCGAGCTGACTGGCATCGACTGGGAAACAACAAGGTGTGAGAGGATGGAAATGGAACTAGGGTGATGCGACCGAATAGGAGGAGGTGGAATTGGTCACTCTGGTGCCCTGGGTCGCGACGAGGAGGAGGCTGTGTCAGAGGGGCTCGGGAGGTGCTTGCTTGATACTTGGGATCCGTGTTGGGTTTTCCGTGAAGAGGAACGGGTTATCACAGCACAATGCGGGTAAGTATTTCCCTTAGTTATGAAACCAAGGTTTATCAAACCAATAGGAATATCAACCACAACCGTCTTTAGCAGCTGCACACAAAAGAACAAACAACTTGCACCCAATGCGGGCAAGAGGGTTGTCAATCCTGTTGTTCTTGTTATTTGCAAGTGAGTGAGGTGTATAGATAATTGTAGCTAGCAAGATATAATAAAAACAAATAAATGGCAGCAAGGTATTGAAGGTTTTTTTATATATGTTGTGAATAGACCCAGGGGCTATAGTTTTCCCTAATGGCTTCTCTGATGAAAAATGGCATATGATGGGTAAACAAATTACTATTAGGAAATTGACAAAAAAGCGGATAGTTATGCGATATTCATGGCAATGATCATGTTTATATAGGCGTCACGTCCATAAACAAATAGGCCAACTCCTGTATGCACCTATTACTTTTACTCCACTTATCAACCGCTCTCCAGCATGCATCTAGAGTATTAAGTAAAACATAGTAATGCATGGAGAAAAATGACATGATGTAGACAAAGTAAACTCAAGCAATATAAATAAACCCCATCATTTTATCCTTAGTGTGCGCAACACAAAGACGCATCTTGTCCCGTTCTGTCGCTAGGATAGAGAAATTCGCCACGTTGAACCTACTACAACACACCTCTCTCACCCAAGAAATATTGATCTAGTTGGCCAAACTATTTCAATAGATCACAGAGAATTATGAAGCTATCATAACCATGCACATAAGAATCATTTAAGTATTCATAGGAGACTCAAATATATATCATGAATAATCTGAACATAAACCCATGATTCATCGGATCCCAACAAACGCACAACACAAAAGGAATTACATCATGTTGATCAAAGTGAAGATGTGATGATCATTGTATTGAAGATCAAGTGAGAGAGATTGCGATCTAGGTACTGGCCATGGACCCATAGGTGTGTGGTGAACTACTCACACACCATCTTGATTGTAGCAAGGTTGATGAAGAGGCCCTCCATGGTCGATCCCCCTCCAGCAAGGTGCCGGAACGGAGCTCCAGATGGCCTCACATCGGAACTGAGACTTATGGCGGCTAAAAAGTGTTTCGGGACTCCTTCTAGTGTTTCTAGGGTAAAAGAGAATTTATAAGCCAGAGAAGGGACTCGTGATGGTCACGAGGGAGGCACAAGCCATTACGGCAGGACCCCCCCAGACCGCGCCCTATTGGCTTGTGGGCCCCTCGTGTGGCCTCCAACTTTCTTGTGATACTCCTCGGTCTTCTTTTGGTCGACAAAGGTCACTACAAACTTTCTGGTCAATTGGATTTTGTTTGGTATGGAAACCTGAAAAGTGAAGAACATGCAGAAAACAACAACTAGCACCGAGCAGTGGGTCAATAGGTTAGTTCTCAAAAATAATATAAATTGGTAAATAAATACCCCAAAAGAATTCTAAAATGATAATATAGCAACATGGAACAATCAACAATTATAGATACATTGGAGACGTATCAAGCATCCCCAAGCTTAATTCCTGCTCGTCCTCAAGTAGGTAAATGATAAAAACAGAATTTTTGATGTGTCATGCTATCCATGTTATAACTTTATGCATGTATGCTCAATGAGAAACGATGAATTAACAAATATTAACACAAGAATACTTATTGGTATAAGCAGAAAAATCATTAATCTTTCAAAGTATATGATCCTTAAAGATTGTTTTACCACATTCATATTATTATATTAGCAAGGCATGGCTCCATCTTCACCACATCAATACAAATGTCAAGCACCACAGTGTCCAAGTCACGCAATTGTACCGTACTCTTTTAATATGCATCAACTTTTTATTCTTCATGCAATACAAGAGGCTGAACCATTGGAAATAACATAAAGGTGGAATAGAATATGGTGGTAGGTTTCAAAGGAGTTAAAGTGGAGAAGATAGTCTCACATCAACTAGGCATACCAACGGGCTATGGAGATGCGCGTCGATAGATATCGATGCAAGGAGTAGGGATTGCCATATAAATGATGCACTCGAGCTATAAATGTATGAAAGATCCACTGAAGCTAAGTCGGATGTGCATCCAACTTGCTTTTTCATGAATACCTCGGACATTTGAGAAAGCCCATCATCGGAATATACAAGCCAAGTTTATGAAAAATTGACTACAATATACTAGTCATGTAAAGTGATGATGGCATTTGCATGTCAATATATCTTGGAACGGCTATGGAAATGCCATGATAGGTAGGTATGGTGGCTGTTTTGAGGAGGATATAAAAAGGTTTCTGTGCAATAGAGCATGTCCTTTCATGGGGTTTGGATGCACCGGCGAAAGTTTCACCAATCCTTAAGGTGAGAACGGGCGATGCACGGTTCCAAAGAGGCTTGCTAATATGAGGAGGTGTTATTGCATGTTTCCATGGGGTCACATGAGTCATGAAAAACTCATGTCCTTATTGCAAAGTTTTATTAGTTTTATCACAAATCAAAGTACTACTCGCAAGCCTTGAGGGAAAGGTTTGGTAGGAATTAACCATCGCGCGACTCCGACTCAAATCAACACTAGGATTTCAAAGAGAAATAGAAATGCTCACACATCGCCATGCCCTTCTAATTTTCTGTATGAACAAGAAGTTTATCGTCTCTTAATATGTACACATGTCTGAATTAATAATAATGCACTCACAACTTTTTCATATCACCACATCAATATTATTAACCCACAATTTCTCTATATATGCTAGATGATGGTTTTAATTATCACTCATTGAATACCCATTATTTTTTATCTAGTCTTATGACCCATGCTAATTACCAACACTATTTATCTAACTCTCAAAAAAATATAATTGAAGAACGAGAGCATAATATTTCTATAAAATCTACAGGCCACCTTGCTCAAAAAGATATAATTGAAATACTAGAGCAACTGCTAAGCTCAAAGATATAAGTGAAGCACATAGAGTTTTCTAACAAACCATGATGGTATGGTATCCCTCTCAAATAGGTGTGTCCAAAAAACGATGGTTGTGGCAAACTGAAAGTAAAATCAAACAAAATCAAACAACGCTCCAAGAAAAACTTATATCATGTGATGAATAAAAATATAGCTCCAAGTGACATACCGATGGATTGAGACGAAAAGAGGGGATGCCATGCCTTCCAGGGCATCCCCAATCTTAGATGCTTGAACCTTCCTAGAATATTACCTTGGGGTACCTTTTGAGTCCCCAATCTTAGGCTTTTGCTACTCCTCAAACATTTGTCCATCGGGATAATACCCAAAACTTGAAAACTTCAATCACATAAAACTGAACAAAACTTCATGAGACCCGTTAGTATAAGCAACATATGAAATACTTACAGGTGCTGTTATAAGTTGATTCTTATTTTATTTTATCATAGGGTACTGTATTCTAAATTCTCCATGGCTTATACCCCCCGATACAATCCATAGCATCATCAAAACAAGAAAACTACGCAAGCAAATACATAATCTATTCGAAACAGAATAGCCTGTAGTAATATGTAATGAACCTATACTTCTGTAACTCCATCAATTCTGAAAAATTAGGAACAACTTAGGAATATGTATAGAAATACTGTAAAAAATTCATCTTAAAAAGGCGTTCCAGTAAAATTAGAGAAATTCTACACTGGATGTCAAAGTTTTTGTTTTTGCACCGTATCAATTCTACTCCTCATGCAAATAATCCCAAAGGCTTTACTTGGAAAAAACACTAATTAAAACATAAAAACACAATCATTACAGAGGCAATAATCAAGTTATCACAACAAACAGAAAGTAAAAAAATCAAAAAATAAAGATAACGATTGGGTTGCCTCCCAACAAGCGCTATTGTTTTATGTCCCTAGCTAGGCATATTGCATAGTTTCAAGTGTTGTTATCTGTGTCATCAAGCTCATTAATAATACAACCATGGATAATTGGAACAAGAGGAGGCTTAAGAATAGGATCATGTACCAGCTCTATGAAGCTGGGGTGAACACTAATCATTTTGAGATATTCGTTTCTTTTGGTAGGAGGTGTACTAATGCTCTTAGGAATGTATATGAACTTGGGACTTCTGTTTAGAGAAGTACTAGCAATAGTTTTAGATGGAGTGAAGGTGGACCTCAGTTTGTGAATCACCTCCTTCATTTTATTAATTCTACTCAAACCTTGTTCTACCATTTCATCAATGATAGTATCCTTTTCCTTTAAAGTTTTCAAAGACACTCATACACGCTACCCAAGTTGGGTGATATGGTTAGATAATTTTATTAATCTAACTCCTCAATTGGTTTATGAGTAATCATTTTTCTTTCAATAGCATCAAGCCTTTGCATAACATTCTTCCAAGGTTAAATTGGTCTCATTAACGATAATGGGTGGTGTTCCAACAAGATATTCAATGGCATTATAGGCATCCAGAGTGTGACACATTAAGAAGTTCCCACCGATGATGGTGTCAAGGACAAACCTATACCAAGTTGTCACACCAACATAAAAATTATGGAGCAAGGTAGTAGTGGATAGCTTATGAGTTGCTTTATTTTGAGCATAGAAAGTCCTATACCATGCATCTTTCAAACTTTCTCCTCCCCTATGCTTAAAATGGACAACATCATTATTGGGAGTAACGCGAACAAAGGAAGAACTAGCCATGACTTCAACCAAGAAGACTAGTAACAAGCAAAGACAAATATTTTTGTATTTTTATTTTTTATGAGACAAACTAAATATACCAGAAAACAAAAAGAGGAACAAGTGAACGGAAATTTATGTGGAGTTACTTGGTAGTTGGTGATGATATTCCCTGGCAACGACGCCAGAAATCCTGCCTAATACTTGTGTTCTGCGTTGTGTTTTCAGTGAAGCGGAATGGGTTATCGCAACACAATGTGGGTGAGTATTTCCCTCAGTTAGAAATCCAAGGTTTATACCAATAGGAATATCAACCACAACCGTCTTTAGTGGCTACACACAAAAGAACAAACAACTTGCACCCAACGCAGGCAAGAGGGTTGTCAATCCTCTTGTTCTTGTTATTCGCAAGTGAGTGAGGTATGTAGATAATTGCAGATAGGAAGATAAATTAAAAAAAAATGGAAGCAAGGTATTGAAGGTTTTTTATATATGTTGTGAATAGACCCCGGGGCCATCGTTTTCCCTAATGGCATCTCTCATGAAAAATAGCATACGGTGGGTAAAGAAATTTCTGTTTGGAAATTGACAGAAAAGAGGATGGTTATGCGATATTCACGGCAATGATCATGTGCATAGGCATCACCTCCATAAAAATAGGTCGACTCCTGCCTGTACCTATTACTATTACTCCACTCATCGACCTCTATCCGGCATACATCTAGAGTATTGAGTAAAACGGAGTAATGCATGGAGAAAAATGACATGAAGTAGACATAGTACACTCAAGCAATACGAATAAAACCCATTAGTTTATCCTTAGTAGCAGCGACCCAAAGACACATCTTGTCCCGTTCTCTCACTGGGATATAGAAATTCGCCAGGCTGAACCTACTACAATGCACCTCTCTGACCAAAGAAATATCGATCTAGTTGGCCAAACTATTTCAATAAGTATGCACATAAAAATCATATAAGTATTCAGAGGAGACTCAAATATTGATCATGAATAATCTGAACATAGACCCACAATTCATCGGATCGCAACAAATGCACCACACAAAAGGAATTACATCATGTGGATCAAAGCGAAGATGCGACGATCATTGTATTGAAAATCAAGAGAGAGCCTCCCATCGAATGCCCTCTGATAGGGTGCCGGAACGTATCTCCAGATGGCCTCCCATCGAAATAGAGACTCACGACAGCGTAAAAAGTGTTTCGAGACTCCTTCTATTTTCTAGGGTAAAGGAGAATTTATAAGCATGAGAACAAAGTCGGGAAGGCCACGAGGGAGGCAAAAGCCATCCAAGCACGCCCCCCAAGTCGCACCCTATTGGCCTGTGGGCCCCTTGGGAATCCTCCAGCCTTCTTCTGATACTCATCGGTCTTCTTTTGGTCTAGAAAAAATCACCAGAAGCTTTCACATCAATTGGACTTCGTTTGGTATAGAAAACCTGAAAAGTGAAAACATGCAGAAAACAACAACTTGCACTAGACACTTGGTCAATAGGTTAGTGCTAAAAAATATTACAAATTGGTAAATAAATACAACAAAAGTATTATAAAATTATAATATATCAGCATGGAACAATAAAAAATTATACATACGTTGGAGACGTATCATTGCTCCGGTCGCCTCCAATCGTAACCTACCCGGGAAGAGGTGGAATGGCATGATGACGTCAAGGGAGGACCGTTGGAAGAAGAACGATTGCTGGAGAGGGGCTATACCCAGAGATCGATGGTGAACCGACACGGCGGAGCTCCAGTCGATCCCGAGCATAGGGAGATCGATGGGAGCCTTGGGTGGTTCTCGGGGAGGGCTTATATAGCCAGGGGATGAGCTCACCATTGACCCATGTGCCGGTGAGGTTGGAGACGAGGCTGTAGGTCGCAAGAGTGGGAAAGGCTGTGTCACACCCTTGGTTTGTACCACTTTGCCACATTATGTTGTGCAAAACTTGGAAGCAATTAAAACTTTTTGAGTGCTTTTGATGATTGATTTGATTGCAACATGCTTGTATGATTGATTGTGTTTTAAGTCACCAAAATTATTATTCTCTCTAAAACTCCTCTTCTTGACCCCAAACCCTTTCCCAATGACCATGCCATGTTTATAGGACCAGAAACTATTTCTATACAATATTATTTCAACAAAAGGGCATTTATTGATTTTAAGGTTTCAAAACCCTTGAGTTGGGATTTGTACTACAAGTCCTCAATTTAGGAGGGATGTTTTACCACATAGATTTTATTTGGACTCTATTTTCAAAAACACTACTTAAAACCACAAAATAATTATTTTAAAGGTTATTTCCCTATGTTATATAAATACCTTTTTTGGGGCTAGAAATGATCTTTTGTGGGTAAAAATTATTTTCTTGCTTTAAAAATATTTGAGAAGATTTAGGGAAACTAAGTGGACATATATTTTCCATACATATGAGTTTCAACACATGGTCATGTTCAAAATATTGGACAAAACCCCTCAAAACCCTTCCTACCTATTTCGATTTTGAAATATTTCCATAGGAAATATTCTCAATATTTCTGAAAATATTCTAGAAAGTCACACATGATGTATGTGGTGGCCCTGCAAAATTTGATATCAATCCAAGTTGATTTGGTTCACCTAAGAACCCCAAAACCCTCCCTGTCCAAAACCAAACTTGACCAACTTTACATTGCCAAGTTTATCCAATTGATCCGAAATTTTACACAGGTGATCTAGACCCCAAATAAGGATGTTACACCAAGTTGTACATTAGTGGGAGTTGATTTGGTTACCAAAGTCAACAGGAATCTGCTTCTATTTATTTTTGGGGATTTTCATGATTACACTGCCAACTTTGTTCAAATGAGCTGAAACTTGGTGAACACTCTTTTTTACCAGAATTCAATCGTGTTAGCTTTGACAACAAGAGGATAAAGGTAGCTTGCCCAAACAATCATCAAACGCCTTCTCGTAGTTTGGTAAAGTTGCTGCTTTCACCCCTTTTCCTCATCCCATTCACTTCAAACTTTTACCACATGCCCATAGTATCACCTTCTAACCGCAACAAATTTTCCACGACCACAACTCCATTATTGTTGGGGTAAAGCCCCCATTTCTCCTCCGGGACAACAGGATTCCTTCTCTCTCTCCACTCCTCTCCCTCCGTTTTGAGCCTCCAGAGCATCCAATGCCCTTCCCAATTTGTTTAATCCCCCTAGAATCCCTGGACATGCTTGGACGCGCAAAAGTCATTCTTGACGTGTTGTGGCATGCAATTCTGGCACTCTGGAGTGCGCTACATTGCCAAGCCGCATTGTAGCCGCCCTCTGCCCGGCGGTCCCGACCACCTCGAGCCCTTCCCTCGCGCTAGTCGAGGTGCCTTGGTGTCCTCAACACGCCGGACTGTCAGTCCCCTCCCTCCCTCTCCAGCAGCTCCTCGCACGTGCGCCGCGACCGCTCTTCCCGGCCAACCATGCCCCCACATGCGTGAGCTGCCCCGCTCTCCCGTTTTCTCTCCCCTCGCCCTAGACCGACCCCAGGAACACCCTAGTTGCCTCCACTCGAACCTCGTGCCCACTGTCCCCAGCCATGGCTTCGTCGGTGCAACAGCGCACCATGGACCATGGGCCGCCTATATAATGCCACGCCAAGTCACTCTCTCCCCTCTGTCCGCTCTCTCCTCCAGCCAATCGACCCCAATCCTCCTATTTCCCCTCCCTGAGCCCAGTGCTCGGGATCGAGCTCGACGTCGCCGCTTCAGATCATCGTCAATATCACGGTAGGGTGGTGCTCCGGCCCTTCTATCTCTCTCACTGAAACCACAACTTTTCACTGATGCATCTCCCCCTCTTCCTCGTTCTTTTCGCTATAGGAAACGCCTCCAGGGACCACCTCCCGAAGTGCCTCCTCCATGGGACATCCCGCCGGTGACACACTGCATCTCTGACCACCCTTCGACCTCCACCCGTATGGCGGGACCTCCCTGAATCCATCGCCATTGCTAGCTCACCCTGCCATCCCCGGAATCGTCGTCGGTGAGCACCGCGACGTCTTTGGACAGAGGTTGACAACGACCTACCAACAGGGCCCGGTTCTTAGCCTCTGCCCAGCCTTTCCTTGCTCCCGCCTCCCCCTCTGTGTCGCTGGCCACTCGGCCCCGTGCGTCAAGTTCAATCATGACGGCGCATGCACCGCACCTCGCCTTGGCTGGCTTCGCTAGATGGGTCGGTTTGGCCAGCACCCTTTGGCCGAGGAGGCACAAAGCCATTTTTCTCTGTTTGGAAAAAATTCCACAGAAACAAATATTCATCCAAATCCAATTATTCTTCCACCACAAATCTTGTAATATTGTGTAGTATTTAATAATGCCACTTGTGTAACTTTTACAAAAACTTTAATACACTAGTTTATTTGAAAACCTAGTTTTAAACATTTTTACCTTCTGTTAAAATGTTTTCTCAACTTTTTATATTTCAAAAATAAGATCCAGCTATTTTTACAAAACCTACACTCACCATAGTATTTTACGAAAATAGATTGACATTTTTCTATGTAAATTATTTTCCCTATTTTTGTGGTTTTCTTATTCTGCCCGTTAATATAGCGATGATGGATTGCGTTGTTGATGAGGGATTTGGACTAGAAGTCTTTGAAGACCCCGAAGACTTTGTTGAGAAAGTCAATGAGCCCTTTGACCATCTCTAAGAATTCATTTATTTTGCATGCCATATAGCACTATATTCTCTTGTATTTGATTCATGATGATTTGATGACCCCTCGTTGATGCTTGCACTTGAGAATGACCCTAGCACCTATGAGGGTTGTGTGGGTGGGAAGTAGTTAGGTTGCTAGTAGCTGCTACACAAATGGGATGGGACTATGCATGGTGGCAAAGAAAGAAATGTTTCCAAAGGATTTCAAAAAACCCGTTGGGTGCCACTAATTCCCAAGGGAGATGGTGTTGAGATAGGTGACCACTTGGGAAAGAAGTGGTGTACCGAGAAAAGTTTTGTGTGTGTGGTTTCGGAAAAGGGATTAGATTTAAGAATTGTCAACCATCCCAAGCTTACATGTGCGATCAAAATACCCCTTATGGGACGGGGATTTGTTGATTACCTTGGCTGATGCTAGCGGAGAGCCCGCATTACTAGTGGCGAGTGTGGCGTGATCACTCCCAAAATGGGGTTGCGACGGGTAGGGCGACCATGAGCTGTTTTCATAGGCACCGGGCACACTGTTGGTCCCTTCATGGATGGTATGATCTAGAGCAAGGCTAGTATGATGTACATCATGAGGGCTGGGTACCAATCGAGTGGACTCTTTGTTTAGTGTCGCCGGGGGAAAGGCATTGTTCGGGCGATTACCTCAGGTATATAATATACCACGAGTCGTGGATGGCACGGAAACTCCCCGAGTCTTGTTGGTACAGCACGCAACCTCTGCAGAGTGTAAAACTATTCGAATAGCCATGTCCATGGTCAAGGGACAGTTGGGTGGTGCTGCTTAAACTACATCCATATGCTTTTGCATAAACCAAGTGTGCGCGTGTGAAAAAGGTAATGGTGTGAGAAAGATGATGTTGAGCTATGTCAAATGACTTGGTATGGCAAACGATCGTGGGACATTCAACCCCTGCTTATGTTGATAAATGTAACCGGTTCATATGGATATCTGCGACATGTTGATGCATTCTTTTACAAGATTGATCATGTCAATACATGCAAAATTAGCTTTCCCAAACTCACCTACTTAGTGCTATATCATGCATTGTTATTGCCTTTTTCCTCATCATGGGTTCTTTGCAAGTAAATTCAAAGTACTCATTGGCTTGCCACTCGTTATTTTGTTGGCCAGGCATGGAAGAGCAGGAATATGGAGAATAGTTTGTTGAAGACGAACACACGAACTAGGGCGCTTCCCAGTCAGAATGCGTGTAGGTTTAAGGCATATGGCTCGGGTTCACGCTTTCAATCAAGATTTCCGCTACTAGTTATGTTTGGTATGTCGTCCTTTGAAACCCTATCTATGTAAGACTTGACCTTAATGGTCTCTATTTGTATCAAACGTTATGTATGGATGTAAGACTCTTGTTATTCAGCTTCTGTGTGTTCAGTGAGCATTGATCTTTGGGATCATGGTACACGTGCATTCAATGATCATGACTTATAAGTCCGGGTCACCATAGAGCTGGTATCAGAGCCATCCTGAGTGTAGGAAGCCTTTGTTAGGATGGACATCAGATAGGATGAACCCTTTCCAAAACTATACCTAGTGTCTATACTTAGGAGTTTCAACATCTCTTACCTCTTGCACTCTACTTTTAAAAGCAATACTGACACCCTCCCGTTGAACCTTGTAGATGGCCGTCGTACCCGGAAACCTCCCAGCATACGGATTTCCCCTCCTCCTTGAGGACAGCCTGGAGAATTGTCAGTTCCGCCGAACACCCGTTTTCCTCTACCACGAGCATTGGGTCAATGCCACCATGAAGGAATACCACATTGATGTGGTCGTGAAGGCAAACGACTCACCGACGAGTTGGTTCTTTGAATGACAACAGATGGAGACCTTTGCACTAGCAGTTGAGACAGCCGCACGGAAGGCACTAGCCCACCTTTGAGACATCCTTCCAAAGATGGGTGATGAGCCGACTACTCGCCACTTTCCATTCTGAAAGGATGACACTGGCGAGAGTTGGACATTGACCCCATCTCCGGAGGATGGACCACTACTCAGACTCCTGGCCTACTTCAGCCTCTCGGCCGACAGTCTAGCTCACAACCTGATTAAGGAGTTTGTGAAGCTCCGTGAGGAACTTCACCACACTCGTGAGCTACTCCAATTGACCAAGGCGAAGCTTGACAAGATCAAGAAGGATGGAGCCCCCGAGGGATGACCAGCTATCACATACATAGGAGGACTACCCCCAGCCATAGATGCACCTGCATGACGTCATCACATGAGTGCGAAGGAGTATCGTGAGCTCTTCATCGTTCCATCAGCAAAGCGTCGTCGTGATGAAACTCTTCATCCTCCGCCCCCTCGATGGGAGATGATGCCCGTACAAACAATGACTAGGATGAAGACCTAGAGGAATGTGAGTACGATACCAAGCACTCCACCACTTGAATCCTAGAACCCCTAGGGTAGGATACCACATGTATCCCTCATGCGGAGTTGAGTCCGTGTAATAGTTTATATGAAATCATGTGTGCTTGTTGTTTGTTTTACTGTTTGTGTTTCGATGCAAGTTACGCTTTTGCCTTAGGCAACATGTAAGAAACTACATAGTCTATCTTGTCATAATGATATGTGTTGGGTCTTTTTGACCTTTGATTGCCACACTTGAACTTTACCAACCCCCCTAGGCGTGCATTTCCTCTTGTTGCTTTATCTTGCCTATATTAGTTGCTTGACTCGGATGCTCCAAACAGGATGGTGATTGCGACTCACACCAGCACTTTTGGCAACCCTATCACCGGCAATGCTAACTAGCAGCCGGAGGCCGGTGGGTCTGCTCAAGCTGGAGGTCACCAGGAGGGGCCACAAGGCGACATTCCGCCGCCACCACCTCCACTGGAAAACATGACCATAGCTAAGTTTCTCCAAGTTCTTCACGAGGAGTGCCAAGAGAACGTTGCCGCCAAAGTTTTCAGAATCGTGACTCAAGTCTTAGAATCTTACGATCTTACGATCCAAACTAGCCCCTCCGATTCTATGATTTCGCTCATAGAATCTAAGTTTCTACGATCCTAATAGTTATGATTCTACGATTCACGATCCTAGCAACGGAGCTCCGATCCTATTCAGAATCACGATTCTGACAACTTTAGCTGCCGCTATGCAACAGTTGGCCCAAACCCTTGTGAACAACCAGCATCAAGGCGGGAACGGCAATGGTTGCTGCACTCTGTCAGAGTTCATTAGGATTTCACCACGAATCGTCACTGAGGCTACTGGGCCTTTGGATGTTGATGACTGGATCCACACCATCGAGGACCTCCTTGCATTGCACAACTGCAATGCGGATCGTGAGAAGGTTATTTATGCCTCTCACTGCCTCAGAGGTACCGCCAGAGCTTGGTGGGATGGATTCGAGGTCATGCAAGGTGATCGTGTGATCACCTGGGCTGATTTCAAGCAAGGGTTCCTCACCGCTCACATCCCTTCTGGGATTACGGCTATCAACATGCGAGAATTACGAGTGCTGAGGAAAGGAAGTAGCTCTGTCAAGGAGTACATGCAGAACTTCAACCTTTTGTCAAGGAATGCACGTGAAGACGTCAACACTAAGGCATTCTATAGAATCCTTCATGGAAGGGCTCCAGCAAGCCATGGAGTATCAACTCGTTGTCTGTGACTGCTGGACTTTCTTCGAGCTGGTGAACAAGGCTCTTATGCTGGAAGACAAGCGTCATGCCATGGAGGACACTAAAAGCGCAAGATGATCAACAAGGGCAGTTCCAGCAACCAGAAGCCTCTCCCCTTGCAGGCAGCCCCGGCGAAGTTGACTTATCAGCCTCGGCAAGTCAGGCCCCATGTGTCTCGTCTGAGTTACCAGCCTCAGCAATATGCCAACCCCAGGACATCATACAACAATCCCAACAACAGTGGTGCCAACAACAACAAATCAGGTTATGTCATCTGTTTTGGATGTGGACAGCCTAGGCACATCTCGAGGTTGTGCCCCAACAAGAAGCTTGATACACTGCACCCCAATGCGCCAAATCAAGGACAAGGCTGGGGAGCGCCACCCAACGACCCCGCTCCCCACAACCACCCCAACTGTAGCAAGGATCGCGTGAACCACGTCACCGCCTAGGAAGCCCATGAAGACTCGGATGTTATACTGTGTATGTTCCTTGTCAACTCAACACCAACAACAATTATGTTTGATTGTGGTGCCTCACATTCTTTTGTTACTCACAAGTTTGCACTAAAGAGTGGTATGAAGCCCACACCTTTGAGTAGTCTGGTGATGGTACAAACCCTAGGTGCAGTATTACGGTCTAAGATAGGATGTAAAGGAGTTGGGATCAATATCAACGGATTAGACTTCCTCGCAGATCTTATCATCCAAAAGTCACAAGGCTTGGATGTGATCCTTAACATGGATTGGTTGACCAAGCACCAAGCTTGTTGGACTATGCCAAGAGGACCGTTACCATGACCAATAGTCAGGGAGTTGGAGTCAAGTATGTTCCCAACCCCACCTCTACTCAAGACCCTGATGTTAATTGCCTCTCGGGAATTGAGTTGGACCAAGTGCTAGTGGTATGTGAATACCCGGATGTATTTCCTGATGATCGGCCCAAAATACCTCCTAACCGTGACATTGAGTTCATTATTTAGCTAATGCCCAGAGCAAGACCCATCTATAAGAAAAGTTGGCGGAGTTAAAAAGGCAACTGGCTGAGCAGCTCAGGAAAGGATTTATTCGCCCTAGTGCCTCTCCTTGGGTATCGCCTATTTTATTTGTCTCCACGAGGTATGAAACTATCAGACTCTGTATTGATTACCATTCCATCAATGAAGTCACGATAAAGAACAAGTATCCACTCCCAAGATTGAAGACTTGTTCGATCAGTTGAATGGTGCCAAAGTGTTCTCGAAGATCGATCTCTCGTCCGGGTACTACAAATTGAAGATAAAATCTCAAGATATTCCGAAGACGACGTTTGTAACCAGGTATGGCCTATACGAGTACACGGTCATGTCATTTGGTTTAACCAATGCCCCATCCTACTTCATGTATCTCATGAACAAAATTTTCATGGAGTATTTGGACAAGCTTGTCGTTGTCTTCATTGATGAAATACTCGTCTTCTCGAAGTCCGAAGAAGAACATGAGAAACGCTTGAGGATGGTCCTCCACAAGCGTCGAGAGCACCAACTTTATGCCAAGTTTAGCAAGTGTCAATTTTGTCTGCATGAAGTTGGATTCTTGGGTCATGTGATGACGACAGGAGGATTGTCAATCGATCCTGCCAAGATTGAAGCTATGATGAAGTGGCAATCTCCGACCAATGTGAAGGAAGTCAGGAGCTTCCTCGGATTCGCGGGATACTACCGTAAGTTCGTTGAAGGATTTTCAAGCATCGCTCGACCAATGATGCAACTTTTGAAGAAGGACGAGAAGTTTGAATGGACGCTGAAGTGTGAAGAGGGTTTCTAGGAGCTCCAGAAGAGATTGACAACGGCCCCAGTTTTGGCCACCCCCGATATTCACAAGGAATATGTTATATATTGTGATGCATCAAGGACCGAGCTTGGTGGTGTTCTGATGCAAGAAGGCAGAGCCATAGCTTATCTCTCCTGACAGCTACTCCCTCATGAAGAGAACTATACCACTCGTGATCTGGAGCTGGCAGCAGTAGTTCATGCCTTGAAGACATGGCAACATTACCTTCTGGGTAAGCGACGTGAGATATACACACACCAAAAGAGTTTGAAGTATATTTTCAATCAAAAGGAATTGAACATGAGGCAGCAAAGATGGTAGGAGTTGATCAAAGATTACGACCTCTGTGTTCAGTACCACCCCGGAAAGGGCAATGTGGTAGCTGATGCCTTGAGCAGAAAGGCTTGTTACTCTAATGCTATGGTCAAGGAAATGCTACCCGCTTTGTATGAGGAGCTTGAAAGCTTCGTATTGGAGCTAGTGGCATGAGGATTTCACCTCAAAGCAAAGCCTAGGTTGATGGACGATATCAAGGAAGATGAGAAGGTTCACGAGAGCATCAAAGGCATCAAGAAGAAGATAAAGAAAGGGAAAGCCCTAGGATTGTCAGTGGATGAACAAGGAGTTGTATGGTTTGGGACCCGCATTTGTGTACCCAACAAGGTTGAGCGCAAGAACCTGATCTTACAACAGGCCCATGACACTCTGTATTCCAACCACCCTAGAAGAACCAAGATGTACCAAGACCCCAAGGAAAGATTCTGGTGGCATGTCATGAAGAGAGGGGTAGCTTCTTATGTCGCTAAGTGTGACATATGCCAAAGGGTCAAAGCTGAGCATCATCGACCCGCTGGACTATTACAACCTCTCAAAGTGCCAGAATGGAAGTGGGACAAGGTTGGGATGGACTTTATCACCGATCTGCCCAGATCAAGCAAAGGACATGATTCCTTTTGGGTCATTGTCGACCACTTGACCAAGGTAGCCCATTTCATACCCGTTGATACGTCTCCAACATATCTATAAATTTTTATTGTTCCATGCTGATATATTATCATTATAAGATACTTTTTGGGCATTTATATACCAATTTATAATATTTTTGAGCACTAACCTATTGACCCAGTGCCCAGTGCTAGTTCCTGTTTTCTGCATGTTTTTTGCTTTGCACGTTTACCCTACCAAACAAAGTCCAAATGCCATGAAACTTTCATATGATTTTGTCTGGACTATATGAAGACCTGCAAGCATCGGAAGTGGACGAGAGGCCGCACGAGAGAGGCACAAGACAACAGGGCACGACCCAGGGCTTGGTCGCTCCCTGATGGCTTGTGCCCCCTGGATGCGTGCCGACATCCCTCTCTGGCCTATAAATTCACAAATATTCCGAAAACCCTAAGAGAATTCCTCAAACACTTTTTCGCCGCTGCAAGTCTAAGTTTCGAGGGGAGGCCATCTAAACCTCTGTTCCGGCAATCTGCCGGAGGGGAGATGAATCACGGAGGGCCTCTACATCAACCTTGCTTCCCTCACCATGATGTGTGAGTAGTTCACCACAGACCTACGGTTCTGTAGGTAGTGCCTAGATGGCAATCTCTCTTTCTCATGATCTTCAATACCATGTTCATCGCATCTTCGCTTCGATCTATCCGATGTAATCACTATGTATGATGAATTGTGGGTTCATGTTCAGATTATTCATGAAGAGTATTTGAGCCACCTCTGATTATTATGATTCTTAGTTGCACGATCATCATAACGTCATAATGGTCTCCGATCTATTGAGATAGTTTGGCCAACTAGATTAATATTTCTTCAGTGGGAGTGGTACGTTGTAGTAGGTTCAACCTGGCGAATTTCTATATCCCAGTGACAGAAGGGGACAAGAGGCGTCTTTGTGTTGCTTCTACTAACAATAAAACAATGGGGTTTATTCATATTAATTGACTTTACTTTGTCTACATCATGTCATTGTTTTCCAAGCATTACTCTGTTTTTTACTTAATACGTAGAGAGGCAAGCATAGAAGCGCTCTTGAAGTGGAGTAACGGTAATAGGTGCAGGCAGGAGTCGGCCTATTTGCTTATGGACGTGATGCCTATATACAAATGATAATTGCCATGAAAACGGCATAATTTTCGATGTCCTATGAATTGCCCTACAGTAATTTGTTTACCCACCATATACCTTTGCCATGAATGATGCCACTACGGAACACTACGGCCCCCGGGTCTATCCACTTATAAATTTACAAACGCTACTATTACCTTACTGCCGTTATTTTTGGTTTATTTTATTTTGCAATTTACAATTATCAACAATTATCTACACACCACATTTTCTTGCAAATAACGAGATCAAGGGGATTGACAACCCTCTTGCCCGTGTTGGGTGCAAGTTGTTTGTTTCTTTGTGTGCAATCGCTGGAGACGGTTGAGGATTCGTATTCCTATTGGTTCGATAAATCTTGGTTTTATAACTGAAGGAAGTACTTACACGCATGTGCTGCAACAACCCGTTCCTCTTCACGGAAAACCCAACGTAGAGCACATTCATTAGGAAGGATTTCTGGCACCGTTGTCGGGGAATACCATGACCAACCATCAAGTAGCTTCTCACAAACTTTCGTTCACTTGTTATTACTTTTATTTGTTTTTATATTTAGTTTGTCACATAAAAATTAAAAATACAAAAATATTTAACTTTGCTTGTTACTAGTACTCTTGTTCGAACTCATGTCTAGTCCTTCTGCGGAAATGCCTCTTCCTCCTTACTTGGGAGAAGGTTCCAAAGTTTTAAATTTTAAGCGCTTGGGTGATGAAACTTTAATAGAAGCTTGGGATAGATTTCTAGTTATACAAAAGATATGTTAGATCAAATGTCATATTAATTTACTTCTTAGAAGGTTTTTATGTTGGCTTACCTTTATGCTTTAGAGGTGTCCGTGATTCCATGTTTGAAAAAGATTTTCTTGAGAAAAATGATTTTCATACATATGAAATGATGAACGTTATATTTTGGAAACCCAAAATAGAGACTATTGAACCTAGCGTGTTGGTTATTCACCGTCAAACCA
Source organism: Hordeum vulgare subsp. vulgare (assembly GCF_904849725.1). Classification (NCBI taxonomy): domain Eukaryota; kingdom Viridiplantae; phylum Streptophyta; class Magnoliopsida; order Poales; family Poaceae; genus Hordeum; species Hordeum vulgare. Next base: position 168,629,231 of record NC_058522.1, read on the forward strand.
AGCTAATAAAATAATCTAAGGCTATCATAGAAACATTTCTAAAGTGCTTTACAATTTTCTAATAAAATCAATAGCCATGTCGTAATGCAAAATAAGCGATTTAATGCCTTGGATCAAAAGATTTGTGATCTCAGCATTTTGAGTGATGACATGAAAATTGTCAAGGATAAATTGGAACAAATTGTCAATGGTGTCATAGATGACAACACTTGAAACTATGCATTATGCCTAGCTAAGGGCATGAAACAATAACGCTTGTTGGGAGGCAACCCACTAGTTATCTTATTTTTTTCTTTTTATTTTATGTTATTTTTTGTTGACATTATTATTGCCTATGTAATGATTATGTTTTTATGTTTTAATTAGGGTTTTTGCCAAGTAAAGCCTTTGGGATAACTTATTTGATGAGTATGATTGATGTTGTGCAAAAAACAGAAACTTTTGTCTCCAGTGCAGAATTTTTAGTTCTCTGTTGGAGCATCCTAAATTCTTGAAATTTCTACACAGTATTTCTGTACAAATTCTACACATTTTACTATTTTGTGAGAAGTTTTAGAGTTACAAGAGTATGGGATCTTTACAGATTGCTACACACTGTTCTGTTTTAAACAGATTCTGTTTTGCGTGCATAGTTTGCTTGTTTTGATGATGCTATGGTTTATGGGGGCATATAAGTCATGGATAATTTAGAATACAGTACCTATTATGCAATTACAAATTAATAATCAATTTATAACAGTACCTAAAGTATGCAATATGTTTCTTATACTAACGGATCTCATGAAGTTCTGTTGAGTTTTGTGTGATTGAAGTTTTCAAGTTTTGAGTGTGATAGCGATAGACCGTGGAATAAGGAGTAGCAAGAGCCTAAGCTTAGGGATAACCAAGGCACCCCAAGTATTATTCTAAGGAATACTCAAGCATCTAAGCTTGGGGATGCCCCGGAAGGCATCCCCTCTTTCGTCTCAAACCATCGGTATATTACTTGGAGCTACATTTTTATTCATCACATGATATGTGTTTTGCTTGTAGCGTCGTCTGCTTTTGTTTCCTTTTACTTTCAGTTTTTCACAATCATCATTTGCTGGACACACCTATTAGAGAGAGACTGACCTTCATTATTATTTGCTAGAATACTCTATGTGCTTCACTTGCTTTTGTTTGCTTTTACTTCAGTTTGTCACAATCATCATTTTCTGGACACACCTATTAGAGAGAGACTCACCTTCATTATTATTTTCTAGAATAATCTATGTGCTTCACTTATATCTTTTGAGCTTGGCAGTTGCTCTAGTACTTCACTTCAATCTTTTTGGGCACGGTGGCATGTAGATTTTATAGAAATAATTTGCTCTCGTTCTTCACTTATATTTGTTTGAGATCTGAATAAATGGTGACCGTAATTTGCATGGGTCATAAGATTAGTCCAAAAATAATAGGCATTCAATGAATGATAATCAAATCCATCATGTAGCACACATAGAGTAATTGTGAGTTAATGACATTGATATGGTGATATGAAAAAGGTGTAAGTCCATAATTATTGATTCATATAAGTGTCGGGATTAAAGGGGTGTTGACTTGTTGTTCATATAAATATTAAAGAAGCATGGTGGTGATGTCTGAGCATTCTTATTCCTCGCTAAAATCCTAGTGTTGTCTCGAGTCGGGGGCGCGCGACGGTTAACTCCTACCAACCCCCTCCCTCGGGGCATGCGAGTAGTGCTTTGATGTATGATAAAACTAATAAAACTTCGCAATAAGTATGGGAGTTCTTTATGACTAATGTGACACCTTGGACATACGCATCTTTACCTTCTCATATTTGTTAGCCTCTTAGGTACCGTGCATAGCCCATTCTCACCTCAAGGATTGGTGCAACTTTCGCGGGTGCATCCACACCCCGCGGCATGATATGTTATGTTGCACATAAGCCTCATTATATCTTCCTCAAAACAGCTACAGTACATACCTATTATGGCATTTACATAGCTATTCCGAGATGTATTGCCATGCAAATTCCATCGTCACTTCACATGACTAGTCCGTTCAGCGTCATATTGCTTTGCATGATCATATAGAGCTGCCATAGTATTTGTGGCAAAGCCACCTTCCATCATGTTTTTGATATATGTCACTCCAGATCGTTGCACAACCTGGTACACTGCCAGAAGCATTCTTATAGAGTCATATCTTCCTATCATTTCTCAATATTGAGTTGTAAGTAAATAAAAGTGTGATGATTATCCTTGTTAGAGCATTGTCCTAGTAATGAAAGTATGATGGAGACTATGATTCCCCTACAATTTGTGATGAGTCTCCAGACGAAAAATAAATAAAATGGGGGAGTCCAAATGAGCCCACAATAAGAATAAATGATAGAAAAAGAGAGAAGGGACAATGCTACTATCCTTTACCACACTTGTGCCTCAAAGTTGCAACATGATATTCATAGCGAGAGTCTCCTATGATATCACCTCCATATGCTAGTGGGAATTATCTTATCATAATAAACTTGGATTGTATATTCCAATGATGGGCTTCCTCAAACGCCCTAGGTATTCATGAGCAAGCAAGTTGGATGCACACCCCACTTAGCTTCAGATTAGCTTTCATACACTTGTAGCTCTAGTGCATCATTTGCATGACAATCCCTACTCCCCGCATTGACATCTATAGCTCGTTGGTACGCCTAGTTGATGTGAGATTATATTCTCCACTTTTTACCCCCTTTGATATTTACCACCATATTTTATTCCACCTATATGCTATGTCCAATGGTTCATGCTCATGTATTGCGTGAAGAATAAATAGTTGATGCATATTGAAAAAGTACGATCCAGTTGCCTGACTTGAACACCGAGGTGCTTAACATTTGTATTTATGTGGTGAAGACAGAGTCATGCCTTGCTAATACAATAAATATGAATAGGGGGTAAACATTATTTTAGGATCGTATAATTTGAAAATCAATAATTGTGTTTCTTATACTTAATAATTATTATTATGCTGTTGTTTGTTAATTCATCATTTCTCAATGATCATACATACAACATATTACATTATGGATAGCATGTCACATCAAAAATTCTGTTTTTTATCATTTACCTACTCAAGGACGAGTAGGAATTAATCTTGGGGATGTTGATACGTCTCCGAAGTATCTATAATTTTTGATTAGCCGTGGTGATATATTATCATTCTAGGATACTTTTCGGGCATTTATATACCGATTTATAATATTTTTGAGCACTAACCTATTGACTCGGTGCCTAGTGCTAGTTCATGTTTTCTGCGTGTTTTGTGCTTTGCAGGTTTACCCTACCAAACGAAGTCCAAATGCCATGAAACTTTAATATGATTTTTTCTTGACTATATAAAGACCTACAAACATCGGAAGTGGACAAGAGGATGCATGAGGGAGGCACAAGCCAACAAGGCATGACCCAGGGCTTGGCCGCGCCCTAATGGCTTGTGCCCCCCTGGATGCCTGCCGACGTTCCTCTCTAGCCTATAAATTTACAAATATTTCGAAATCCTAAGAGCGCTCCTGAAACACTTTTTCTACCGCCTAAAGTCTTAGTTCCGATGGGAGGCCATCTAAACCTCCGTTCCGGCGATCTGCCGGAGGGGAGATCAATCATGGAGGCCCACTACATCAACCTTGCTGCCCTCACCATGATGTGTGAGTAGTTCACCACATACCTACGGGTCCGTAGGCAGTACCTGGATGAAAATCTATCTCTCTTATGTTCTTCAATACCATGTTCATTGCATCTTCGCTTTGATCTATCTGATGTAATCACTATGGATGGTGTGTTTGTTGGGATCCAATGAATTGTGGGTTTATGTTTAGATTATTCATGAAAAGTATTTGGGTCACCTCGGATTATTATCATTCCTAATTGCATGATCATCATAGATTTGCAATGCTCTCCAATCTATTGAGATAGTTTGGCCAACTAGATAAATATTTCTTCAGTGGGAGTTGTGTGTTGTAGTAAGTTCAACCTGGCGAATTTCTATAACCCTGAGTCAGAATGGGACAAGATGCGTCTTTGTGTTGCTGCTACTAAGGATAAAAAGATGGGGTTTATTCATATTAATTGAGTTTACTTTGTCTACATCATGTCATTGTTCTCCAACCATTACTCTGTTTTTACTAAATACGTGGAGAGGCAAGCATAGAAGTGCTCTTGAAGTGGAGTAATAGAAATAAGTGCAGACATGAGTCGGCCTATTTGCTTATGGACGTGATACCTATATACACGTGATCATTCCCATGAAAATCGCATAATTATTAATTGTTCTACGAATTGCCCAACATTAATTTGTTTACCCACCATATGCCTTTGCCATGAGAGATGCCACTAGGGAACACTATGACCCCCGGGTTTATTCACTTATATATTTACAAACGCTACTATTACCTTGATGCCATTATTTGTGTTTTATTTTATTTTGCAATTTAGAATTATCAACAATTATCTACACACCTCATTTGCTTGCAAATAACGAGATCAAGGGGATTGAGAACCCTCTTTCCCGCGTTGGGTGCAAGTTGTTTGTTTCTTTATGTACAGTCGCTGAAGATAGTTGAGGATATGTATTCCTATTGGTTTGATAAACCTTGGCTTCAGAACTGAGGGAAATACTTACCCGCATTCTGATGCAAGAACCCGTTCCTCTTCACGGAAAACCCAACGTAGATCACAATCATCACCCGTCAATACCACCTATGATGGAAGCCAGCTAGACAACCTCGACATCAATCGCATCGTGAGTCTACACGGTGTTCCAAAAAGAGATCGCGTCAGATCGAGGTACTCAGTTCACCTCAAGGTTCTGGAAGAAGTTCCAAGAAGCTATGGGGACCAAGCTCTCCTTCAACACTACTTTTCACCCTCAGACAGGCGGACAGACGGAACGAGTAAATCACATACTCGAGGACATGGTCCACGCTTGTGTTTTGGCATATGGAGCGAATTGGGAAGATTGTTTGCCCTTTGCCAAGTTCTCCTACAACAGCAACTACCAGTCCAGTCTGCACATGGCACCATTTGAGGTGTTGTATGGATGCAAGTGCCGCACTCCCGTCAACTCTTCTAAGACTGGAGAAGGATTGATCTTCGGACCAGATCTTCTCCGTGAAGCCGAAGAGAAATCTCAACTCATCACGGAAAGTATAGAGACCGCCAAGTCAAGGCAAAAGAGCTACGCCGATGCACACCACCTAGAAGTGGACCTCAACACCAGAGACTATGCATACCTCCACGTTAGGCCTCTCAAAGGAACCAAGCATTTCCACGTTAAGGGGAAGCTTGCACCAAGATATATTGGCCCCTTCAAGATCACCGCAAGGAAAGGGGATGTTGCTTACCAGTTGGAGCTACCTTTCGAGCTTTACGATGTGCACAATGTCTTCCACGTGTCGCAACTCCGAAAGTGCCTCCAAGTTCCCAACCGTCCGGACCTCTACAAGGACATCGATCATCAGGCCGTCGACCTTTAGCCAGACCTCACTTATCATGAGAGACGAATCCACATCTTGGAAGAAGCCCAGCGCCGCACCCCAAAGCCATATCATCAAGTACTACAAGGTCTAGTGGAGCAACCACACCGAAGTAGAAGCAACATGGGAGCAGGAAGACTACCTTAGATCTGAGTTCCCTTGTCTCTTGAGCGCTTAGCCTAAGAATCTCGGGGACGAGATTCTTGTAAGGGGGTAGGTCTGTCACACCCTATGTTTGTACCACTTTGTCCACATTATGTTTTACAGAATTTGGAACCAATTAAAACTTTTTGAATGCTTTGATGATTGAACTGATTGCAACATGCTTTTGTGATCGATAGTGTTTTAAGTCACCAAAATTATTATTCTCTCTAAAACTCCTCTCCTTGACCCAAAACCCTTGCCCAATGATCATGCATGTGTATAAGACGAGAAACTATTTTTATAAAATATTGTCTCAACAAAAGGGCATTTATTGATTTTAAGGTTTCAAAACCCGTGAGTTGGGCTTTGTACTACAAGTCCTTAATTTAGGAGGGATGTTTAACCCCAAAGATTTTATTTGGATTCTATTATCAAAAAGACTTCTCAAAACAACAAAATAGTTATTTTAAAGGTTATTTCCCTATTTTATTAAAATACCTTTTTCTGAGGCTAGAAATGATCTTTTGTGGGTAAAAAATATTTTTTTTCTTTAAAAATATTTGAGAAAATTTAGGGAAACTCAGTGGACATGTCATACGTATGAGTTTCCATACATATGAGTTTCAAAACATGTTCATGTTCAAAATATTCGAAAACATCCCTCAAAACCCTTTCTGTCTATTTCAAGCTTTTGAAATATTTCCATAGGAAATATCTTAATAAATTCTAGGAAAATTCTAGCTAGTCACACATGACATATGTGGTGATCCTGCAAAATTTCAACTCAATCCAAGTTGATTTGGTTCACCTAAGAACCCCCAAAACCCTCCTTGTCGAGAACCAAACTTGAGCAACTTTACATTGCCAAGTTTATCCAATTGATCCCAAATATTACAGAGGTGATCCAGACCCCAAATAAGGATGCTACATCAAGTTGTGAATTTGTGGGAGTTGATTTGGTCACCAAAGTAAATAGGAATCTAATTGTGTCTTTTTTGGGGATTTTCATGTTTATATTGCCAACCTTCCTCAAATGAGTTGAAACTTGGTGAACACTATTGGTTTTTACCATATCAATCGTGTTAACTTTCACATCAATTGGTTAAAGGTAGCTTTCCTAAACAATCATCAAACACCTTCTGGTAGTTTAGTAAAGTTGCTGCTTTCACCCCTTTTCCTCATCCCCTTCACTTCAAACTTTTATGAAAGGTCCACAGTATCACCTTTTAACCCCCAATAAGTTTCCCATGGCCATAGCTCCATTATTGGTGGGGTAAAGCCCCCATTTGTCTTCCTAGATAAGAGGATTCCATCTCTCTCTCCACTCCTCCCCCTCTCTATTGAGCCTCTAGAGCATCCAATGCCCTTCCCAACTTGTTTAATCCCCCTAGACCCCGTGGGCACGCTTGACCGTGCAAAAGTCACTTTTGAGGTGTCGTGGCATGCAATTCTGGCGCTCTAGAGCGTGCTACAGTGTCCAGCCGCTGGCACACCCTTTGTTTTGCCTTCTTTGCTAAGTTAACATAGCCCAATAATTAGGACCAATTAAAACTTTTTCTGTGTGATGTGATGCTTGAATCGATTGATGTTTGCTTGCTTGTTTGCTTGTGTTTTAAACCACAAAACTCCCTCCTACTCTCTAGACACATCTCCTTGTCCCAAACCTTTGTCCAATGACCATACCATGTGTATAGGACCTAAAAATATTTTTACCAAATATTATTTTAAACAAAAATCATTTATTTAATTTAAGCTTTCAAAACCCCCTTAGTTGGAATTTGTACTATAATTCCTCAAATTAGGGAAGTTGTTTTGCCCCAAATATTTTATTTGGATCCTATAATCAAAAAGATTTCCTAAAACCACAAAATTATTGTTTTTAAAGTTGTTTTCCTATTTTATTTAAATACCTTGTTCTGTGGCCAGAAATGGTATTTTATGAAGATTTTTTTTCTTGCTTTCAAAATATTTGAGAAAATTTAGGGAAACTCACTGGACATATGTATTCCATACATAAGAGTTTCAACACATGGTCATGTTCAAAATATTGGGAAAACCCGTTCAAAACCCTTTCTACCTATTTCATGATTTTGAAATATTTCTATAAGAAATATTCTCAATAATTTATAATAAAATTATAGCAAGTCACACATGATATATGTAATGATCTTGCCAAATTTCATCGCAATCCAAGCTGATTTTATTCACCTAAATATCAAAAAACCCTATTTGTCAAGATCCAAATTTAAGAAACTCTACATTGGTAAGTGTCTCCTATTGTGCTTAAAATTTGTGGACATGTTCTAATGCTCCAATAATGCATCACACCAAGTGGTGCATCAAGGAGGACAAATGAAGTTGCCCCAAGCCCCACAAAACCACTTGTGCTAATTTCTAGAATTGGTAAATTTTACATCGTGAAGTTTCTTAAATTGATCCCAAACTTTTTGGGCATGCTCTAAGAATCAAATAATGTCACCACACCAAGTGGTGAATTAGTGGGAATTAATTTCCATGGGCTTATCTCTAGAAATCCATTTCTGCCCATTTCCAAGGTTTTTCAAGTCTACATTGGAAACTTTCTCCAACAAATCCCAAATTTTGCGTGCAACCTTATTTACCACCACCATTTGATCTTTATTAATTGTCTTGGTAATCAAAGAAACTTAGCTAGCCCAAAATGCATCAAACACCTGTTGCTCATCTACAAAAATTGTTGCTTTGGCCCCTTCCACTATTCTCCTTGAGCTCACATTTTTACCACAACCCCTCCTAGTCCCCCTTTACCTCTAGTAAGCTTTGCGTGGGCATGGCACAATTTTTGGAGGGTGAAACCCCAGGATCCCTTCCCTAGACAACAAGAATCTACCCCTCTGCTAGCCTTTCTTCCCAACCAAGGCTTCCCCAAAGCATCCAAGGGCATCCCCGCATTGTTTACCCCCTGCACCTAGTGGACATGAGAGGCCACGTGAGAGTGCGTCAAAAGTTTTGGCGTGTCGGTCAAAGTGGCGCTTTGGAGCACACCCACACGCTCTAGAGAACTGAACTTTCGAGCCTGACCACCTTGAGCCCCTCCCCCTCGCGTGCAAGGTGTCCTCGGCATCTGTGACACATCTAGCTTTCGTGTCCATCCCTCCTTGCCCCCTTCATCGCCTTGCGGTGCATGCCCAGCGCCGCCAACGCTTGCCCCTCCCTGGTCATGCTGTTAGCCCACCTCTGACCTTGCCCTTGTTTCTCTCTCTCCTTATATCGACTTGGACCACGCCCACAGGTGCCTTGGACACGGCCCTGAGATCCCTCGAGCGCTCTAGAGACGACCACTACCCCTGCCGTACCTTAGTATACGGTTGACTCATTATCGGCTATATGAAGCAAGCCCCGAGCCCCCCTCATGCCGTCTCTCACCCCCTCTACCCCTAGAGGCCTCTTGGGTCATCCACGGCTAGCCCCGAGCCCATACTCCTCCTCCTGTCGACGGCATTGCCGCCTCGGCCTCTTCGTAAATTCAAGCTCCCTCGAGCTCCCCCTCTCCCCCTGACCCCTTGAGGGCCATCACACCCCCACTTTGAAATTGCCTCGTCACCTCCATTACACCCTGGGGCATGAAGAGCTCGAGGCCAGCGAATCCCGGCGGCTTCCTCCATGGTCATCCAAGGCACCACTACCTCAGCCCTTCTTAGCACACGCTCAACATCAGAACGGGTGCGTCTCGCTCCCTTGAGCTCTCAAGTGGTTGGATCGCTGGAAACCATGCCCTGTAGCACCGACAGCCGCCGCCGGACTCCCCTGCTCTCTCCAAGTGCGAGAAGAAGAACTGGGCCCTGTCTGTCGGCCGGCCAACGAGGCCCACGGGTGGGCCTGTCCTCATTAAGTGGATATGGGGCTGACCTACCCCCGCCTTTGCCCAGGGACGGTGTATTTCCCTGGGTGCGTCTTCGGCGTCATCTCCTTCCCCGCTCAGCTGAGCCACTCGGCCGGCCCAGTGGCTATCCAGTGCCCTGGGTGCATTTTAACCGTAGGTAAAAGCCCCTTTTTCCTTTTTCTTATTTTTGAGAGTACAAATAATCTGTATTAAATTCATCCTAGCTCCAAAATTGACCATTCAAGTTCCTACAAATACCTAAAATCACGTTCTATATAAATATGTGCATTGCATTTTTTTCTAGAGAACTTTTATGTAGTATTAATATTAAATACAAATTTGAATTTTTTAAACCCCACTTCCTAAAATCCCTAGAGCATCCAAATCAATTCCAAATGGAGTGAACCCAAATTCTAGAGACTCCAAATATCATGCACTATTTTTCTAGCCTTAGTAAACAGTTTTATTTGCATTGTTTCAGTTGCACCAAACCAATAGCCCCTTTACCCACTATTTCCATATTACAAAAATCATAGGGAAATCACACCAACCCCAAATTGAGTGAGACTTCTTCATAAATGATTATAAAATCATGCCTAGTTAGTTGGCACATCCACTTATTTTTAAGAAAATATTTTATGTAGGCTTCTTATGGGGCCAGTAACACATCCATTTCCACCACTCAAAAATCTCTAGTAATTCAGATCCGTTAGAGCCAACTTTAGGTATTTTTCTTATGACCAGAGATGTCCAGGAAAAATACAACTCCTATTTAGAGAGTACTTTTGTTTTCTGCTTGTTGTGTGGCTTATCGTGGTTGTTTCTGGTGATAGTTCATGAAGTAAACAGAGTGCTCAGAGTTGGACAAGAAGAGTGAGAAGACCTCGAAGACTTTGCTGAACCAGACAACTATCCCTTTGACCTTGTCTAAGAACCTTTTCTTTTGCATGCCATATAGAATTATGTTATGTTGCATTTGATTCATGATGAGTCAGTGACCACCTTGGTGGGTTGTCTCTAAGAAACCCCTCATTGATACTTGCATATGAGCACAACCCTACCACCTATGAGGGTAGTGCGGGTGGGAAGTAGTTAGGTTACTAGTAGTTGCTATGCAAACGGGATGGGACTATGCATGGCGACAATGAAAGGAATGATTTCAAAGGCTTTTTGAAATCCCCGTCGGGTGCCACTCATGCCCGAGGGAGATGGTTTTGATACATGTGACCACTTGGGCAAGAAGTCGTGTGTCAAGAAAAGTTTTGTGTGTGTGGTTTTGGAAATGGGATTAGATTTAAGATTTGTCGAACGTCCCAACCTTATATGTGCGACCACGATACCCCTTATGGGATGGGGATTTGTTGATTACCTTGGTCGATGCAAGTAGATAGCTCACATTACTAGTGGAAGGAGTGGCGTGGTCACTCTCGTGACGGGGTCGTGCCACGTAGGGTAACCATGAGCTGATTTTACATGCGTCGGACACACCATTGGTCCCTTTATGGATGGTACGATCTAGAGCGAGGCTCGTATGATTTATATCATGAGGGCTGGGTACCAATCGAGTGGACTCTTTGTTTAATGTCACCGGGGGAAAGGCATTGTTTGGGTGCTTACCTCGAGTATGTGATATACCGAGAGTCGTGGGTCACACAGAAGCTTCCCGAGTCTCGTGGGCATAGTGCGCAACCTATGTAGAGTGTAAAACTATTCAAATAGCCGTTTCCACGGTCAAGGACAGTTGGTTGGTGCTGCTTAAACTATGTCTAGTTGTTTATGAAAAAACCAAGTGTGTGTGTGTGTGTGTTTGTAAGAAAGATGCTTGTGTGAGTAAGATGATACACGAGCTAAGTTAGGCAACTTGGTATGACAAATGAACATGGGACATTCATCCCCTTCTTACTTTGATACTTGAGTTAAGTCATATGACTTTACATGGAAAATGAACGTGGGACGTTCAACCCGAGCTCATGATGATATCTATAACTTGTTCATACGGATATCTGCAACACGTTGATGCATGCTTTTACAAGATTGATCACGTCATTGCACTCAATATTAGCTTTCTGCAAATTACCTACTTAGTGCTATATCATGCCTTGTTATTGCCTTGTTCCAGACATGGGTTGCTTGCGAGTACATTCAAAGTACTCATTGGTTTGCCACTGGTTATTTTATTGGCCAGGCATGACTGAATCCGATATGTTGAAGATTACCATGGTGGCGTACATGCACGCTAGGACGCTTCCCACTCAGAATGCATGTAGGGTTAAGGCAGATAACATGGTTTAACGCTATCGATCAAGATTTTTCGTTGCAATTCATATGAAAACTTGGCCATGGAGGCCATATTCGAGCTAAACGGTATGTAATGGATGTAAGACTCTTGTTAATCAGTTTCTATGTGTTGAGTGAGTTTTGAACTGTGGGATCACTATCCACGTTCATTAGGTGGTGTCGACTTATGAGTCGGGGTCCCCGCAAAGCTGGTATCACAGCCATCCTGACTGTAGGAAGCCCTTAGTTAGCACGAACGTTAGTTAGGACAAGGATGCATTTCTAGACCTTTTAAATCACTTACGAAACTGATATATTTCTCAGCTCTCCTAAATTTTCAAAGGAAGTGCGGGTTTTGCCTTAGCACTTCCACCCTTATCTCCTTAAATCTCCTCATCATCTTTTTCAAAACTAGAAAACAGTTGCTAGCACCCTTATGCCCGTGACCACTCGATTACTTGAAATCCTCATGGGTAACTTGGAAGGAAGCAACCTTGCCAAACGATCACCCATATACTTGCAATACAAGGTTGACAATGCTGCAACAAGACGACATCAACAGAAGCTTCCTTCTCAAGGAATGAGGACATCGAGAGTCAGAAGATGGTGACACCCTTGACACCGTCCGAGAGTGAGGCAACCTTTGCCGATGATGATCAGGACATAAGATATGTAAGATCATGGTATCCATAGCTAATAGAGCAACCATGTGTTTATCGTTGTTGTGTCGACAGCCGCCGGTGGATGAGAACCTCGCCATTTGTTCCACCTCACCATAGTGAGCAGGAAAATGGTAATCTTCATGCCCGACCCTTGGTATCGATATTGTCATCAATATAACCGACAGGTCAAAACTCCACCATGCCTTGCTGATGTCATTGCATAAAGGATCATCCACTCGGAACACTCGATGCCTTGGAAGACAAGAAGATATCGACGGGATAATGAGGATAACAGAAGACCCTATCCAATGGGAACCATGGAGAACCACCTTCATCGGCAGCTCGCCAGATGAGAAGATGTCAAGGACTATTTCCAGCTCAACCCGAGTCATTCCAATTAACAACAATAAGATACAAAGCAACACCTGAAGGAGACCCAGAAGACTGAACGGACTCCTCTCCAAGACACGAAGTAAGCTCGACTATCGAGTCCGAGAACCCCTAGGGTAGGATGTGTTGTGTATCCCTGATGCTAAGTCGAGTCTGTGTGATGGTTCGAATGGAACCATATTGTGTGTTGCTTGTTTTTCTTTTTTGTGCCTTGATATAAGTCACAATTTTGCCCCACGCAACAAGTATACGACCATATCACCTGCCTTATCTCGATGTTTGTGTATGGCCTTTCGACACATGTTTGATTACACTTGCACTATACCACACCCTTAGGCAATCCCCTCTATGTTGCTTTTATGTTTCTCACCTTTATCGACAACTGAAGACCAGCAAGATAGGATGCACTAAGGATCCTACCCGATAGACAACTGGCACTGAAGACTCTGACAACAATGTACTTAACTAGACATAACCCCTTAGCATTATGATTCTCCCTCAAGATTGGAAACCCCTCCCTAGACCAACCTAGACCTCACAAGCTTCCCCAGCTCAAACCGCTGATGACGTGTCTAATACACAGATTTGTGAGATCACTCTTGAGCTCCGATAACCCCTGCTTAGCACTGGGATCAATGTGGAGCAAGTGATCATAGCGAACAAGTATCCTTCATTCTTAAGCTAGCACCAGAACCTTGATGCCATAGGAACGATTGTTCCAAGGAGATATGATTTGTAGACCTTGATTTAAGGAGACTATAATAGGTGTCTTGAGGATGTAGCTAACCCCTTTGGTGTATTACGGGGACTTTCATGTTGATAGGTGGCTTCGGGGAACAAGTTTATAAGGTAGCATAACCTACATATCCCTAGAGGAAAATTTGGATTTAGTAGGACAATCTTGATCACGAGCTAAACTCTAGGGGTATGATAACTTGATCCTGATGAGTAGTGTCATGATTTGATGATGTTACAATAATGACTTGGAGCGACAACTAGGATCCCATTGGACATGAGAGTTGGATTTAAATAGGTAATCTCAATAGAGTTTCAATGATGAATGAGACTACATGGTTCGGAGTAAATTGGATTTAGTCTGATGATCTTGATCATGATACTATGTTCCTTGGTGGATGACAAAGTAGAAGTAACTGGATGTTGTCAGGATGGATTTAAGAATCTATGTAAGCTTGACCTTGGAGTTTAGTTGGTCAATATATTGGCAGTTGGTGGATATGTTAGGATATAGTAATGTGATTATTTGTGGACAATGGAAACTCTAGGTGATTATGTAGGACCACATCAATATTGGATTTGTAGGAATTATGTGTCATATAACTGTTAACGGGATTGGCGAACCACTTGATTGGATTGATAGGAAGGAAACAAGATCTTGGATTGGCATACTACATGTTTCCTTAGTATAGGGACACAAATGAGTAACTGTAGCATGTTTATGAAGTTTTGGTTTAGTACTCCTCTGAGACCTTGAAGTTGAGTAGCATAAGTGATGTTGGAGTTGACTTATATGATGTGGTACCTTTTATGATACTTGATGATATCATCTAAACAAATATGTAGGACAATTAGCATCTAATAACTATGTTCAAGGATAAGAGGGTATGTGTTCACTCACATCATAAGCTCCTTAAAAACCCCAAAGCTCCTCCGAGCCACAATATGGTTGGATTATGACCACACGTCTTGACTCTAAGTCATTAGACTATGGGCAATACTCCACCACAACCACCACCAATCCTGTCCTTGAGGAAGTGGGCATGAAGAACTAGATTGCGTTGGACCTCCAAACCCCTTTGCAAGTGACCATCCGGAACAAATCGCATCTCCTCTCGCATGTCTCATGAGCAATATGCTTATGTGGTACTGGAGAAATACGTTGTTGTCCTCAGGGATGAAATTTTTTTTACCAAAAAATAGAAGGATAAGTCGGCGACCATGTGATCACCTGGATGATCTCAAGCAAGGGTTCCACACTTCTCACATCCCTTATGGGATCATGGCTATCAAGAAGTGGGAATTTCGAGCGCTGAAGCAAGGAAGTAGCTCTGTCAAGGAGTACTTGTAGAAGTCCAACCTTCTGTCAGGGTATGCACATAAAGATGTCAGCACTGAGGCAGCCAAGATATAATGCTTCATGGAAGGGCTTGAGCAAGCCCTGAAGTATCAACTTGTTGTCTCTGACTGCCTGAATTTCTTCGAGATGGTGAATAGGGCTCTTATGCTTGAAGACGAGTGGCGTGCCATGTAAGACACACGCAAATGCAAGACAATCAACAACGGTGGTTCCAGCAACCAAAAGACTCACCCCTAGCAACCAACCCCGGCGTAGCCAAGTTACCAGCCTTAGCAAGTCAAGACCCGCGTGGCTCGTCCGAGCTATCAACCTCAGTAGTATGCCAACCCCATGCCAGCATACCACAATCCCAACAAAAATGGTGCCAACAACATCAACTCAGGCCTAGTTACCTATTTGGGTCATGGTCAACCAGGGTGCCCCATTGAGAAGCCCAATGCGCCAAACCCATGCAGCTTAGTCCTATTTGGATAAGCCCGAGAAGCTCCGATTGCCACACTTCTCTAGTGTGAAGTTTTTTCCTTGAAGATGTGGACTCCCCGAAGCCCCCTCTCCAAGCAGCACAAGACAATCATACCAAAGAAATATGAAGAACCGCCATAATCGGAAAACCACGATTAAGGAGGAGAAGCTATTGATGTCAACCACCACTCCTATGCTAGCTACATCAACTATGTCAAGAAGCATCGACGTTCAAGCACAAGGAAGCCTTTGAAAGTCAAGAGGAATTATAGAGCCCCTTCTTGGTTCAATCAAGGACGTAAGTCCTAACTGGAACATGGTGAAACCTGTGTCAAAGGTGGTTCACCCCACCTGCCAAGCGACACACACTCTAGCTTGCCATCTATTCCGGCTTTGGGCTACACACGCAAACCAGACCCTTGCTCAAACCTCGATCACCAAGCCATTGACCCATAGTCAAGCCTAGATTATTGCAAGAACCCCATTAATGTTCACACAATGACAAGAGAAGCATTTGAAGTCGTATCATCAAGCACTTGAAGGTCCAATGGTGCAACCACGTCGAAGAAGAAGCAACATGGGGACGTGAAGACTACCTGAGAGCCGAATTTTTGTATCTTTCCAACGCCTAGCCTAGGAATCTCGGGGACGAGATTCTTGTAAGGGGGTAGGTATGTTACACCTTGTGTTTTGACTTCTTTGCTAAGTCAACATAGCCCGAAAATTAGGACCAATTAAAACTTTTTCTGCGTGATGTCATGCTTGAACTGATTGCTATCTGCTTGCTTGTTTGCTTTTGTTTTAAACCAAAAAACTCTCTCCTACTCTCTAGACTCATATCCTTGTCCCAAACCTTTGTCAAATGACCATACCATGTGTATAGGACCTAAAATTATTTTTACCAAATATTATTTTAACCAAAAAGCATTTATTTAATTTAAGCTTTCAAAAACCCCTAAGTTGGGATTTGTACTACAAGTCCTCAAATTAGGGAAGTTGTTTTACCCCTAATGTTTTATTTGGATCCTATCATCAAAAAGACTTCCCAAAACTTCAAAAATTATTATTTCAAAAGTTGTTTTCCTATTTTATTTAAATACCTTTTTTCTGAGGACAGAAATGGTCTTTTATGAAGAAAAATTATTTTTCTTGCTTTCAAAATATTCTGGAAAATTGAGGGAAACTCAATGGACATATGTATTCCATATATAAGAGTTTGAACACATGGTCATGTTCAAAATATTGGAAAAAAACTCTTCAAAACCCTTTCTACCTATTTCAAGCTTTTGAAATATTTCTATCAGAAATATTCACAATTAATTCCAAGAAATCCTAGCAAGTCACACATGATATATGTGATGATATTGCCAAGTTTCATCTCAATCCATGCTGATTTGATTCACCTAAATATCAAAAAACCATATTTGTCCATATCCAAATTTAAGCAACTCTACATTGACAAGTGTCTCCAATTGTGCTCAAAATTTTTGGACATGTGCTAATGCTCCAATAATGCATCACACCAAGTGGTGCATCAACGATAACAAGTGAAATTGCCCCAAGCCGCTCAAAACCACTTCTATTGAGTTCTAGAATTGGGAAATTTTACATTGTGAAGCATCTTCAATTGATCCCAAATTTTTTGGGCTTGCTCTAATACTCAAATAATGTCACCATACTAAGTGGTGCATTAGTGGGAGTTAATTTGCATGGATTTATCTCCAAAAATCCAATGTCGGCCCATTTCCAAGGTTTTCATGTCTACATTTGTCACACCCCAATTTTTGGCTTTCCTAACTAACTAACTTATTTCAAAATTTAGGACCAATTAAAAATTTTGTGAATGCTTGTGATGCTTGGAGTGACTATTGTCTGTCTGGTTGTTTTGCATGTGATTGATCTCCATTAATTCTTGCCATTCTCTTAATCACCTCCTCACTCCATGATCTCCTGCCTAATGATCATGCCATGTGTTTAGGATAAATATCTATTTTTACCAAATATTATTTTCACCAAAAAGCATTTTCTTTGAATTAAACTTTCAAACCCGTGAGATGAGGTTTGTACAACAAGTCCTCAAATTTGGGAATTTCTTTTGCACCAAAACTTTTATTTAAAACCTATTATCAAAATGACTTCCAAAAACTATCTTATTATTATTTTAAAAGTTATTTTGTTATTTTATTTAAAAGCCTTTTTGTGAGGCGAGAAATGGTCTCCTATGAAGGAAAGTTATTTTTATTTCTTTCAAAATATTTAAGAAAATTTAGGGAAACTCGGTGGATATATTTATTCCATATTTATGAGTTTCAACACATGGTCATGTTCCAAATATTGGGCAAACTCCTTCAAAACCATTCCTGCCTATTTCAAACTTTTGGAATATTTCTATAAGAAATTTTCTCAATAAATTCCAGTAAAATTCTAGCATGTCATCTTTGATATTCTTGATGATCTTGCCAAGTTTCATTTAAATCCAAGTTAGTTTGGATCCCCTAATCACTCTAAAACCCAGCTGTCCAGAATCAAATTTGATCAACTCTACATTGTGAAGTATCTCCAATTGTGCTCAAATTTGGTGGACATGTTCCAGTACTCCAATGAGGCATCCACACCAAGTGGTACACCAAGGAGAATAGAGGAACTTGTACAAAAACCCTCAAAACCCTCTCTGTTGATTTCTGACTTTGACAAACTTTACATTATAAATTTTTCCAATTGACCTCAAACTTTTTGTGCATGCCTTAATGCTCAAATAATGCCCCTACACCAAATATTGGATTTGTGAGAATTTATTTGAATAGGGTTCTAAGCAGAAACCCATTTGTGCCCCTCTCTAGGGTTTTCCAAGTCTACATTGGAAAAGTCACCCAGCAAATCCCAAATTTTGTGTGCAAGCCTATTTTCATCTATTATTTGATCCTGTTAAGTTTCATAGCCACTGGAATCCATCTGGTAGCCTAACCACAGATCAAACACCTTGTGTGCACTCACTAATTTGGCTTCTATTGCCCCTTCTACTTTTACCCCTGAGCTCAACTTTCTACCACGGCCTCACATAGTTGCATTTCACCTCGAGTAACATTTCCATGGCCACTAGTCAATTATTGGAGAAGGTCCCTTTGTAACTTTCTCTCATTTTCACCTTGGCAGCACTGTTTTACCTCTCTTTCCATTCTTCTGCTTAAGCTATCACCCCCAATTCTTTCCAGAGCCTCACTAGTGTCTCAATGCATCATTTCAAATAAATTGATGGCATGCTCATGTAGGAAAAATGAGCAGCACCTCTTCAAGTTCATTTTTGGCTGAAATGTGGCTTTGTACAACAAGTGCTAGCTACACTTCTTTTCTTGAGCTCAATTTTTGCAGACGTGTAGTCCTTCCATACCAAATGCTCCAGGACATGGCTTCACCTCCCCTCTCTGCCTGTGAAAACCATTTGTAGCAGCCCCTAGTTTCCTGCTGAAATGTTCACATCAGTCAAACTCCATTCAAACCTTCTGCACTTGGCTCCAAACTCCTCCAGTGCATCGTGGCAAGCATGCCTTGCACGGTTGACACCTTTGCCTGGCCAAGGGGTGCCCCAGGACACCAGGTGGGGTGGTGACCAGCACTCTGGCCTGCAGTATGGGTGCTCTGCTCCATGTCCTCTTGCTGCAACCTGGTTTCAACCGTTTCCTCACGTCCTAGAGCACTGGGGCATCTCATTTGACCAGTCCAACGACTCCCCGACGCCAGCATGCCTCCAAAACCCTTCTGGCATGCTTGTCTACCCCGTGCTCTCAGAGCTCTAGAGAGCTCCTGAGCTCTCTCCTCTTCCCCCTCTCCATATGGCTTCCCCCCGAGTGCCCTGAGCCTCCAAACCCTCTCGCTCTCTCCCTGGATCCACCCTCAAGCTCCATCTCCCCTCCAGTTCTCTTTCCCTCCACTTCTTCCATGGCCGCCATGGCTTCGGCCATGCCTGCGTCAGGGATTCTCCAGCCCCTCTCCTCTCCTCTTCCTACTGCGTAGAGGTGCCCCGGGGGCCCTGCAGCCCTCCGCATTCTCCCCCTCGCCCCATTTCTTTCTCAAGCCGGCCGAGCCGCCGCCCCACCACGGCAGTGCCGTCGGCATCCGCCATGGCTGAAGGCCTCGCCTCCAGGAGCTCCCAGCGGGAGCAGGCTCTTGCTCAGGCGCGGGAGGCTGCTCGCCCCGAGCCCCTGCTGGCCGGAGCGCCGCCGAGCAGCCGACGGAGCCAGCCTCTGCCTCGGCTGGCCCAGCCCCGTGAGCACACAGATCGGACAGGAGGAAGAAGAGAGATCCGACAGGTGGGGGCCGCACGTAAGCCACCCACCGATCGGGCCCCGGTTTTGCTGTAGGCGCCCCGGTGGATTTGCGCCTCCCACTGCGGAAAGCGCCTTCTGAGGATACGCCTCCTGCGTGTCCTCCCTCGCTGGTGGCCGAGCAACTGGGCCGGCCCATTGCCTGCCCAACGCCTTGTGCGTTAGTTAGCCCGATAAGGGGGCTCTTTTTCTCCTTTTTCCTTTAACTTAAACTTATAAATTCCACCATAAAATCATCCTAACTCCAAATCTGTTGATTCAAATTTCTGCAGGTTCCTAAATTCAAGCTCTATCCACATATGTGCTTTGCACAGTTTTCTAAGAAGATTTTCTGTACTGTTATTACTCAAAATCCAAATTTGGATACAAATGTCCCACCTTTGCAAATTCCTAGAGGATCCATTTCAACTCCAAATGGAGTGATTCAAACTTCCAGAGACTTCTAAAATCATTCTCCATTTTTAGAACCCTAGTCAACATTTTTTTGTGACTTATTTCTGTTGCTTATAATAAATAGCTCCCTATTGCTATTTATCCCACATTAGAAATTCCTAGTAAATTCATTTCAACTCCAAATCTAGTGAAACAACTTTCTAAATGTTTCTAAAATCCTTCTCTGTTAAATGGGTGCCTCCAGTCATTTTTAACAGAAAGATTTCTGTTGGCTTATTCAATGGCCACCTATTGCCCCTTTCACCTATTTTAAAATCCTTGATGATTCAAATCTCCTGTGAGAAGCTTCAGGTATTTTTCTTATGACCAGAGAGGTCCAAGAAAAATATAACTTCTATTTATAGAAGACTTTTATTCTGCTTGATGTGTGGCTTACTATGGTTGTTTCCGACGTTAGTTGACGGTACACGGATTATTCGGGGACGGAGCGGAAGACCTGGAAGACCCCGAGGACTTACATGAGCAAAGCAAGCAGCCTTTTGCCATGACTTAAGTATATAAAATGATGCATGCTAGTATAGCATGTAGTTTTCCGTTGCATGTGATCACGATGCCGATTCATCATTGATGTGATGGTACCAAAGGCTTCTTCGAAGCACTTGCATTGATAGTAGTGATATTCACATGGCTCCTCGGAGCACAAACATGATGAGCTGACCCTACCATCTACGAGGATCATGCTACTGTCATGTTGACTAGTAAAGTAGAATCATTGAATTGAGCTTGACCCTACCCCGTGAGGGTCATGTTATTACCATGTTGACAAGTAATAATAGAGCATTTTATCATGAGCATGATGATGAGTTAAATAAAGAGTTTATGAAAACCCCGTCGGGTGCCACTAATGCCCGAGGGTGATGATGAGTTGGTGATCACTTTTGGTGAAGTGATGCACCGGTGATTTTGGTGTGAGTATGGTTTCGGAAATGGATTAGATTTATGATGTGTCGACCGTCCCAACCTTACCAGTACGACCACGATACCCCTTTACGGGACGGGGCTTTGTTGATTACTCTGGTCGGTACTAGCAAAGAGCCACATTACTAGTGGCGGGAGTGATCGGTGTCACTCTCGTGATGGGGTCGTGCCAGGTAGGACGACTATGCCATTATTATGAGTTCCAGGCACACCGTTGGTCCCTGCATGGTTGTTACGGTCCAGAGTCGGTGCTCGTAAGACGTACAACATGTGGGTTGGGTACCAATCGAGTGGACCTCTTTGTCTAGTATCGTCAGGGGAAAGATGATGATCGGGTACTTACCTCGGGTATATGTGATATACCGCGAGTCGTGGATGACACGGAAGTTTCCCGTTTCTCGTGGGTCCAGCGTACTACCTCTACAGAGTGTAAACTATTCGAATAGTCATGTCCACGGTCAAGGACAGTTGGGTGGTGCTGCTTAAACTACGTCCTGTGTTTCCGCCTAAACCAAGAGTGAGTGTGTGTGGTGTTAAAAAGGTGTTGTTATAATCATGATAAAATATGACCAAGTTCGATGACTTGGCATATAGGGTAAACCCGGATGGTTTAGCCCTCATTAATACATTGAGATTATGACATGTCCGATGACTTGGCATATAGGGTAAACCCGGATGGTTTAACCCTCAGTTGATACACTGAGGTTATGGCAAGTCCGATGACTTGGCATATAGGGTGAACCCGGATGGTTCAGCCCTTAGCAGATATGATGATATCTGTAACCTGTTCTTCAAAAGTAATTCTTTAACCTGATGCATATACATGATCATTCCACCCAGTGTTACACTAAAAATGCATGATACTGTTATCCTTCACTTTCATTGTTCGTATCATGGGCTGTTTGCGAGTACATTCAAAGTACTCATTGGCTTGCCACTGGTTATTTCATTGACCAGGTGTGAAAGACAGCATACGGTGAAGATTAACTCGGTGATGTTCTTGCGAGCTAGGACGCCTCCCAGTCAGAATGCCTGTAGGTTAAGGCTGATGGCATGGGTTCACGCTTTCAACCAATAATTCCGCTATTGGTTCAGTTTCAAGTGTAGGCCTTTAAGGCCCTATGTATGTAAGACTCGACCGAAGTGGTCATTTATTGTATCAAACGGTATGTATGGATGTAAGACTCTATTATTCAGTATATGTGTTCAGTGAGCATTGATCCTTGGGATCACTGGGCACGGCGATCTCGACTTACCAGTCAGGGTCCCCACAACATTTGAAACTATATCCAACAAATCCCAAATTTGGTGTGCAACCTTATTTACCAACACCATTTGATCTTGTTAAGTTTCATGGTAATCAAAGCAACTTATCTAGCCCAAACCTGCATAAAAAACCTTGTACTCATCTACCAAAATTGTTGCTTTGGCCCCTTTGACTATTCTCCTTGAGCTCAAATTTTTACCACAACCCCTCCTCGTTCCCCTTCACCTCGAGTAAGCTTTGCATGAACGTGGCACAACTATTGGAGGGTGAAACCCCAGGATTCCTTCCCTGGAGAACAAGAATCTACCCATCTCTCATCTTCCATCCCAACCAAGGCTTCCCCAAAGCATGCAAGGGCATCCCCGCATTGTTTACTCCCCTTGCATCTAGTGGACATGAGAGGCCAGGTTAGAGTGCGTCAAAAGTTCTGGCGTGTCAGCCAAAGTCATGCTCTAGAGCATGCCCACACTCTCCAGAGAGCTGACCTTTCGAGCCCGACCACCTCGAGTCCCTCCCCGTCGCCTACAAGCTGTCCTTGGTGTGTGTGACATGTCTACCTGCTCTGCCCATCCCTCCTTGCCACCTTCATCGCCCTGTGATGCATGCCTGACGCGCCCATGTTTGCCACTCCCTGGCCATCCTGCTGGCCCGCTGATACGTCTCCAACGTATCTATAATTTTTGATGGTTTCATGATATTATCTTGTCAAAGTTTGGCTGTTTTCTATACCTTTTATATATTTTTTGGGACTAACTTATTAACTTAGTGCCAAGTGCCAGTTCCTGTTTTTTCCGTGTTTTTGACCCTTTTCAGAGGAGGATTTTAAACGGAGTCCAAACGGAATAAAACTTCTGAAAATATTTTTTCCGGAACAGAAGATACGCAGAAAGCTTGGGAACCAAGCCAGGGAGTCCTGGGGGAGGCCACAAACCCCCATGGCGCGGCCAGGGGGGCTGCGCCTCCCAGGCTTGTGGGCTCGCTGGGCCTCCCCTGCCCTAGCTCCTTCACCTATAAATTCCCTAAAATCCCTAAAAAATCAGGACATCCACGAAAATACTTTTCCGCCGCCGCAAGCTTCTGTCTCCGCAAGATCCCATCTGGGGCACGCTCAGGTGCCCTGCCGAAGGGGAGATTCAGATATAGAGGGCTACTTCATCAACACCATGACCTCTCCGATGATGCGTGAGTAGTTCACCATAGACCTACGGGTCCATAGCTAGTAGCTAGATGGCTTCTTCTCTCTCTTGGATCTTCAATACAAAGTTCTCCTTGATCTTCATGGAGATCTATCCGATGTAATATTCTTTTGTGGTGTGTTTGTCGAGATCCGATGAATTGTGGATTTATGATCAGATTATCTATGAATCTTATTTGAGTTTCTTCTGACCTCTCTTATGCATCATTTCATATCCTTGTAATTCTCTTCGAGTTGTGGGTTTTGTTTGGCCAACTTGATCTATGATTCTTGCAATGGGAGAAGTGCTTGGTTTTGGGTTCATACCGTGCGGTGACCTCACCCAGTGACAGAAGGGGTAGCAAGGCACGCATCGTGTTGTTGCCATCAAGGGTAAAAAGATGGGGTTTTCATCATTAGTTTGAGTTTATCCCTCTACGTCATGTCATCTTGCTTAAGGCGTTACTCTGTTCGCCATGAACTCAATACACTAGATGCATGCTGGATAGCGGTCGATGTGTGGAGTAATAGTAGTAGATGCAGAAAGTATTGGTCTACTTGTCTCGGACGTGATGCCTATATGTATAATCATTGCCTTAGATATCGTCATGAATTTGCGTGGTTCTATCAATTGCTCGAAAGTAATTTGTTCACCCACCGTAATATTTGCTATTTTGAGAGAAGCCTCTAGTGAACACTATGGCTCCGGGTCTACTTCACACCATATTTTCAGCCTTACTCTTTTACTTCGTTGCACTTTCCGCCTTCACCTCTCACTTTGCAATCAATCTTGAAGGGATTGATAACCCCTTTGTAGCGTTGGGTGCAAGCTCTTTTGTGTTTGCGCAGGTACTCTGGACTAGACGAGATTCTCCAACTGGATTGATACATTGGTTCTCAAACTGAGGGAAATACTTACTGCTCCTATGCAGCATCACCCTTTCCTCTTCAAGGGAAAAACCAACGCAAACCAAGTCTCCGTCAACATGCCAATTTCTGGCGCTGTTGTTTGAGAAGTAGCAGAAGGATTTCTGGCGCCGTTGCCGGGGAGGATCAAGTCAAGAACTCATGCAAGTAAGTGTCGCAATCTCATCTCTTGCATTTACTTTTTTTCCTCTCGTTTTCATCTCTCCTACTTCTGAAAAACAAAAATTTACAAAAATATTTTCCTTTTTCGTTCGCCCTTTTCTCTCGCTTGCTTTCTGCTTGCTTGTGTGCTTGCTTGCTTGACTGAAAACACCAAACTTTGTGAATAATAATGATTTTATTACTACTCCGATTGCTCCCACCACTAGTGCGGAATCTTATGAAATCAATGTTGCTTTGCTGAATCTTGTTATGAAAGAGCAATTCTCCGGCCTTCCTAGTGAAGATGCCGCATCCCATCTTAATACCTTCATTGAGCTTTGCGATATGAAAAAGAAGAAAGATGTGGATTATGATCTGATTAAATTGAAGCTTTTTCCGTTCTCGTTGCGAGGTCGAGCAAAAACTTGGTTTTTTTCTTTGCCCAAAAATTGTATTGATTCTTGGAACAAGTGCAAACATGCTTATATATCCAAGTATTTTCCGTTGGGTAAGATTATCTCTCTCCGTAATGATATCATGAATTTTAAGAAACTTGATCATGAACATGTTGCAC
Source organism: Hordeum vulgare subsp. vulgare (assembly GCF_904849725.1). NCBI lineage: Eukaryota > Viridiplantae > Streptophyta > Magnoliopsida > Poales > Poaceae > Hordeum > Hordeum vulgare. Next base: position 168,654,411 of record NC_058522.1, read on the forward strand.
AATCTTGGGAGAGAATGAAATTGATGATTAGAAATTGCCCCGCTCATGGCTTGAGTCTTTGGATGATTATACAAATCTTTTACGTTGTCTTGAATTTCACTTCTAGAAATATCTTGGACTCCGCCTCAGGTGGAACGTTCATGGAAATCACGTTAGGAGAAGCCACAAAACTCCTACACAATATCATGACGAACTACTCTCAGTGGCACACTGAAAGGTCACCTACTAGTAAAAAGGTACACGCTATAGAAGAAATTAACTCGTTGAGTGCTGCTACTTCAACAAAAGACCTTCCAACGGCGCCAGAAATAGGCACGCCGACGGGAGAATACTTGGCTGGATCTTTCTGCTGCGGCTACGCCTTAAGGGACTTCCTAGGCAAGTATGCAAAGGATTTCCCCCGTGGCCTTGGAGCCTTGCGTTGATGTTCCCTCGAAGCGGAAAGGGTGATGTAGCGTAGCGGTGATAAGTATTTCCCTCAGTTTGAGAACCAAGGTATCAATCCAGTGGAGGAGTATCTCGAGATCCTGCACAAACACAAAAACTTGCTCCCAACGCTATGAAGGAGTTGTCAATCCCTTATAGATTGTTTGCCAAGTGAGAACTGAAAGCAACAAAGTAACAAAGCAAAGTAAAAGCGGAGGTCTAAACGATGGATGTGAATATTCCTGGGGGGCGTAGTGTTTAGTAGTGGCTTCTCTCATGAAAGCAAGTAGACGGTGGGTGAACAAATTACTTTCGAGCAATTGATAGAACCGCGCAAAGTCGTGACGATATCTATGCAATGATTATTTCTATAGGCATCATGTCCAAAACAAGTAGACCGATACTGTGTGCATCTACTACTATTACTCCACACGTCGACCGCTATCCAGCATGCATCTAGTGTTTTAAGTCCATAAGAACAGAGTAACGCCTTAAGCAAGATGACATGATGTAGAGAGATAATCTCAAACCAACGATAAAGACCCCATCTTTTTACCCTTGATGGCAACTACTTGATGTGTGCCTTGCTGCCCCTACTGTCACTGGGAAAGGTCACCACATGGCAGAACCCAAAACCAAGCACTTCTCCCATTGTAAGAATCATAGATCTAGTTGGCCAAACAAAACCCAAGACTCAGAGAGACTTACAAGGATATCAAATCATGCATATAAGAAATCACCAAAGACTCAAATATATATCATAGATAATCTGATCACAAATTCACGATTCATCGAATCTCGACAAACACACTGCCAAAGAAGATTACATCAGATAGATCTCCATGAAGATCATGGAGAACTTTGTATTGAAGATCCAAGAGAGAGAAGAAGCCATCTAGCTACTAACTACGGACCCGTACGTCTGAAGTGAACTACTCACGAGTCATTGGAGGGGCGATGATGATGATGAAGAAGCCCTCCAACTCCAAAGTCCCCTCCGGCAGGGCGCCGGGAAGGGTCTCCAGATGAGATCTCGCGGAAACGGAAGCTTGCGGCGGCGGAAAAGTATTTTCGAGGCTCCCCTTAATTTTTTGCGGAATATTTTGGAATTTATAGGCCAAAGATCTAGGTCAGGGGCGGCCAGGGAGGCTACAAGCCTGCCCACCGCCGCCTCCCCCTGGTGGCGGAGTGGGGGCTTGTGGGCTCCCTGGAGCCCACCTGGCTTGGCCCAAAGGCCCCCTGATCTTCTTCCATTCGGGAAAAATCATTTCGGGGTTTCTCTTCCGTTTGGACTCCGTTCCAAAATCAGATCTAAAAAGAGTCAAAAACACGGAAAAAACAGGAACTAGCACTTGGCACTGAATTAATAAGTTAGTCCCAAAAAAGATATAAAAGGTACGTAAGACAACCAAAGAAAACAAGATAACAACGTGAAACCATCAAAAATTATAGATACGTTTGAGACGTATCAAGTGCTAAGATGGATGAGTTAATGAATTTGGTTGCTAGTAGAAGTGCCCCTTTAGATCCTAATGATATGCCCTTGTCTTCCTTTATTGAGAGTAGCAACACTAGCTTGGACGTTAATTTTGTTGGTAGGAATAATTTTGACAACAACAATGCTTTTAGAGAAAACTATGTTCCTAGGCCTTTTCCTAGTAACCCCTCTAATAACTTTGGCAACTCCTACAACAATAATCATGGAAATTACAATAGATTACCCTCTGATCTAGAGAGTAATATCAAAGATTTTATCAACTCACAAAAGATTTTCAATGCGTCCATAGAGGAAAAACTACTCAAAATTGACGATTTGGCGAGGAGCGTTGATAGAATGTCTAGTACATTGATGCTTTGAAAGTTAGATGTGCCCCTCCCAAGATCAATATGGATGAAACGTTGAAAGCTATGCATGTTTCCATGAGTGAGAGCAAAGAAAGAACCGCCCAAATTCGTGCTAGACATGAATGGCTTAAAAAGGCGTGTTATCGTGATAAGAATCACGAAGATCTTAAAGTGCTTGGTGTGACTCCCATTGAATATTTGTTTTCTTGTGTCAAACCTAATGATGATGGGGCTGGATATGAATCCACTTTGGTTGACAAACGCCCCAATGATTCGGAGTCCATCTATCTTGATGCTAAAAGCATCGAAAGTGGAGTAGAAGATATTAAAACTTTGAGTAGTAATGAAACTACTACTTTGGATTTCAAGGAATTCAATTATGATAGTTGCTCCTTGATTGAATGCATTTCCTTGATGCAATCCATGCTAAACTCTCCACACGCTTATTGCCAAAACAAGGCCTTCACTGATCATATCGTCGAAGCTATGATAAAATCTCTTGAAGAGAAACTTGAATTGGAAGTTTCTATCCCTAGAAAGCTTCATGATGAGTGGGAACCTACTATCAAAATCAAAATCAAAAACTATGAATGCAATGCTTTGTGTGATTTGGGTGCTAGTGTTTCTGCGATTCCAAAGTCTTTATGTGATGTTCTGGGTTTTAATGAGATTGAGGAGTGTTCTCTTAATTTGCATCTTGCGGATTATACTGTCAAGAAACCCATGGGAAGGATCAATGATGTTCTTATTATTGCAAATAGTAAATATGTACCCGTGTATTTCATTGTGCTTGACATTGATTGCAATCCTACATGCCCTATCATTCTTGGTAGACCTTTCCTAAGGACTATCGGTGCTATCATCGATATGAAGGAGGGGAATATTAGATTTAAATTTCCTTTAAAGAAGGGCATGTAGCATTTTCCTAGAAAGAAAATAAGATTGCCTTATGAATCCACGATGAGGGATACTTATGGTTTGAGCACCAAAGACGACGATACGTGATTCTATCGCTTTATACCTAGCTAAGGGCGTTAAACAATAGCGCTTGTTGGGAGGCAACCCAATGAATTTATCTTTTTTTCTTTTTGTTTTGTTGCGTCCACGCCATCATAATTCTGTTATTATAGTGTCTTTTACGCTTCTTTTTGTGTTTGAGCGAAGAAAAACCTTTATGACTAGTCTTGGTGATGGTTGTTTGATCCTGCTGGAAAAAGACACAAACTTTTCGCTCACGAGATTATTTTTCATTTTTATTGAAAAAGATATTTTGAGTTGATTCGTTTTGCTTCTGGTTGATATGCCTTTTTCCCAGGCAGTCGTAAGTTTTCAGAATTTTTGAGGTAACAGAAATATACGAAGTATAGAGATTTCTACAGACTGGTCTGTTTTTGACAGATTCTGTTTTTGTTGAGTTGGTTGCTTGTTCTGATGAAACTATGGATAGTATCGGGGGGGGGGTACTAGCCATGGAAAAGTGAGAATATAGTAATCTAACACCAATATAAATATAAATCAAGATTGCTACAGTACCTAAAGAGGTGGTAGTTTGTTTTCTTGTGCTAATGATATCACGAGTTTCTGTTTAAGTTTTGTGTTGCGAAGTTTTCAAGTTTTGGGTGATGTTCTCATGGACAAAGGGATAAAGAGTGGAAAAAGCTCAAGCTTGGGGATGCCCAAGGCTTCCCAAGCTAAATTCAAGGACACCAAAAAGCCTAAGCTTGGGGATGCCCCGGGAAGGCATCCCCTCATTTGTCTTCAATCCATCGGTAACATTACTTGGAACTATATTTTTATTCACCACATGATATGTGTTTTTCTTGGAGCGTCTTCTATCGTAGGAGTCTTTTCTTTTTGTTGTGTCACAATCATCCTTGCTTCACACCTTTTGAGAGAGATATGCACCAATCATGAATTTGCTAGAATGCTCATCGTGCTTCACTTATATCTTTTGAGCTAGATAATTTTTCTCTATGTGTTTCACTTAGATCTTTTAGAGCACGGCGGTGCGTGACTTGGTAGTTGGTTTGTGCTATGAAAGTAGTCCCAAAGGTGATAGGTACCGAAAGAGGATACAAAAACCTCATCTTCATGTGCCTTGAGTAGAAAGAGAAGTTTCGATTCCTCTCAGTTAGTTTTGAGACGTGGATTTGGTAATATTAAGAGTTATGTTAGTAGGGTGTTGTGAATCTAGAAATACTTGTGTTGAAGTTAGTGATTCCCGTAACATACACATATGGTGAACTGCTATGTTAGGAAGTCGGAGCATAATTGATCTATTGATTGTCATCCTTTGTGTTGCGGTCGGGATCGCACGATGGTTTACACCTACCAACCCTTCCCATAGGAGTATGCGTTTAGCACTTTGTTTTGATTACTAATAAAAACTTTCGCAACATGTATGTGAGTTCTTCATGACTAATGTGAGTCCATGGTATAGATGCACTTTCACCTTCCACCATTGCTAGCCTCTCTAGTACCGCGCAATTTTCGCCGGTGCACAAACCGACCATATGCCTTCCTCAAAACAGCCACCATACCTACCTACTATGGCATTTTCATAGCCATTCCGAGATATATATCCATGGAACTCCCACCATTCCGTCTCATGACTTGTGCTGTCACTCTCATATTTCCATTGCATGATCTTAAGATAGCTAGCGAGATGTTTCAACATCATACGCCAAGCTAGATCATTGCACATCCCGGTACACTGCCGGAGGCATTTCCTATAGAGTCATCATCGTTCTGAGCTTTGAGCTGTGAGTAAATAAAAGTGTGATGATCATCATTATTAGAGCATTGTCCCATGTGAGGAAACAAAAAAAGAGAGGCCAAAGATCCCAAATAAAAAAAAGAGGCCAAAGAGCCCAAATAAAAAAAAGAGAAAAAGAGAGAAGGGACAATGCTACTATCTTTTTCCACACTTGTGCTTCATAATGGCACCATGTTCTTCATGATTGAGAGCCTGTTGCTTTGTCACCACCATATACTAGTGGGAATCTTTATTTTATAACTTGGCTTGTATATTCCAATGATGGTCTTCCTCAAAATTTCCCTAGGTCTTCGTGAGCAAGCAAGTTGGATGGACACCCACTAGTTCTCCTTTTGAGCTTTCACATACTTATAGCTCTCATGCATCCTTTGTATGGCAATCCCTACTCATTCACATTGATATCTATTAATGGCCATCTCCATAACCCTTTGATACGCCGAGTCAATGTGACCATCTCCTTTTTTTGTCTCACAACCACCACCACACTCTATTCCACCTATAGTGCTATATCCATGGCACACACTCATGTATTGCGTGATAGTTGAAAAAGGTTTGAGAAAGTAAGAGTGCGAAAACAATTATTTGGCCAATACCGGCGTTGTGCATGACTTAAATTAGTTGTGTGGGGATGATTGAGCATAGCCAGACTATATGATTTTGTAGGGATAACTCTCTTTGGCCTTGTTATTTCGAAAGTTCATGATTACCTTGCTATTTTGCTTGAAGTATTATTGTTTTCATGTCAATAGCAAACTATTGTTTTGAATCTTACGGATCTAAACATTCATGTCACATGAAAGAAGTTACAAAAGACAACTATGCTAGGTAGCATTCCACATCAAAATTTCAATCTTTATCACTTCCCTACTCAAGGAAGAGCAGGAGTTAAGCTTGGGGATGCTTGATACGTCTCCAACGTATCTATAATTTTTGATGGTTTCATGCTATTATCTTGTCGAACTTTGGATGTTTTGTATACCTTTTATATCTTTTTTGGGACTAACTTATTAACTCAGCGCCAAGTGCCAGTTCCTGTTTTTTCCGTGTTTTTGACCCTTTTCAGAGGAGGATTTTAAACGGAGTCCAAACGGAATAAAACTTCCGATTTTTTTTTTCAGAACAGAAGATACGCAGAAAGCTTGGGAACCAAGGCACGGACTACCGGGGGAGGCCACAAGCCCCCATGGCGCGGACGGGGGGAGGGGGGCGCCTCCCAGGCTTGTGGGCTCCCTGGGCCTCCCCTGCACTACCTCCTTCACCTATAAATTCCCTAAAATCCCTAAAAATCAGGAGATCCAGGAAAATAGTTTTTCGCCGCCGCAAGCTTCTGTCTCCGCAAGATCCCATCTGGGGCACGTTCTGGTGCCCTGCCGGAGGGGAGATTCAGATACAGAGGGCTTCTTCATCAACACCATGACCTCTCCGATGATGCGTGAGTAGTTCACCATAGACCTACGGGTCCATAGCTAGTAGCCAGATGGCTTCTTCTCTCTCTTGGATCTTCAATACAAAGTTCTCCTTGATCTTCATGGAGATCTATCCGATGTAATCTTCTTTTGTGGTGTGTTTGTCGAGATCCGATGAATTGTGGATTTATGATCAGATTATCTATGAATCTTATTTGAGTTTCTTCTGATCTCTCTTATGCATGATTTCATATCCTTGTAATTCTCTTCGAGTTGTGGCTTTTGTTTGGCCAACTTGATCTATGATTCTTGAAATGGGAGAAGTGCTTGGTTTTGGCTTCATACCGTGCAGTGACCTCACCCAGTGATAGCAGGGGTAGCGAGGCACGCATCGTGTTGTTGCCATCAAGGGTAAAAAGATGGGGTTTTCATCATTGGTTTGAGTTTATCCCTCTACATCATGTCATCTTGCTTAAGGCGTTACTCTGTTCGTCATGAACTCAATACACTAGATGCATGCTGGATAGCGGTCGATGTGTGGAGTAATAGTAGTAGATGCAGAAAGTATCGACCTACTTGTCTCGGTCGTGATGCCTATATGTATGATCATTGCCTTAGATATCGTCATGACTTTGCGCGGTTCTATCAATTGCTCGACAGTAATTTGTTCACCCACCGTAATATTTGCTATTTTGAGACAAGCCTCTAGTGAACACTATGGCCCCCGGGTCTACTTCACACCATATTTTCAGCCTTACTCTTTTACTTTGTTGCACTTTCCGCCTTCAGATCTCACTTTGCAATCAATCTTGAAGGGATTGCCAACCCCTTTATAGCGTTGGGTGCAAGCTCTTTTGTGTTTGCGCAGGTACTCTGGACTTGACGAGATTCTCCTACTGGATTGAGACCTTGGTTGTCAAACTGAGGGAAATACTTACTGCTCCTGTGTTGCATCACCCTTTCCTCTTCAAGGGAAAAACCAACACAAGTCAAGTCTCCGTCAACGTGCCAATTTCTATCGCTGTTGTTTGAGAAGCAGCACCTGCCTGTGGCCTCTCCCTGCTTTCCCTCTCTCCTCTTCTCCACTTGGACCACGCCCACAAGCGCCTTGCACGCGGCCCTGAGAGCCCCCGAGCGCTTTAGAGATGTCCACGACCCCCACCGGACCTTGGTCCATGGTGGAGTCACGCTCAGCCATATGAAGCAAGCCCCAAGCCCCCTCAAACCCTCTCTCCCCCTTCTCCCCCTAGAGGCCTCCTAGGCCAGCACCGCGTGCCCATCCTCCTCCTCCTGTCGCTAGCATTTCCACGTTGGCCTCCTCTTCAATTCGAGCTCCCTCGAGCTCCCCCTCTACCCCTGACCCCTCTAGCGTCATCACACCTCCATTATGAAACACCCTGGTCACCTCCATTCCACCTGTGGGGGGCCAAGAGCTCGAGGCCAGTAACTCCCGACAACCTCCTCCATGGTCACCCAAGGCTCCACTACCTCAGCCCTTCTCAGCACGCGCTCAACACCAGAACGGGTGCAGATCGCTCCCCTGAGTTCTGCGGTGGTTGGATAGTCGAAAACCGTGCCCTGTAGCGCCGCCAGCCACCGCGGGACTCCCCTGCTCTGTCCCATGGCGAGAGGAAGAAGAAGGCCTCATCAGCCGCTGGGCCCCGCCTGTCGGTCGGCCAACGATGTTAACGGGTGTGCCTCTCCCCGTTAAGTGGATACGGGTGTGACGTGCAACTGCGTTTTCCCAGGAGAGGCGTATTTCACTATGTGCGTCTTCGGCATTACCTCCTTCCCCGCTCGGTTGAGCCACCGGGCCGACCCGGTGGCTATCCAGCGCCCTGGGCACATTTGAACCATAGGTAAAAGCCACCCTTTTCCTTTTTCTCTTTTTTGGGAGTTTAAATAATCCATATTAAATTCATCCTATCTCCAAAATTAATCATTCTAGTTCCTATAGATCCCCAAAATTATGTTCTATCTAAATATGTGTGTTGCACATTTTTCCATAGAACTTTTCTGTAGCATTTATATTCAAATACAAATTTGAATATTTCAAACCCCACTTTGTAAAATCCCTAGAGCATCCAAATCAACTCCAAATGGAGTGAATCCAAATTCGAGAGACTCCAAATATCATGCAATATTTTTCTAGCCTTACTCAACTTTTTATCTGCATTATTTCTGTTGCACCAAATAAATAGCCCCTTTACCACTATTTCCATATTATAAAAATCATAGGGAAATCATACGAACCCCAAATCCAGTGAGACCACTTCCTAAATGTTTCTAAAATCATGCCCTAGTTGGTGGGCACATCCACTTATTTTTAAGAAAATATTTTCTATAGGCTTCTTGTGGGGCCAGTAACGCCTCCATTTCCACCGTTCAAAAATCTCTAGTAATTACTATCCCTTAGAACCAACTTTAGATATTTTTCTTATGACCTGATATGTCCAGGAAAAATATAATCCTATTTATAGAGTACTTTTGGTTTATGCTTGTTGTGTGGCTTATCGTGGTTGTTTCTGTCGATAGTTGACGAAGTAAACGATGTGCTTGGAGTTGGACGAGAAGCGCGAGAGGAACTCGAAGACTTTGCTAAACCAGGCAAATAGCCCTTTGACCATGTGTAAGAACCTTTTATTTTGCATGCCATATAGCATTATGTGATGCTGAATTTCATTCATGATGAGTTGGTGACCACCTTGGCGGGTTGTCTCTGAGAAACTCCTTGTTGATACTTGCATATGAGCACGACCCTACCACCTATGAGAGTTGTGCGGGTGGGAAGTAGTTAGGTTACTAGTAGTTGCTACGCAAACGGGATGGGACTATGCATGGTGACATTGAAAGGAATGATTTCAAAGGCTTTTCGAGAACCCCGTCGAGTGCCACTAATGCCCGGGAGAGATGGTGTTGAGATAGGTGACCACTTGGGAAAGAAGTGGTGTGCCGAGAAAAGTTTTGTGTGTGTGGTTTCGGAAACGAGATTAGATTTAAGGTTTGTCGACCTTCCCAACCTTACATCTGCGACCATGATACCCCTTATGGGACGAGGCTTTGTTGATTACCTTGGTCGATGCTAGCAGAGAGTCCGCATTACTAGTGACGGGAGTGGTGTGGTCACTCTCGTGACGGGGTCGTTCTAGGTAGGGCGACCATGAGCTATTTTTACACGCACCAAGCACATCGTTGGTCCCTTCATGGATGGTACAATCTAGAGCGAGGCTCGTATGATGTACATCATGAGGGCTGGGTACCAATCGATTGGACTCTTCGTTTATTGTCACCGGGGGAAAGGCATTGTTCAGGTGCTTACCTCGGGTATGTGATATACAATGAGTTGTGGGTGACACGGAAACTTCCCGAGTCTCGTGGCTATAGTGCGCAACCTCTGTAGAGTGTAAAACTATTTGAATAGTCATGTCCGCGGTCAAGGACAGTTGGGTGGTGTTGCTTAAACTACGTCCAGTTGTTTTAGCAAAAACCAAGTGTGTATGTGTGTAAGGAAGATGGTTGTGTGTGTAATATGATACTCGAGCTAAGTCAGGCGACTGGGCATGATAAATGAATGTGGGACGTTCATACCCAGCTTATTATGATACTTGAGTTAAGTCATATGACTCGACATGGTAAATGAACGTGGGACGTTCAACCCCTGCTTATGATGATATATATAACTTGTTCATATGGATATCTGCAACATGTTGATGCATGCTTTTACAAGATTGATCATGTCATTGCACTCAAAATTAGCTTTCTGCAAATTACGTACTTACTGCTATATCATGCTTTGTTATTACCTTGTGCCAAACATGGTCTCGTGGGTATAAGTCTGACAGTAGATGTGTAGGGTACGAAAGGATGGGCAGAGCCTTAGCTACGGCAAGGTTGTATGAGTTCAGGCCCCTCTACGGTGGAGGTAAAAGCCCTACGTCTCAGTTCTCTTGGGAGCTTGTTGTCGAGTGGAATATGGATTACAGTGAATTGCTAACCCCTGCACCAGTGGGGAAGGGCGGCTTATATAGAGTGCGCTGCCCTTCACAACGGTTCGGTGCACAGGGGTGGGCTAGTGGCGAATAAATGCCTACGTTACAGGTAACATATGTCTTAAATGCTAATTAAGGTATATGGAAACGTATGACCGTTTCCCTCCAGGGGGGTTACGATGTACAGAGTGGAATCCAGTCGGTAAGTTTGATACGCTCCGAATGCTCATCTCCGACTGGATGATGGAGGATTCGTCACCGACTGGATGATGGGAAGTCCTTAATTCAGTCGGAACTGACTAAGGGCCTTATCCCATATGAAGGGTAGTCCTTGGGTAGGACCCATGGGGCAGGCCTATGACCCTACCCTAGGACTATAACCCCATCATTAGTCCCCGAATGGATTGGGGTTGGAACGACGAAGCGATGCTTGGAGTACGGATCCGACTGGTATGGATGCGACTTTGGCATTGTTTTCCTCGATCCATTTTATCCTCTTGACCAGTGACCCGAGTGGATGTATCTGTGAAACGAACCGTCAAGGACCGAGTGCTTCCCTGGAATCTTTTGACGTGACCAGTCAACTGACAGCGGCGGATTTTCTGGGATCCTCAAATTTCGGCTGCCGTGCGCTCAGCGGGGATGTCGACATCGTAATCTAGTAGTATATGCCGCCTCGATTTCCGCGCCTTCATCTCCTCCACTAATATACCAGCAACCGGTCGGGGGATAAGATTTCGGGGCCACCTGCTAGTGACCCAGTCGGAACCTTATTTAAACCTCTACAGCGAGGGTTTTTCGTTGCACTCACCTGATAACACGCATTTGCCCCGCTTCTCTCGTGACCTCCTGCGCATCCCGAGCTCCTTCCTTCTACTCCTCCCTCGCGGATCTGCAGCCTCCACCATGACAAAGGGGCAGACGAGCAAGCTCGAGGCGCGGAATAAGAAGAAGAAGGCGGCTCCTGCTCAGCGGCGGTAGCGGGCACTGCCGGCGGGTTGGATCCAGGGGGATTTCCTCCTCTCCACGGTGACGGAGGAGGACATGCTGGAGCTGGTGGAGCAAGGCATGATCGAGCACAAGACGTGGAGGTTGCCGGCGGTGGGCGAGACGGAGCCAGCGCCCCAGGAGGGGGGGCGCGTCTTGCTGCTCAGTCACGTGAGCCGAGGCTTCTCTCTGCCTCCTCATCCCTTCTTCAGAGGTATAATGAACCACTTCGGGGCGCAGCTCCACCATTTTCCACCCAACGCAATAGCTCATCTCTCTGCCTTCGTCATGCTATGCGAGTGTTTTATCGGCTGTCCTCCCCATTGGGGGCTCTTTAAGCACATCTTCTCTGCTAGATCTCAAACCATCAAAAGACTTAGCCAGTCGGATGATAAAACTCACCTCCTCCGGCTCTGCGGAGGCTTAGGCTTCCAAAAGAAAAGCAAAAGTAGCTATCCCGCTCTTCAGTTGTTCGAATCTGTTAGGAACTGGCAGTCGACTTGGTTCTACTGCCAGGACGTTACTTGCCCGAATGCCGCAACTGGACTGCCACCTTTTAGCTTAGACCGACCGGCTCCGCCTAGGCAGCTTGCGCTCACGAAGATGGAGAAGATCCAGATCCAACCTCTGGTCGATGCGTTGGTAGAGGTCATCCGAAAGGGGGTCACTGGCATAGACTTGCTGGAGATTTTTCTGGGTAGGCGTATCCAGCCTTTGCAAGCTCGACATCACGCCATGTGGCACTACGCGGGGCCTGAGGACTCCACTCGGACTAACCCCGAGTGCGTGACCCGGGAGCTTGTGACGTCGTGGGTTCGCAACATCACAGGCGCCTGCGATAACCCCAGAGGAGCCCGACGAGTGAAGCCCTTCCGCGCGGACAACCCTCCTCCGAATGAGGTGAGTATAACTTGTCGAGTGCACACAATTGTCTTAGATTTATAGCTTTTTCTTGTATCACTGTCTGACATCTCATGTTGTCGACTGTATCTCGTGCAGGCGTGGACCAACTGGTTTTCTCCTGTCTCGAATGGGAATCCAGCCGAGGAAGAGGAAGGTAGCCAGGAGGGCAGCGTGGAGAGCGTCGAGTACGTCTCCGATAGTGGGGAGACGGAGGAGGAGTCCAAAGAAGAAGAGGAAAATGAGGAACAGAACTCGCCACCCCCACCACCAGAGCCTCGAACTAAACGCGGTCACGAACCCGTGGCTCCGTCGGCTCTCCCAAAAGCCTCGAGTGCCCCGCCAGCTCCTCCTGTGGTTCCGAGTGCCTTGCCAGCTTCTCCCGTGGTTCCGAGTACTCAGAGCACAAAAAGGACCAGGGACTCTTCTGCTGAGCCCGCGGGCCAGCCCTCTAAGGTGGCCAAAACGAGTGGATCCAAGCCTCGGAAGGCTTTGCCGCGGATAAGGATCGCCGTTCCCGTCGCCTCAGCGTAAGTATATTGTTCTTCTATCTTCTTCCAGTATTTGATTGAACTCATGCTTATTGGTCGAGTGAATTTTACTCGACAGAGCTGCCACCTCCGCCACTTCTGTGCCACGCCAGGAAGACGATCCCATCGATATGTACAACGTTGCCACATCCCAGCAAGGTACGTCGTGGCGACTCCGAGAGCTTACATTATTGTTTCACGAATTCTGTCTTTGGTCTTGCCTATTTTCCTGTGGTCTCACGTCGTTCGGTCAGGCTTCTTTCAGAGGTGATTCATGTGGAGGATGACGACCAGAAGAGGTCCGAGCAAGTTGCAATGTCTGTCCTTGAGGCTGTTCCGTCTGTTACTACTCCCGCCATGGATGCGCCGCCAACCGAGACAATGTCGTCGACTGAAACGGCACTCGTCGCTGCTGAACCGACTGGAGCAGGACTTGGGATGCCCAAGGAGTCTGTTGTGGTGCCAGGTCTGTCGACCATCCAGTTCGACGCCCAGCGCCTTCCGAAAGATCAGGTAGGAGCTGCCAAGGGGGCCATGGTGCAGGCGGAGTTGATGGCGGGTGATGCCAAGAGAGCGTACGACTCCATCGCGTCTGTGTACAAGCGAAGCTTGGAACTCCGGGACGATATCCGAATAAGTGGGCTAGTAAGTATTTGCTTTCCCCTTGTAACCCACTGGGTGTTTAAGCAATATACTCGGATACAGCATGATTATTTTGCAGTGGGTTCACTCTTAGTGAACCCAGTGGGTGTAGTCCCCGAGACTTCTGTCGAGTGCTTGCACCGGCAGTTGTCTTTATATACGGTTTCTTTAACTTGATCAGATCAAAACTAATCTGTTCGAATGTTACCGGTGGGGGTACTCCGAGTGCGCCTACTGGATTAGTCCCCAAGAGTAATTTTACTCAGGTCGGGTAGTAGTAGCCTCATAGGCTTGTTTTGTTATGTATCTAAATAGGGCGGACCTGTTTGAGCTTCATGCCAGTGGGGTCACTCTTAGTGAACCCACTGGGTGTAGTCCCCGAGACCATTGTCGACTGCTTGCGTCGGCAGGGGTCTGAAGAACTTCGAGTTTTTATTGTTGTCCTTGTTGAATTTGTCTGATCGTCTCTTCGTGCTGACTTGCAGAAGACTTGCGAGATGGGATCAGCGTACAACACTCTGAAGGCTGAAAAAATTCAGTTTGTTGCGGAACTGGATGCAGCAATGCTTGCCTTGGCTGGTCTGAAGGGTGTTCTGGCTGAATGAGAGAAGTCCTTGGAGGAATCCCGTGAGGCAAACAAGGCATTGGTGGCCGAAATGGAGAAAATGGGGAAACAAAGAACCGAGCCGATGGGACAGATGCAGGTGATGAACAGGCGGTGCATAGCACAGGAGAAGTACGTCAGTGACTGGGCAAGGAAGATGATTGCGCTTCTCGGTGGTAAGTTCTGTTTTTCCGAGTGCTTCTTGACTGTGTATTACATTCCGCGCTTACTTTTTGCTCGTCTTGTCTTTGCGGATTTTTGCATGGACGCTGAGGCTGAAGCAGCTGACGTTGAGCGGTCGGTTCTTCCGAAAGTTCCACTCGGCGAGGACGCCAATCGAGACATGCTCCGAGCGCACATTCACCTAGGCAAAGTGGGACCTTTCATCGATCGACTGACAGAGGTCGTCGGCCGAATCGACAAGGAGCTGTGGCCCGAAGACGAGTCTCGGCAAGAGATGGAAGGGTTGATGACTCGACTGGAGGAGGTCCTGAACCGAGTGCAGGCGTGGAAGAAGTCTGCGGCTTGCTGTGGTGCGGACGTGGCGCTTTCGCTGGTCCGAGTGCACTGCAAGGAGGCTCGCGAAGAGAAGCTGAAGGCGTTGCAAGTCGCCAACACCAAAAAGCTTCAATTCGAAGATTTCATGGAGACCTTCCTTGAGAGCGCCACTCGCATCGCAGACGGGATCAACCTCGACACTTTCGTGGAGCCTGCCAGTCCCAGTGCCAGTCCTGACGACGCTTGAGAAAACTTTTACCTCGGTATGCCGAGTGTTAGTTGTATGAAACTTTGGCCACTGCTGTTGGCCGTCACATTCGTGGTTCGGTGTAGATAAGCTTGATCTACACCGAACCAACTATCTTTAGACGAACTTTGAATTTGAATCAAATCTGTTGCTCTTCCTTTGCCAAAGAGTTGTTGACACGATTTTGGCTCGTGGTTTTTCTTTGGCGTTTCTTGGTGAAGCTAATGGCAAACATGCGGACCATGTAATTGTAAATTGCCTTGACATCTGCATGAGCCTCACTGAGGGTCTGCTGAGTCTCCGAGGGGATCTGTAGGATACACTCGAAATTCAATTGTGTACTTAGGCGATTCGTGATCGCGGCTAAGTCTTCGAGTGCGACTGGAAGGTCATACTCGGAGCGAGTTGTTACTCATGTAATTGTTAGTTGTCTTGACATCTACATGAGCCTCAATGAGGTTCTGGTACTCATGTAATTGTCAGTTGTCTTGACATCTACATGAGCCTCAATGAGGGTCTGCTAAGCCTCCGAGTGGATCTGTAAGATACACTCGAAGGAAGCTTTCAATTTAGGCGATTCTTGATCGCAGACAAGTCCTCGAGTGCGACATTTAGTGCACATTCGAAGAAAGTTAGTACTTAGGCGATTCTGTATCGCGTCTAAGTCCCCGAGTGCAACGTTTAGTGCACACTCGGAGAAAGTTTGTACTTAGGCGATTCTTGATCGTAGCTAAGTCCCCGAGTGCGACGTTTAATGCACACTCGGAGAAAATATATACTTAGGCGATTCTTGATCGTAGCTATGTCCCCGAGTGCGACGTTTAGTGCACACTCAGAGAAAATATGTACTTAGGCGATTCTTGATCGCAGCTAAGTCCCCGAGTGCGACGTTTAGTGCACACTCGGAGAAAGTTAGTACTTAGGCGATTCTGGATCGCAGCTAAGTCCCCGAGTGCGACGTTTAGTGCACACTCGGAGAAAGTTCGTACTTAGGCGATTCTTGATCGCAGCTAAGTCCCCGAGTGCGAAGTTTAGTGCACACTCGGAGAAAGTTTGTACTTAGGCGATTCTTGATCGCAGCTAAGTCCCCGAGTGCGACGTTTAGTGCACACTCGGAGAAAGTTTGTACTTAGGCGATTCTTGATCGCAGCTAAGTCCCCGAGTGCGACGTTTAGTGCACACTCGGAGAAAATATATACTTAGGCGATTCTTGATCGGAGCTAAGTCCCCGAGTGCGACGTTTAGTGCACACTCAGAGAAAATATGTACTTAGGCGATTCTTGATCGCAGCTAAGTCCCTGAGTGCGACGTTTAGTGCACACTCGGAGAAAGTTTGTACTTAGGCGATTCTGGATCGCAGCTAAGTCCCCGAGTGCGACGTTTAGTGCACACTCGGAGAAAGTTTGTACTTAGGCGATTCTTGATCGCAGCTAAGTCCCCGAGTGCGACGTTTAGTGCACACTCAGAGAAAGTTTGTACTTAGGCGATTCTTGATCGCAGCTAAGTCCCCAAGTGCGACATTTAGTGCACACTCGGAGAAAGTTAGTACTTAGGCGACTCTAGATCGCAGCTAAGTTTTTTTTTGAGACCGGAGTCTGCGACCGTGGAAGAATTTTGAATCGGCAAAAACTCAATCTGCTTTGTATTACTTCAACGATACTTGTTCTTTACATTGCTTCAGTCGACGGTCACGTGTAGAAGCGCTTCAGGAGATCTCCGTTCCATGCTCGCGGCTCGTCCGTTTCCCTGTCGAGGTTGTAGAGTCAATATGCTCCGTTGTTCAGCACCTTGGAGATGATGAAGGGTCCTTCCCAGGTGGGAGCCAACTTTTGAGGTCTCTGCTGATCCACTCGGAGCACCAGGTCGCCTGCTTGGAATGTACGACTCCTGATGTGTCGCGCGTGAAAGCGTCGCAGATCTTGCTGATAAATGGTTGAGTGAGTCAATGCCATCTCGCTCTCCTCCTCTAGAAGATCCACTCCGTCTTGCCTTGCTTGCTCTGCCTCAGCTTCGGAGAAGAGTTCAACTCGTGGAGCGTTGTGAAGCAAGTCACTCGGAAGGACTGCCTCTGCTCCGTAAACGAGGAAGAACGGGGATCGCCCTGTAGATCTATTTGGGGTTGTGCGGAGACCCCAAAGCACCGAAGGTAGCTCGATGACACATGCGCCGGCGGCATGTCCCACTTCTCGCAGGAGTCGAGGCTTCAAACCTTGCAGAATAAGTCCATTCGCCCGCTCTGGTTGCCCGTTTGTTTGGGGATGTGCCACAGATGCAAATCCCACTCGGATACCTTGGCATGTACAGAAACCTTTGAATTTGTCCGAGTCAAAGTTTGTTCCATTGTCAGTGATTATGCTGTGAGGTACCCCGAATCTGGAGATGATGTCCCTGACAAACTTAATAGCCGTAAGGGCGTCGAGCTTCTTGATGGGCTTGGCTTCAATCCACTTTGTGAACTTGTCGACTGCCACCAACAGATGTGTGAATCCCCCTTGGCCTGTCCTGAATGGACCGACTGTATCTAATCCCCATACTGCAAACGGCCAAACAAGAGGGATTGTCTTCAACGCAGATGCTGGCTTGTGGGACTTGTTAGAGTAGAACTGACAGCCTTCACATCGGTCGACCATATATTTCGCCATTTCATTCACCTGCAGCCAGAAGAAGCCAGCTCTGAATGCTTTGGCGACGATTGCCCTTGAGGAGGTGTGATGATCGCAGGTTCCCGAGTGAATTTCTTCCAGGATTAACTCTCCCTCCTCAGGGGAGATGCATCGTTGAAGCACGCCTGAAACGCTTTCCTTGTACAACTGGCCATCAATGACAGTGAACGACTTTGACCTGCGGACGATCTGTCTGGCTTGGACTTCGTCTTCTGGTAATTCTTGCCTCGGGATGTATGCAATGAATGGCAAAATCCAATCGGGGATGATAGCAAGAATCTCCATGATCAAATCAACCACAACAGGAACTTCGACTTCAGTCGGATCTGTCAAGCTCTTTGGTTGTACTGGTTCCTCTGTGAAAGGATCTTCTTTAACTGAGGGAAGGTGGAGGCACTCGAGGCAGACGTCACTCGGGACTGGTCTCCGAGTGGATCCGAGTATTTCCAACTCATCAGCTGCTTGGTTTTTCAGTCGCGGAACATGGTGGAGTTCTAGACCTTCAAACTTTTTCTCGAGCTTCCTCACTGCATTGTAGTATGTGGTCATGGTGGGGTTCCTGACGTCCCACTCCTTCATCACTTGATTAACCACCAAATCCGAATCGCCATAGACCATCAGGCGACGGACGCCGGGTGCGATGGCCATGCGCAGTCCATAAAGGAGAGCTTCATACTCTGCCTCGTTGTTGGAGGAATCAAAGTGTATCTGCAACACATACTTGAGTTTGTCACCCTTTGGCGATATGATCACAACGCCAGCGCAGGAGCCATTCAACATCTTGGACACATCGAAGAACATTGTCCAATGAGCCGAGTTGATGTGGGTCGGTTGTTGTTGTGATACCCATTATGCTATGAAGTCATCCAAAGCTTGAGACTTTATAGCTTTCTTGGCCTCGAACTTGATGTCGCAGTATAACATCTGCATTGCCCACTTTGCCACTCGACCCGATGCGTCCCGATTGTGGAGGATTTCCGACAACGGAGCATCAGAAACGACAGACGCTGAGTGGTCTTGGAAATAATGAGCCACCTTCTTCGCAGTCATTTAAATCCCGTAGATAAGTTATTGATAGTGGGGATACCTCTGCTTGGATGGAGTGAGGACTTCGGAGACATAATACACTGGCCGTTGAACCTTGTATGCTTCGCCTTCTTCTTCCCGTTCGACTGTGAGAACAGTGCTGACGACTTGATTTGTAGCCGCGATGTACAGAAGAAGGGGTTCTTTACTGAGCGGAGCAGTAAGAACCGGCTGGGTGGAAAGTAGGACTTTGAGGTCGTCGAATGCGATTTGGGCTTCGTCTGTCCACTCGAAAGTATCTGATTTCTTCATGAGTCGGTACAGAGGAAGTGCCTTCTCGCCGAGTCGACTGATAAACCTGCTCAAACCCGCTAGGAAACCTGTCAGCCTTTGAACATCGTGTATTCTGACCGGCCGCTCCATTCGGACGATGGTCCTGATCTTTTCGGGGTTGACATCGATCCTTCGTTCGGAAACGAAGAAGCCGAGTAACTTTCCGCTGGGAACACCGAATGAACACTTGGCTGGGTTAGGCTTGATATCGTACCTACGAAGGTTGGCGAATGTTTCTGCCAAGTCAGTCAGCAGGTCGGAACCTTTGCGTGACTTGACTACGATATCATCCATATACGCCTCCACGTTCCGACCGATCTGGTCGAGGAGGCATTTTTGGATCATGCGCATAAAGGTTGCTCCTGCATTCTTCAAACCAAATGGCATAGTGATGTAGCAGAAGCACCCGAATGGGGTGATGATGGCTGTTTTCAATTCATCGGGGCCATACAGACGGATCTGATGATAGCCCGAGTAGGTATCAAGGAATGACAAACGCTCGCAACCCGCAGTCGAATCAATAATTTGATCGATGCGGAGGAGCGGAAAATGGTCTTTCGGGCAGACCTTATTGAGATGCTTGAAGTCGATGCACATTCGGAGCGACTTGTCTTTCTTGGGCACCATGACAACATTGGCGAGCCACTCAGAGTGGTGTAGCTCGCGAATGAAGTTGGCTGCCAAAAGCTTAGCCACCTCTTCTCCAATTTCCTTCCTCTTGTGCGCGGCGGACCGACGCAGGCGTACTCTGACAGGCCGAGCGGCGGGATCCAAATGCAGTCGGTGCTCAGCCAACTTCCTGGGTACACCTGGCATGTCAGCGGGCTTCCATGTGAAGATGTCCCAGTTCTCACGAAGGAATTGGATGAGCTCGGCTTCCTATTTAGGATCGAGGGTGGTGGAGATGTTTGTTGGGGCAGCGGTGTCGTCCGTCGGGTGGATGCTGACCTTCTTCGTCTCTCCCACCGACTGGAATGCGGACTCCGAAGCTGGCTTCTTCGAACGCATCAAGTCAGCAGGGTTGACTATCTTCTTGTACTCGTCAAGCTCGAGGACAGCCATCTGCTAATCGGCGATCCTCGATCCCTAATGCAGACACTCCTCGGCCCGCTGCCGATTGCCTGTGATAGTTATCACACCTTTTGGGCCTGGCATCTTTAGCTTCAGGTACACGTAACATGGACGGGCCATGAAATGCGCATACGCCGGGCGGCCCAGAATTGCGTGGTACGCACTCTGGAAGTCCACCACCTCGAACGTCAGCTTTTCCTTGCGGAAATTCTTGTCGGAGCCGAAGACGACATCCAACGCGATCTTGTCGAGTGACTTGGCCTTTCGTCCAGGGACGACTCCATGGAACTGCATGCTACTCTCGCTAAGTTTGAACATCAGAATGCCCATCCCCTTGAGAGTGTTAGCGTACATGATGTTCAAGCCACTGCCGCCGTCCATGAGGACTTTGCGCAGTCGCACTCCTTCCACCACCGGGTCGACGACCAGAGCCTGCCTCCCTGGGGTGGGTACGTGCGCTGGATGATCCGACTGGTCAAAGGTGATCGCAGTCTGAGACCATTTGAGGAACGTAGGGTTGGTTGGCGTGGCCATGTTCACCTCCCTGTTCACCAGCTTCAGTCGACTCTTGCTCTCAACGTCAGCAAAAATCATCAGTGTTGCATGGACTTGGGGGAACGGATCCTCCTTGTCCTCCTCATCCTGTTCATTGTCCTTTTCACTCGGCTGTCCTTCGCCGAGCCCCTGGATCAGGAGGCGACATTGCCGAGTGGTATGCTTCGGATATATGGCGTTGCCCTCTTCATCCATCTTCGTGTGAATTGGACATGGCTGGTCCAGGATGGGGTTTCCGAACTGCTTCTTCTTGGGGGTGAACTGAGCCTTCCCCTTTCCCTTGAACTTGGCATTGGTAACGGCTGCAGCCTCTGCCTGCGGAGTGGACGGAGCTTTCTGCTTCTGCTTCTGAGTGCTGTTCCCATCTCCATCGGCGACTACTTTTTGCTTGCCGCTACGAATGCGGTCCTCTTCTTCGCCATTTGCATAGCGTGCCGCTATCTCCATCATCTTACTCATGGAGATGTCGCATGTTCGACCGAACTTCAGGTACAAATCTCTGTACCCCACGCCTGCCTTGAAGACGCAGACTGCTTGGTGCTCTGTGACGTTCTCCACCGTGTGGTAGAGGGTCGTCCCACGCTGAATGAAATCGCGCAGGGGCTCATTCTGCTTCTAGACACAGTGTTGGAGCTCCACGAGACCAGCAGGGCGTTTGCACGTCCCTTCGAAGGTCCTGATGAAGACTCGGGCCAGAGCTGCCCAGATGTAGATGCTTGAGGGAGCCAATTGGTTCAGCCACGCTCGTGCCGAGCCGTCGAGCATCAGAGGGAGGTGTTTCATGGTGACGTGGTCATCCCCTCCTCCGATCTGGACTGCCACTCGGTAGTCGTCCAGCCACGTTTCTGGCTTGGATTCTCCTGTAAACTTGTTGATCCCCGTCGCCAGTCGGAAGTTGGGAGGGATGTCAGCCGAACGGATGGCTCGACTGAAACACTCGGGACCAGAGACGATGGTCCTTCTTCCACTCGGACGGTCCATATCGTGACCATCGCGATGGGCCCGGCCCCTGTCGACCCTCCTCTGAGCGATATGCCCTCTTGCGTCGGGCCTTGGATCACAAGTGTTACCGACTGAACGCCGATCATCATGATGCCGGGGCCCGTAGGGCCCACCCCGCGGAGGGGTGCGTGAACGACGACGATCTTCGGGATTCATGGAACGGCTGCCTCCCCTTTGTCGCTGATGAGAACCGGGGTTGTGAACTGACCGATGCGTGTTCGCGTGAATAGAACTATTGTGGATCCTGTTGTGCGACTGGGAGACCGCTGAATTTTTGCTGCTACGCCGTGTGCAGCAGGGCATGGATCTGATTGATCCCTCTGCCAGCCTCTGAATCAGTCGGCTGGAGGGAATCGGCTATCTTGGCGGCGACAGCGAGGTTGAGGATGGGTGTGCGGAACACCTCCACGTTGCTCCGCCGAGTGTGCCGACTGGCAGAACGGCGGGGCTGACGGCGAGCGCCGGATGTTTCGCCGACCTCGTGCTCGTTCCAGCCGGTTTGGCGGGGACAGTCATGGGAGTTGGCCATGTGCACTTCAGATGCAGGCCCGCGACCCAAGTACTCGGAAGGAAACTCAGTCGGAACTGAGTCCGAGCGCTGGGACGGCGACGCAACCACAACCGACTCTAGGACCGCCACTTGTGAGGACGCGTTCTGGTGCGCCTGGGCGAGTTGCACCCAACGCTGGAGCCGCGGACGGCGGGACCGCTTGTTGCGGCGCGCGACGGCGGCGTAGGTCGACACCGGAGCCGACTGCTGGAGAAGAAGAATACCGCGAGCGCCGGCACGGAAGTGCGTGGCCCCGCGACTGGGGAGCGCCTCGACGTCGAGAGGGGCGTCCCGAAGCCATGCCGAATCATCGACGATGAAGGAGAGAGCGCCGAAGAGGATCTTGTGACCCATGCTCAAATCTCCACCTGATGACATGATGAAAAGATGTAGTCGCAAACTCGCCGGAAGTCGCTTAGACGCCTGCCCCACGGTGGGCGCCAACTGTCGTGGGTATAAGTCTGACAGTAGATGTGTAGGGTACGAAAGGATGGGCAGTGCCTTAGCTATGCGAGGTTGTATGAGTTCATGCCCCTCTACGGTGGAGGTAAAAGCCCTACGTCTCAGTGCTCTTGGGAGCTTGTTGTCGAGTGGAATATGGATTACAGTGAATTGCTAACCCCTGCACCAGTGGGGAAGGGCGGATTATATAGAGTGCGCTGCCCTTCACAACGGTTCGGTGCACAGGGGTGGAGTAGTGGCGAATAAATGCCTACGTTATAGGTAACGTATGTCTTAAATGCTAATTAAGGTACGTGGAAACGTATGACCGTTGCCCTCCAGGGGGGTTACGATGTACAGAGTGGAATCCAGTCGGTAAGTTTGATACGCTCCGAATGCTCATCTCTGACTAGATGATGGAGGATTCGTCACCGACTGGATGATGGGAAGTCCTTAATTCAGTCGGAACTGACTAAGGGCCTTATCCCATATGAAGGGGAGTCCTTGGGTAGGACCCATGGGGTAGGCCTATGACCCTACCCTAGGACTATAACCCCATCACATGGGTTGCTTGCGAGAACATTCAAAGTACTCATTGGCTTGCCACTGGTTATTTTATTGGCCAAGCATGAGAGTACCATGGTGGCGTACGTGCGACCTAGGACGCTTCCCAATAAGAATGCATGTAGGATTAAGACATATGGCATGGGTTGACGCTATCGATGAAGATTTACTACTGCAATTCATATGAACTATTGGACATGGATGCAATATCCGAGCTAAATGACATGTAATGGATGTAAGACTCTTGTTAACCAGTTTCTATGTGTTTAGTGAGCATTATCTCTGTGATAACTATGCACGTTCATTAGGTGATCTCGACTTATGAGTCGGGGTCCCCCACAGCCGCACTTTAGGCGCGCTCTGCCCGACGCTCCTGACCAGCTCGAGCCCTGCCCTCGCGCTACTCGGGCCGCCTTGGCGTCCTCAACATGCCGGACTGCGGCCCCCTCCTCCAGAAGCTCCTCGCAAATGCGTCATGGCCGCTAGTCTTGATCAACAACGACCCCCACACGAGAGAGCTGCACTTCTCTCCCCTTTTCTCTCCCCTCACCATAGAACGACCCCAGGAACACCACAGATGCCTCCCCTCGAGCCCCCATGCCCTCTGGCCCTGGTCACGGCCTTGCCGGCGCACCAACGATGGTGGACCACGGGCATCCTATATAAGGCCACCCCGGGTCATTCTCCCCCCTCTGATCACTCTCTCCTCCACCCAATCAAACCCCACAGAATTCGTTGTTGATGAGGGATTTGTACCAGAAGACTTTGAAGACCCCGGAGACTTTGTTGAGCAAGGCAAGCAACCCTTTACCCATGTCTAAGAAACCATTTATTTTGCATGCTATATAGCATTATATTTTGTTGCATTTTATTCATGATTAGGCAGTGACCACCTTGGTGGGTTGTCTCGGAGAAACCCGTCATTGATGCTTGCACTCGGGCATGACCCTACCACCTATGAGGGTTGCGCGGGTGGGAAGTAGTTAGGTTGCTAGTAGTTGCTACGCAAATGGGACGGGACTATGCATGGTGACAAGGAAATAAATGATTTCAAAACCCCCATTGGTTGCCACTAATGCCCAAGGGAGATGGTGTTGAGCTAGGTGACCACCAGGGAAAGAAGTGGTGTACCAAGAAAAGTTTTCTGTGTGTGGTTTCAGAAACGAGATTAGATTTAAAACTTCCGACCATCCCAACCTTACATGTGTGACCACAATACTCCTTATGGGACGGGGCTTTGTTGATTACCTTGGACGATGCTAGCCGAGAGCCCGCATTACTAGTGGGGAGAGTGGCGTCGTCAGTCTCGAGATGTGGTCGTGCCAGGTAGGGTGACCATGAGCACTTTTTACAAGCACCAGGCATACCATTGATCCCTTCATGGATGGTACGATCTAGAGTGAGGCTCGTACAATGTACATCGTGAGGGTTGGGTACCAACCAAGCAGACTCTTTGTTTAGTGTCGCTAGGGGAAAGGCATTGTTCGGGTGCTTGCCTCGGGTATATAATAGACCACGAGTCGTGGATGATACAGAAGCTCCCCGAGTCTTGTGGGTACAGCACGCAACCTCTTTAGAGTGTAAAACTATTCAAATAGCCATGTCCATGGTCAAGGACAGTTGGGTGGTGCTGCTTAAACTATGTCTAGATGTTTTCACATAAACCAAGTGTGCGTGTGTGAAAAAGGTGCTGCTGTGAGAAATATGATGTTGAGCTATGTTGGATGACTTGGTATGGGAAACGAACGCGGGGCGCTCAACCCCTGCTTATGTTGCTAACTGTAACTAGTTCATATGGATATCTGTGACATGTTGATGCATGCTTTTACAAGATTGATCATGTCACTACATGCAAAATTAGGTTTTCGCAAACTCACCTACTGAGTGCTATATCATGTATTGTTATTGCCTTGTTCCACATCATGGGTTGCTTGCGAGTACATTCAAAGTACTCATTGGCTTGCCACTAATTATTTAATTGGACATGCATGGGAGAGAAGGAATATGGCGAAGATTTCGTTGTAGGTTTAAGACAGATGGCTCAAGTTCACACTTTCGATCATATTTCTGCTGCTAGTTAAGTTTCTTGTGTCGGCCTTCGAGGCCCTATCTATGTAAGACTTGACCTTAATGGTCTCTATTTGTATCAAACGGTATGTATGGATGTAGGACTCTTGTTATTCAGCTTCTGTGTGTTGACTGAGCATTGATATCTGGGATCGCTGTACACGCGCATTCGGTGATTGTGTCTTATAAGTCGGTGTCCCCACAGGCTGGCTCCGGAGTCTTCATGGGGGTCATCCATGACCAGAGGGAGGGGAGAGAAGTAGCTACAACCGCGCTCGTGCGAGGCAGAGGGTTGGCCGGGAGGGTCGGCGTCGGGCGCAAGCTGTAGAGGGGTAAGAGAGAGGGGAAGAGGTGTCTCCTGACACAATGGCATGTCTCGGATGCCGAGGCGCCTCGACTGGCGCGAGGGAAGGGGCTTGAGGTGACCAGGGGATGCGAATCTAGAAAAGTCCACTCTCGGACGTCATGTAGCATGCTCTAGAACATGCTTTTGGCCGGCATGATGATGCCCTTAACGCGCTCTGGCGTGGCCACTTGCGTCCACCACCTGCAGGAGGTTTAAACAAAGGAGAGGGAGCATGGGATGCTTTGGAGGCTGGCCATGAGAGAGAGAGAGGGGAGAAGAGGTGTTGTCCAGAGAGGTGCAAGTGGGGTTTCAGCACATCAATCATGGAGCTAGCCATTGGGGTTGATAGTGGAGGTGCTTTGGGTCCCGGGGAGGATGTGGTAAAAGTTTGGGGGCAAGGAGAGCAAGTTAAGATGGGAAAACAGTAGTTTTTGGATTCTACCTCAAGGTGTTTGATGGATTTTTGGACAAGGTAAAGTTGCCCACTTACTATGATTTTTAAGAGGATCAAATTTTGGATAACAATAAGTGGGACCAAATTGTTTGAGCTCATTTGAGCAAAGTTGATACTACAGACTTTGAAAACCCTAGAAAACATTATGGACAAATCTACTTCCACAAATGCACAAATGCACAAATGCACAACTTGGTGCAGCATCCTTATTTGGGGACTAGATCACTCCTGCAAAGTTTGAGAGCAATTGGAGAAACTTGGCTATGTAGAGTTTCTGAAATTTCATTATGGACAAAGAGGGTTTTGGAATATTTTGGTGACCCAAATCAATTTGGATTGAGATGAAACTTGGCAAGATCATCACATATATCATGTGTGACTTGCTAGAAGTTTCCTGGAATTTATCGAGAATATTTCCTATGGAAACATTTCGAATGCTTGGAATAGGTAGAAAGGGTTTTCAGGGGTTTTGTCCAATATTTTAAATATT
Source organism: Hordeum vulgare subsp. vulgare (assembly GCF_904849725.1). Lineage (NCBI taxonomy): Eukaryota > Viridiplantae > Streptophyta > Magnoliopsida > Poales > Poaceae > Hordeum > Hordeum vulgare. The sequence goes on from NC_058522.1 coordinate 168,680,823, forward strand.
CCATGGGCTGAAATTCTTATATATGGAAAATATATGTCAAGTGAGTTTCCCTAATTTTTCTCAAATATTTTTGAAGCAATAAAATAATTTTCCATCACAAAAGACCATTTCTGGCCTCAGAAAGAGGTATTTAATTAAATTAGGAAAATAACTTTTAAAACAATAATATTGTGGTTTTGGGTAGTCTTTTTCATAGTAGGATCCAAATAAAATATTTGGGGCAAAACATTTCTCCTAAATTGAGGACTTCTAGTACAAATCTCAACTCACGGGTTTTTGAAAGCTTAAAATAAACAAATGCCTTTTAGTCAAAAATAATATTTTTTTTGAAATAGTTCTAGGACCTATACACATGGTATGAACATTGGGCAAGGATTTGGAGCAAGAATACGAGCTTTGAGAGAAGAAGAATTTTTGTGGATAAAACCGAAATAGGCAAACAAGCATACAACAATCAATTCAATCATCATATGCACACAATAAGTATTAAATGGTTTCAAATTTTATAAAAACATATTGTGTCAAAGTGGTACAAACACAAGGTGTGACAGACAAGCTGTGGTCGAACACCTCAACCTCGAGATAGCCCACAGTATCCCCGGAATCCCGATGCACAAGACATTCGAGAAAGGTAAAACAAATCCAGCGACACGTACGGTGATTTGCCCGAGGTTGGCCCAACAAAGTGCTCTATTTTGGACCAATACTCATGAGGAGAACTTGTCCAGGTAGTTGATTAATTATCCAGGGGTTAATTACTCCCTATAGAAGTTCATTAGATATTAGGCAAATCTAGTACCAATGTTGGGTGTTACCAGAAAAGTTTTATCCCAAAACAAATAATAAAGGGGGTCCCCATAACAACCCCAGTGATGTTAGGATCCCTCAATATGAAACATAACATTGGTAGACAAGTAACTAGTGTGGCAAAGGTGGAACAAAACACCGAGCAAAACGCCAAGTCTTCCACCTTTTCCCAAGTATGTATGTGCATTAAATTAAATAGCAATTATATTGTGATATCCCAAAATATCCATGTTGTCACATGGAAATAACTTGCACCTGCAGCTAGCAATGCTATAAGAAGGGTTGAGCAAGCACTAACTTAGCCAAACAAGTTTTTTCTCGAATGGTGGAGGGTTAGAGGCTATCATGGCATTTTTGGAAGGCTTGACAAACAAATGGTAGGAAGTGAGACATAGTGAAAGAAACAACACAACTATCATAGCAATGATAGTAGTGGTACCCAAATAAATGATCATCTTGCGTGAGATCCCGCTTGGAAGAAGAATGAATGCATGAAGAAGACGAACCAACATAGTTGAACGAATGCTCACACTCCAAATGCTTTCATTACTCTATCGAGAAGAAGCAATCCTGAAACAAACAATAGTGACGGTAAACACCACAACATATTCATGGCATGATGCACAATCAAGTATGAAGCATGACAAGTTTTAATATGCACGCATGACATGGAAAGCACAATAATAAAATACTACATATTTAGTGAAGTTCAATATGCAACGGATTTCATATTCACAAAACTCCACATTCGAATCATTTAGTTCACTTTCGTTTATTTACACGGAAAGTTTAAATGTTGTTACACATGACAAGAGGTGAAGCATAAATAAATCATCTATCTCGGCATTTTATATGAGGTCAGATACAACTTATAGTATTTCTGAAATGACCCCATATGTTATTTTCAAAATTGGACAGATCTCAAACAACTATATTTTATATTTATTATACTGGAAAATAATGTGCACCATGTAATTGTTCACATTCTTATAGTCAAGTTGCATATGTGGATCATTAAACTCGGAGCTATAGTTAATTAGATATGCAAATAACCGCATGGCATTTATGCAAATTAATACAAATAGAAAGTTAACTTTTTAACTACGGATGAAATTTGCATTTTGGGAAACAATAGAAAATTCTAATAATTTTACATATTTAAGTAATTTTAATATGATGCACGGTTATTTATTTATAAGCAATGCAAAAAGATGGCATATACTATAATTTGCAATGTCCTCGTTATTTGATAAACTCGCAATGCAGGGAAAAAATGCACGTGGGCCAAATCTGCTAGAACTAGGCCTGGACAGAGTTTGTGTACAATAGAAAACGAGAGCCATAGGCGAGGGATGCGACAGGCCTTCTCACCTAGGGCCCAATAGGCCATTAGTCGAGCGCACTGGATAGGCTCGAGGATCAGGCACGACTAGGCATGGCACTCTGGTTGGCCCACCCTCGGCCCAGCTAGGCTCGGGCGGCCCTCCCGCTGGCTCAAGTGGGCCTGGTAGGAGGAGAGAGAGGTATGGCGTCAAGTGGCTGTGGTGGAGAGATGGGCGGAAGCTGGCAGCAGAATGGATCCCTAGACGCCTAGTTTTTTTTGAAATCGAAACACGATGTGTCTATTTATAGGCAGGGATGGGCTAGGTTAGGGATTTTTGTCCATTTTTGGACCGTTCGATCTCGATCGGACGGCTCCAAACGTTAAGGTGATAAGGGTAGGCTTAGTGGGATATTTAGATTGGTAGGGTTGAGAAGAGAGGGAAATTTGGAGGCCCTTGACAGAATTTTTTAATAAACCGAAAATGTTCGCTAATTTAATTGACGACTCTACCGCTACAGTTCTACATTGGGGTATCAAATGATCTCCAAATGCGATAAAATTTGGCAGGTAGTTTACCTACACTATATTAAGACCGCATGCCAACTTTAAACCCATTCAAATAATGTTTTATACACAGTTTAAAACCAATATTTTAACGATGCCGCGAGCGTGTGCGTGTGTGGTTGGTCTCGAAACGATCAACGACGAGAACAAAGAGAACCGTCAACTACGAACAGATGCGAGTTTGTTTTAAAAATGATGGTGGCGGAGTGTCGATACAATGCAGATGATGTGATGATGAATGCATCAACCAAATGATATACAAGGCACAAATCGAAACATCTGAGGCGTTGGTCTCGGGTTGTTACAACTCTTCTCTACAAACAAGAGATCTTAATCCGAGATCTTAGAATGAGAAGAGGAAGTGGAAGAGGAAGAAGAATGGAAGAGGTAAAACTTAGTTCCATCTTTGACAAACGAGAGAAATCCACAAAGTTCAAATGATGAACTGCATCAACAAAAGGACACAATGGAGCTGAACGAATTTGAAAGCACTCCAATAGAATAGAGGAAGAAGAAGCATGACAAGAGCGTTGGAGGTTGCAAGAGATGAAGAATGGTATGAGTAACAAGCAAGAATTCGAAACCACTCCGATTGAAACGAGATAGATCAAGAATTATAAAGAATGAATTTCAGTAGTACTCAGGTAGAAAATAGAAGAAAACTTGATATATGTAAAGAAATTGAAAAGAGATCCATAGAACTCCGGTTAAATGGATGAGCAAGGAAATAATAGGATCTTGAAAATAAGATAATGGTTCGAAGAGGGCAACATCACAATGCCTTCGGAACAGAAGAATAGAAGCTAGATCATCAGGAAGAAAAGAACAGAGATGGAAAATGAAAACTTCTAGAATAATTTAATTTGAAAAGCATTTTTATGAGGAAAGATTGAACGGAGTTGTTGGAACATCAACAACAAAGAGTAACAACTTGTTGTGGGCTTATGGAAAACATCTCAAAATTATGAGGTGACAACCGACCACTAACGAAAACAAAGATTGCTTGGGAGCCACAATATATGCGAAACTTCTTTCATCAAGAGGATACATTGATCACTTGGATCATTCATAAACACCATGATAGCAACAGTCCTTAGGAAATGCTTTAGGAGAAAACCAATCCAAGATAGCTCCAAGAAGACAAATGGATTTAAATATCTCATTCTTGACAAATTCTCTTCGAGACTCGTGATGAATCAAGAATGCTATAACACCATCTCACGAAATAATGGAGAAATAATTGCACTTTGGAAGGCAAAGAATACTTGAGATCCTCCAACAAGAATCTTGAAGAACACTTCGATAATGGATAAAATCCTTGACGAACCACCATGAGGAACCGCCATATACAAAAGAATGAACACAAGAATTTAAGGTTGAAAAGAATAAGATTATGACCTTTCAATGATTTAGATGGAACTCTGCAAAGAGATACTTGAGAAAACTTTGAACTCTCGAAAACAAAGATGAACAACTCAGAACTGAGAATTTTATATCATGAACAACTCCGAAAAGGAACGCAATCACTTCGAAGAAAAAAGAATAAGAATTATGTTATGCTTATCCTTCATCAAATTAAATTGATGACAAGCAATGGATTTGGCATACCACTTATTCTTCTTGAAAGATTAAGGAGAGATATCACAAATTGAAAATGCCTTGAACGTAACAGAGGTAGGAATTTGGAATGAATGGAGATATTACGAATGAATTGAATCCATGAGAATAAGGAATCATGACCTGTCTAGCAGAATACTTGAAGAAAGCACCAGAAAAATTAGGATATGAACGAAGAGACAATAATTGAGAAGAATTTGAGAACAAAAGCGGAAAGCTGAGAACAAAGAATTCTTATAAATGATGGCCTTCGAAGGATCGTGAAATGAAAAAACTCTGAAATGCTGTAGATAGACAAGAAAAGAATTTATCACGAATGGAAACAATTTGAGAGGGTTGCAACAAGATTGGCAATGAATCTTCATGATAACATGGAACGACTTAAGAGAAACTCTTTGTCGGTCTTCAAGATGAGAATGATGATGAGGAACACCATGAACAATTACTGAGATACTTTGGAACAATGAATGAAGAAAGGTTAAGTCAATGATGACAAATAATTATAAATGATCTTGGAGGAGGAATATGACCGATGGGATTCATTCTTACATCATATTTGAAATTACTTGAGTTCTTGAAAAAGATTAGAAGTGCTAGGTAAGATCCTGGGAAAAATCTTTGGGTTATGGGCCCACTCATAGGAAAATACCGTTGAAATGAGTGCTTATAAAGGGAGATTGCACCAGTACAAATTAAGAACTTGATGAGGTGAGAACATTGAATTAATTTTAAAAGACTTTTGAGTGCAAACACGAATTTTCTAAGATATATTAAATAATCCAGAGAAGAATAGAACGTGGCTTGGATAAAAATTACCAACATGGAAATGCATTTACCGAATGAAAAAGATGAGAGGAACACCGAGATCTTGAATTGAAACCACCGGGGAAGAAAACAAGAACGAAGAATGATGAACTTAGCACTTGGGAATCTTCACAACGAATCGCCGGATATAATATGGAAGAAAATATAGCGGAAGCATCAATGAAAAGAAAGGAACTTGTATGATAACTTAATTATTTAATAAAAAAGAGCGGGATGGTTGTGAAAAACAAAGAAAACTTAGGACTAAAAAAAACAACTTCGGAAAAGAAATATGAGGATTGATCATGCAAATATTGGAAATGATTGAATTATCTTGAAGAGAAACACTCCCGATGGGAAATAATTGACATGAAAAATAGATTGATCACAATAATTACCATTCTCATAGAAATTCGAGAACAACGCTTAGGAGAGATATGAAATCAGCACTTGATATCGAAGCAACTCGAATTACCATACTCCAAAAAAACAAATGATGAGGCTTGCAATTAAGCCACAAATAAATACATAACTCATTATGCATTTGTTGGGAGGAAAATCCAAGGTAACTACTTGAATTTCCACCTAAGAACTCCCGAAATTTTCATGGTTATGCAATCTGGTCCAACAAATACATAGAGCAATTACTGAATAAATCACTCAACCCTAGCAATAATACTACACCTCCATTGTATCACATCCATCAACACATAACGAAAGAAACCTCACAAACTCATCTACCTAAGACCCTCGTAATTAGAATGATACTAATTATGGCAGTACATCTGAACGCTCTCCCCAGTACTGGGTGATGCCAACCTCCTCTCACCACAGATGGTATTGAAGCAATTTCGAGCATCCTCGTCCTGAGATACTAAGAAAACTAAATGGTAACTGTGTTAAAAGAATCCCGTGGAACTCAACTCCCCAGGACACTTCTACCTCAAAATGACTAGAGGCACTAGGAACAAAATCCCGGTCACAATGACATCGTAGAGGTTCCAAAATACGTGTGGGATCCTAATTTCTTGAGTGAGAAGAGGGATATAAATAAAATTCCTACATCACGATTTGTCACCAGAGCAAGGAAAAGAAGTAAAAAGAATCCTAGTCTCCGATATATATCTAGACTCAAAATAGTTTTTCACTAGATTCGACTCGGCCAAGTTCGATCAATGAAGGGGGCTCCCAGGTCGGTACTGTTATGATACCAACTTGTAATGCCCAAGATGCGGTACTATCCTCTTCCAGGCTCGAGGGCCTTAATAGGAATAAAAGCGCATATAATCGTTCACAAGAATGGATATCATTACAAAACATGTAAAGAGGAGATAAGTATATGGCATTGTCTTACACTCGCCACCAGATAAATCATGGTATCAACACAAACATGCACAACAACCATCATACATAAAAGCAGAGTCCGACTATAGACGAAATAAAACGATAAAAGCAACATCCATCTTGCTATCCCAAGCTGTCGGCCTTGAACCCATCCTATGATCGTTGAAGAAGAAGAAGAAGAACTCAAAATCAAACAAGCATAACTCTCACATTGAAGCATCATATTACATGTACCTGCAAGTGCTGTTGTAGTAATTTGTGTGCCACGGGGACTCATCAATATCATTTCCAAGGGTATAAATACTAGAAAATCTTAATGGGTGAGGTATGGTTAAGTGGCGAGGCTGCGGCAAGCACTAAGCATTTATTTGAGTGGCTAACTTACGAGTACAATAACAAGAAGAATGATGTACATATATTCGATTCTGAATTAGCAATGATCAAGAAGTGATCCTGAACACCTATTGACGAGTCAAAAATAACCCCACTATGTTCCCTTCTTGGTTCAAACCTCACAATAAGAGATGGTCACGGTTATGCACACGGTTGATATATTTTAATTGAGTTTACTTCAAGTTTGCTATAACCAGGTGTTAAACAATTTCCAAGTTGCTACATAATCGCATGCACGACTCTTAGAAAGACTTAACCCTGCAGGGGTGCTCCAACTCATGCATCACAAACTAGTCACAAGCTCAAGTGGAAAATCTTAACGTTGATCCCATCCAAGGAGGATGGAACACCATTAAGATTAGATAGCTACTTCAGCCTCTCCGTCGACAGTCTGGCTCACAACCTGATTAAGGAGTTTGTGAAGCTCCACAAGGAACTTCACCAGAATCGTGAGCTACACCGACAAGCCGAGACAAAGATAGAAAGGATCAAGAAGGATGAAGCCCCCGACGGACGACCAGCTATCACTGACACAGGAGGAGTACCTGCAGATAGAGGAGCGCCCACTCGGGGAGCATCTCGACAACGTCGCATGAGTGCGAAGGAGTTTCGTGCGCTCTATGCTGACTCACCGGTGAAGCGTCACTGGAATGGACCCCCTCGTTCTCCGACCCCCTCGACTGGAAACGATGCTCATACGGGTGATGACCAAGAGGAGGAACCATAGGAGCGTGGGCACGAGATCGAGGACTCTACCACTTGAGTCCGAGAACCCCTAGGGTAGGATAAGTCTTGTACCCGTCATGCAAAGTCGAGTACGTGCACAGGGTCATAAGAAACCATGTGTGATTTTTTTGTTGTTGTTTGTGTTTTGATGCAAGTCGTGTTTTTTACTTAGGCAACATGTAAGTGACTACATTGCCTATCTTATCTTAATGTTATATGTTTGGTCTTTCAACCTTTGGTTTATCACACTTGCACTATTACCAACCCCCTTATGCATGTTGTCCTCTTGTTGTTTTTCCCTCTTGCGTATTCTAGTTGTTTGACTTGGATGCTTGAAACAGAATGGTGACTGCAACCCATACCGACACTTTTAGCAACCCAGCACCGACAACTCTAGCTAGCAGCCGAACGCTAGTGGGTCTGCTCAGGCTGGAGATCACCAGGAGCAGCCACAAGGCGACATTCCCGTGCTAGTGATACGCTCATTTTGCATCATGAATTACTATTGGTATTTGTGTTGATCCTGTCCCTTATCCATTATAATCATACTATTCTTATGACTTTTCTATCTGAATATGCAAGGTACATCACTAAGAGGGAAATATTTGGAAACTGAAATTCTAGACCGGGAAACCGAGAAAAAAGAACAAAAAATCAACTTGCTCCAATTTACCTGAAAATTTTACGAAGATTTTTTCTGGAATATTTACGAATTTGCGGGCCAAAAATATACCGGAGAGGGGCCATTAGCTTGCACAACCACCAGGGCACGACCCCCATGGCCGTGCACAAATAGCTTATGGGGCACCAGTTGGCCTTCTAGCGACCATCTTCTCCTATATGGTGTATTTTATCCTACAAAAAAAAATCATAAGTCATCTTTGTGGATGAAGCTCCACCGTCTCGAGGCGGAAACATGGGTAGAGTCCCTTTTGCTCTTCGACGGAGAGATTCTACTGGGGAATTCCCCTCCAGGAGGGTGAAATCAAAGCCATCGTCATCACCAGTGCTTCCTCCTTCGTGGGAGGACCAATCTTCATCAACATCTTCACTAGAACCATCTCATCTGCAACCCTAGTTCGTCACATTTATTCAATCTTTGTCTCGAAACCTGAGACTCGTACCTGTGGGTTGCTAGTAGTGTTGATTACATGTTGTAGTTGATGCTTGTTGGATTACTTGATGGAAGACACTATATTCAGATTCTTAATTATTATTATTAAACCTCTAAACTTGAACATGTTGATGTTGTGTGAGTAGTAATTATTGTTCCTAAGGAGATGGGATATGTCTTGTTATAAGTAATCATGCAAAGTTGGTATTCGCTCGATATTTTGATGATATGGATGTTGTTACTTCTCTTAGTGGTGTCATGTGAACGTTGACTACATGACACTTCACCATGTTATGGACCTAAGGGAATTCACTGTGTAGTAAAAAATATATGATGGGTTGTGAGAGTGACAAAAGCTTATACCCCAGTTTATGCGTTGCTTCATAAGGGGCTGACTTGGATCCATGTGTTTCATGCTATGGTTAGATTCTTGTTAATTCTTCTTTCATAGTTGTGGATGCTTGAGTGAGGGGGTAATCATAAGTAGGTTGTTAGTTCAAGTAAGAATAGCACCTAAGCACTGGTCCACCCATATATCAAATCATCAAATTAGGGAATGCGAATCAACTTAATATGATGAACATGAGTAGACACGAATTCCCATGTGTCCTCGGGAGCGCTTGCTTTATATAAGGGAACTTTTAGGCCTGTCATTTTCTATATAAAGGATTGTGCTATCTTGCTGCACCTTTGCTACTATTGTTACTTGTCACTTGTTATGAATTATCTTGCTACAAAACCATCTATCACTATTATTTATAGCACTTGCAGAGAATTCCTTGCTGAAAATTACTTATCATTTCCTTCTGCTCCACGTTGGCTTCGACACTCTTACTTATTGAAAGGATTACAATTGATCCCATATACTTGTGGGTCATCCAGACTCTTTTCTGGCACCGTTTCCGGGGAGTGAAGTGCCTTTGGTAAGTGGAAATTGGTAAGGAAACATTTTCGGTATGTGCTCAAAGTTACTATTGCTTGTCACTATGAACGATCACCCTTTGAGTGGCTTGTTCGGGCCATCTTCACCTCGAACGAAAGTTGAAGAAATTTTTTCTCAATGTGTTGAACCTACTGAATTTGTATGCTCGGCTTTGTCATGATGATCAAACATTACTTGATGCTTGCGTTGTCGGTTCCTAAATGAAGAACACAACTGAATTCAGGTGGGATCTTCTAGAAAAGATCAAGTGCAACGCTGAAGATTGGTAACTTGATGAAGGTACAGAGTGAGGTATAAAGCTAAATTTTGATTGTGTCAAATCTTTTATGGAAACTTCTCCTTCTCATGAGTTTAGCAATAAATATGGCCTTGACACTGAGATAGTAGCTTCTTTGTGTGAAACTTTTGCTACCTATGTTGACCTGCCTAAGGAAAAGTTGTTCAAATATCATCCCCGTTGAAAAATTACCCGAGGAACCTGTTAGAATTAAGAAGGAAGAAATAATTGTTAGCCATGTTGATCTAATTGTTCCTACTACTTATAGTGAGAAACCTCCTTTTCCTGTTAGGATTAGAGAAGATGATAAGGCTACAACAGTGGTTAATAAGAGTTATGTTAGAACACCTACACCTTCTGAACTAATAAATGTTGAGCCTAATGCAGCTATAGTTGAATATCCCCTAGTCAATAATATTGATGGGCATGTTATTTACCTATGTGCTGAAGCCGCTAGAATTGCAAAACTTATTAGAAACAAACGAGATGAACTAGATAAAAATAAATCAGTGGTAGGCACACCTTCCATTTCTGTTAAAATTGGAGATCATTGCTATCATGCCTTGTGTGATGTTGGTGCTAGTATTAGTGCTATACGCTTTACATTATATTAAGAAATTATGCACCCTTTGAAATTGACTATATTCATGTCACTATTAAGCTTGCAAACCATGACACTATTTCGCCACTCGGGATTGTTAGGGATGTTGAAGTCTTGTGTGAAAGGTGAAGTACCCTAGTGATTTCTTAGTACTTGGTTCGAAACAAGATAACTTTTGTCCCATCACATTTGGTAGACTATTCTAGAATAAAGTTAATGCTGAAATTAATTGTGATACTGAGAAGGTTAAAGTGAGCTTTGGTGATATTTATCATGAATTTATGTGGGGACCCTGACTTACGAGTCGAGATTGTCGAATGATCGTGCTGTGTGATCCCACAGATCAATGCTCACCGAACACACAGATACTGAATATTAAGAGACTTACATCCTTACATACCGGGGAATACAACAAATGACCATCATGGTCTAGTCTCACATAGGTAGGGCCTATAAGGCCATCACATAAATACAACTACTAGCGGAAGTCTTAGAAATAAACGGGAACCCATGCCATTAGCCTTCACCAACTGACATTCTGTCTGGGAAGCGTCCTAGATCGCGTGTCCGTCACTCATGAACAATTCTTCTCTGAACTTCTCCGAACGCGGAATCTATCTTCGTAATAGTGATAATAATAATAAGAAGAAGGACATTCAAAAACAAAGCACAAATATACTTTAAAAATGTTATCCTATTCTGATAAATCTTGTTTATAGTTTTGAAAATATTTGCCTCTGGTCTTTGATGAAAGGAATATTTTTAGAATCCAATTAACACAAGCTAAAGTACTAAAAATAAGCCTTTTAATTATAACTATGTAGAAAAGTTTTCATAAAAACTATTATAACAGCTCTAATAAACTCTACATATTTTTAGAAGAATTGTGGTGGAAAAATAATTAAATTTGATTAAATAATAAACTCTGCAAAAAACTTTGAAAACGGATTAAAAATAAAAAGAAAAGGGCCCAACCCTGGCCTGGCTCGGCTAGTGGCTGGGCCGGCCCAATTGGCCAACCGGCCAGTTAGCCAGCCAGTAGCCGAGATGCACGCGCGTCGTCGGGTTCAAACCTGACGCGCAGGCCCCTACAGTCAGCGGCAGAGAGAGGAGAGAGGGGTAGAGACTGGCCACCGACAGGTGGGGCATGCCTGTCGGGGTCGTTTTCCTCCTCTGGACAAAGGGGGGGAGGCACGCCGGCGGCGATACCGACGCCCTCGTGTCCCAACGATGACATGAATAGAACCGGGGCATTGCCGCCTACCTGCTGGTGGTTGAATGAACGACAGGGAGGCCCTAGGTCACCGGCGACGACGAGGCCATGGCGAAGCCGATTTGGGAGGTTGAGGCGAAGGGTGCTACGGATAGGGAAACGCTCGGGGAAGAAGTGGAGAAGCTCCATGAGCTCACTACGGTCACGGAGGAGGCGAGAGGAGTGCAAGAGCTGGCCTGTAGCCCAAGATGGATGGAGCTCTGAAGTGGCGGGGCCTCGGTCGATATCGAGCACCGGAGCTCTCTGTGCTCGAATGGAGTGGCTAGGGGCTCGATTGAGGGTCTGGAGGTGTGGTGTGAGGTGCTGGAGCGAAGGGGGGAGGCCCATTTATAGGCCAAAAACGATGCACTGAGAGGGGAGCGCCGATGTTTTCACCATGGCTGGTAGGAGGGCAAGAGATGGCTTGGGGTCGATACCACGGTCTCACGGACGTGGTTGGGGACCCGAGAGACTCAACGAGAGGGAGAAGAGGCTCAATGTGCGCGTGTTGTGGGGCCGCGCATGACTCACTGATTCGGGCGTGCATGGGCACGCGTCGTCTGAGTCAGTAGAGCGGAGGAGGGGTGGCCCTGAGGCTGCCCTGAGTCTGGAGGGTTGTCGGAGGCCCCGCCACTTCGGTGCTCTAGAGTAGTGCGGAGGAGGAGTAGAGGGAGAAGAGTCAGTAGAGTTGAAGAGACACCGAGTGGAGGTGAGAACCAGCTGGGGCTGACCTCCCTTGCCTCGGGTGCGCCCTTTAGCGCGTCCAAAGCAAAGTTTTGGCATGCCACGGCATGCTAGCGTGCTCTGGGTTTCTTTGGCTATGTCTGGCATGTACGGGGGTTGAGTTAGATGCTCCTTCTCCATTGGAGAGCCGAGGGTCTCATTGCTGGTCAAAGGAGGTGATTAAAGAGGAGCTGTCAGCGTTGAATCAAATACCAGAACGAAGATTTTGGCTTACACTACTGAAATTCAGAAATTTGCCGTCTGCCATGGCAGACGGCAAAGGGGGGAACCACGGACGGCAAAGGCTTTGCCGTCGGTCAGCATACGACAAACTAGACGGTAAAAAAAAATCCGGTGAAGAGGTTCTTTGCCGTCTGCTTTTCTAAAGTGGACGTCAAAGAATCTTTGCCATGAGGGGGCAGACGGCAAATTAAATGGGACGACACATACTGCAACGGCCCCGTTAAGTGTTAACGGCAGGCCTCCTCTCTTTGCCGTCTGCCATCCCCCCCTTTGCCATGTGGGGGCTGGCGGCAAAGGGGGGAACCAGCCCCCTCTCTCTTCCCTCTTTGCCGTCTGCCATCCCCCCTTTGCCATGTGGGGGCAGACGGCAAAGAGAGCGGAGAAAGGGGGCTGATTCCCCCTTTGCCATGTGGTGGCAAACGACAAAGGGGGGAACCAGCCCCCTCTCTCTCCCTCTTTGCCGTCTGCCATCCCCCCTTTGCCATGTGGAGGTGGACGGCAAAGGGGGGCACCAGTCCCTTTTTAGTTTATTTTTCATTATATCCAGCATTTTTAACAATAATCAGGATATATATATATATACTTGACATAAATAAATTTCTTTTCGTACTCATAACCATATTAAAATAACTCTCATCCATAGTGCATACATATTATGCAAGTTGCATCCGTACCAAACCATATATTACACCAGTTTCATCCACATGCATACAAAGTTTCATATATATCCACGTACTACAAGTTTCAATACAAGCCATGGTACAAGAAATCATCTTCAAGCATTCCATCAATATAATCCAAGCTTCCCGTGAAGTGAATGTAATCTGCAAAATGACAAATAAGAAAGTTAGAAGAATAATACTAGATGAAGAAGTGTATATAGGTTATTTCGGAGAGAAATTAGCTAAGTATAGGCCATTTAGGAGCTAACTAAGCTAGTTATATCATTTAGGTGGAACCCTAGCTAACTATAGGTCGTTTCGGACTAACTTGGGTAAAATAGGTCATGCCGGAGCAAACTATGCTTATTAAGCCATTTTGGATATAGCTAGGCTAATTATAAGCCATTTAATACCCAAGTTAGGGGGAATAGGTCATCTTGCAGCTACGTAAGCCTTATTATGTCATTTAGGAGAGAACTTAGCTAACTATAGGTCATTTTTTATTAAATAGGTTATTTTGGAGCTAACTAAGCTAATTATGTCATTTCGTAGGATAATTAGCCAATTTAGCCTTTCTTGGATGAGTCTAAGCTACGTAGAAGAAGAGAAAGAGAAGAAGAAATAAAAGAAGGAGGAGGAGGAGGAGAAGGAGAAGGAAGAGGAGAATAAGAAGAAAAGAAGAAGGAAAAGGAGAAGGAGGAAGAAGGAGGAAGAAGGAGAAGGAGGAGCTCCTTCTCCTTCTTCTCCTCCTTCTTCTCCTTCTTCTTATCCTCCTCCTTCTCTTCTTCTTCTCTTCTTCTTCTTCTCCTTCCTTCCTTTCATTTTTCCTCTTTCTTCTCCTCTTGTCCCCTTCTTCGGGCTAAATTAGCTAAGAATGCCTTTTTGGAGCTAATTATGTCATTTCGAGGATAATTAGCTAAGTATAGGTCATGTTTTATTAAATAGACCATTTAGGAGTTAACTAAGCTAATTATGTCATTTAGGTGGAACCCTAGCTAACTATATGTTGTTTCGGAGCTAACTTGGGTAAAATAGCTCATTCCGGAGCAAACTATGCTTATTAAGCCATTTTGGATCGAGCTAGGCTAATTATAGGCCATTTAATACCTAAGTTAGGGGGAATAGGTCATCTTGCAGCTACGTAAGCCTTATTATGTCATTTAGGAGAGAACTTAGCTAACTATAGGTCATTTTTTATTAAATAGGTCATTTTGGAGCTAACTAAGCTAATTATGTCATTTTGTAGGATAATTAGCCAATTTAGCCTTTCTTGGATGAGTCTAAGCTATGTAGAAGAAGAGAAAGAGAGGAAGAAGTAAAAGAAGGAGGAGGAGGAGGAGGAGGAGGAGAAGGAGAAGGAAGAGGAGAAGAAGAAGAAAAGAAGAAGGAGAAGGAGAAGGAGGAATAAGGAGGAAGAAGAAGGAGAAGGAGGAGCTCCTTCTCCTTCTTCTCCTCCTTCTTCTCCTTCTTCTTATCCTCCTCCTTCTCCTTCTTCTTCTTCTCTTCTTCTTCTTCTTCCTTCCTTTCATTTTTCCTCTTTCTTCTCCTCTTGTCCCCTTCTTCGGGCTAAATTGGCTAAGAATGCCTTTTTGGAGCTAATTATTTCATTTCGAGGATAATTAGCTAAGTATAGGTCATGTTTTATTAAATAGACCATTTAGGAGCTAACTAAGCTAATTATGTCGTTTAGGTGGAACCCTAGCTAACTATAGGTCGTTTCGGAGCTAACTTGGGTAAAATAGGTCATTCCGGAGCAAACTATGCTTATTAAGCCATTTTGGATCTAGCTAGGCTAATTATAGGCCATTTAATACCTAAGTTAGGGGGAATAGGTCATCTTGCAGCTACGTAAGCCTTATTATGTCATTTAGGAGAGAACTTAGCTAACTATAGGTCATTTTTTATTAAATATGTCATTTTGGAGCTAACTAAGCTAATTATATCATTTCATAGGATAATTAGCCAATTTAGCCTTTCTTGGATGAGTCTAGGCTACGTAGAAGAAGAGAAAGAGAAGAAGAAGTAAAAGAAGGAGGAGGAGGAGGAGGAGGAGAAGGAGAAGGAGAAGGAGAAGGAAGAGGAGAAGAAGAAGAAAAGAAGAAGGAGAAGGAGAAGCAGGAAGGAGGAAGAAGAAGGAGAAGGAGGATCTCCTTCTCCTTCTTCTTCTCTTCTTCTTCTTCTTCCTTCCTTTCATTTTTCCTCTTTCTTCTCCTCTTGTCCCCTTCTTCGGGCTAAATTGGCTAAGAATGCCTTTTCGGATCTAATTATTTCATTTCGAGGATAATTATCTAAGTATAGGTCATGTTTTATTAAATAGACCATTTAGGAGCTAACTAAGATAATTATGTCATTTAGGTGGAACCCTAGCTAACTATAGGTTGTTTCGGAGCTAACTTGGGTAAAATAGGTCATTCCGGAGCAAACTATGCTTATTAAGCCATTTTGGATCTAGCTAGGCTAATTAATAATTATAGGCCATTTAATACCTAAGTTAGGGGGAATAGGTCATCTTGCAACTATGTAAGCCTTATTATGTCATTTAGGAGAGAACTTAGCTAACTATAGGTCATTTTTTATTAAATAGGTCATTTGGGAGCTAACTAAGGTAATTATGTCATTTCGTAGGATAATTAGCCAATTTAGCCATTTTGGAGCTAACTAAGCTAATTATGTCATTTAGATGGAAGTCTAGCTATTTTTTATTAAAACACTAGAAATAACATACCATTATCGTCATCACAGCGGTGAAGCACGGTGGCTCTGGCTTGTTTCACCTGGAGAAGACTCGACTGTAGAAGGGTCGTGCGATGCATTTCAGGAGATATTCTGCACCAAACATCGTTTGCAATGTGTAGTTAGCATGAGGACACTCTTAAGATCACTGCACTGAAATGAAACTCACCGTCCCCGCCACGTTAATGACTGGCATCGGCGGAGGGACTTGGCCGCTCTTCTCGCACATAGACTGTACATTTGGTTTCGACAAGTCAAAGTTTTTATTTATTAATGAAACGGACATTAAAATGCAAGATTTGAAATAACATGAAGAAGAAACTTACCACGAAGAGCTCGTATATGGCCCTGTTAGACGCATCATTCCGTGCCCTCTCCGCCTCCACCAATGCAGTCGTCCTCTCCTCCAGCTCCCTAATTTCCTTATCCTTCTCCGCCATAGCCGCCTGCATTGCCTCTCTCTCTTTCTGAATAGCAGCCTACAACACAACTCATTGTTAGCAATGTAATCATATTGGTTCCAACGCACAACATAATGCGAAAAGATAGTTGAGTCCATTAAACTAACCTCGATGGCGAGCTCGACTGGCCGTGGACGACGTGTTATCTCCGGACAAGAGCTCGTTTGGCGTGCCTTTATCTGCCGGAGAGTGCTAGGACAACGTATAAGGCCATCTCCAATGGCGATCGAGCCATGGGGCCTCCCGTTGCCAGCTATCATCACCAGCTCTGGATCAATAGGCCCCTCGCTCGGGTTACAGTCCTCCCCTCGCTCGGGTTAAAGTCCTCCCGTTGCTGTCATACCATACACATTGAACCCATCCGTGCTAATGGAAACTCTAGGTTGCCTTGGATCTTCCGATTTATCCTTATGTAATGCATCGAAGTGCCTCCACGCAAAACCATCTGAAGTGTGTACCAGCATCTTGTTCCCATCCGCATCTAGTTCGGTTCTTTTGCCCAATATGTGCCATGTCATCTATCTGGCCGTCTCTTCGACCATGAAAAGACGTTGAAGTCTTGGTACGATTGGCAGATAACGAAGAACACTAATGGGGATTTTGGTCTGATTCTTCTCACCCATGCCGTTGTCTACCACAATATACCTGGAAGAATTGCAAATGGGGCAATATTTCAAGGCCGCATACTCAAGCCTAAATAAAGCACATCCATTCTCACAGGCATGTATCTTCTCATAGGGCATCTTAAGTACATGGAGTATTTTCTCTGACTGGTACAGGTTTGCAGGCAGTACATGGCCTTTGGGTAGAAAGCGTCCAAATATCGTCATCATCGCGTCGTAGCATTCCCTACCTAGGTTGAATTGAGCCTTCAGAGCAATTACTTGCACGATGACATCAAGCTGACAAAGCTCAGTCTGCTCGTGGAGAGGACGTTTTGAAGACTCCAACATTTCAAGAAGGCCTTTGCAGATTCCTCCATCTCATCGTCCGAATCCCGAGCATCATCAAAGTCTTGCACCATGTCTTCAATCCCGGTACCATGCTCGTCGGTGCGACGACGAATCACCTCAGCTCTGGCACGTTGGTCAGACTCACCACGAAAAGTCCACACCGTATAATTAGGCGTAAAACCCCACTTCTACAGGTGTTTACCCATTTCAAACTCTGTATGCTTTTTCCAGTTGTCGTAGTTGGGACAGGGGCACCATGTTTTTTGCTGGCCATTTGCAAATTGGCTCTCACAAACCCCCTGGTTTTTGTTAATCATTCATGGGTCATGTCTTTCTGACTAGGGTGACCAGTGTACATCCAAGCAGGATCACTCATGTTGCCTAGCTACCTATGGGGGCACAAGAAATAAATATATAATTCATCATCTATATTCATACGCTAATCAAGTTTGTCAGTTTTATTACGTCCATGCAACCTACACACTAATAGGTAAAGATAGGTCCTAATCCCACCCGAGTATGTGTAGATTGGGTTCGTTTTCCCATGCTCTGCTCCAGATGCGACGCAGAATTTCGATAGCACCTCCCCGTTGTTCTCCTGATACACGTATCGGCAATAAGCAGAGAGGATGTGTACCCGGAGAACAACATGGGAGGCACTGACGAAATTCCGCATCGGATCCGGAGCACAGCATACGGGAAAACAAACCCAATCTACACATACTCGGGCTGTCCATGGATAATGTTGGACATTTCGAAAGGATGGCGGTTATAAATATGCAAAGAAATGCATATTTATAGATGTCGCCCTTTAGAACGGGAGACGCATAGTGGTCACACATACTCATGATTGAAGAAACCTATAGCTAGCAAGTTTCATCGGCACGAAGACCGGGACAGAGCAAATTAAGGGGGTAGGAGGAGAAGTCATTTGTGCTCACCAACAAACGCAAGGGCAGAGCTCGTCCAACGCACATGGAGGTCATCGAATAACTGCACATTGAAATTCACACGATCAACACAAATACGATGTTTTTATAATTAACATAATCGGAAAATATGTGACCTAACTCATAATTTACCAAACTATGACCTTGTCGGTTCGTGGAAGGCCGAAAAGCACCTTCTCGTTCAACCGGAGGCAGAAGAGTTGTCGGGGGTCGGGGGTTAGTGGCGTCAGGACTTAGTGCCGTTGAGGGTCGGTGGTGTCGGGTGTCGGTGGCGTCGGGGTTCGGTGGTTAGTGGCGTCGGTGGTCAGGGGTAAGTGTCATCGGGGGTCCAGGGTCAGTGGCGTCAGGGGTCGGTGGTCGGGGGACTTTTCGGTCAACAAGAGGCCCAAGAGGTGTCGGAGGTCGGGGGTTGGGGGTCAGTGGCGTCGGGGGCGGCGTATTTTGCCAGGGTGTCGTCAGGATGTCGTGTCAGGGTTTCGGGCATAGTGTCGGGGTGTCGAGGTGTCAGGGTGTCATTTTCTTCTGCTTCATCTTCTTTGTTTTCCTCCTCTTCCTTTTCTTCTTCTTCTTGTTCCTTCCTTCCTTTTCTTCTTCTTCTTCTTCTTCTTCTTCTTCTTCTTCTTCCTTCTTTTCCATTTCCCTCTTCTTCTTCTTCTTCTTCTTCTTCCTTCTTTTCCTTTTTCGTCTTCTTTATTCTTCTCCTCTCTCCTCTTTTTCTTCTTCTTCTTTTTATCCTCCGCCTCCTCCTCTTCTTCTTATTCTTCTTCCCTTATCTACTTATTCTTCATTTATTGTTCATCTTTTTCTACTTATTTCAATTATGACTATGTAGAATCTAATCCTATCACTAAACCTATCGCTAAACCTATATAGCACTAAACAGCAAAAAAATAACAAAAACAGAATCTACCAATCATTAACTAAAAAAGAATCTACCACTAATTAACAAAATAGAATCTACCTCTAAATTAACAAATCAAATAACTAACTAAACCCACTATTTAACTAAACCTATTATTCAAATCAAATAAAACCTAGGACTAAATCTACTATTTAACAAAAACAACTAACTAAACTACCACTAAATCAAATAACTAAATCAACTAACTAAATCTAATTAAATAAAAAAACTCACCTAGCTAGGGAGGAGGGGCGGGGAGGAGGGGCGGGAGGGGAGGCGGCCGGCTGCCGGGAGGGGAGGCGGCCGGCGGGCGGGAGGGGAGGCGGCCGGCGGGCGGGAGGGGAGGCGGCCGACAGGTGGGAGGGGAGGCGGCCGGCGGGCGGGGAGGAGGGTGTGGGGAGGAAGGCGCGGGGAGGAGGGTGCGGGAGGGGAGGCGGCCGGCGGGCGGGAGGGGATGCGGCCGGCGGGGGGGGGGGAGGGGAGGAGGCCGGCAGGCGGAAGCAGAGGCGGCCGGCGGGCGGGGAGTAGGGGTGCCGCGGGCGGGCGTGGGGAGGAGGGCGCGGGGAGGAGGGCGCGGGGAGGAGGGGGCGGGAGGGGAGGCGGCCGGCGGGTGGGGAGGAGGTGTGCCGCGGGAGGGGAGGAGGGGGCGGGGGAGGAGGCGGCCGGCGGGAGGGGAGGCTGCCGGCGGGCGGGGGACGAGCGGTTGAGAGAAACTGTCGGAGCGGAGGAGACTGCCAGTGAGAGTGAGAGGGAGAGGGAGACGACCGTTAGGGGGGGCTCTCTTTGCCGTCCGCCCCCCGACGGAAAAGAGCAGGAGATAGGGGGACGGGGTGGAGAGATGGCCGTTAGGGGGGGGGCTCGCTTTGCCGTCCACCCCCCGACGGCAAAGAGAAGGAGGGCAGATGACAAAGGGAGCGCCCGTTATGGGGTGGGAGGGGGTGCGCGGTGGACTCTTTGTCGTCTGCCATCCTTCTCTTTGTCGTCCGCCAGTAGACGACAAAGACAAGGCTTATGGCGAATAGTATCTTTGCCATCCGTCTGCTCTTTGCCGTCAGTTTTCTGTTGACTGACGGCAAATAGGGTCTTTGGCGTCCGCTGGTTGACGGCAAAGAAGGGGCTGACGGCCAATAATTGAATTCCAGTAGTGTTACCTACTTGGAACTAAGGAGGGGGCACTCGTCTGCAGTTGATGAGTGGTTCTAGCAGCTTGCTATAAGAGTTTAATGGAAAGGGAGTGGGTGTAGAGGGTGATAAGTGTTGTTTGACCATGCTGGCAGAAGGTGTTCGACAAGTGTTTGGGGTAGGTAACCTTCACCACTGATGCTGAAAGTTAGCAGAATTGGGTTTGATGCAAAAGTAGGATGCTCCACCAAATTTGAGCTCCATTGGACAAGTTTAACAGTTCAAACTTGAAATCACCCCCAAATGGGCAGTTCCGCCTCTTCAAAAGAGAATGTGGGTGAATTAATCCCCACAAATCCAATTCTTGGAAGAGTCTCCTCATTAGGGATATTGAGTACTCCTGCAAAGTTTCAGGCTATTTGGACAAACTTTGCTATGTAGAGTTGCTTCAACTTGATTCTGGACAGGGAAGGTTTTGGGATTATTTGGTGAGCCAAACCACCTTGGAATGAGGTGAAACTTGGCATGACCAGTAAATATAGCTTGGGAAGCATTCTAGAATTTTCTGGGAATTTATTGAAAATATTTCCTTTGGATATATTTCAAAAGGTCAAAACAGACAGAATAGCTTTTAAAGGATTAGCTCAAATATTCTGAACATAAATAGGGGTTGAAAATCTTATGTATGGAAAATATATGTCCTCTGAGTATCTCCAAATTTTCTCAGATTTTTCTAAGGCAGAAAAATAATTTTCCATTGCGAAATATCATTTCTGGCCTCAGAAAAAACATGCATATAAAATATGCAAATATTTTATAAAATAATTATTTTATGATATTGGAGAGTTATAATAGTGCTAAAACCAGAATACAATCTTTGGGTGAAGGCACGCCCTTGAAATCAGGGACTTGTAGTGCAAACCCAAAGCAAGGTTTTGAAATAGCCAAAAATGAGAAAAGGATCTTTTTGAAAATAACATGTTGTAAAAATATATTTTTTGGATGCACGCACTCAAGCATTCAATCAAACAATGGAAATCATGGCACTCATGACACTTGCTTAATTTCTTTAATAAACTCAGATTTTTGAAAAGACTACAGTTGAAATAAGGTGAAAACACGGTGTGATACTTTGACTTCTCTAAATTTAGAAAGCACCCACATGAAAAATAATTACCTAGTAAGGATGAAATAATTGGTCTTGCTTCTACTGTGGTACCTCCTTCAGATCCTCTAGAACAATATTTGCTAGACCATGAGAATGATATGCATTTGAATGAAAGAAATGAAATAGATAGGATACTCCTTGATCAACAACCTATCCTTAAGCATAATTTGGGAGTTGAAATTCTAGGTGATCCTCCTCCACCCAAGGGAGATCCCGTGTTTGAGCTTAAGACTTTACCTAACACTTTAAAATATGCTTATCTTGATGAAAAGAAGATATATCATGTTATTATTAGTGTTGACCTTTCAGAACATGAAGAAAGCACATTACTCAAAACTTTAAAGAAGTAGAGGGCTGCTATTGGATATACTCTTGATGATCTTAAAGGCATAAGCCCCACTCTTTGTTAGCACAAGATTAATATGGAACCTGATGCTAAACCAGTTGTTGATCATCAATGCCCTCTCGACCCTAAAATGAAAGACGTGGTAAGAACTGAAATACTTAAACTTCCGGAAGCAGGTATAAGCTACCCAATTGCTCATAGTAGGTAGGTGAGTCCTGTTCATTGTGTTCCTAAGAAAGGTGGTATAACAGTTGTTCCTAATGATAAAAATGAACTTATTCCACAAAGGATAGTAACTTTTTATAGGATGGTAGTTGATTTCAGGAAATTGAATAAGGCCACTAGATAAGATCATTACCCCTTGCCTTTTACTAATCAAATTTTAGAAAGATTATCTAAGGACACACACCTTTTCTTTCTTCATGGTTAATCTAGATTCTCTCAAATACCTATGTCAAAATAGGAGAAAGAGAAAACTACGTTTACTGGCCCCTTTGGAACTTATGCTTATTGGTGTATGCTTTTTGGTCTATGCAATGCACCTGCTACCTTTCAAAGATGTATGATTGCTATATTCTCTGACTTTTATGAAAAGATTGCTGAGGTCTCCATGGATGATTTTTTTCGTTTATGGGACTTCCTTTGATGATTTCTTGAGCAACCTTGATCGAGTTTTGTAGACATGTGAAGAAACTATTTTTTTCTTGAATTGGAAGAAGTGCCACTTTATGGTGCATAAAGGTATAGTGCTTTGGCATAAATTTTCTGAATGTGGTATTGAGGTGGAGAAGGCCAAAGTTTATGAATAGATAAAATGCCTTGCCCAAGAGATATCAAAGGTATAAGGAGTTTCCTTGGTCATGCTTGTTTCTATAGGCGTTTGATTAAAGATGCCTCAAAGACTTCAAGGCCATTAACTAATATTCTCCAAAAATATGTTCCTTTTGTTTTTGATGATGATTGTGTACAAGCCTTTGAAATGCTTAAGAAAGCTTTAGTTTCTGCACCTGTTGTTCAACCAGCTAATTGGAGCCTACCTTTTGAAATTATGTGTGATGCTTGTTATTATGGTGGCGGTGTTGTTCTAGGCAAAAGAGTAGACAAGAAATTGAATGTTATTCATTATGCTAGTAAGACCCTAGATACTGCTCAAATAAATTATTCTACTAATGAAAAGGAATTTTTAGCAGTTGTGTTTGCATGTGATAAGTTTAGACCTGATATTGTTGATTGTAAAGTAACTATTGACACTGATCATGATGCTATTAAGTACCTTATGGAAAAGAACGATGCTAAACCTAGACTTATTACATGGGAGTTCGTACTCCAAGAATTGGATTTGCGTATCGTTGATAGGAAGGGAGGTGATAACCCTATAGCTGATAACTTGTCAAGGATGGAAAATGTTCTTGATGACCCGCTGCCTATTGATCATAATTTCCCTCATGAGCAACTTTCTGTTATAAACACTTCACGTAGTACTCCTTGGTACGTGGATTATGCCAATTACATTGTTGCTAAATATATTTCACCAAGTTGCACCTATCAACAAAAGAAAAAATCTTCTATGATTTACGACATTACTTTTGGGATGACCCACATCTTTATAAAGGAGTAGATGGTGTTATTAGGCGTTGTACACCTGAGCTTGAGTAGGAACAAATTCTAAGGTAGTGTCATTCCGAGGTCTATGGAGGACATCATGCTGGTGACACAACTGCACACAAGGTATTACAATCCGGTTTCTATTGGCAAACTCTTTTCAAAGATGCTCGTAAGTATGCCCTTTCTTATGAGGAATGCGAAAGAGTAGGTAATATGGTTAAATGTCAGGATATGCCTACGAACTATTCACTTTCTATTGAAACATTTGATGTGTGTGGTTTTGACTTTGTAGGACCTTTTCCTTCCATGAATGTATATACTCATATTCTAGTTGCTATTGATTACATTACTATATGGGTAGTAGCTATTCCAACTATTAGTGCTGATCATAACACTTGTATTAAAATTCTTGAATATATTATCTGTCCAAGGTTTGGTGTCCTAGATATTTAATAAGTGATGGTGGTTCACATTTTATTCATGGTGCTTTCCGTAAACTGCTAGCTAAGTATGTTGTTAACCATAGAATTGCATCACCTTCTCATCCTCAGTCCAGTTGTCAAGTTGAAGCAAGAAATCGTGAAATAAAATTAAATTTGCGAAAGACTGTCAATAGGTCTTGAAAGAATTGGTCTAAGAAACTTGATGATGCTTTATGGGCTTATAGGACCACTTATATGAATCCCATGGGGATGTCCCCATATAAAATGGTCTATGGAAAAGCTTGTAATTTACCTCTTGAGTTAGAACGTGAAGCTTACTGGGCAATTAAACAACTTAACTATGATTTTCAACTTGCTGATGCCAAAAGGTTATTATATATTATCTCACTCGACGAATGGAGGACACGAGCTTATGAAAATGCTAAGTTGTTCAAGGAAAATGTTAAAAGATGGCATGACAAAAGAATTAAAAAACGAGAATTCAATGTAGGAAACTTAGAGCTTTTGTACAATTCTTGTTTTAGATTTTGTTGCAGGGAAACTCCTCTCCAAATTGGAAGGACCCTATGTGGTCGAGGAGTTCTATAGCCACAGTGCTATAAAAATCAATAACTTCCAAGGTAAAAACCCAAGAGCGGTGAATGGACAAAGACTCAAGTATTATATTTCAAGTACACCCATTAATGAGGAAACTAATGTTATCCAAGTAATAACACCGAAGGAAAAAAATAAAGGAAGTCTTTCGGAACACTCCCGAAACCTGAAAAAGGGCCAGGTACGTGGTACGGTAAGTAAACCGACTCCAAAAATTCCAAAAAAATAATATTTTTACTAGTTTTGGTATTTTAGAAAAAGTAAAAAAATAAAGCAGAGTCCTAGGGACCCATGAAAGAGGCACAAGCTAGCAGGGCGCGCCCCCTGGCCGCGCCCTGATAGCTTGTGGGGCCCTCATGCACCTCCCGGACTCCAAATTCTTCATGCGCATGTATTCGTACATGGGAAAATTCATTATATATACTCCCGTGTGTTTTGATCACCGCATCGCGAGTTTCTTCTTTGTTCTCGTTTCGACCTATTTTTCGGGCACTCGTGAGAATATGTCGTCTAAAGATTCGAATAGAAAGATCTACGTCTCCCACTACATTTCAGGCTCAAAGTTCTTTGGGGACACGTGTCCCTACCTTTGGTACACTAATGAGGAGGATGACAATCATTTGGAGGAGACAAAGGAATCCATCTTACATAAAGACGAAGTTCCACTACATGAACCCGAAGATATGCATGTGGAATTTAAGAAGTCCATGCTCCCAAACAGGGTAAACAAATCTAAGGATCAGTTTATCCCGTCACATTTTTTGACAGAAAGCAATGTGGCATTATGAAAAAAGTTATTGAAGCTCGATAAAGAGAATGATGACTCGAGGGAGGAGAATTTTATCCTCCTACGTAAGTTGGAGAAGAAGAATGCTGCTACACCATCACCATCACCTGAGAAGGACACATGAGTACTTGGGTATGGGCACTACCCTTGGCTTGTTCCAAACTTGGGGGATGTGCCCCGGTATCGCATCACCATCACTTCCATCATTATTATCTATTTTAGTTCGATCCTTAGTTGTTTTATTATTTAGAGAAATAAATATCATACTTCTTTTGTTTAGGATTTTTTGTTTTGAGTTCTATCTATCCTTGTAATCTAGTATTCGAGATATATAACAAAGACTAGATGAATTTTTGTGGTTTACCCGTGGGCACCCATCATCCTAGCATGTTAATAGAAGGAAAGATAGAGATCATATTCTCATCACATGAGAAGTAATGACATCACACAAAAAGGGGTATAAGTGATAAAAGTTGTTGATTGTAAACAAACATATTATTTTCCATTGTTGCAATCTAAGAAAGATTATGATAGAGGAGAGGAGACTCACATATATATGCACTATCCTGGACATCTTTTATGATTGTGAGCTTTCCTCAAATATTACATAATGATCAAGTGTTGATGTTGGACATGGAAGTGAACGTAATGATCATGGTAGTTTATATTCACATAAAAGTTAAATGGTCTTGGATCCTTCAATATGTGATGCTTGCCTTAGATCCTTTGCTAGCCCAAAAATTCCGCACCAAGTAGAGATACTACTTGTTCATCCATAACCCTGAAACCCATTTTCTAGCCAAGAGAGTCCACAATATCTACCTATGGATTGAGTAAGATCCTTCAAATAAGTTGTCATCGGTGCACCAAGGAATAATTTTTTTCCTAAATATATATGATCTTTTATTGCAAGGGAAAATAATCTTTGTATGATCTTGTGATGGGAAAGAAATAAAAACGAAAAAGTGCATAATAAAGTTTGCTATCATAAGGGGCAATATAAAGTGATGTTCCCTTGCATTAAGAGTTCGCACGTCCAACAAATTAAAGGCGCATGACAACCCCTGCTTACCTGTGTGAAGGGCCTATATTTTCTTTTAGGAATTTAACTCTGTGCTTGAGTCATTAAACTTTTTTCCTTTTCCAACGTAATAATTCTATAGTGGCGAACATCATGTGTCGAGGAAAGATTCAGATTTATATATCCAAGTGGATGTAGATGATCATGATTTATTATTGTTGACATTATCCTTGAGAGAAATAAAATGGGTGGCAAATCATTGAAGTCCCTATCTTCCTATTTGTCCTACAGAAACATGAGGTCCAAAAATATGCCTTGAGTGTGAGCAATAAGAGAAGATTAAATGATAGTTGAGTATGTAATCTTGCCAAAAATAATGCTCTTACATAGACTCTCCTCTAGATTATGATGAATTATTATTGCCTTAATGACTAAGAACATAGTTTATTGATTTTCAATGAAGTTTATGCTTCAAACTCGAAGAGTTGTGAAAGGGTTGTTACTTATTTATGAGAGGATATATGGCAAAATACTTGCTGATGTGTTAATATTCATGATGCTCTCTGCTCGTATTATGTTTTTATCGACACCTCTCTCTTAAATCATGTGGTCATTATTTTCGAGCTCGGCTTTCGTTTGAGGACAAGTGAGGTCTAAGCTTGAGCGAGTTGATACGCTCATTTTGCATCATGAATTACTATTTATATTTGCGTTGATCCTATCCATTATCCATTATTATCATACAATTCTTATGCATTTTCTCCCTGAATATTCAAGGTACATCACTAAGAGGGAAACATCTGGAAACTGGAATTCTGGACTGGGAAACCGAGAATAACGTAGAAAAATCAACTTGCTCCAAATGACCTAAAAATTTAGGCAGAAAAATCAACTTGCTTCAAATGACCTAAAATTTTATAGAGAATTTTGCTGGAATATTTAAGAATTTTTGGGCCAAAAATATACTGGAGAGGGGCCACCAACTAGGCACAAGCCATCTGGGTGCCTCCCCTCACCGTGCCATCATAGCTTGTGTGGTCCCAGTTAATTGTCTCGCGGCCATCTTCTCCTATATGGTGTGTTTTACCCTAGAAAAATAAAATAAATCATCTTTCAGAACGAAGCGCCACTATTGCGAGGCGGAAACCTGGGCAGAGGCCCTTTTGCTCTCCGGCATAGTGATTCTGCCGCGGGAATTCACCTCTAGGAGGGGGAAATCAAAGCCATCGTCATCACCAAGGCTTCCTCCTCCATGGGAGGACCGATATTCATCAACATCTTCACCAGTACCATCTCATGTCCAACCCTGGTTCGTCACGTGTATTCAATCTTTGTCTCAAAACCTCAGACCGGTACTTGCCGGTTGCTAGTAGTGTTGATTACATCTTGTAGTAGATGCTTGTTGGATTACTTGGTGGAAGACATTATGTTTAGATCCTTAATTATTATTGTCACACCTTTGATCTTGAACATGTTTATGTTGTGTAAGTAGCAATTATTGTTCCTGAGGACATAAGAGAGGTCTTGTTATAAGTAATCATGCAAGGTTGGTATTCGCTCGATATTTTGATGATATGGATGTTGTTACTTCTCTTAGTGGTGTCATGTAAATGTCGACTACATGACACTTCACCATGTTATGAGCCTAAGTGAAGTCATTACGGATTAAGAAATAGATGATGGGTTGCGAGAGTGACCGAAGCTTAAACCCCTGTTTATGTGTTGCTTCATAAGGGGCTGATTTGGATCCAAATGTTTCATGCTATGGTTAGATTATTCTTAATACTTCTTTCCTAGTCGCAGATGCTTGCGAGAGGGGGTAATCATAAGTAGGTTGTTACTTCACGTAAGAACATCACCTAAGCACTGTTCCGCCCACATATCAAATCAACAAAGTAGCGAATGTGAATCAACTTAATATGATGAACATGACTAGACAGAAATTCCCATGTGTCCTCGGGAGCGGTTGCTTAATATAAGAGAACTTTCAGGCCCGTCCTTTGATATAAAAGGACTGGGCTATCTTGCAGCATCTTTGCTACTATTGTTAGTTGTCACTTGTTACAAATTATCTTTCTACAAAACTATCTATCACTGTTATTTACAACACTTTTATAGAATTCCTTGCTGAAAACTACTTATCATTTCCTTCTGCTCCTCGTTGGGTTCGACACTCTTACTTATTGGAAGGATTACGATTGATACCCTATACTTGTGGGTTATCAGCCACCACCTCCATCAGAGAACATAACCATAGCTCAGTTTCTCCAAGTTCACTGGGAGGAATGCAAAGCCAACGCTGCCGCTATCCTGCAGATGGCTCAAGTCCTTGTGAACAACAAGTAGAAAGGCAGGAACGACAATGGCCGTTCCACTCTCTCGGAGTTCATGAGGAATTCGCCCAACCTTCACCGAGACTGTTGTACCTTTAGATGTTGATGATTGGATCCGCACCATCGAGGACAACCTTGCATTGGTCAACTGCAATGAGGATCATGAGAAGGTTTTCTATGCATCTCACTACCTTGGAGGTACCGCCAGAGATTGGTGGGATGGATTCAAGGTCATGCAAGATGACTGTGTGGTCACCTAGGCTGATTTCAAGCAAGGATTCCGCACTTACCACATTCCTTCTGGGATTATGGCTATCAAGAAGCGGGAATTTCCAGTGCTGAAGCAAGGAAGTGGCTCTATCAAGGAGTACCTGCAAAAGTTCAACCTCTTGTCGAGGTATGCACCTGAAGATGTTAGAAGTGAGGTACCCAAGATAGAACACTTTATGGAAGGACTCCAACAAGCACTATAGTATCATCTCGTTGTCTGGAACTATCGGATTTTCTACGAGTTGGTGAATAAGGACCTCATGCTCGATGACTAGAGTCATGAAATGGAAGACACTCGCAAGCGCGAGATGATCAGCAAGGGCAGTTCCAGCAACCAGAAGCCTCGCTCGTTGCAACCAGCCCCACCAAAGCCGTACTATCAGCCTCACTAGGGTAGGACTCATGCACCTCGTACGAGCTACCACTCATAAGTATGCTAACCCTAGGCCAGCATAAGACAGCCCCAATAACATCACTCGTGGAAGGAGCAACAACTTCGGGCAGTTCACGTTGTTTGGGTGTGGTCAGCCTGCACACATCTCAAAGTAGTGCCCCAACAAGAAGCCACATGCAGCACACCCGAATGCACCAAACCAAGGACAAGGTTGTGGAGCGCAACCAAGAACCAAGCCCCCACAACTAGCACAACAATGGCAAAGGTTGTGGAATCACGTCACCGCTGAGGAAGCCCAGGAAGACCTGGATTTTATTCTGGGTACGTTGCTTGTCAACTCAACCTCGACAATAGTTATGTTTGATTGTGGTGCTTCACATTGTTTTGTTACCCAAAATTTTACACTAGAGAGTGGTATGAAGCCTACACCTCTGAGTAGTCATATGATGGTACAAACCCCTGGTGCAGTATTAAGGACCAAGATAGGGTGTAAAGGTGTTGGGATTAACATCAATGGGGTAGACTTCCAAGAAAACCTCATAGTTTTGGATTCGCCAGGCTTGTACATCATACTTGGAGTGAATTGGTTAACCAAGCACTAGGGCTTCTTGGACTGTGCCAAGTGGACTATCAATATGACCAATAGCCAAAGAGTCAAAGTCAAGTATGTTCCCAACACTACCTCCTCTCAAGCCCCTCAGGTCAATTGTTTGTCGAGAATTGAGTTGGATCAAGTGCCAGTGGTATGTGAATACCCAGATGTATTTCCTGATGAGCTTCCCAGAATGCCTATTGACCGTGACATTGAGTTCATCATTGAGCTAATGCGTGGGGCAGTACCCATATATAAGAATCCCAGTAGAATGGGATCTCAAGAGTTGGCTGAACTGAAGAAGCATTTAGCAGAACAACTCAGGAAGAGATTTATTTGCCCTAGCACCTCTCCTTGGAGATCACCTGTTATATTTGTCTCAAAGAGGGATGAAACTATCAGACTCTATGTCGATTAGCATTCTCTCAATGAAGTCACTATAAAGAACAAGTACCCACTCTCCTAGATTGAAGACAAGTTCAATCAGGTGAATGGTGCCAAGGTGTTCTCCAAGATCGACCTCAGGTCTTGGTACTACCTGTTGAAGATCACCCCAAGATATTCTGAAGACAATGTTCGTGGCCCGGAATAGCTTGTATGAGTACACGGTCATGTCATTTGGGTAAACAATGTCCCTAGCCTAGTTCATGTACCTCATGAACAAAGTCTTCATGGAGTATTTAGACAAGTTTGTCGTTGTCTTCATCGACGACATACTCGCCCTCGCCAATTCTTAATAAGAGCATTAGCAACATTTGAGGATGGTATTAGATAAGCTTCGAGAGCACCAACTTTATGCCAAATTCAGTATGTGTGAATTCTGACTCTATCAAGTTGGGTTCTTGGGTCATGTGTTGATAGCATAAGGATTGTCAGTGGGTCCTGCCAAGATCAAAGCCGCGACTGAGTGGCAATCTCCAAGCAAGGTGAAGGAAGTAAGAAGCTTCCTCAGACTCGTGGGATACTACCGCAAGTTAGTTGAAGGATTCTCAACCATTGCTTGACCTATGACCCAGCTATTAAAGAAGGACAATCAATTCGAATGGACACCGAAGTTTGAGGAAAGCTTGCAACAGCTCAAGAAGAGGTTGACAGCAGCCCCAGAAGGCCACCCTCGATATTCACAAGAATTTTGTGATATATTTTGATGCATCAAGAACCAGTTTGGTAGTGTTCTGATGCAAGAAGGCAGAGTTCTAGCATATCTATCCACACAATTACATCCTCACGAAGAGAACTATGACAGTGATGATATTGAGTTGGCAGTTGTGGTTCATGCCATGAAGACATGGCGACATTACATTGTGAGAAAGCAATGTGAGATATACACACACCACAATAGTTTGAAGTATATTTTTTCTCAGAATAATTGAACATGAAGCAACGAAGATGGTTGGAGTTGATCAAATATTATGACCTCACCGTTCAATACCATCCTGGAAAGACCAATGTGGTAGTAGAGGCCTTGAGCATAAAGGCATGTTCCTTGAATGCCATGATTACGGATAGGCTATCCGCCTTGTGTGAGGAATTGAAAGCTTCGGGTTGGAGCTTGTTGCACCAGGATTTCTGGCCAACCTCGAAGAGAAGCCTACATTGATGGATGATATCAAGGAGGCTCGGAAGGGATACGAGAACACTGAGGGCATCAATAGGAAGATCTAGAGAGGTGAGGCCTTAGGATTCTTTGTGGATGAACAAGGAGTCTTGTGGTTTGGGAATAGCATCTACATACCCAACAAGGTTGAACTCAAGAATTGGATCTAGCAAGAAGCCCATGACACTTCGTATTCCATCCATCTTGGAGGAACCAAGATGTACCAAGACCTCAAGGCAAGATTTTGGTGGCATGGTATGAAGAGGGAGATAGCCACCTACGTCGGTAAGTGTGACGTATGCGAGAAGGTCAAAGCTGAGCATCCATGACCCGCTGGATTGCTGCAACCTCTCAAAGTGCTTGAATGGAAGTGAGACAAGGTCGGGATGGACTTCGTCACCGGCTCGCCCAGGTCAAGGAAGGGACATGATTCCATTTGGGTCATCATCGACCACTTGACCAAGGTAGCCTACTTTATCCCCGTCAAGACGACCTACAATGGGAACCAACTGGCCAGCCTCTACATCAACAGGATCGTGATGCTCCATGGAGTTTATAAGGAGGTCGTGTGAGATCAAGGTACCCAGTTTACCTCGAGATTTTGGAACAGATTCCCAAAAGCCTTGGGAACCAAGCTATCCTTCAGCACCGCTTTTCACCCTCACAGAGGCGGACAAATGGTACGAGTAAACCAGATACGCAAAGACATGCTTCACGCTTGTGTTTTGCCATATGGAGCGAAATGGGAAGACTGATTACCCTTTGCCGATTTCTCCTACAACAACAACCATCGGTCTAGTCTTCACATGACACCATCTGAGGTGTTGTATGGACACAAGTGCAGCACTCCCCTCAACTTGTGAGAAACTGAGAAGGACTAGTCTTTGGACCCGATATCCTTTGTGAAGTAGAAGAGCAAGTTCAACTTGTTAGAGAACGTCTGAAGACCGCCATGTGAAGACAAAAGACCTACACAGACTCACAGCATCGAGACACGACTTCCCGTGTTGGAGACTATGTCTATGTTCGAGTCACACCTCTCAAGGGAACGAAATGCTTCCACGTCAAGAGAAAGCTCGAGCCAAGATACATCAGCCCCTTCAAGATCACCGATAGGCGAGGAGAAGTTGCCTACCAGCTAGAGTTACCCTTCGAGCTTTCAAATGTGCACAACGTTTTCCACGTGTCACAACTCTGGAAGTGCGTTCAAGTTCCCAACCGCTCGACCTCTACAAGGACATTGATCAGCAAGCCATCGATCTCCAACCATTCCCCACTTATCGTGAGAAACTAGTTTGCATCTTGGATGAAGCCGTGCGCTGCACTAGGAACTGCACCATCAAGTACTTCAAGGTCCACTGGAGCAACCACAAGTACTTCAAGGTCCAGTTGACATTTCCCGAAACCACCAAATATATATTTTAACAATTATTTTCCTATTTTATTTAAATGCCTTTTTCTCAGGCCAGAAATGGACTTTTATAGGGAATTTTTTTATGCTTTCAAAATAATTGAGAAAATTTAGGGAAACTGAGTGGACATATATTTTCCATATATAAGAGTTTCAACACATGGTCATGTACAAAATATTGGACAAAACCCTCCAAACTCCTTTCTTCCTATTTCAAGTATTAGAAATATTTCTGTAAGAAATATTCTTAAATAACCCAAAAAACATCAAGCAAGTCACACATGATATATGTGATGATCTTGCCAAGTTTCATCTCAATCCAGAATGATTTGCTCCACCAAAATAATCCAAAACCCTGTGTGTCAAGAATGAAATTTGAGCAACTCTACATTGTGAAGTTTCTAAAATTTATCCCAAACTTTTAAAGCATGCTATAATCACCAAATAATGCCTCAACACCAAGTTGTCAATTAGGAGGAATGTTTTTTTGCATGGTTAGATCAACGGAAACCTGATTCTGTCCATTTCTAGAGTTTTTCATGTTTACATTGTCAACTTTGCTCAAATGACCTCAAACCTTGTGCTCACCCTTTTTTACCCACCAGTTGATTTTGTTAAATATCACTGGTAGTGGGAAATTTTATCTTGCCCAAACCTACATCAAACACCTTCTCGTGGTTTGGTAAAAACCATGTTTTGACCTCTTCTACTATTCCCCTTCACTCTAAAGTTTTACCACAATAACGCATTGTTACCTACTACCTCTAGTAAGACTTGCAAGGTCACAACACAAAGATTGGCGGGGGGTCAAAACCCCATTTATACCCCTTGGAAAACAAAGTCAGCAACAGTTTTTACCTCTCTTGTCACCTCTACCCCATCCCTTCCCCTCCAAGGCATCTAGAGGACATATCCACATGCTCCGGCAGCTAGTGGACAAGGGGACATGCCTAGAACGTGTGCAGCATGCCATGGCATGAAATACACACTCTCTGGAGCACGCTATAGTCTGCCCCCGCACTGTAGCTGCCCCCATTCCGAGGCTCCCAACAGCCTCAAGCCTCCCCCTCTCTCCTGCCCTCTTGCCTCAACTTCTGGGACACGCAAGGTCTTGGTCCCCCTCCTCTTGACTCCTCCTTTTCTCTCCCCCCCCCTCGCGCATGCCGAGAGCCGCCGGTTCGGCCAACACGAAGCACCACATGTGCGAGATCCGCCACCTCTTCTCTTGCTCTTCGAGGAACAACCCCGATTCACCCCCGCTCGCCCTTGTGCCCTCCAGCATGGTCTGCATCCTTACCGACGCACCAACATGCGGTTGATCTCGGTTGGGCTATATAAAATATCCCTGAGCCCTGTCCGCTCCATCCCTAGCCTGCCCGCACTCCTAATTGCACGTCATGCCCAGTCCCCTTGTTTTGGTGCTGAGAAGCTCTACTCCGAGTAGGAGTTCCGGCATGGTGGGTCACCGTCGACCGATGGTATAGATCCCCTCTGACCTTCATTTTTCCTGCCTAGATTTCCCTCGATCGTAGAAACCCAACCCCCTCCTAACTTCCCGTTTCATTGGCAGGATCGAGCCATTCGACCTCGACCTCCTTGGTCGACCATGTGGACTCCTCACCGTCAGCGAACCCCTCCCCCCAGCGACCGTATTGACTCCCCCGAGACACACACCAGCCTAACGAACCTCCGAGTGCACTCAGGTATCCCAACCCTGCCCCACATAACTGGCGTTGAGCTCCTCCCTCACTTTGGCCGGAGCTTGGTGATGACAGGGGGCCCCACCTGTCATCCTCCCCGTCTCCCTTTGTCACACTAATGGGTGGGTCCCACCCATCAGATTTAAACACGAGACCGCGCGTACTGGTTCGAGCGTAAGTGGAAGAGTATTTTGGAAATACGCTTTCAACGTCGACGGCCAGTTCGGGTTTGTTTTGCCTTCTGGGCCTGCTCGGCTATGCTAGCTCTGGCCGAAATGCAAAGTGACCTTTTTCCTTTAATACTTGTCCTAATTTAATAATTCAAATTTCTATTTTTTTGCTAAAAACCTAAGATATTTAATGGTGCCATCTGTGCAATTTTTGCAAAAACCTTTATGCACTATTTTATTTAAAATCCTAGTTTGAATTATTTTAACCATCTATCAAAATGCTTTCCTTTACTTTTAACACTTTAAACCCCAAACCTAGTAATTTTTAAAAGCTTATATTCACCCTAATATTTTACATAAATGGTGTGACATTTTTAGGAGGACTTTATTTTCCGTGTTTTTTTCGTGCTCTTATTTTTGCCCGTTAAATTCGTGACGATAGATTGCGTTGTTGACGAAGGAGTTGGACTAGAAGACTTTGAAGACCCCCTGACTTTGTTGAACCACGCAAGCAACCCTTTGACATTGACTTGAAACCCTTTTTGCATGAACCTACGTTGTTGCATTGAGTCATCATGACTATGGTGACCACCTTTATGGGTTAATTCTATTACTTCCCAGTTGATACTTGCATGACATGACTCTACTTGTGCTTTGAGTTGTGTGGGTGGGAAATAGTTAGGATGCTATGTAGTTGCTACACTAATGGGATGGGATTATGCATGGAGTTGGAAAGAGTGGCATTTTCAAAGACTTCTCGAAAACCCCATCGGGTGCCACTAATGCCCGAGGGAGATGGTGTTGAGATAGGTAACAACTTGAGAAAGAAATGGTGTACCGAGGCAAGAGAGTGTGTTGTTTTCAAAAACGGATTGGTTTAAGTTGCAACGGTTCCTCCAACCTTACATGTACGACCACGATACCCCTTATAGAATGGGTCTTTGTTGATTACTGTGGTTGGTACTAGCAGAGAGCCTGCATTACTGGTGGCGGGAGTGACGTGGTCACTCTCGATACGGGGTCATGCCAAGAAAGAACGACAAGGGGTTGTTTTTACAAACAGCGGGCACACTGTTGCGTGGCCTCATGGATGATACTTGTGATGTACATCACGAGGGATGGCACCAACGAGTGGACTCTTTGTTAGAATCATCATGGGAAAGGCATTGTTCGGGTACTTACCTTGGGTGTGGAGAATACTGTGAGTCGTGGATGGACACGGAAGTTTGCTGAGTCTTGTGGGTAAGTGCACAACTTCTGTAGAGTGTAAAACTATTCAAATAGTCGTGTCCACAATCAAGGACAGTTGGATGACCGCTCTTGGGCTACGTCCATTGTTACAAAAACTATGTGTATGTGTGTGGTGTGGGAAAGATGATATTTGAGCCATGTCGAATGGCTTGGCATGATGATGGAACATCAGATGTTCCACCCCTATTTATATTGATATATGTGACTGGTTCATATTGATATCGGTTATCTCATGATGCATGCCTTCATAAGATATCGACCATGTCATTGCACTCCAAATTAGCTTTCTACAACTAACCTGTTAGTGATATATCATGCATCTTTATTACCTCGTTCTAAAGATGGATTGCTTGTGAGGACATTCAAAGTTCTCGTTTGCTTGTCACTATCTATTTAATTGGACAAGCATGGAAGAACGTGGGTGTGCCAAAGAGTTCGTTGGAGACGAACATGCGAACTCGGACACCTCCGAGTCAGAATGTGTGTAGAGTTAAGGCAGATGGCATGGGTTCACGCTTTTGTTCAAGAATTCCGATGCTAGATAAGTTTGGTGTGTTAGCCTTCGGGGCCCTATCTATGTAAGACTTGACCTCCATGGTATTCATTTGTATCATATGGTATGTATGGATGTAAGACTCTTATTATTCAACTTCGGTGTGTTGAGTGAGCATTCGGTGACCATGACTTATGAGTTGGGGGTCCTCACACCAAAGTATCCTCAGAACCCCGGTGTGCAAGACATTGGAGAAAGGTAAAACAAATCCTCTATCAGTGTATTAAGGAACGGGTCCCTTCGTATCCTAACTTGTGCACAGACGATAACGATCTTCTGCCCGACAAGCCTTGCCTAGAGACGATGCGTCCAACACAATGTGAGGCATCAATGCCAAGCCACCGACAAGCCACCTTTCCGGTGAAGAAGACCCGACAGCCACCGTGCCCGTGAAGGATGAAAGCACATATGCTCCCTTGGTGGTTTTGATAATTCATGACAACATACATTGTCTCTTGGGCTAACACTTTTACCTACTATATTTTAGGTATAGTCCACAAAGAGCCTTGGTTATAGGTTCGTGAGGAGAAGCCCCTTGATGCAAGGAAGGAATAGGATTGGCTCAAGCTTCAAGCAAGAAGACTCTACGTTTTACATTCGTGAGAAATCACTTTGAGTCTATAGGAAAGCCAATACTACTAAAATGGGGTGCGGTATTATGATGAATTGGTTGCTGAAGTTCTTGGAGGTAGCCACCAAAAATACTCAGACATTCTCCCACAAAGTATCTCTGTCCAAAGCCAAACCAACAAAATCGATGCCACCACCAATTTCCACTCAGCCCTACCGATTTTACACTTTACATATCTTATGCCAAACACTACCATCTTGGTACCACTAACATTCCTATCGGTGCCATCGAGATTTATGTGACCATGTTTTTGTTGAGAAATTTCACAAATCGGAATTGCCGAGTTTGAAATCGATCTCACCGAGATTTGGGAACTAGTCTAGGTCATCGTATCGGTACCACTAAGATTCATATATTGGTCTCACCGAGAATTCAAAAGTTGCCATATTTAGTGCAACTCGACACAACCGAGATTCCTTTCGGTGTCAACGAGTTGGGCAATAATGTTGTAACGGTTGGATTTTAGGGGATGCCTATTTATACCCCTCCACCAACCTATTAATAATAGAGGAAGCACTCAGAACACATTTACACTTGCCAGATCCATTGTTTTAAGAGAGATCAACCTACTCATGTGTTGAGATCAAGAGATACCAATCCTTCCATTTGAAACCTATCTCTAGCCTCACCATGTTGCTTTCCACAAGATCAATATCTCCTATGCCTGCTAAATCCGAGAGAGAGTGATTGAGTGTTGAGGAGACTATCTTTTGAAGCACAAGAGCAAGGAGTTCATCGTTCTACCACATTTGTTTCCTTTTGGAGGGTGGTGCCTCCTAGATTGTTTAGGTGTCGCTTGGAAGCCTCCTACTTCATGTTGTGGAGTTGAACCAAGTTGTTTGTAAGGGCAAGGAGATCGCCTATTTCGTGAAGATCTATCGTGAGTGAGGCTTGTCCTGTGTGGACGGAAGCCGTGTTGGAATATACAAGGCCGCTTCTTTTTGGACCCTTGTGGGTGGAGCCCTTCGTGGAATCTCGCAGTCGTTACCCTTCGTGGGTTGAAGTCTCCACTAACATGGACGTACGATATGCCACTTATTGGAACCAGGCCAAAAATCACCATGTCAACTACTTCTCGTTGATTTTCCTAAACTCTACTCCTTATTACATGTGCAAAGTCTTACTTTCCGCTGCCATATTTGTTGACTAGCATGTTTAGGGTGCACTAGACATGTTAGAATTGCTAGAATCTACCAACCACTAAGTATGGGAAAAGGCTAGGATTTGAATTTATGCAAGTAGTCAATTCACCCCCCCTCTAGACGCCTCTTCTATCAGTCTCACAACACACTCTACTACCACTTCACCGCTCCACGTCATCGGGCTGATTGTGAGTATCAACGAGGTATCGATCGGGAAGCGTTTAGGTGAACCTTTTTAGAGCCACGTGGGAGCCCAAGGGATTTACAGCAGCTTTAATGATACCCATCCTACAACTTGACAAGATAATAAAAGGTAGTTGGGCGAATGACACACAAGGAGAGTCTGTTCACCCCCTCTAGACATCTCTTCTATTTTATTCACAATTGGTATTAGAGCAAGGTCTCCAAAACATTGGTTTAAACACCATTATAGGAAGATGGATGCGCCTAGTTTGGGGTATATTAGTTGTAGAGTGCTTATTCTTGATGGGGAATATTTTAGATACTGGAAAGATGAAATGCTTCATATATTTGAAGAATTCCATTTGCGCAAGTATGTAGAATATCCCTATGAGCCTCCCATTGATCCCTTACATCCTTCTCATGATGAAGAACTTGATATGCTTGGTTATGTTAAAACTGTAAATCTAATCATTAGAGGAGGGCCAAAAAATGTGCTTAATCAATAGCAAAAATTTTAGTGTTCTCACACTTTGTGGAAAAACTTAGACAAAGGATGTCCCAACTATTCTCTGAAAAATCTTGAGATCATTTTCCATAAATGCATTGCCTTTCACAAAATGAAGCCAACCGACCCTCATTTTGATAAATGTCTATTTGAGCTTCGTGATCTAATGCATGCTAAAGGAGATGTCATTACCATTAACAATGTTGTTGTTGAAGCCATTCAAATGCATAAATATGAACATTGTCATTGTCAAAATTCTGATGAAATTCTTGTTTCTTATGACGAGGATATTTTGTCCGATGATGACAATGTGGAGCATGGCTGGTACAATGAAGATGAAGAGTTTGAGATCGAGTATGAGAAGATCATGAGGAACCTTAGTCTTATGGAGAACCTTAGAGACTACATGGCTGGAGGAAAGGAGTGGGTTCTCAAAAGTGGATGCACCGATCACATGATCGGAGATAATGACATGTTCCATGAGATCACACCAAACCATGGACCACGAAGGTATGTGACCTTTGGAGACAACTCCAAGGGTAAGGTACTTGGTCATGGTAAGGTGGCCTTATCTCATGATAGTTCCATTCAAAATGTAATGCTTGTTGAATCCATTGGATACAATCTTCTTTCCGTATCTAGACTAGCAGACTTTGGTTTCAATGTGCTATTTACGACAGTTGACTGCCAAGTGTTTCGTAGCGACAACCATAACATGGTCTTTACTCGTATTCGTAGAGGTTATCTATACATTGTCGATTTCACTAAATATACAAACCCGTACATGTATTATTGCAAAATCTTCTAAAGGTTGGTTATGGCATAGAAGTTTAGGACATGTAGATATGTGTAACCTTGGCAGGCTTATCAAAGGTTATCATATTCTTGGGTTAGAGATGTTATATTTGACAAAGATAGACTTTGTAGTGGTTGTGAAGAAGGAAAGAAAGTCGGTGGAAGTTATCCAGTGAAGAATATCATGACTAGAAGATAGCCACTCGAGCTGCTACAAATGGATATTTTTGTTCCCAATGCTTACAAGAGCCTCGGTGGAACATTCGTTCTTGATGATAATTCGCAGGTACAAAAGATCTGTAAGAACTTTACTCGGAAATACCAAAATCTGTTTGAAGTGAAGATCAGTAAAGTTCGGGGCGACAACGGAACGGAGTTCAAGAACACTAATGTAGAAACTTTTCTTGACGAAGAAGGTACCTCACATG
Organism: Hordeum vulgare subsp. vulgare; assembly: GCF_904849725.1. NCBI lineage: Eukaryota > Viridiplantae > Streptophyta > Magnoliopsida > Poales > Poaceae > Hordeum > Hordeum vulgare. Next base: position 168,721,256 of record NC_058522.1, read on the forward strand.
AGTTCACGGCGACGTACAAACCTCAACAAAATTGATTTTTTGAGAGGAAGAACCGGACACACATAGAGATGGCCAAAATGATGCTTGACGAATACAAGACGCCAAGACACTTTCGGGCAAAAGCCATGGAAACAGCTTGTCATGCCATAAACCGACTCTACTTACACAAGTTTCTTTGTAAAACGACATACGAGCTTCTCACTTGTAACAAACCCCAAGTTGGATACTTTTGAGTATTCGGCTCTAAGTGATACATTCTTGACAAGCATCGTCACACTAAATTTTCTCGTAAATCTCATGAAGGTTTCCTACTCGGTTACGATCAAACTCTCACACTAACCGTGTGTCGGTGCACTAAAGACTGGGGTCCCTAGTGCCCCAGACTTGTGCACGAGCGCGAAGAGCCCCTGTCGGCAGGGCATGGTAGGACCCAGACAAGATACAACCCCCAAGATTATCGAAGGCCTCGTCAAGCACGCCTTGCCGGGAAGATGACCAAGGAACTCACCAAGTACAAGACCACGGCAAGCCTCCCTTGTCGGGATGACGACTGAAGCCCCCGGCAAGCTCCCTTGCTGGGAGAAGACCCAAGGCCCCGGCAAGCTCCTTGCCGGGATGATGGGGCTGGGCACTCGAGGGTAACCGCCCTTGCCACAGTGCTACCTCCCCAAAGTTCCAGCGCATTCCACATGCACCAGCGCAGCGTCCAAGTGTCGAAACACATGGATACGTGACTTCACCAACACATCGCTGACAAGGACAAGACGTGCATTTAATGCACCTGACAGCGGCAGATGGATAAGCACCGCTCTAGGTTCACTGTGACTCCTCATGAACCTACCATCAAGCACTGTAGGTGACTGATACGTCCATTTTGCATCATGCTTTCATGTTCATATTTATCGCTTTATGGGCTGTTATTACACTTCACGATACAAAACTTATGCCTTTTCTCTCTTATTTTGCAAGGTTTACATGAAGAGGGAGAATGCTGGCAGCTGGAATACTGGCCTGAAAAGGGAGCAAGTTTGAGATACATATTCCGCGCAACTCCAAAAGCCGTGAAAATCAACAAGGATTTATTTTGGAATATATAAAAAATACTAGGCCGAAGAAGTACCAGAGGGGAGCCAGCACGAGGCCACAAGCCTGCTAGGCGCGGCCCCCCCTGGCCGCGCCTAGGGGGCTTGCGGGCTCCCAGCTGGCCCTCTCGCCCCCTCTTTTGCTACAAGAAGGGTTTTGTTCCATAAAAAATCAAGACGAGGCTTTCGGGAGGAATCGCCGCCGCAACGAGGCACAACTTGAGCAGAACCAATCTAGAGCTCCGGGAGGGTCGTCCTGCCGGGGAAACTTCCCTCCCGAAGGGGGAAACCGTGGCCATCGTCATCACCAACACTCCTCTCATCGGAGGGGACTGATCACCATCAACATCTTCATCAGCACCATCTCATCTCCAAACCCTAGTTCATATCTTGTAACCAATCTCCATCTCGCGACTCCGATTGGTACTTGTAAGGTTGCTAGTAGTGTTAATTACTCTTTGTAGTTGATGCTAGTTGGATTACTTGGTGGAAGATTATAGGTTCAGATCCTTGATGCTATTCATTACCTCTCTGGTCATGAATATGATTATGCTTTGTGAGTAGTTACTTTTGTTCCTGAAGACATGGGATAAGTCTTGCCATAAGTAGTCATGTGAATTTGGTATTCGTTCGATTTTTTGATGTGTTGTATGTTGTTTTTCCTCTAGTGGTGTTATGTGAACGTCGAGTACATAACACTTCACCATTATTTGGGCCTAGAGGAAGGCATTGGGAAGTAGTAAGTAGATGATGGGTTGCTAGAGTGATAGAAGCTTAAACCCTAGTTTATGCGTTGCTTCGTAAGGGGCTGATTTGGATCCATTAGTTTAATGCTATGGTTAGACTTTGTCTTAATTCTTCTTTCATAGTTGCGGATGCTTGCGAGAGGGGTTAATCATAAGTGGGATGCTTGTCCAAGTAAGGGCAGTACCCAAGCACCGGTCCACCCGCATATCAAACTATCAAAGTAGCGAACGCGAATCATATGAACATGATGAAAACTAGCTTGACAGAAATTCCCATGTGTCCTCGGGAGCGCTTTACCTCCTATAAGACTTTGTCCAGGCTTGTCCCTTGCTACAAAAGGGATTGGGCCACTTTGTTGCACCGTTGTTACTTTTGTTACTTGCTACTTGCTACAAATCATCTTACCACACAACTATCTGTTACCGATAATTTCAGTACTTGCAAAGATAACCTTGCTGAAAACCGCTTGTCAGATCCTTCTGCTCCTTGTTGGGTTCGACACTCTTACTTATCGAAAGGACTACGATAGATCACCTATACTTGTGGGTCATCAAGACTCTTTTCTGGCGACGTTGCCGGGGAGTGAAGCGCCTTTGGTAAGTGGAATTTGGTAAGGAAACAATTATATAGTGTGCTTAAATTTATTGTCACTTGTCACTATGGAAACAAATCCTTTGAGGAGCTTCTTCGGGGTATCTTCACCTCGAACAGAAGCACAAGGAGTTGCTCCTCAACCCGCTGCACCTACTGAAAATATTTTCTATGAATTTCCTTCGGGTATGCTGGAGAAACTGCTGGCTAATCCTTTTACAGGAGATGGAACATCACATCCAGACTTGCATCTAATCTATGTAGATGAAGTTTGTGGTTTATTTAAGCTTGCAAGTTTGCCCGAGGATGAGGTCAAGAAGAAGGTCTTTCCCTTATCTTCGAGGGATAAGGCCTTGACATGGTATAGGCTATGTGATCATACTGGATCATGGAACTACAACCGGTTGAAATTGGAATTTCATCAAAAGTTTTATCCTATGCATCTAGTACATCGTGATCGGAATTATATTTACAATTTTTGGCCTCGTGACAGAGAAAGAATCGCTCATGCTTGGGGGAGGCTTCAATCAATGTTATATTCAAGCCCCAACCATGAGCTCTCGAGAGAAATTATCATTCAGAACTTCTATGCTCGGCTTTCTCATCATGATCGCACCATGCTAGACACTTCTTGTACCGGTTCTTTTATAAAGAGAGATATTGACTTCAAATGGAATATATTGGAAATAATTAAACGCAAATCTGAAGATTGGGAGCTTGATGAAGGTAAGGAGTCAGGGTATGAATTTCAAGTTTGATTGCATTAAATCCTTTGTTGAAACAAATACTTTTTTGTGATTTTAGCGCTAAATATGGACTTGACTCTGAGATAGTAGCTTCATTGTGTGAATCATTTGCTGCTCATATTGACCTCCCCAAAGAGAAGTGGTTTAAATATCATCCTCCCTTAGAAGTCAATATAGTTAAACCCAATCCAGTTGAAAAGAAAGTCATTGCCTATAATGATCCTATTGTTCCCAGTGCTTACATTGAGAAACCACCTTTCCCTGTTAGGATAAAGGATCATTCTAAAGCTTCAACTTTGATACGTAGGGGCCACATTAGAACACCTACACCCCCTGAGCAAATTAGAGTTGAACCTAGAATTGCTATTATCAAAGATCTCCTGTCCGACAATGTTGATGGATATGATATTCACTTCTGTGAAGATGCGGCTAGAATTGATAAACCACATGCTAGAGACAAACATAGGCCTGTTGTTGGCATGCCTGTTGTTTTTGTTAAGATAGGAGATCATTGTTATCATGGTTTATGTGACGTGGGTGCTAGTGTTAGTGCAATACCTCAATCCTTATATGATGAAATTAAAGACGAGATTGCACCTGTTGAGATGGAACCTATTGATGTCACTATCCAGCTTGCCAATAGAGATACTATCTGCCATGTGGGAATTGTTAGAGATGTTGAAGTCTTGTGTGGTAAAAAAAAGTATCCTGCTGATTTCCTCGTTCTTTCTACCACACAAGATAGCTTTTGTCCCATCATATTTGGCAGACCCTTCCTCAATACCGTCAATGCTCATATTGACTGTGAGAAGCAAACTATCACTGTTGGCTTTGAAGGTGTGTCACATGAGTTCAATTTCTCTAAGTTTGGTAGACAACCTCATGAAAAAGAGTTGCCTAGTAAGGATGAAACTATTGCCCTAGCTTCTATTGTCGTGCCACCTACTGATCCCTTAGAGAAATACTTGCTTGAGCATGAAAATGGTATGCATATAGATGAAAGGGATGATATAGATAGAGTTATCTTTGAACAATATCCTATCCTTAAGAATAACTTGCCTGTTGAACTACTTGGAGATCCACCCCCACCAAAGGGTGATCCTGTGTTCGAGCTTAAACAGTTGCCTGATACTCTTAAGTATGCTTATCTCGATGAAAAAGAGATATATCCTGTTATTATTAGTGCTAGCCTCTCAGAGCATGAAGAAAAGAAGTTACTAAAAACTCTTAGAAAGCACTGTGCTGCTATTGGATATACTCTTGATGATCTTAAGGGCATTAGTCCCACTCTATGCCAGCACAAAATTAAAACCGATCCTGGTTCTAAACCAGTTGTCGATCATCAACGGAGATTAAATCCTAAGATGAAAGAGGTAGTGAGAAAAGAAATACTAAAGCTTCTGGAAGCAGGTATTATTTATCCTGTTGCTCATAGTGATTGGGTGAGTCCGGTGCATTGCGTCCCTAAGAAGGGAGGTATTATCGTTGTCCCTAATGATAAGGATGAATTGATCCCACAAAGGATTATTACTGGCTATAGGATGGTGATCGATTTTAGGAAATTGAATAAAGCTACTAGGAAAGATCATTACCCTTTGCCTTTTATCGACCAAATGCTAGAAAGACTGTCTAAACACACACACTTCTGCTTTCTAGACGGTTATTCTGGTTTCTCCCAAATACCAGTTGCACAAGCTGATCAGGAGAAAACCACTTTCACCTTCCCTTTCGGTACCTTTGCTTACAGACGTATGCCTTTTGGTTTATGTAATGCACCTGCCACCTTTCAAAGATGTATGATGGCTATATTCTCTGACTTTGGTGAAAAGATTGTTGAGGTTTTCATGGATGACTTCTCCATTTACGGGTCTTCTTTTGATGATTGCCTCAGCAACCTTGATCGAGTCTTGCAGAGATGTAAAGACACCAATCTTGTCTTGAATTGGGAGAAGTGCCACTTTATGGTTAATGAAGGCATCATCTTAGGACATAAAATTTCTGAAAGAGGTATTGAAGTCAATAAGGCTAAGGTTGATGCAATCGAGAAAACACCTTGCCCCACAGATATCAAAGGTATAAGAAGTTTCCTTGCTCATGCTGGTTTCTATAGAAGGTTCATTAAAGACTTCTCTAAGATTTCTAGGCCTCTGACCAATCTCTTGCAAAAGGATATTCCTTTTGTTTTTTTACGATGATTGTGAGGAAGCCTTCGAAATACTTAAGAAGGCCTTGATAACTGCACCTATTGTTCAACCACCTGATTGGAACTTACCTTTTGAAATCATGTGTGATGCTAGTGATTATGCTGTTGGCGCTGTTCTAGGACAAAGAGTTGATAAGAAGTTGAATGTTATTCATTATGCTAGTAAAACTCTAGATAGTGCCCAAAGAAACTATGCTACTACTCAAAAGGAATTTTTAGCAGTCGTGTTTGCATGTGAAAAGTTCAGATCTTACATAGTTGATTCCAAAGTCACTATTCACACTGATCATGCTTCTATTAAGTACCTCATGGAAAAGAAAGACGCTAAACCTAGACTTATCAGATGGGTTCTCTTGCTACAAGAATTTGATTTGCATGTTGTCGACAAGAAGGGTGTTGAGAACCCCGTAGCAGATAACTTGTCTAGGTTGGAGAATGTTCTTGATGACCGACAACCTATTGATGATAGCTTTCCTGGTGAGAAATTGAATGTCATCAATACTTCACGTAGTGCATCGTGGTATGCTGATTATGCAAATTATTTCGTTGCCAAATATATAGCACCTAGTTTCACATACCAGCAAAAGAAGAAATTCTTCTTTGATTTGAGACATTACTTTTGGGATGATCCTCACCTTTATAAGGAAGGAGTAGATGGTGTTATTAGACGTTGTGTACCTGAACATGAACAGGTAAAGATCCTACAAAAGTGTCACTCCGAGGCTTACGGAGGACACCATGCGGGAGATGGAACTGCACACAAGGTATTGCAATCAGGTTTCTATTGGCCCACTCTCTTCAAGGATGCCCGTAAGTTTGTCTTGTCTTGTGATGAATGTCAAAGAAGAGGTAATATCGGTAAACGTCAGGAAATGCCTATGAATTATTCACTTGTCATTGAACCATTTGATGTTTGGGGCTTTGATTATACGGGACCTTTTCCAAAATCCAACGGGTATACTCATATCCTAGTTGTCGTTGATTACATTACTAAGTGGGCAGCAGCTATCCCAACTAGTAGGGCTGATCACAACAGTTCTATCAGGATGCTTAAAGAAGTTATTTCCCTAGATTTGGAGTCCCTAGATATCTAATGACCGATGGTGGTTCACATTTCATCCATGGTGCTTTCTGTAAAACTCTTGCTAAGTACGATGTCAATCATAGAATTGCATCTCCCTATCACCCTCAGTCTAGTGGTCAAGTAGAGCTAAGCAATAGAGAGATTAAACTAATTCTACAAAAGACTGTCAATAGGTCTAGAAAGAATTGGTCTAAGAAGCTCGATGATGCACTGTGGGCTTATAGAACTGCCTATAAGAATCCCATGGGCATGTCTCCGTACAAAATGGTTTATGGCAAAGCATGTCATTTACCTCTTGAGATAGAGCATAAGGCTTATTGGGCAATCAAAGAGCTCAACTTTGATTTCAAACTTGCTGCTGAGAAGAGGTTATTTGATATTAGCTCACTTGATGAACGGAGAACTCAGGCATATGAGAATGCCAAGTTGTTCAAAGAAAACGTTAAGAGGTGGCATGATAAAAGGATACAAAAGCGTGAGTTCAATGTAGGTGATTATGTCTTGCTATATAATTCTCGTTTAAGATTTTTTGCACGCAAGCTTCTCTCTAAATGGGAAGGTCCCTACATTGTTGAGGAAGTATATCGTTTCGGTGCCATCAAGATCAACAACACGGAAGGTAATTTTCCGAGAGTGGTAAATGGGCAAAGAATCAAGCATTATATCTCAGGTACTCCCATAAAAGTTGAAAGCAATATTATAAATACCATAACTCCGGAGGAGTACATAAGGGATATTTATCAGCCTGTTTCAGACTCCAAAAATGAAGAGGTATGTGATTCGGTAAGTAAACCGACTCCAAAACTTTTCCAGTAGGAAATTTTCTCTGTTTTGGAATTTTTGAAAAAATAGAAAATTTTAAAGTAGTCCGGAAAGCGCACGAGGAGGCGACAAGCCTGCCAGGCGCGGGCCACCCCCCTGGCCGAGCGTGGGGGGCTTGTGACCACCTCGTGTGCCTCCAGGACTCTGTTTTCTTGCGGAGTACTCCTTCTGGTCGGAAAAAATCATTATATATTCTCCCGAAAGTTCTGACCCTCGTATCACGCAATTTTCCTCTGTTTTTCGTTTCAAGCTTGTTTTCTGCCACATATTTAAAGCAAGATGTCTTCTCAAGATTCAGAGGGGGAGAGCTATGTGGCCAATTACCTTGCTAACCCGAAGGTCTATGGGGACTTGGATCCTTATTGCTGGAGCACTGATGAGGAAGAATATTATGATCCCAAGGGGAAGGAAGGAACAACTTCCGATGAGGAGGAGGCTCCTCTACCTCAACTTGGAGACACGCATGTGGAGTTCAGGAAGTCGAGACTCCCTGACTCAAGGAAGAAGCCTAAGATTTTGTTTATCCCTTCTCATCTTTTGCACGAGAGTAAGCAGGAATTATGCCAAAGGGTGTTGAGGCTTGAAGAGGAAATTAATGATGTGAAGGAGCAGAGTTTTATGCTCAAAAGGAAATTAAACAAGTTCAAGACCTCTGCAACAACTCCACCACCATCACCTCCAAAGGAAGATAACTAAGCACGGGTATGGGCAATCCTCTTGGCTTGTGCCAAGCTTGGGGGAGTTGCCCCGGTATCGTATCACCATCACATCTTTTGCCTTTACCTTTTCTTAGTTCGTTCCTTTTTGGTTTTATCTTCCTCTAGTAGAGTAAAGTTCTTAGTGTTTTAGGCTTGAGTTTTGCTTTGTGTCACCCCCGATGTATTCGAGCTCGTGAGTCATATAATAAAGAGTGTCTTAGTTAAAGGGCCTTCCCTCATCTCATGATCAAGAGAATGAGAAAAGAACAAAAGCATGAAAGATCATGTAATGATCTTATGGGAAGTGATGGCTTCACATATCAAAAGAATGTTGATTGAAACTTCTTGAGTGTAGACAAACATAGACCTTGGACATTGTTGCAATTAATAGGAAGTGATAAACAAGGAGAGGTTCACATATAAATATATCATCTTTAACACCATCTATGATTGTGAACACTCACTAAACTATTACATGCTTAGAAGTAGATGTTGGACAAGGAAGACAACATAATGAATTGTGTTTGCTTGGTTCCGAACAATGTTATATGATTAGAGATCCCTTAGCATGTGACGATTGCTTCCACCCCATATCAGCCAAAACTTCCGCACTAAGTAGAGATACTACTTGTGCATCCATAAACCTTCAACCCAGTTTTTCCATGAGAGTCCACCATACCTACCTATGGATTGAATAAGATCCCTCAAGTAAGTTGTCATCGGTGCAAGCAATAAAAATTTCTCCCTAATATGTATGATATATTAGTGTGGGGGAAAATAAGCTTTGTACGAACCTGTGATGAGGAATACATAAAAGCGACAGACTACATAATGAAGTTCTTTATCACAGGAGGCAATATAAAGTGGCGTTCCTCCACACTAGGAGGTCACACATCCAAACCTCAAAAGCGCATGACAACCTCTGTTTCCCTCTGCGAAGGGCCTATCTTGTACCTTTACTTTTTTGCCCTTGAAAGGGTCATGGTGATCTACACCAATTCCTTATTTCTCCTTTTTCTTGGCTAACGTCATATGCAAGGGAAAGATCTATAATCATATGTGAACTTGGAAGTAAGTATTCATGAATTATTATTGTTGACATTACCCTTGAGGTAAGTAGTTGGGAGGCGAAACTATAAGCCCCTATCTTTCTCTGTGTCCGACTGAAACTTTGATCTCGTGAGTACCACGTGAGTTGTAGCAATTGTAGAAGATGAAAGGATGATTGAGTATGTGAATTTGCTTTACAAGCTCTTATTTGACTCTTTCCGATGTTATGATAAATTGCAATTGCTTCAATGACTATAGGCTATTGGTTGTTAATTCTCAGTAAGGTTCTTGATCATTACTTTACTTTGTGAAGGAATTATCACTTTAGCATAAGAGTTTATATGATGGTATTGTTGTTCTGACTCTGATCATGATGCCTGCATGTCTGTATCTTGTTTTGTCGACACCTCTATCTATGAACATGTGGGCATATTTATTGATCTCGGCTTTTCCTTGAGGACAAGCAAGGTCTAAGCTTGGGGGAGTTGATACGTCCATTTTGCATCATGCTTTCATGTTGACATTTATCGCTTTATGGGCTGTTATTACACTTCACGGTACAATACTTATGCCTTTTCTCTCTTATTTTGCAAGGTTTACATGAAGCGGGAGAATGCCGGCAACTGGAATTCTGGCTTGAAAAAGAGCAAGTTTGAGATACCTATTCTGCGCAACTCCAAAAGCCATGAAAATCAACGAGGATTTATTTTGGAATATATAAAAAATACTGGGCCGAAGAAGTACCAGAGGGGAGCCAGTAGGAGGCCACAAGCCTGCTAGGTGCGACCTCCCCCCAGGCCGTGCCTAGGGTGCTTGTGGGATCCCAGCTGGACCTCTGGCCCCCCTCTTTTACTACAAGAAGGGCTTCGTTCCAGAAAAAATCAAGAGGAGGCTTTCGGGAGGAATCGCTGCCGCCACGAGGCGGAACTTAAGCAGAACCAATCTAGAGCTCCGGCAGGGTCGTCCTGCCGGGGAAACTTCCCTCCCGGAGGGGGAAATCGTCGCCATCGTCATCACCAACACTCCTCTCATCGGAGGGGACTCATCACCATCAACATCTTCATCAGCACCATCTCATCTCCAAACCCTAGTTCATCTCTTGTAACCAATCTCCGTCTCGCGACTCCGATTGGTACTTGTAAGGTTCCTAGTAGTGTTAATTACTCTTTGTAGTTGATGCTTGTTGGATTACTTGGTGGAAGATTATGTGTTCAGATCCTTGATGCTATTCATTACCTCTCCGGTCATGAATATGATTATGCTTCGTGAGTAGTTACTTTTGTTCCTGACGACATGGGATAAGTCTTTCTATAAGTAGTCATGTGAATTTGGTATTCGTTTGATATTTTGATGTATTCTATGTTGTTTTTCCTCTAGTGGTGTTATGTCAACGTCGACTACATAACACTTCACCATTATTTGGGCCTAGAGGAAGGCATTGGGAAGTAGTAAGTAGATGATGGGTTGCTAGAGTGACAGAAGCTTAAACCCTAGTTTATGCATTGCTTCGTACGGGGCTGATTTGGATCCATTAGTTTAATGGTATGGTTAAACTTTGTCTTAATTCTTCTTTCGTAGTTGCGGATTCTTGCGAGAGGGGTTAACCATAAGTGGGATGCTTGTCCAAGTAAGGGCAGTACCCAAGCGCCGGTCTACCCGCATATCAAACTATCAAAGTAGAGAACGCGAATCATATGAACATGATGAAAACTAGCTTGACAAAAATTCCCATGTGTCCTCGAAAGCGCTTTACCTCCTATAACACTTTGTCCAGGATTTTCCCTTGCTACAAAAGGGATTGGTCCACTTTGCTGCACCGTTGTTACTTTTGTTACTTGCTACTTGGTACGAATCATCTTACCACACAACTATTTGTTACCGATTGTTTCAGTACTTGCACAGATTACCTTGCTAAAAACCACTTGTCAGATCCTTCAGCTCCTCGTTTGGTTCGACACTCTTACTTATCGAAAGGACTACGATAGATCCCCTATACTTGTGGGTCATAAGTGACCCCTTTGCCCATAAAAGGAGGCCCTTAGCTCATTCATAAGGGGTTAGACTCTTTGTACATTGACCCATAAGACGACCATCAACAGTCATTGTAACAATCAACAAAAAAACGCTTAATACAACCAGACGAGCAGGACGTAGGGTTTTACGCGTAAGCGGCGGAACCTGGGTAAAAAGGCTTGTCGGGTGCTGATCGTTAGCTCTGCTCTTCACGTCCCCTCTCCCCTCCCTACGATCACAAGGGTTTCACGTTGATTCCCATAGGTGTCGACCTCGCACCACCTACATCTTCGGCATGCCAGGTAGGGGTGCGGAGTTGTGCGCGAATCAGAGCAACTTCATCACGAGATTCTTGGAAGTTTGGGTGCTATGCCATGTTCCCCCGGAAACGGGGTACCGCGGCGGACGCTGTGTTCTGCTACGGCTTCCCAAGGCCTGCGCAAACGCGTTGCTACACGAGCGCGGGGCAGGGAGGCGGAGGCTCCAATGACGGCGCCGTCAGGCCGATGCGTCGCTCGGGGCCAACTGCCCAGCTGTTGAGGGCGTGTCTGGGAGCTTCATAGAGGCCTCGGTCATGCATAGTCATTGAGGATGCACCACACGGTCCCGAATCCCCTATGCGCACTCCAGCGTAGGTGTTGTGCCCCTGAGAGCATCGTATTGTCACCCAAGATGCACTCGGGGGCTCCGCCAGCACAGCCTAGCAAGAGAAAAGCAAAGGGGTCACACCCTGGCCGGCTTTTTTCTCCAAACGACGGTCGCGGACCGTCGGCAAGATGTCTTTCCGGAGAACGCCACCTGGAGCGGTAATTTCCTGATTGCCGGGGACTCCGACGGCCCAGCAAAAGATTCAAGCACCATCCAACCACGGCGTGAGCAGATAAGTTTTAGGTTTAAGATTCACATCTGAAGTAGATAGATTCTCTGCTTCCCTTTGAAAGTTTCCAATCTTTGTGTGTGGAGTTTGCGCATACTGGAACCTTTCCAAAGATTAATGCACCTTGTCTTTGTTTCGAACTCGTTCAAACGACCTGAACTGCCACAGAGCGCCTTCAAAGTATTTTGAACCTGATCAACAGAGCAAGCAGCTACGTAGCACTCGATTTCGTCTCAAGCTACGCTTGGCGATTTCTGTGGTTGCATTGAACGTGGCAAGGAGCCTTGTCGGTAGTTTCCGGCAAGCCCCCAGATAATGCAGAGGAGAATCATGCAAAGAATAGAATTAGAAAAAGGGGAAAACAATCTTTTAGTTCATTCGAATGAATATATTTGACTCCACTTACAAAGCATTGTTATCCTAACCTAAAGACTCTGTCTTTTGATGAGGATCGACCTACGCGGAGGAATTGGAGTTCATCAAGACAAGGCGCGACAAGGCCCGCGGTACATCCACGCTGGTTCCCTCAGCGCTGGCAGCGGGTTCGGCCTTGTCAAGCTGCGAAAAGGGGGCGACGGATCCGGTTGAGATCCTCCCTCCGAGGCGAGGGAGTGGCATGACCGGGCCACGTCAGTGGAGGAAGCACTCAGTCCCAGCCGGGCGAATCGCCATCCGATTCAATTCCCCCGGGCTTGGGGCTAGGCCCGACACTTTCACCATAGCCCCCCCCCCCCCCCCCCCGTTGCCCTTACTCGAAGCGGAGAACCCAATGCCACTCGAACCCTCTTCGCAGCAGCCGAGAAGCACACGTGGGCGCCCCTAAAGCAACATGGAGGGACGCTAGAGGAGCAAGCCCCAAGGAAGGCGGAAGCACTGGAGTAGTTCTCCGCCTCCCCCGGCCTCGGCCTCCATGACGACCGCGGCCCCTCACCCTTCCTCCACCACGGGCGCTTGGGCCGTCTTCTGCCGCGGCGCCCCCAGAAGCTGTGGCATGATCCAAATGGGATCCTATCGCCGCCCTGGCGACCGACAATGGCCGACCCCATCCCCTAACCATGGTTAGGGGCGAGCGCCACGTGCAGACAGAAGAAGATTCTGAAGACCAAGGCTGAGGAGTTGGTGGATTCAGAAGGAGTTCGGTGAGCAAAACCCCTCACAAACCATCCCAATTCATAGGACGGGGCGCGGGGGCTAGCCTCCCTTTCTCCAGAAGCCATCACCCCTCTCGCCCAATCGCTCGAGCTCACGGGCGAACAAAGAACCACCCTGCTGCACCAATGCATGCACGAGCGGGCCCAACCACTACTGCGTCTTTTTAGGCCACGTCTACCACCTGTCCATCCATAACTGCTCATGCCACGTGCGTCGCAGAGGCATTTCAGGAGGCGGAAAGGCCATTCCGCCCACGACCTCCCACTTCGCGCATCCGGTGCGCAACATGGGGAAAAGCAACCGCCAACGGATCCAACCATGAAGGCTCGTGCACCTCTTTGGGCCTGGCCCAACAACGCTTCAAACGCGTGTGTGGCCCAGGACCGGGGGCTCTTGTTGGTGCACTAAAGACTGGGTCCCTAGTGCCCCAGACTTGTGCACGGGCGCGAAGAGCCCTTGTCGGCAGGGCATGGCAGGACCCAAACAAGATACAACCCCCAAGATTGTGGAAGGCCTCGGCAATCCCGCCTTGCCGGGAAGATGACCAAGGCCACACCCATTTGGTGGGCGTGATGAGGTCACCAAGTACAAGACCTCGGCAAGCCTCCCCTGTCGGGATGACGACTGAAGCCCCCGGCAAGCTCCCTTGTCGGGACGAAGACCATGGGTCACAACCCTAGATTATAGCTTGTAGTTAGTTGCATAAGTAAGCATTCATGAATGCATTCAAATAAATTTAATTCAAATTTGGATGTTCTACAAATGGGGATGACCAAACCCTAACACCAAACAACATCCAAATACGTTCAACAAGAGAAAATCCTAGCTACTCCATATTCAAAACAAAACCGTAGCAACTCTATATGCAAAACAATTCAAAAGTGGTGACAAATTAATGAACCAAAATGGTTTTCATAAAAGTCCATCATTTTTGATAAATGTTGGAAAGAAAATATCAGGGGTGCTATTTATTTTCAAAATACTTTTGGGCATTTTATTTTAAATATAAAAGTCACTAAAATCAACTATATATTTGATTCCAAATAATTCAGATTCTCAAAAATGTTGAATCTTTTATATGTGGTAGAAAATATTACAACTAACACCCCAACAATATTTTCACTTTTTCTTGTTTGGAGCCCAAATAAAATAAAAACAAATGTCAGAAAGAAAACAAAACAGGAAAAGGAAAAAAAGAAAGGAAACTAACCTGCGCTCCTCGCGTGGCCCAGCTCACCTCCCTGCCGCCTTCTTCAACCTCGTGCCAAGTAGGCACGAAGGCGTGGCGAGTGCAGAGGAGGCACGGCCACCTCGTGCTTTGCGCTGGAGGCACCCCCTCCGACCCTATCTCCTCGTGCTAAGAAGCCCCGAGGTGCCCTCCGCTCATTCCTCTCCTCGCACGCGTCTCTCCTCTCCCCTAGCTCCCTCTTCGATACCACCGAGCAAGCTCGCCGCCGTTGCTCACTGCTACCCCGGCAACCGCACCCCTCCGGCCTACCTGAGAGGCTCAGAAGCTCCGCCGTGTTCCTCTTCATCCTCAGAATGAACCCAGAAGGGACGAGGTCCTCTGTCACCGCAGCTACGCCGTCTTCCCCATCTCCGGCCGCTGGCAACCTCGAGGCCGATTCGCCCTGCCCCGAGCTCCTCCTCCGTCGCTGTTGCCCCCTTTGGAACCGCCGTGAGCTCCTGCTCCTCCTCCTATGCTCTGCCCTCCGTTCCTGCCTTCTAGCGCCAATCCCCACCATGGCCGACTCCGGCCACCGCCCGAGGTCGTCACCGGCCTCGTTCCGGCTACCTCCTGGCCCGTGGCGTGGTCGGAACAGATGCTGCGCACCTCCAGCTTCCCGTAGAGCCTCTCCGCACGCCGTTTGGTCAACGGAAGAAGTTTTCCGGCGAGCTCCGCCGTGCCTGGCAGCGCCGGCGGCTCAACGCCGTTGAGGCCGACCCCCTCTGACCATGGGTTGACCCCCCTAGGTCACCTACAGGTGGGGTCTAGCCCCTGTTAAGTTTTAGTTAACCACAAAAATTAAATAAATAGGTTAACTAATCTAATGACTCACTGACAGTGGGCCCAGACCCTAATTAGGAATAAAAGATTAAAATTAAAATCTTTTTAACACTTGTGTCACCGACTAGTGGGCCCTGGCTGTGAGGTTTGACCTGGCCGCCCAATTGACCTAGTGATGTGAGTGCTGATGCAATAATAGTATTTTCTATTTATAAAATAATTCCAGAAAATGCTGAAAACTTCTAAAAATCATATAAAATAATCTGTAAGTCCAATGAAAATAATTTATATACGAAAAATGATCCGCAAAATCCAAAGAATCTGAATATGGCATTTTCATGCATGTTTGAAAAAGTTAACTTCACCAAATAGGCAAAATGGTGAATAGGATAAATTTAATAAATAGTTTGGAGTTGGAATTTGATTCTGATTTGAATTCCACTTCAATTACTATATTCAAACATTGAGCTAGCAAAACCAGAACCTCAAATTGCCATCTTCATGCATGTTAAAAACAAGTTATACCTGAGCATGAGGTCGAGTCAATTAAAAGGGTATCCGGAAAATACCTTGTTGAAGTGATGTTTGAATCATGATTCAAATCCAGCTTCAACCTAAGAAATGTTAGCTATATTCGCCCTGTCACATTTCATCTCTATTTCTTGATCATGCATCATAGTGTTGCATTTCCGTGAAGTGATTGTTGTTCCTTTCTTGTTTGCCGGTGTTGTTCCCTCCCGGTAGATGATGGTTCCCATGATGTGATCATTGACATTGATGAAGACTCATTGCTATCTTCAGACGTGTCACGCAAGCAAACCCCCTTGAGCATATTGATACAAACCCACTCTTTCGCTCCTGCTCTCTTTTACTGCATTAGGACAAACACGATTCAACTGTACATGTTATCAATAGTTGAACCCATTCCTCTGCATGACCTGATTTTGTCACAGTAAATAGTTGAAACCATTTAGCATGAGTAGCAACTGCTTGAGCCTTGTTGTGCTTACTCATCCATGCTTGCTTACAATGCCTGCTATGCTTAGAGTCGTGTCGGTCTGATCCATCTGAATGATGAATCGGAATGGTTGTGATCATGTCCTATAGTGTGAGAGTAAAAGTGTGAATCCGATTTGGTAAAGGTAGCGATGAGAGGCCATGTAGGAGTACATGGTGGGTTGTCTCATTGGGACCGTCCTTAAGAACCGAGTTCTGTGTATGTTATCCAAGACAAGATACTACCATGCATTGGGCCCTGAAATATGACCCCGTTCGGCTTATTAATTGCCTAGATCCCTCTCCAGGAGTTGCAATTAGTTTCTGGTGTTTGTAAGAAAAGTGTTGGCGGCCGTGTTTAGCTCTGCCCGACGGGGTAGGCTTCTCTGCGGTAGATACACAGTGGCACGGTGTATCTAGTGGCACCCGGATGGTGGGCTTGGGAACCCTGCGCACATCGTTTGGGGCCGTAGAGGAAACCTCGGCCAGAGTTCCTTGCGGGTTAAGTCTCAAATAGGTGATAAACCTGGACTAGGGTCTTATGTGGTTAATGGTCGTGGCCGACACCCACGCCAGTGCTTCCGCTTGAAGGTTGCCGAGATGCATGACGTGCATATGGTGCTAAGTGGTGAGAGCATGTGTGAAGAAGTATACCCCTGCAGGGTGATTCAATCTGTTCGAATAGCCCCGTCCTCTGATATAGACTACTTGGAAGCATTACGTGGTACATAGACAACTTAAAAGTATACTCTAAAACATGCAAGATAAGTGTGAGTGCTATGGAAGGCTTTCTCGTAGGGAGACGAGAGGGGATCCATAGTGGTGTATTGCATTGGTGAATATGTGGACTCGTGTGTGCTATCCCACCTCAAAGAAAAAACTTGTAGTCGTAGTACAAGTTAGCCAAGAGTCAAACTGGCTTGCTCCAATCAAACCCCACAATCCTTTCATTGAAACATGATGCATATGTAGATAGTCCTGATGTAAGACTTGATGAGTACCTTTGTACTCACGGTTGCTTTATTTATGTTTTTGCAGAGAAGATTTAGTCTCATTAAAGGTTTCTACACGATGTGTTCGATGTTGATCGGAATAGCTTAGGAATCCCAGACACAGGTCTGGCTCCTTTGGTAGGGTCGTAGTAGCTTTTTATGCTCTTCCATCAACTTTTAGTAGATGTCTGTACCCAGACATGATTTGCTTCCGCTTGTTGTTTGTATGACTTGATTGTCGGGTCACGGGACCCTTGTTTGTAATAACACACTATGTTGATTCTTATGAGTCCTTAATAAAAGCTTGACTCATAGAGTTATGTTGTGATGCCATGTTGTATCTACACATATCGTGCATATTGTGTGTATGTTATGAAATGAATTATATGTGTGGGATTCGACACGTAGTTGTGTACCTTTAGTAGTACTGTTTACAGGGAAATGCCTCTTTGTGCTTCTATCGAGCCTTGGTAGCTTGCTACTGCTCTAGACACATTGATTTACCGGCGTGTATCCTTCTTTGATGTTGTGTCTGTCCCCTCGGGGAAATGTCACGCGGTGTAATGGAGTCCTTGTAGCTTGCTACGACTCGTCTACACACGTTGTTGATCAACACCTGCTTTGCTGGGTTATGTATGCCTGTCCCTGTACGGATGTACTGCTTGGGTTTATAACTAGTCATGTCGACCCGGGTTCTTTGTCGTTTGAACGCTAGCAACATATTCATATACGTGAGCCAAAAGAGGCAAACGGTTCCGGCCAAGGTAAGGTGGCAGCCGTGGAGTTTACCATGCGTGAGGCTGCAAAGTGATGTGATGTGTTACAGGCTGGGTTCTTATGACTCAGGATTGGGGTCCCGACAGCTTTGGTATCAGAGCCTGACTGCCTATAGGATAGCCAAGCCAAACTGGTCGATGTTGAGTCTAGCAACTCTTTAGTTATATAAGAGAATTGTTTGTGGAAGGGAACGTAAGGCTATTTTTACTCCTTTCCTTGTGTCTTTTTTATTCTGAGTCATCCTCCTCTTTATTCTACGGGGTTTAAGAATTAGGCTTTCTCATCTATTCATTAGGATGATGAGTTACTATGCTGGAGACTTATAGAAAAGTTGTTGTCTTCCTGGATTAGTGTCTCCATAAGAATTCAATTGTTATGTTGTTAGTTTTCTTGCAGGTTGCCTCATATTTCATGCCCGCACAGCCACTATGCTGTCCGAGTTTTCCAAAGTCCCCAAATAGTCTGATGCGATTGCAAATTCCTTCCTCTTTTCCCAATGTCTTTTGGCCGGACAAAGCACACTAATAATTGTGTTGAGGTACTCTATTACCTCGACGCTTTGTTGAAGTATTAGGGAAATATGTTACTCCAAAAACTACCCAATAGTCTAGATGTGTGCTATGGCTTCCAGTGTGATAGTTCTGGCCATCATTTTCGGAAACATCTCGTGATGTTATTTAGTTTTTAGGTATTCTATTTCTGGGTCATTGAATCCAAGGATCATTCTGCTCATCTCTGTTGATAGTGTTGCTAGTTCCTTTAGAATGATTAGTAACCTTGTTGTAGCTCCCAAGGTTCATGGTATATCATTCTTCCAACACCATGAATAATCTTTGGCAGAAGTTCTCCGTGAATTAAAGATCATAACAAGAGTGCTCGTGATGAGTTCTCTACTCCATATTGTGATTCTGCCTACTCCGCCCTTCTGCATGGATTATCTGGAAGAATTATGTTGAACCCGTTCGACATGCTAATCCATGCATCCACAACTCAAGAAACCATGTGCTCTTGAGTTGGCCCTATCTAGTTGTATTCTGACCTTCATCCATGAGAGGATAGTCAATAATAGTTGTGCATTCGTGTCATTAATGTCTTTTATTGCGTGGTCTGTCAAGTTGTTCCATTCTCGAATGACTGGGAGAAGCAAACTCCAGTACCTCATCCATTTCTTGGATTGGGTCAAAGTAGTTGTATTCCGCGGATCAAAATGCTAAACCAGCTTTTGTTCTGTTCTATCTTGGAGTATTACCCTCTTGTTGTCAAGAATGTTGTGAGAATTGCACCATCTCTTAGGAACTCTTGATGTAGTGATACTTCTCGCTATCATTGTTCATCCCTCGGTTTTCGTGTTGGTTGTAACCGGAATATCGACAAGTGAACAATGATGTGTGAAATCAATACTCCTAGTAATGCCATTGTTTAGTAGTTAATGGACAATAAATTCACTCTTATGGTGATGATGATTGAATCGTCATCCTAAGATTGACCGTGCTACCTAGTCCATGTTTCATGGTGCACTTTTTGATCAATGAGTTAGGATTTTGTCAATCCCTCGCTCTATTGATCACATCATCTTTCCCTGAAAAGCGAGATTGTTCCCGAGCTTAATAATATATCGGTGGTTCGTGATTTTCCGAATATCTTCTCGGAAGTATTACCAGGTTGTTTCCTAACTGTTATGATAGAGCTCGTGATCAAGTTGGTTTGTCTATAAGCCATCTTCTCCAAGAATCCATGTTGGATACCCCGAGCTAGTTGGTTAAGCTAAACAACAACTTGGAGAGTTGGAAGATAAAAGCTTCGCCTAAACTTAGCTCATTTAAAAAGGATATTTTTCCTGTTGTGTGAGTCTGAAGAAAGATGATATTTTCATTGGTTGATTCGTGTGATCAATTGTTGCATATATTATCTTGTTCAATTTTGATTTGAGTATGGGCTATGGTCAAATCAAACTCAAAACCAAAGATTTTAGTAACGGTGTCTTACTCAGGGATTTCCTTGAGCCTACACTATTGTATTCTTTGATCTAACCAATGCTATTGTCTTGCTCACATAGTTGTGGAAATCCATTTATATGGGTATTTTCATGAACTGTTGTTGAGCCCATTAACAACACCTTTGTCTTCTCCATAATTTATGTTGGACATTAAGCTAGTGATGGAAACTTTGTAGACATTGTCTTCGTGTCTCATGCACGAGGTATATGTTAGGTGTAAGAAGTGGATTCCTCTAATTCATGTGCATCTGATGCAAGTTGTCGCCGTGAATTCGAGAAAAGTTAATTTGTTTTCTTCGGAATCATCTCAAGTCAGTCATGCACGTGCGAAGTATTATTCTATGGTCTGAGAGATTGGCTACCTCCATTCCATATGTATCTCCTAGCACACCAAGCCACTGATTGATTTGTTCAAGGAAAAGAAGTTAGGTGTTATTCCCGAAGGGCCCAAATGGAGTTGCACATGGCTTCGATATCCGCAATGATGGTTCCCAAATCAGAACTCAGTAGTGTTTTGTTGTAAGATTTATTTGTGTTCACAGTTGTCTTGGGCAGTGTGTTCACGTGGGTCTTGCAATCCAGCTCATGTTTTGGAGTTGTCTTCCGTAGTTCATTTCGTGAGAATCACACAACGTTATCTCGTCGATTTGTGTTGCAAACTTTCTTTTCGTACATGCTGAGTCTGAAGCATCGTGTCCCAACCGGAGCTGAATCTCAGGCAGTTATAATGGTTGGAACTTTCCCCAAGAATTATAATATTGGTCTCTATGTAACCCGGTAAAGTGATGTAATGGCTAACACACCTAGCCGGAAGACTTGATATTATAATATCTTGTATTAGCAATCTTAGCCATCTCCCCGTGAGGTTTTGTATGACTTATTTTGGAAGTTGTTCCTCATGGACTCCTTTTGATGCCCCGAATTCTGACCTATACTTGATGTGCTAGATATCAAGCATGATCTATAATTGGGTTGTGCTAGTACATCAAGGAGAACATTGGAAGCGGAGTGCTAAATGTCTCTCGGTTGATCAACCAGATTTCGTTCCCTTGGCACAGCTAAGGTGAAATCTGAGGAAGTGTTGTCTTCCTTTGCATCTGCATCCTCCATCACTGTTCATCATGGTAGTAAGATGTGTCGCCAGGATCCTTGGCACGGATGTTGGTAAACCTTGATGAATATGGAAATGCTCAAGTTCTTGAGAGCACGCTCAGACACTAGGTTATATCCTCGGTAATAATTTGATTGTGCCTTCCGTTTGCCGAGTTGTTCAATAACTCCAGTTTCTTTCCAACCTGTGTATGCCATTCTTTCAACTTCCTCCAAACAATCATTTGTGAATTGTCTTCCCTGGTAGGAAGAGTTTCAGTGATCTTAGGATCAAAAGTAATTCTTTTTTCCACTTAAGGGGAATAACTCTAAGAGTCACCTTCCTAAGGTGCCCCATTGTGGTATGAAGGGTAACTTAATCCTCGCTACTTTCAAACCTCGCCACCATCTGTTTTAAGCCTGGATTTGTTGCCTACCAATTGAACCTCTGTCATATGTCTCATTTCCTCGTTCGTGTTGTGTTGTGTCTCAGCTCAAGGGACGTTCCTACGTCTCATTTTATGAGTTGATCTTGAGTTGCTCGATCTTCGAGGAGATCGAATCTTGTGTAGTCTCCCTATTCTTTTTTCGTCAAGCTAGATGAAGACCTCAAGGACAAAGATGTCAAGATCAACATGGTGCGATGAATCAACGTCCTCGAGAGGAGCAAATGGATCGTGAAGATTGTGATAGTTTAGTGTCCCCTCTTCCTCTTCCCGACTATGCTTGAATCTCGGGACGAGATTCTTGTTTAGTGGGGGTGAGTTGTCACAACCCTAGATTATAGCTTGTAGTTAGTTGCATCAGTAAGCATTCATGAATGCATTCAAATCAATTTAATTCAAATTTGGACGTACTACAAATGGGGATGACCAAACCCTAACACCAAACAACATCCAAATAGGTTCAACAAGAGAAAAATCCTAGCTACTCCATATTTAAAGCAAAACCCTAGCAACTCTATATGCAAAACAATTCAAAAGTGGTGACAAATTAATGAACCAAAATGGTTTTCATAAAAGTCCATCATTTTTGATAAATGTTGGAAAGAAAATATCAGGGGTGCTATATATTTTCAAAATACTTTTGGGAATTTTATTTAAATATAAAAGTCACTAAAATCAACTATATATTTGATTCCAAATAATTCAGATTCTCAAAAATGTTGAATCTTTTATATGTGGTAGAAAATATTACAATTAACACCCCAACAATATTTTCACTTTTTGTTGTTTTAGTTTGGAGCCAAAATAAAATTAAAAACAAATGTTAGAAAGAAAACAAAACAAGAAAAGGAAAAAAAAGGAAGGAAACTAACCTGCGCTCCTCGCCTGGCCCAGCTCACCTCCTTGCTGCCTTCTTCAACCTCATGCCAGTAGGCACGAGGGCATGCCGAGCGCACAGGAGGCATGGCCACCTCCTGCTTCACGCTAGAGGCACCCCCTCCGACCCTATCTCCTCGTGGTGAGAAGCCCCGAGGTGCCCTCCTCTCATTCCTCTCCTCGCACGCGTCTCTCCTCTCCCCTAGCTCCCTCTCTGCGACCACCGAGCAAGTTCGCCGCCGTTGCTCACTGCTACCCCGGCAACCGCACCCCTCCGGCCTACCTAAGAGGCTCAGAAGCTCCGCCGTGTTCCTCTTCATCCTCAGAATGAAGCCCCCTTTGGAACCGCCGTGAGCTCCTGCTCCTCCTCCTATGCTCTCCCCCCTCTGTTCCTGCCCTCTAGCGCCAACCCCCATCATGGCCGACTCCGGCCACCGCCCGAGGTCGTCGCCGGCCTCGTTCCGGCCACCTCATGGCCCGTGGCTTGGTCGGAACGGATGTTGAACACCTCCAGCTTCCCGTAGAGCCTCTCCGCGCGCCGTTTGGTCAACGGAAGAAGTTTTCCGGCGAGCTCCGTCGTGCCTGGCAACGCCGGCGGCTCAACGCCGTTGAGGCCGACCCCCTCTGACCATGGGTTGACCCCCCTGGGTCAGCTACAGGTGGGGCCTAGCCCCTGTTAAGTTTTAGTTAACCACAAAAATTAAATAAATAGGTTAACTAATCTAATGACTCACTGACAGTGGGCCCAAACCCTAATTAGGAATAAAATATTAAAATTAAACTCTTTTTAACACTTGTGTCACTGAGTAGTGGGTCGTGGCTGTCAGGTTTGACCTGGCCGGCCAGTTGACTTGCTGACGTCAGTGCTGATGCAATAATAGTATTTTCTGTTTATAAAATAATTCCAGAAAATGCTGAAAACTTCTAAAAATCATATAAAATAATCTATAAGTCCAATGAAAATAATTTATATATGAAAAATGATCCGAAAAATCCAAAGAATCTAAATATGGCGTTTACATGCATGTTTGAAAAAGTTAACATCACCAAATAGGCAAAATGGTGAATAGGAGAAATTTAATAAATACTTTGGAGTTGGAATTTGATTCCTATTTGAATTCCACTTCAATTACTATACTCAAAGATTGAGCTAGCAAAACCAGTACGTCAAATTGCCATCTTCATGCATGTTAAAAACAAGTTATACCTGAGCATCAGGTCGAATCAATTAAAAGGGTATCCGGAAAATACCTTGTTGAAGTGATGTTTGAATCGTGATTCAAATCCAGCTTCAACCTAAGAAATGGTAGCTATATTGGCCCTGTCACATTTCATCTCGATTTCTTGATCATGCATCATAGTGTTGCATTTCTGTGAAGTGATTGTTGTTCCTTTCTTGTTTGCCGGTGTTGTTCCCTCCCGGTAGATGATGGTTCCCACGATGTGATCATTGACATTGATGAAGACTCATTGCTATCTTCAGACGTGTCAGGCAAGCAAACCCCCTTGAGCATATTGATACAAACCCACTCTCTCGCTCCTTCTCTCTTTTACTGCATTAGGACAAACACGATTCAACTGTACATGTTATCGGTAGTTGAACCAATTCCTCTGCATGACCTGATTTTGTCACAGTAAATAGTTGAAACCATTTAGCATGAGTAGCAACTACTTGAGCCTTGTTGTGCTTACTCATCCATGCTTGCTTACAATGCCTACTATGCTTAGAGTCGTGTTGGATCTGATCCATCTGGATGATGAATCGGAATGGTTGTGATCATGTCCTACAGTGTGAGAGTAAAAGTGTGAATCCGATTTGGTAAAGGTAGCGATGAGAGGCCATGTAGGAGTACATGGTGGGTTGTCTCATTGGGACCGTCCTTAAGAACTGAGTTTTGTGTATGTTATCCAAGACAAGATACTACCATGCATTGGGCCCTGAAATATGACCCCGCTCGGCTTATTAATTGCCTAGATCCGTGTCCAGGAGTTGCAATTAGTTTCTGGTGTTTGTAAGAAAAGTGTTGGCGGCCGTGTTTAGCTCTGCCCAACGGGGTAGGCTTCTCTGCGGTAGATACACAGCACCCGGATGGTGGGCTTGGGAACCCTGCGCACATCGTTTGGGGCCGTAGAGGAAACCTCGACCGGAATTCCTTGCGGGTTCAGTCTCAAATAGGCGATAAACCTGGACTAGGGTCTTGTGTGGTTAACGGTCGTGGCCGACACCCACGCCAGTGCTTGCGCTTGAAGGTTGCCAAGATGCATGACGTGCATATGGTGCTAAGTGGTGAGAGCATGTGTGAAGAAGTATACCCCTGCAGGGTGATTCAATCTGTTCGAATAGCCGCGTCCTCTGATATGGACTACTTGGAAGCATTACGTGGTACATAGACAACTTAAAAGGATACTCTAAGACATGCAAGATAAGTGTGAGTGCTATGGAAGGCTTTCTCGTAGGGAGACGAGAGGGGATCCATAGTGGTGTATTGCATTGGTGAATATGTGGACTCGTGTGCGCTATCCCACCTCAAAGAAAAAACTTGTAGTCGTAGTACAAGTTAGCCAAGAGTCAAACTGGCTTGCTGCAATCAAACCCCACAATCCTTTCATTGAAACATGATGCATATGTAGATAGTCCTGATGTAAGACTTGATGAGTACCTTTGTACTCACGGTTGCTTTATTTATGTTTTTGCAGAGAAGATTTAGTATCATTAAAGGTTTCTACACGATGTGTTCGATGTTGACTGGAATAGCTTGGGAATCCCAGACACAGGTCTGGCTCCTTTGGTAGGGTCGTAGTAGCTTTTTAGGCTCTTCCATCAACTTTTAGTAGATGTCTGTGCCCAGACATGATTTGCTTCCGCTTTTTTTTTGTATGACTTGAGTGTCGGGTCACGGGACCCTTGTTTGTAATAACACACTATGTTAATTCTTATGAGTCCTTAATAAAAGCTTGAGTCATAGAGTTATGTGGTGATGCCATGTTGTATCTACACATATCGTGCATATTGTGTGTATGTTATGAAATGCATTATATGTGTGGGATTCGACACCTAGTTGTGTGCCTTTAGTAGTACTCTTTACAGGGAAATGCCTCTTTGTGCTTCTATCGAGCCTTGGTAGCTTGCTACTGCTCTAGACACATTGATTTACCGGCGTGTATCCTTCTTTGTTGTTGTGTCTGTTCCCTCGGGGAAATGTCACGCGGTGTAATGGAGTCCTTGTAGCTTGCTACGACTCGTCTACACACGTTGTTGATCGACACCTGCTTTGCTGGGTTATGTATGCATGTCCCTGTACGGATGTACCGCTTGGGTTTATAACTAGTCATGTCGACCCGGGTTCTTTGTCGTTTGAACGCAAGCAACATATTCATATACGTGAGCCAAAAGATGCAAACGGTCCCGGCCAAGGTAAGGTGGCAGCCATGGAGTTTACCGTGCGTGAGGCCGCAAAGTGATGTGATGTGTTACAGGCTCGGTTCTTATGACTCATGATCGGGGTCCCGACACCATGGCCCCGGCAAGCTCCTTGCCGGGATGATGGGGCTAGGCACTAGAGGGCAACCGCCCTTGCCACATTGCCACCGCCCCCAAGTTCCAGCGCATTCCACATGTGCCAGCGCAGCGTCCAGGTGTCAAAACACCTGGATCCGTGTCTTCACCAACACATCGCTGACAAGGACAAGGCTTGCATTTAATGCACCTGGCAGTGGTAGATGGATAAGCACCGCTCTAGGTTCATTGTAACTCCTCATGAACCTATCATCGAGCATTGTAGGTGACCCCTTTGCCTATAAAAGGAGGCCCTTAGCTCATTCATAAGGGGTTAGACTCTTTGGACATTGACTCATAAGACGATCATCAATATTCATTGTAACAATCAACAACAAAAACGCTTAATACAACCAGACAAGCATGATGTAGGGTTTTAAGTGTAAGCTGCCCGAACCTGGGTAAAAGCTTGTCGGGTGCTGATCGTTAGCTCTGCTCTTTACGTCGCGTCTCCCCGCCCTACGATCACAAGGGTTTCATGTTGATTCCCATAGGTGTCGACCTTGCACCGCCGACATCTTCGGCACACCAGGTAGGGGTGCGGAGTTGTGCATGAATCAGAGAAAATTCAGCACAAGATTCATGGAAGGTTGGGCGCTACGCCACGTTCCCTAGAAAACGGGGTACGACGGCGGACGTTGTGTTCTGCTATGGCTTCCCACGGCCTGCGCGAGCGCGTTTCTACACGAGCACTGGGCAGGGAGGCGGAGGCTCCAAAGGCGGCTCCAAAGGCCGATGCGTCGCTCGGGGACAATGCGCAACTGTCAAGGGCGTGCCTGGGAAAATAGTCTTTTCGTTCATTTGAATGAATACATTTGACTCCACTTACAAAGAGTTGTTATCCTAACCTAAAGACTCTATCTTTTGACGAGGATCGACCTACATGGAGGAATTGGAGTTCATGAAGACCAGGCACGACAAGGCCCGCGGTACATCCACGCTGGCTCCCTCAGCGCTGTACCGACGGAAGTGGGTTTGGCCTCGTCAAGCCGCGAGAAGGGGGCAACGAATCCGGTTGAGATCCCCCTCCAAGGCGAGGGAGGGGCGTGACTGGGCCGTGTCAGGGTAGGAAGCACTCAGTCCCAGCCGGGGGAGTCGCCATCCGATTCAATTCCCCCGGGCTTGGGGCTAGGCCCGGCACCGTCACCACTGAAGTCCCCCCCCCACGTTGCCGTCGCTCGAAGCGGAGCACGCAATGCCACTCGAACCCTCTTCGGAGCAGCCAAGAAGCACACGTGGGCGCCCCTAAAGCAACATGGAGGGCCGCCACAGGATCAAGCCCCGGGGAAGGCGGAAGCGTCGGAGTAGCGCTCCGCGTCTCCCGGCCCCGGCCACCACGACGACAGCGGCCCCTCGCCCTTCCTCCACCACGGGCGCTCGGGCCGTCTTCTGCCGTGGTGCCCCCAGAAGTTGTGGCATGATCCGAATGGGGTCCTCTCGCCGCCCTAGCGGCCGACGGTGGCCGACCCCTCCCCTAACCGTGGTTAGGGGCAAGCGCCACCTCGAGATAGAAGAAGATTCTGAAGACCAAGGGTGAGGAGTTGGTTGATTCAGAAGGAGTTGGGTGAGCAAAACCCCTCACAAACCCTCCTAATTTATAGGATGGGGTGCGGGGGCTAGCCTCCCTTGCTCCAGAAGCCACCACCCCTCTCGCCCAATCGCTCAAGCTCATGGGCGAACAGAGAACTGCCCTGTTGCACCAATGCATGCACGGGCGGGCCCAGCCACTACTGCGTCTTTTTAGGCCACGTATGCCACTTGTCCATCCATAACTGCGCATGCCACGCATGTGGCACAGGCGTTTCAGGAGGCGGAAAGTCCAGTCCGTGCACGACCTCCCACTTAGCGCATCCGGTGCGCGACGTGGGGAATGGCAACCACCAGCGGATCCAACCATGAAGGCTCGTGCACCTCTTTGGGCCTGGCCCAACAACGCTTCGCACGCGTGTGTCACCCAAGCCCGGGGGCTCCTGTCGGTGCACTAAGGACTGGGGTCCCTAGTGCCCCACACTTGTGCACGGGCGCGAAGAGCCCCTGTCGGCAGGGCATGGCAGGACCCAGACAAGATAACCCCCAAGATTATTGAAGGCCTCGGCAAGCCCGCCTTGCCGGGAAGATGACCAAGGCCACGCCCATTTGGTGGGCGTAATGAGCTCACCAAGTACACAACCTCGGAAAGCCTCCCTTGCCGGGATGATGACTGAACCCCCGGCAAGCTCCCTTGCCGAGACGAAGACCCAAGGCCCCGACAAGCTCCTTGCTGGGATGATGGGACTGGGCACTAGCGGTAAACCGCCCTTGCCAGAGTGCCACCGCCCCCCAAGTTCCAGCGGATTCCGCATGCGCCAGCGCAGTGTCCAGGTTTCGAAACACCTGGATACGTGTCTTCACCAGCACATCACTGACAAGGACAAGACATGCATTTAATGCACCAGACAGCGGTAGATGGATAAGCACCTCTCTAGGTTCACTGTAACTCCTCGTGAACCTACCATCGAGCACTGTAGGTGACCCCTTCACCTATAAAAGGAGGCCCTTAGCTCATTCATAAGGGGTTAGACTCTTTGGACATTGACTCATAAGACGATCAGCAATAGTCATTGTCACAATCAACAACAAAAACACTTAATACAACCAGACAAGCAGGACGTAGGGTTTTACGCGTAAGCGGCCCGAACCTGGGTAAAAAGGCTTGTTGGGTGCTGATCGTTAGCTCTGCTCTTCACGTCACCTCTCCCCGCCCTACGATCACAAGGGCTTCATGTTGATTCCCATAGGTGTCGACCTCACACCACCGACACCGTGTCTACAACAACTTCACTTGAAAATTTGAAGAGACGGTAGGTGTGAAGTTTGATGAATCTAATAGTTCGCAATATGAACAATTGCCAAATGATGTAGGAGATAAGGAACCTTCGAAAGCCATGCAAGATCTACATATCGCCAAGATTCATCCCATGGAGGTGAAGGAATGTACTTCTTAAAATCAAGTGGAAGCGCCTACTTCGCGTCAAGGCGAACCACAAAACAACATGGATGCATCCACAAGCGGTGCACGTCATAATGAAGAAGAGGCAGAAGTACATCATGATGATCCACCACCTCAAGGAGATGACACCATCAACAACAATATGCAAGAAGACGATGATGAAGAAGCTCCACCATCCAACAAGAATAATATTTCACGAGTTCGAGCAAGAGCGGACAAAGATCATCCCCTGAATCAAATATTTGCTGACCTACAAACCGGGAGAATCACTCGCTCTAAATCTTGTTTAGCTAACATTTGCGAGCATTACTCTTTCATCTCTAGCATTGAGCCTTTGAAGGTTGAAGAAGCCCTTCAAGATACGGATTGGGTGAATACCATCCATGAAGAGCTACACAAGTTCGAGAGGAATCAAGTGTGGACACTTGTTGAAAATCCCAAAGACGAGCACAACATCATCGGTACAAGATGGGTGTTTCGTAGGAAGCAATATGAAGACGGTCAAGTTGTATGCAACAAGGAGCATCTCGTAGCCCAAGGATACACGCAAGTCAAAGGTATGGACTACGGTAAGACCTATGCCCCCATTGCTAGACTTGAAGCCATCCACATTCTTCTCGCTTATGCCAATCACCATGATATTACTCTTTACCAAATGGATATCAAAAGTGCTTTTTAAATTGTGATATTGAGGAGGAGGTTTATGTCAAACAACCTCCCGGCTTTGTGAACCCCAAGAAACCTTATCATGTTTACAAACTACGTAAAGCTTTATATGGTCTTAAACAAGCCCCTAGATCTTGGTACAAATGCCTAACAAAGTTTCTCATTGAAAAGGGTTTTGAGATTGGTTAAATTAACGCAACCTTATAAACTAGAAGAGTTAATGGAGAACTGTTTGTGTGCCAAATATATGTGTATGATATTATCTTTGGTTCTACTAACCAACATTTTAGTGAGAAGTTTGGAAGGTTGATATCAGAGAAATATGAGATGTGAATGATGTGCGAGCTGAAATTCTTCCTTGGTTTGCAAGACAAACAATCGAGAGAAGGTACGTTTATCTCTCAAATAAAGTACACCAAGGACTTAATCAGGAAGTTCCATATGCAAGAATGTAAACGTATGAGAACCCCCATGCCTACTAGTGAACATATTGACCTCACTAAGCAGGGCAAACCGGTTGATCAAAGGGTTTATCGATCAATGATTGGTTCATTGCTATATCGATGTGCCTCCTGTCCTGATATCATGTTGAGCGTTTGCATGTGTTCCCGATACAAAGTGGCACCTAAAGAGTGTCATCTATTGGTTGTTAAAAGAATCGTGAGATACCTAATACATATACCAAACTTTGTCATATGGTATCCCAAGGGATCTTCTTTTAATCTTCTTGGCTATTCCGACACGGACTATGCCAGAGACAAGGTTGATAGAAAATACACCTCCGATACATGTAAATTTCTTGGGAGATCTCTTGTGTCTTGGTCATCCAAGAAACAAAACTCGGTATCTTTATCTATTGCCGAAGCTGAATATATAACCACCGGATCATGATGTGCGCAATTACTATGGATGACTCAAACTCTTAAGGATTATGGCATTCATGTTAAAAATGTCCCATTGTTATGTGACAATGAATGTGTATTAAAATCACCTATAATCATGTGCAACATTCTAGAACAAAACATATTCAAGTGCGACATCATTTCATTCGTGATCATGTTGGTAAAGAAGATAGATCTTAAGCATGTTTGTACTGACAAACAGTTAGCTCATATATTTACCAAACCACTTAATGTATTTTTTCCATTTGAGGAGTGAGTTGAACATCATTGATGCTTCAAACTTGAGGTAGACTCACTCGGATGCATGCAAGGGCATGAGTTTGATTATCCATTTTATGATGATATTGACTCTATCTTATATATTGGGAACTATGCTCCCTTGTATTGCATCTAACCATTTTGTAGGTACTTGGAAGAACTAAAATTCACAATATTGCCATCAACTCACATGAAAAGAAATCTTGACATAGCCAACTATCTAAAATCCCTTCTTCGGAGATGGAGGAAGAAGACAACAAAATCATATCCTTGACAATCATATGATAGTATAGTTCACTCATGTCATTTGGATATATTATGTTCTTCCTTGCATGACTAACCGTTGTAGGTGTAAAGTGAACCAAATTGCCATGGATAGCTCCCAACTGAAGATGATCTTCATCAACGTTGAGCTTCCATGACAAGTTCACCTACGTGCCACGTCATCAACATCATTCGAAGGTATGTACTCATATCCTTGATAAAGCTTTGCACCAAGTCACGAGGTAAAGCAACTCAAGTGATATGAAGACATTAAAAGATTAATAAAAAATGGTATCCCCATTTTGCGCTTAATGATGAGTATGACCTATGATCAAGCATTCTTCCTTGACTCCTCAAGTCAAATACTCTAATATAGTTGACATATTCGCCACCCCACATCTAGATGGAGTTTCTTGTATGGTTCACATTTTTCATTGCACACTTTCTTGGAACCATACAAGTCTCATCTTTATGAATATATACATATTCAAAAAAATGTCTTCTCTTCTCTTCTTTTATCTTTGATAATTTTATTTTTCAAGTCTGTGGATATTTTGTTTTTTTGTTAAGGAGTTGATATTCATTGCAACTCGGTCTCACCGATCTCGGAAACTCGGTCTAACCGATTTCTTCGAGAGGCCTCCTGTCATTCTCGGTTCTACCGAACTATATTGCCTCGGTGGCTCCGAAATTTATCACCGCCTAAGATTTTTTGATATTTTCTAGACTTTTGACTTAGGGGGATAAATATTATCAATGATCCCAAGTTTCATTTCCTTCTCAAATCTTATTGAGCATTTTTGGAAACAAAATAAGTTTACATTAATTTCGAGGGGGGGGGAACTTATGTACGGGGAGAAATCCTCAATGATCCCACACAATATAAGAGGGAGAATCATCTAGGATGCCTAACCCAAGGGGAGCTAGTTTAAGGAACTCTTATCCATATTAAAGGGGGAGAACATTAAGTGAACCCTTACATACTATGTAAGGGGGGGGGATTTCGAGGAACCCTTATAAAAGAGAGAAGAATCAAGGATCCCTTTCTCCCAATGAGACCTTACCCTCTAACCTTTTTGGAAATTAATGCCAAAGGGAAGAAATATCAAAGATTCAAGTAAGCTAACATAGAGGGGGAGTAATATCACCAATAAGATTACATAAGGAGGAGAGATACATGTTCCTAAAGGTAGATGCACCTAAGGGGAGATATATCAAACCTTACACACTCAATGGGAGTGATGACCCACAAGTACAGGGGATCAATCGTAGTCCTTTCGATAAGTAAGTGTGTCAAACCCAACGAGGAGCAGAAGGCTCGGATAAACGGATTTCAACAAGGTAATAACTACAAGCACTCGAAGTAGCGGTAACAAGTGATTGTGTAGCGAGGTGAAACGTAGCAAGCAAAGAGTAACAAGTAATAAGTAGTAGCAACGGTGCAACAAGTGTCCCAATCCCTTTTATAGCAAGGGACAAGCCTGAACAAAGTCTTATAGGAGGAAAAACGCTCCCGAGGACACACGGGAATTTCTGTCATGCTAGTTACATCACGTTCATATGATTCACCTTCGTTACTTTGATAGTTTGATATGTGGGTGGACCGGTGCTTGGGTACTGCCCTTACTTGGACAAGCATCCCACTTATGATAAACCTCTCTCACAAGCATCCGCAACTACAAAACAAGAATTAAGACAAAGTCTAACCATAGCATTAAACTAGTGGATCCAAATCAGCCCCTCACGAAGCAGAGCACAAACTGGGGTTTAAGCTTCTGTCACTCCAGTAACCCATCATCTACTTACTACTTCCCAATGCCTTCCTCTAGGCCCAAATATGGTGAAGTGTTATGTAGTCGACGTTCACATAACACCACTAGAGGAAAAACAACATACAACATATCAAAATACCGAACGAATATCAAATTCACATGACTATTATTAACATGACTTACCCCATGTCCTTAGGAACCAAAGTAACTACTCACAAGACAAAATCATAATCATGACCAGAGGTGTAATGAATAGCTTCAAGGATCTGAACATAAACTCTTCCACCAAGTAATCCAACAAGCATCAACTACAAAGAGTAATCAACACTACTAGCAACCTTATAAGTACCAATGGGAGTCGCGAGACGAAGATTGATTACAAGAGATGAACTAGGGATTGGAGAGGAGATGGTGTTGATGAAGATGTTGATGAAGATGCCTCCCCTCCGACGAGAGGAGTGTTGGTGATGACGATGGCGACGATTTCCCCCTCTGGGAGGGAAACTTCCCCGGCAGGATAGTCCTGCCGGAGCTCTATATTGGATCTGCTCAAGTTCCGCCCCGTGGCGGCGGCAAAACCACGAAAAAGCTCCCTTATGATTTTTTCCAGGTCAGGGCGCATCATATAGAAAAATAGGGGGGCTAGTGGGCCAGTGGGCTGCCCACAAGCCTGCCCTGCGCCACCAGGGGGGTGGTGGCGGTGGGCAAGCTTGTAGGGCCCTGGTGGCCCCCCTCCAGTAGTTCTTTCGCCCAGTATTTTTAATATATTCCATAAAAAATCCACATCAATTTTCAGGGCATTTGGAGTTGTGCAGAATAGTGGACTAGGATTTGCTCCTTTTCAAGTCCAGAATTCCAGCTGCCTGAATTCTCCCTCTTCAAATAAACCTTGCAAAATAAGAGAGAAAAGGCATAAATATGGTACCACAAGTAATATAACAACCAAAAAAGCAATAAATATCAACATGAAAGCATGATGCAAAATGGACGTATCAACTCCCCCAAGCTTAGACCTCACTTGTCCTCAAGCGAAAACCAAGTTCCATAAACATGTCCACATGTTTGGGGACGAAGGTGTCGATAAAACATAAGACGGACATGTGGGCATCATGATCACACATAGGACAGCAATATATCATATAGATTCTTATGGGAAAGTAATAATTCCTTCACAAAGCAAAGCATGAAGCAAAAACCTTACTGAGAAGTAACCAACAATAGTCCATAGTCACTGAAGCAATTGCAATTTATCACAACATCAGAAAGAGTCAAATAAGAGCTTGTAAGGAAAACCCAGATACTCAATCATCTCTTTGTTTTCTACAATTGTTATAACTCACGTGGTACTCATGGTGTCAAAGTTTGAGCTGAACACAGAGGAATATAGGGGCTTATAGTTTTGCCTCCCAACAGTTTACCTCAAGGGTAAAGTCAACAATAATAAAGCATGAATACTCAACTCCAAGTTGATATATGAATATAGATCTTTCCCAAGCATGTGACGGTTGCCAAGACAAAGGCAAAAAGGGAATTGGTGATGATCACCATGACTCTTACAAGCAGAGGTTGTCATGCGCTTTTGAGGTTTGAATGCGTGTCCTCTTAGTGCGGAGGAACGCCACTTTATATTGCCTCCTGCGATAAAGAACTTTATTATGCAGTCTGTCGCTTTTATGTCTTCCTCATCACAGGTTCGTACAAAGCTTATTTTCCACACACTAATAGATCATACATATTAGAGAGCAATTTTTATTGCTTGCACCGGTGACAACTTACTTGAAGGATCTTATTCAATTCATAGGTAGGTATGGTGGACTCTCATGGCAAAACTGGTTGGAGGTTTATGGATGCACAAGTAGTATCTCTACTTGGTGCGGGAGTTTTGGCTAATATGAGCTGGAAGCAATCATCACATGCTAAGGGATCTCTAATCATATAACATTGTTTGGAACCAAGCAAACACAATTCATTATGTTGTATTCCTTGTCCAACATCTACTCCTAAGCATTTAATAGTTTGGTGAGTGATCACAATTGTAAAAGGTGTGTAAGATGATATATTTATATGTGAACCTCTCATTCCTTATTACTTCTTATTAATTGCAACAATGACTGAGGTCTATGTTAATTTATTCTCAACAAGTTTCAATCATCATACGTGTCATAAGTGAAGTTATCACTTTCCATAAGATCGTCTCATGATCTTTCATGCTATCGTTCTTTTCATACTTTTGATCATGGCACAAAGAAAAGCCCTTGACTAAGACACTCTTTATTATATAGATCGTAAGCTCGAATACATCGGGGGAGAGACAAAATCAAAAGACTCAAACTAAAAACTAAAGACTTGTTCCTCAAATAGAAGAAATAAAAACTGAAAAGGAAAGAACTAAAACAAAGGTAAAAGAAAAAGATATAAAGGTGATACGATATCAGGGCAACTCCCCCAAGCTTGGCAGAAGCCAAGGGGATTGCCCATACCAATTCTTAGTTGTCTTCCTTTGGTGGTGATGGTGGTGTTGTTGTCGCCTTTGATTCCAAGAGAGCTATCAATCTTTGATTTATACCTCTGATATGTGACATGGTTTTCCAGCAAAACAACTTCACGAGAAAGAGAAATATTGCGAGCACGAGTTGCTTCGCAAAACCTCAAGACTTCAATCAAGGATGGAGAAAACATGTGGAGGAAGGGTTGGAGAAAGTCTATTCCTTCAACGTTCTCAACATTGAACATAGGTTGAACTTCCTTCTTAGCTCGGGTTTTCTCCTTAGCTTGGTCCCTGGCTTCCGTAACTTCTACTCTTTTCAGATCGGCATCTACTTCCTCATGAACTTGGTGAAGATCATTCTCCCCAACAGATCCTGAGACATCTTTGCTCTAAATCTGCGGCAGACAATAAGCTCGAAACGAAAACAGAGGAAAACTACGCGATACGGGGGTCAAAACCTTTGGGCGACTATATATTGATTTTTTTTTTCTGGGCAAGAAGGAGTCCTTCACAAGAAAACGGAGTCCGGGAGGCACACGAGGTGCCCACAAGCTTGCCCACCGCCACCGGGGGGGTGGTGGCGGTGTGGGCCCTTGTGGCTTCCTCATTTGCTCTCCGGACTGCTTTTTATTTTTCTAATTTTCCAAAAAATCCAAAACTGAGGAAATTTCCTATTGGAAAAGTATCGGAGTCTAATTTCTTGCCGAAATAGATACATCTTCGTTTTTAAGGTCTGAAACAGGCTGATAAACTTCCCTTATGTACTCCTCTGGAGTTATGACATTGATGATATTGGTCTCAACATTTATGGGAGTACGAGAGATGTAATGCTTGATTCTTTGCCCATTTACCACTCTAGGAAAATTTCCTTCCGTGTTATTGATTTTGATGGCACCGGAACGATATACTTCCTCGACAACATAGGGACATTCCCATTTAGAGAGAAGCTTGCCTGGAAAGAATCTCAAACGAGAATTGTATAGCAAGACATAGTCACCTACATTGAACTCTCATTTCTGTATTCGTTTGTCATGCCATCTCTTAACCTTTTCCTTGAACAACTTGGCATTCTCGTATGCCTGAGCTCTCCATTCATCTAACGAGCTGATATCAAAAAACCGCTTCTCACCGGCAAGTTTGAAATCAAAATTGAGCTCTTTGATTGCCCAATAAGCTTTGTGTTCCAGCTCAAGAGGTAAATGACAGGCATATCGTAAACCATTTTATACGGTGACATGCCCATGGGATTCTTATAAGCAGTCCTATAAGCCCATAGTGCATCGTCAAGTTTGCTAGACCAGCTCTTTCAAGATCTATTGAAGGTCTTTTGTAGGATCAACTTGATCTCCCTATTACTCAACTCCACTTGACCACTAGATTGAGGATGATAAGGAGATGAAACTCTATGGTTGACATCATACTTAGCTAGCATCTTGCGGAAAACACCATGAATGAAGTGTGAACCGCCATCAGTCATCAAGTATCTAGGGACTCCAAATCTTGGGAATATGACTTCTTTAAGCATCTTAATAGAGGTGTGGTGATGAGCATTTTTAGTGGGGATAGCTTCTACCCACTTAGTAACGTAATCCACAGCAACTAAGATGTGAGTGTACCCATTGGAACTGGGGAAGGGTCCCATATAATCAAAGCCCCAGACATCAAATGGTTCAATGACAATTGAATAGTTCATAGGCATCTCTTGACGCTTACTGATGTTCCCTATCCTTTGGCATTCTTCACAAGACAAGACAAACTTACGGGCATCCTTGAAGAGAGTGGGCCAATAGAAACCTGATTGCAATACCTTATGGGCAGTTCTATCTCCAGCATGGTGTCCTCCGTAGGCTTCGGAATGACACTTCTGCAGGATCTGTCCCTGTTCATGTTCAGGCACACAATGTCTAATAACACCATCTACTCCTTCCTTATAAAGGTGAGGATCATCCCAAAAGTAGTGTCTCAAATCAACGAAGAATTTCCTCTTTTGTTGATAGGTGAAACTGGGTGGTATGTATTTGGCTACGATATAGTTTGCATAATCGGCATACCATGGTGCACTAAGTGAAGTGAGGATGACATTTAGTTTCTCATTGTGAAAGCTGTCATCAATAGGTAGTGGGTCATCAAGGACATTCTCTAGCCTAGACAAGTTATCTGCTACAGGGTAATCAACACCCTTTCGGTCAACGACGTGCAAATCAAATTCCTGTAGCAGGAGAACCCATCCGATCAGCCTAGGCTTAGCGTCCTTCTTCTCCATGAGGTACTTAATAGCAGCATGATCAGAGTGAATAGTGACTTTGGAGTCAACTATGTAAGATCTGAACTTTTCACATGCAAACACGACTGCTAAAAATTCCTTCTCTGTAGTTGCATAGTTTCTTTGGGCACTGCCTAGAGTTTTACTTGCGTAGTGAATGGCATTCAACTTATTGTAAACTCTTTGTCCTAGAACAACACCAACAGCATAATCACTAGCGTCGCACATGATTTCAAAGGGCAAGTTCCAGTCAGGTGGTTGAACAATAGGTGCGGTTATCAAAGCCTTCTTAAGTATTTCAAAGGCTTCCTCACAATCCTCATCAAAAATAAAAGGAACATCCTTTTGCAAGAGGTTGGTAAGAGGCCTAGAAATCTTAGAGAAGTCTTTAATGAACCTTCTATAGAAACCAGCATGACCTAGGAAACTTCGTATACCTCTGATATCTGTGTGGCAAGGCATTTTCTCAATTTCATCAACCTTAGACTTATCAACTTCAATGCCTCTTTCAGAGATTTTGTGTCCTAAGACGATACCTTCATTAACCATAAAGTGGCACTTCTCCCAATTCAACACGAGGTTGGTTTCTTCGCATCTCTGTAAGACTCGATCAAGGTTGCTGAGGCAATCATCAAAGGAAGACCCGTAAATGGAGAAGTCATCCATGAAAAACTCGACAATCTTTTCATAAAAGTCAGAGAATATAGCCATCATACATCTTTGGAAGGTGGCAGGTTCATTACATAAGCCAAAAGGCATACGTCTATAGGCAAAGGTACCGAAAGGGCAGGTGAAAGTGGTTTTCTCTTGATCAGCTTGTGCAACAGATATTTGCGAGAAACCTGAATAACCGTCTAGAAAGCAGAAGTGTGTGTGCTTTGATAGCCTTTCTAGCATTTGGTCTATGAACGGCAAAGGATAATGATCTTTCCTGGTTGCCTTGTTCAGTTTTCGGAAGTCTATCACCATTCTATAGCCGGTAATAATCCTTTGTGGGATTAGTTCATCCTTATCATTAGGAACGACGGTGATACCTCCCTTCTTAGGAACGCAATGTACTGGACTTTCCCAATCACTATGAGTAACAGGATAAATGATTCCTGCTTCCAGAAGCTTTAATATTTCTTTTCTAACAACCTCTTTCATCTTAGGATTTAATCTCCTTTGATGATCAGCAACTGGTTTAAAGTCAGGATCGGTTTTAATCTTGTGCTGACATAGAGTAGGACTAATACCCTTAAGATCATCAAGAGTATATCCAATAGCAGCGCGGTGCTTCCTCAGAGTTTTCAGTAACTTCTTCTCTTTGCGCTCTGAGAGGAGAGCACTAATAATGACAAGATATATCTCCTTCTCATCAAGATAGGCATACTTAAGAGTATCAGGCAATTGTTTAAGCTCAAACACAGGATCACCCTTTGGTGGGGGAGGATCCCCAAGCAGTTCAACAAGCAGATTATTCTTGAGAATAGGATGTTTTTCTAAGACAATCCTATCTCTCTCATCTCTCTCCTCCATA
This sequence comes from Hordeum vulgare subsp. vulgare, assembly GCF_904849725.1. Classification (NCBI taxonomy): domain Eukaryota; kingdom Viridiplantae; phylum Streptophyta; class Magnoliopsida; order Poales; family Poaceae; genus Hordeum; species Hordeum vulgare. Next base: position 168,760,178 of record NC_058522.1, read on the forward strand.
TGCATATCATTTTCATGCTCAAGCAGATATTGCTCTAAAGGATCTGTAGGAGGTACGGCAATAGAGGCAAGAGCAATGATTTCATCCCTACCAGACGACTCTCTTTCATGGGGTTGTCTTCCAAACTTGGAGAAGTTAAATTCATGAGACACACCCTCGAAACTTATTATGACAGTCTGCTTAATGCAATCAATGTGAGCATTGACAGTGTTGAGAAAGGGTCTACCAAATATGATGGGACAAAAGCTATCTTGTGTAGTACCAAGGACAAGGAAATCAGTAGGATACTTCGTCTTACCACACAGGACTTCTACGTCTCTCACAATTCCCCGAGGGCAAATAGTGTCTCCATTAGCTAACGTAATAGTGACATCAATGGGTTCTATCTCACCAGGCGTAATCTCATCTTTGATTTCATCATAGAGAGAACGGGGTATTGCACTAACACTAGCTCCCATATCACATAAACCATGGTAACAGTGATCTCCTATCTTAACAGAAACAACGGGCAGGCCAACTACAGGTCCGTGCTTGTCTTTCGCGTGAGGTTTAGCAATTCTAGCAGAGTCCTCACAGAATTTAATAACATGCCCGTCTATGTCTTCGGCTAAGAGATCTTTGATAATGGCAACACTAGGTTCAACTCTAATCTCCTCAGGGGGTGCAAGTGGTCTAATGTAACCCCTACGTATCACAGTTGGAGCTTTAGAATAATCCTTCATTCTAGCAGGGTATGGTGGTTTCTCAGTGTAAGCACAAGGAACAACAGGATCACTAAAAGCTATGATTTTCTCCTCAACTAGATTGGTTTTGTCTATGTTGCTTTCTACAGGAGGATGATATTTAAACCACTTCTCTTTGGGAAGTTCAACATGAGAAGCAAAAGATTCACATAGAGAAGCTACTATCTCAGAGTCAAGTCCATACTTAGCGCTAAAATCTCTAGAAGTGTTTGTCTCAATAAAAGATTTAACGCAATCAAACTGGAAATTCATACCTGAGTCCTTACCTTCCTCCAACTCCCAATCGTCAGAGTTGCGCTTGATTCTTTCCAATAAATTCCATTTGTGATCAATATCCTTCTTCATAAAAGAACCGGCACATGAATTGTCAAGCATGGTACGATCTTCATGAGAAAGCCGAGCATAAAAGTTTTGAGTGATGATTTCTCTCGAGAGATCATGATTGGGGCATGAATATAGCATTGATTTAAGCCTCCCCCAATCTTGAGCTATGCTTTCCCTGTCACGAGGCCAAAAGTTATAAATAAATTTTCGGTCACGATGTACTAAATGCATAGTGTAGAACTTTTGATGAAATTCCAATTTCAACCGATTGTAGCCCCATGATCGAGCATCATCACATAGCCTATACCATGTCAACGCCTTATCCTTCAAAGACAAAGGAATCACTTTCTTCTTTACCTCATCCTCGGGCAAACCTGCAAGCTTAAATAAACCACAAACTTCATCTACATAGATTAGATGAAAATCTGGATATGAAGATCCATCTCCTGTAAAAGGATTAGCCAGCAGTTTCTCAAGCATACCCAAAGGAATTTCATAAAATATATTTTCAGTAGGTACCTCGGGTTGAGGAGCAACTCCTCGTGCTTCCGTTCGTGGTGAAGATACCCCGAACAAACTCCTCAAAGGAAGAGTTTCCATAGTGACAAGTGACAATAAATTTCAGCATAGTATATAAATGTTTCCTTACCAATTTCCACTTACCAAAGGTGCTTCACTCCCCGGCAACGGCGCCAGAAAAGAGTCTTGATGACCCACAAGTATAGGGGATCAATGGTAGTCCTTTCGATAAGTAAGAGTGTCGAACCCAACGAGGAGCAGAAGGCTCTGATAAACGAATTTCAGCAAGGTAATAACTGCAAGCACTGAAAGTAGCGATAACAAGTGATTGTGTAGCGAGGTGAAACGTAGCAAGCAAAGAGTAACAAGTAACAAGTAGTAGCAACGGTGCAGCAAGTGGCCCAATCCCTTTTGTAGCAAGGTACAAGCCTGAACAAAGTCTTATAGGAGGAAAAACGCTCCCGAGGACACACGGGAATTTCTGTCATACTAGTTTCATCATGTTCATATGATTCGCGTTCGTTACTTTGATAGTTTGATATGTGGGTGGACCGGCGCTTGGGTACTGCCCTTACTTGGACAAGCATCCCACTTATGATAACCTCTCTCGCAAGCATCCGCAACTACAAAATAAGAATTAAGACAAAGTCTAACCATAGCATTAAACTAGTTGATCCAAATCAGCCCCTCACGAAGCAGCGCATAAACTGGGGTTTAAGCTTTTGTCACTCCAGCAACCCATGATCTACTTACTACTTCCCAATGCCTTCCTCTAGGCCCAAATATGGTGAAGTGTTATGTAGTCGACGTTCACATAACACCACTAGAGGAAAAACAACATACATCATATCAAAATACCGAACGAATATCAAATTCACATGACTATTATTAACATGACTTATCCCATGTCCTTAGGAACAAAAGTAACTACTCACAAGACATAATCATAATCATGACCAGAGGTGTAATGAATAGCATCAAGGATCTGAACATAAACTCTTCCACCAAGTAATCCAACAAGCATCAACTACAAAGAATAATCAACACTACTAGCAACCTTACAAGTACCAATCGGAGTCGCGAGACGAAGATTGATTACAAGAGATGAACTAGGGATTGGAGAGGAGATGGCGCTTATGAAGATGTTGATGAAGATGCCTCCCCTCCAACGAGAGGAGTGTTGGTGATGACGATGTGACGATTTCCCCCTCCGGGAGGGAAATTGCCCCGGCAGGATCGTCCTGCCGGAGCTCTAGATTGGATCTGCTCAAGTTCTGCCCCGTGGCGGCGGCGAAACCACAAAAAAGCTCCCTTATGATTTTTTCCAGGTCAGGACGCATCATATAGCAAAAGAGGGGGGCTAGTGGGCCAGTGGGCTTCCCACAAGCCTGCCCTGCGCCACCAGGGGGTGGTGGCGGTGGGCAAGCTTGTGGGGCCCTGGTGGCCCCCCTCCGGTAGTTCTTTCGCCCAGTATTTTTAATATATTCCAGAAAAAATCCACGTAAATTTTCAGGGCATTTGGAGATGTGAAGAATAGTGGACTAGGATTTGCTCCTTTTCTAGTCCAGAATTCCAGCTGCTTGAATTCTCCCTCTCCAAATAAACCTTGCAAAATAAGAGAGAAAAGGCATAAATATGGTACCACAAGTAATATAACAGCCCAAAAAGCAATAAATATCATCATGAAAGCATGATGCAAAATGGACGTATCAGGGAGTAACACCATTAAGGGGGAGAGAGATAAAATTGTTTCAGATATCATTGCTTTACTATCACTTTATTTGGATTGAACTTGTCTCACCCTACCTACTCCCAATATCTGCATGATTTTATTCAGGGGGAGACATAATCTTACATATTCATCCTTAGGGGAGAAAGTTCTCAGTTCTCTTGGAAACATGTCTTTCATCAAATCCTATTTTCAACATGTCTTCAATATCCTGATACTTTTGAAGCTCTTTGCATCATTATAATAGAGTACTCTTGTGTCATCTAACTTTTGTTTTCCCAATTGTACTCTTACTGCTAAGACGCTCAAGAACCTCAAGGTAAGTATATGCATCATATCCTTGTTCATGATGATCCCTTATCTCCTGCGGATATTGTTATGAACATGGAAGTTCTACATTCACATATGTTTGATCCATATAGCCAAGATCTATATGACTTGTCTTGATCTTCTACCATGTGTGTTCCCATGGAGTCCAAACCAACTATCCTTTAAAAGGGATTGCACACATTTAGGGGGAGCTTCTACTAGTCATGTATCTTTCAAAGTTGTCATATTCTAATGCATATGTTTATTTGAAGCTTTGTTTGTATGTTGTCATCAATTACCAAAAAGGGGAGATTGAAAGCACATATGCTCCCTTGGTAGTTTTGATAATTCAAGACAACATACGTTGTCTTTTGGACTAACACTTTTACCTAGAAGATTTCAAGTATAGTCCACAGAGAGCCTTGGATATAGGATTGTGAGGAGAAGCCACTTGATGCAAGGAAGGAATAGGATTGGATCAAACTTCAAACAAGAAGACTCTACATTTTACATTTGTGATAAATCACTTTGAGTCCATAGGAAAGCCAATAATATTCAAAGGGCATGAGGTATTATGATGAATTTGTTTCTCAAGTGCTTAGAGGTAGAAACCAAAAATACTCAGCCATTCTACCACAAAATATTTGTGTCCAAAGCCAAACCAGCAAAATCGGTGCCACCAACAATTTCCACTCGGCCCTACCATCCTACGTCAAACCCTATGTGATTTTTACACTTGATAGATCCTATGTCAAACCCTACCATCTCGGTACCACCAAAATTCCTATCGGTGCCACCGAGATTCAGTGACAAACTTTGTGTTGAGAAGATTTCAGAAATCGCAATTTTTGAGTTTGAAATCGGTCTCACCGAGATTTAGAAACTCGTCTAGGCCATCGTATCGGTACCACCAAGATCATATCTCGGTCTCACCGAGAATTAAAAAGTTTCCACATTTAGTGCAACTCGGTACCACCAAGATTCATTTCAGTGTTAGTGAGTTGGGCAATAATGTTGTAATGGTTGGAGTTTGGGGAATGCCTATTTATACCCCTCCACCTACCTCTCATTTGTAGAGGAAGAATTCAGAACACACTTACAGTTGTGAAATCCTTTTTTGTGAGAGAGAGCCACCTACTCACGTGTTGAGATCAAGACATTCCAGTCCTACCATTTGAAACTTCATCTCTAGCCTCCCCAAGTTTCTTTATACAAGATCAATCTCTCCTACCCCTGCCAAATCTTAGAGAGAGTGATTGAGTGTTAAGGATACTATCTTTTGACGCACAAGAGCAAGGAGTTCATCATTCTACCGCATCTATTACCTTTTGGAGGGTGGTGCCTCCTAGATTGGTTAGGTGTCGCTTGGGACCCTCCTACTTTGTGTTGTGGAGTTGAACCAAGATGTTTGTAGGGTAATGTGATCGCCTACTTTGTGAAGCTCTACCGTGAGTGAGGCTAGTCCTGTGTAAACAGAATCCATGGTGGAATATACAACACCGCTTCTTTGTGGACCCCTTGTGGGTGGAGCCCTCCGTGGACTCTTGTAGCCATTACCCTCTGTGGGTTGAAGTCTCCACTAACATGGATATACGATAGCTCCACCGATCGGAACCATGCCAAAAATCGCCGTGTCAACTTCTTCGCGTTTGATTTTCCTAAACTCTACTCCTTATAACATGTGCAAAATCTTACTTTCCGCCGCCATATTTGTTGACTAGCATGTGTAGGGTGCACTAGACTTGTTAGAATTGCTAAAATTTGCCAACCATTAAGTATGGGAAAAGGCTCGAATTTTAAATTATACAAGTAGTCTATTCACCCCCCATCTAGACACTTCTTCTATCGATCTCACAATGGACTCTACTACCACTTCACTACTCCACCTCATCGGGTGGATTGTGAGTATCAACGAGGAATTGAGCGGGTAGGCGGTTAGGTGAACCTTTTTAGAGCCACATGGCAGCCAAGGGATTTACTATAGCTTTAATGATACTCGTCCTACAATGTGACAAGATAATAAAAGGTAGCTAGGTGAACGACACACCCCAAGAGGCGATCCCTGTCGGGAGGCGTCGCAGCATAACTCACGGTGCATTTAATGCGTGTGTCCGAATCTGTCGGGGTTAGGTATTTTCGACTTTAGCTATTGTCAGTAGTTTCGGCGGTAAAGGACCTACTATTTACTCCATGTAATGACCTTTTTAGCCATTGTGGTAGCCCCTTGACCTATAAAAGCAGTGTCGATGTCAAAACCATCAGATCTCAGGTAGGGGGTCCCGAACAGTGGACCATAGATTGGTAGGTTGGAGGAAATAGGGGGAGACGGTGTTTACCAAGGTTCGGGCCCTCTTGAGGAGGTAAAACCCTACGTCATGCTTGACTATATTGATGCGGAATGATGGTTAAAGAGTTGATCTACCTCGAGATCATACGAGCTAAACCCTAGATGAGATAACTTACCTCTACACATAAGAACCTGTGGTTTATATAGACACCAGGGCCCCTATGGTTATATGTTACCGACCTTAACCGGGGGTAGATGGGCCGAACTGGACCTCCTGCCTTGGAGTGCATGCCTAGTCTTCGGAGCTTTCCCTCTTGATTACGAAGTTGCCAGGTAACCCGGTATTCAATGAAACAACCCATGTGGTCGGCCCATAAGGGATAACACGACTGCTCGAGACCCCTTAATCTAGAACTCCCTCAGTAGCCCCCGAACTGGCCTTCAACGCCGATGTCTATGGTCTTCGGGGGCCGGACATATAGACTAATCGGCTTGCATGGTGAGTACGTCCTATATCTGGCCGGTATGTGTTTAGTCGCTAAAATGACGTCGTGTTCCCAAAACGGGCATCATTTAATCTAAATGCTTTAAAAGCCCAAAGGTGAATAGTCCTCTTCTGACTAAAATTTGTGATAACAAATAATAAGAAAAAATTGAATCGCAGCTCTAGGCCACTTTCCCGAGGGCACGTTCTATCAACAAAAGAGATTGTGCCCCGCGTTTAAGGGGATTCGAATTAATGTCCCGGGGCAACCCACACATGTTCAATGGTGCGGTCGTTTCGGTAAGTGGCGGAGCTCGTGGCCCAGTAAGTGGAAACCCTTGGCTTCATGACGTCCCTTAAAATATAAAAAAGATCCAAAGCCCACCACAGCCATTCCAAACCTTACTCCTTCTCTTTCCAAGCTTGAGAGCCGAGATCTATTCCATCTCCCACCCTCTCGAGCCACCCTCGTTCCAAGCTCTGCAATGGCTGGCTCGGGCTCTCAACGAAAATGGGAGATCTCCTGTGTCTCCAAAGGGGACATCCAGGAGCTGAAGCGCTATGGCTATATTGCGGCCGCATCACCCATCGAGCATTGGAAAAGGTTTAGGTGGTACCCATGCCAAGGCCTGGTTATCGGATAGTGTTCGTCCCCCACTTCCTCTGGGACTGGGCTTCCCGCATCACCCTTTCGTCGGGGGTCTAATGTTTTATTATGGGTTAGACTTCCATGACCTTCCCCCAAATTCCATTATGTACGTCTCCATCTTCATCACCGTTTACGAGGCCTTCCTGCAGGTTCATCCGCACTTTGGTCTTTCGCTCAAAGTTTTGAATGTCAAGTCAAAGTCGGTTAGTAGCCAGCACACCGACTGCGTCGGGGCGGTGATAAGCAAGATGTGCCGCGTGCCATGGCTATTGGGCACACTGATCGACATCATCAAGGGCTGGGAGAAGGAGTGGTTTGACGTCAGCTGTGCTTCCCTCGCAATAGCTCTAGAAAAGTGTTGATCCTGCAATCTCTAGTGTTAGCTAGACGAATGCTTATAACAACTAACCTTCTCCTGCAACAGCACCAGAAGAATGCTGATAGCACTCCCCGACAATGAAACTGGAAGAATGTTGTTGATGGCCCATCAGCGTGTGGGTTCGCAGCAGTTTTCGAGGGTAGAGTATTCGACCCAATTTGTAGGTACACCAGTCAGGAGGTGAGAGTATACTCTCAAGTATTAGCAGCTGAATTTGTCAGATTCAACCACACCTGAAAGATTAGTATCTGCAAGCACAATAGTAACAGCGAAGTAGCGGGTATCGGTAGTGTAACGAGCAATAGCAGTGGCAAGGAACAGCAGTAGTGACAGCAGTAGCAAGTAGCAACAGTAGCAAGCGACAGTAGTAGCAATAGTAGCAGCAGAGCAAGACAAGTAACAGCAGTAGCAACAGTAGTAGCAGCACAGCAAGACAAGTAACAACAGTAGCAACAATAGTAGCAGCAGAGCAAGACAAGTTACGGCAGTAGCAACAGTAGGACAAACTCATAGGCATTGGGTCGGTGATTTGTTTGGATGATATTCATCATGCAATAGCTATAACACAGAGAGATAACTGGCTAGCTCCCGTTCGTCAATGTGATGTAGGCATGCATTCCGTGTGCCTTCATACGTGCTGAGGGAAAAGAACTTGCATGACATCTATTGTCCATCCCTCCCGTGGCAGCGGGGTCCAAAAGGAAACTAAGGGATATTAAAGTTCTCCTTTTAATAAAGAACCGGACCAACGCATTAGCACTTGGTGAACACATGAACTCCTCAAACTATGGTCATCACCAGGAGTGGTTCCGGTTATTGTCACTCCGGGGTTGCCGGATCATAACACATAGTAGGTAACTAGAACTTGCAAGATCGGATCTAAAACACACATATATTGGTGACAACATAATAATTTCAGATCTGAAATCATGGCACTCGGGCCCTAGTGACAAGCATTAAGCATGGCAAAGTAGTCGCAACATCAAATCTCAGAACATAGTGGATACTAGGGATCAGTCCCCATCAAAACTAACTCGATTACATGATAGATCTCATCCTACTCATCACCGTCGAGCGAGCCTACAAATAGATTACTCACGAACGACGAAAAGCTTCATGGAATTGGAGAGGGAAGAAGGTTGATGATGAAGATGGCGACGATTTCCCCTCTCCAGATCCCAAGACGGACTCCAGATCTGCCCTCTAGATGAAGAACAGGTGGTGGCGGCGCCTCCGTATCGAAAACGCGATGAAAACTTCTCTTTCTATTTTTTCTGGAACGAAAGGCAACTTATAGAGCTAGAATTGGGGGCGGAGGTGCATGTGGGCCCCACAAGCATGCCCACCGCCACCAGGAGGGTGGTGTCGGAGCAGGGGCTTGTGGCTCACTAGCCCATCCCCTCAGGTGGATTCTGGCGCGGGTATTTTTGATATTTTCCAAAACTGCTCCCCGTAAATTTTTAGGATGTTTGGAAACTTTGATTTCTGCACAAAAATAACACCAAGGCAATTCTGCTGAAAACAGCGTCAGTCCAGGTTAGTTCCATTCAAATCATGCAAATTATAGTCCAAAACAAGGGTCAAAGAGTTTGGAAAAGTAGATACGTTGGAGACGTATCATGGTTCTACATCACAGAGCCACGAGAAGAAAACTGGGCGATGCCCGACGAGTTCAGGTCCAGACCCCACGTGAGGCTAACCTCATGTATCAAGAAGGGACGGGATGGGGGCTCGGCTTCGGATGTGAAACTGCTGCAAAAATACATCAAGCAGATGGTGGCGTTAAACATCTAGCTAATCGATGTAGTCCAGGTCATGCTCCACCGCCACATCCTTCCTTGCCAGCATCGGGATAACCAAATGTGGTCTCACAAGCCTGATGACCCCTCGACGATGCTCGAGTTCTACCGCACCACCCATGAAAACTTGTGGCGGATATTTCTCAAACCGCAGCAGGAGTGGCTGCCCGAGGATGAAGACACTGGCTTGGACGACGATACTCCCCCCATGGAAGTACGCCCGAGCTCTTATACTTACTCAAAGTCCTCATTTTATTTAAGGTATTATTATCCCTTCTTCTTTGCAGGATTGGGTGGAATTGGCCGAGAAAATAGACGGGCCAGCTTTCCAGCCTGAGGGACCGCAGACTCCTCTATTGAATCTGATGTTGGTAGAGGCGTCGTACATGGCACCAGACAACAAGAAGAAGGAGACCCGTGGGGGTCTCCGTTCGATGGGTCCGCCTGATACCAAGTCCGGGGACACCCATGCCTCTTCCACCCACGAGGGGGAGGATGCAGATGATGAGGAATAGAAGGATTCTCTTCAGGCGAGAAGAGATAGACGCTGGAGGGGGCCGAGGAGGGTCTACCTCCTCAGGCTCCGATGAAACCTTGCAAGAGCAAGGTCACCCTTCTAGGTGTTGGTCGGTCTCCGATGAAGAGATCAGAGCCTTCGTGGCGATCCCTCGTCGAACCCCTAGGGTAAAGCCCCCGACCCGAAGGTACGGAATCCAATCCTTAAATTAATTGATCGAGTTACACCGGATTTTTATTGATAATGAGAAACGATCTAATTCTTGTTAAAACCCTGTGCGAGATCTTCCGAAAGATCAATTGTCGGAGGAGGTGTGGGGACCCCAACTTATGAGTTAAGATAACCAGATGAACGTGCATAGTGATCCCAGAGATCAATGCTCACTGAACACACAAAAACTGAATAACAAGAGTCTTACATCCATATATACCATTTGATAAAAATAATGACCATTGCGGTCTAGTCTTACATAGATAGGTCCTTGAAGGCCAACACACCAGACTTGACCAATAACGGAAATATTGGTCGAAACTGTGAACCCATGCCATCAGCCTTAACCTATAGGTATTCTGACTCGAAAGCATCCTAGCTCGCAGGAACGTCACTAAGGTACTCTTCACCATCTCCTTTTCTCTCTTACCTGCTCAATGAAATAACCAGTGGCAATCCAATGATTACTTGAATGTACTCGGAAGCAACCCGTGATGCAGAACAAGGCAATAATGGAACATGATATATCACAACTATGTAGCCTTTGCGGAAAACTGTTTTTCCTTAAATACAGCAACATGGTCAAATGTAGGTACATTTATGCATCATAATGTAGATGGTAACCATAAGAAGAGATTACATATATCAACATACTTTCTGAGGGTTGAACACCTCATGCTCACACTCTATGCCAAGTCATCCAACTTGACAAGCATCATCATTCTCAACCACACACACACTCACACTTGGTTTATGCAAAAACGACTCGACGTAGTTTAAGCAGGATTACCCAATTGTCGTTGACCGTGGACACGACTATTCGAATAGTTTTACACTGTGCAGATGTTGCACGCTGTTCCCACGAGATCCAGGAAACTTCTATGTCATCCACGACTCGTGGTATATAACATACCTGAGGTAAGTATCCGATCATTGCCTTTCCCCTGACGATACTAGATAAAGAGTCCACTCGATTGGCACCCAACCCACATTATGTACGTCTTACGAGCACCAACTCTAGGCTGTATCATCCATGCAGGGACTAATGGTGTACTCGGAACCTGTAAAAACAGCATAGTCGCCCTACCTTGCACGACCTCGTCCCGAGAGTGACCATATCACTTCTATCACTAGTAATGTGGGCTCTTTGCTAACACCGACCAAAGTAATCAACAAAAGACTCGTCCCATAACGGGGTATCCTGGTCGCACATGTAAGGTTGGGACGGTCGACGCATCATAAATCTAATCCCATTCCCGAAACCACACACACAAATCTTTCTGTTACACCACGTCTTTCCCAAGTGGTCACCATCTCAACACCATCTGCCTCGGGCATTAGTGGCACCCGCTGGGGTTTTCGAAATGTCTTCGTAGTCACGTGTGTGTTACATCATCATGCATATGCTCATCATATGCGTAGCACTACTATCTACTTGTCAACTTTTCATCAGCATAACCCTCATAGATGGTAAGGTCATGCTCAATGCAAGTGCTCCAGAGGAGCCATCGGTAACACCATACCGAGGGTTTACCGATCAATCATGATCATATGCATCGGACTAAAGTAATCAACATGGCATGCATAAAATATTATCTCAAACATGGTCAAGGGCTGCTTGCCTTGCACACATAAGTCTTCGGGGTCTTCGAGGTCTTCCGATCCAACTCCGATACTCCAGCTATTTTGTCAACTTCCATCGGAAACAATCACAATAAGCCACACAACAAGTAGAAACAGAAGTGCTCTATAAATAGGAGTTTTGTTTTTGTGGGACATCTCTGGTCATAAGATAAAATCCTAAAGTTTCTCTAAGGGGTTTGGATCACCACAGAATTTTGAATGGTGGAAATGGAGGCATTACTGGCCCCACAAGAAGTATACAGAAAATATTCTAATAATAATGAGTGGAGGTGCTCATTTAATAGGTTAGGAATTTATAAACATTAAGAAGTTCTTTCACTAGATTTGGAGTTGATAAGAATTTCCTATGGGTTTTCTAACATATAATAAATAGCAAATGGGCAATTTATTTAATGCAACAGAAACATGACATAGAAAAATGTTGACTACTGCTGCAAAAATAGTGAATGATATTATAAGTTTGTGAAAATTGGAATCACTCCATTTGGAGTTGATTTGAATCCTCTACGATTTTTGCAAGGTGGTGTTCAAAATATTCAAATTGGTATTTGAATATTAACACCACAGAAGAATCCTTTGGAAAAATGTGCAATACACATATCTGGATAGTACATGATTTTAGGAACTTGTAAGAATTTGAATCATATAATTTGGAGCTAATATGAATTAGATGTGGATTTTAGAAGTTTCTGCTAAAAATAAAAAGAGAAACATTCTGTACCGGATGGGCTAAATTGCACCCAGCGGCGCTGGAATGGAGGTGCGCCAGCCCATTGGCTTGACCTGGTGGTAGCAGGTGGCGCGGGAGGCGCCTTCTCGGGATTGCGCCTTCTCGCCGGGTAGGTGACCACGGGGAAATCCCGTCTCCACTTACCTCACGCGGGCCTGGGGCCAGTGGAACTTACAAGAGGGCCCCGACAGTCAGATCCATCCCTCTCCTCCCACTCGAGCGGGGAGGCAGAGGAGGCAGCGCCGGCCGCGCGAGCATTCGGCCCCAACGATAATGGCCGTCCCCGAGGGGGCTCTAACCTCCGACGGGCCAGGGCGGCGCTCTGGAGCTGCATGGGTGGCCTTGGACCCCTTCGGAGGTCGCACCCGATTACGACTTCAGCCATGGCATGGGCCGTCATTGGCATTTCGGGGCACTGCCCTGACGATGCGGGGAGAGTGAGCAGAGTTTGGGGGAGTTCCTCGACGATGCAGTTGGGCTACTCCGGAGGGCCCAAAGGAGCAGTGGCCGTCCACCGTGCCGGATTCGAGCGGAGGAGGCTGGCGGAAGTTTGGCCATTTCCATGCATGCAGGGATGCAGAGGGCGAAAGGAAGCTTTGAGGGTTCTGCGGGAGGGAGAGAATGAGATAGGAGGCAGCATGGGCTCGGGGGCATGGTCAAAAGGAGGGGGCGCAGAGGAGGAGCTCGCATGCGCTTCGGGTGCACTTTCGCGCGGCCAGCACATGCGTCGCGATAACTTTGGAAGCTATCTGGTGTCACAGGAGAGTACGTGCGGTCAAACGGAGTCCCCTGTAGCGCTGAGACATGTTGTTGCTGCCTGATATGAGCTGTAGGAAGGAGAGAAGGTGCAGGGCACCGTTTAAGCATGCGAGGGGCATTAGTAGAAAAAGGCACATTTGTTCCGGTTCCAGAGGCCCATTAGCACCGGTTCTTGAACCGGGACTAAAGGATCGGGACTAAAGGCCCAATCCTTTAGTCCCGGTTGGCTTATAAACCGGGCCTAAAGAAACTCCACGTTGTCACCGAGGGGAGCCCAGACAGGAGGAACTTTAATCCCGGTTGGTCACACCAATCGGGACGAAATGACATCCACGCGTCAGCATCTGGCCAGAGCTGAGGTTTTTGTTTTTTAATGGGGGTGGTGGGGGGTTTTGGAGGGTTAATTTAGTGGTTTCATATTGTGTTAGCTAGCTAATAGAGAGAAGTGTCCTCTCTTTCTCCGTGCTTGGTCGAACAACAAGTTTTCATATATCTATCTGACGCTATTACATATATACAATATAACATCTTTTACAATTAATCCAAAACATCATCTAATTAAGATCCAATGACAAACCCACATGGCATTCTCCGCCTTTAGGTATGACGTGGTCAAGAAAGAATCCCGCTAATTCCTCTTGAATTGCTCGTATGCGATCATATGGTAGGAGTTCATCCTGCATCTGCGAGATCAAATTTAAAGAAGGGGGTCAATACATGCATATATATGAATAAAACTCAACACAATTGTGAATATTATTTACGTACTTGCAATTGTTTCCCAGAGAACACACGTTCAGAGGTCGAGTGGCGAATGAACTCGCATACGTAGTATGCACATAAAACAGTGCCTTCTTTCTGGTTTATACACTTTACGAGAATAGAGTTCAATCAAACTGATAAGCAAGCATGGTAATGATATATTGATGAAAATTTGAATCAATTAGAGATGCGCGAAACTAGCTAGTACTACTTACTTTGGGGTGCGTAAATTGCAACTCTTTGTTTAGACCGGGAACCTTATTGGCGAACTTCGTCCAAACTCTACCAGGCAAAGAAAATAATTACTTGATATCAGGAAATTAACGAAAGTTGCATGCTGATATGATCTCGGTATATTGACTGAACTTACTTCTTGAGCATTGCAGTAATGTCCTCATGATCCTCTTCGGCTTTATGTTTCGAGTCTAAGACATTTACTAATGCCCTGTCAACGTCAATGGATAACAGAACAAAGTGGTCTCTACGCACGCATATATAACTCATCAATTACATTACTTAATTAACCTCGAGTAAGCGAAACCGAGTTTATAGAGAAGACAACAAAACTCACTTGAAGTTGTAAGGAAATATTATTTCCCCTTTTTTGATGTATAAGGAACGAGTTTAGCAAGTTCTCCTCGGTCTCTTTGATTGAGTCTCGTATCGTCAATTCATTCATGGCATCTGGGCTAATTAACCCAACGTCGACGATTCCTGCTTTTTTTAATTCGACGATCTTCAATCTGTATAATATATATAGTGAGGATAATTATATATACATGCAATGAACGAACTAAGCTAGATACTTAACTATAGAAGTAATACTTACAGACAGTAGGAAGCCATGAGTTGTTTGTCGAGGGCCAGTTGATTGTATAACTGAAATAACTCCTCAAATTGAATAGTAATCATGGGAAGTCCAATGAATTTGTGCTCTGGTTTAACTGCCACATACATAGCGTTTTTCCCAGACTCCTTGCAGGTTTTCATGTACCACTCATGCAATCTGTGCATCATCGTTGTTAGAGCAGGATGACAAGGTTTGACGAGAGGCTTACCGTGCACGTATTTATATTGTTCTTTTGTTACATCATCCCCAAAGTAATCATCGGGACTGGTACCGGGAACCATCTCCGAATGATTAGCGACGACGATATCGAACCCGGGAATTTTTTTCCCACTTCTTCGTTCTGCTAACCTTGCATCACTAGAAGTAGTTCCCGACCGCACCGTTTGTGCATATGTGTTTTTAAAAATGCGGTCATAGTTGGAATCCGACGGAGGCGCAGGTGGTCACTACAATTGATTGATTGTGCGCTCCACTTTCATCAGATCTAGCTTCTCCTTCGGAGGTGGAGTTTTCTTGGCAAAATGGGCCCTCAATTCGGCACGACATATGTCCTCGTTTTCCTCCTTGGTCTTCTCATATGGTAACTTGTCCATAGGCTTGAGAGATGGTCCGTATTTCCCGCCTCTGCTTGTACTGCTAGCCGCCGGAGGGAAGGAGGGGTATCTCTTCCGCTTGAGAGAAGGAGGCGAGATGCTTTGACGTGCTGGAGGAGCCGGAGCGGCAGTGTTTGTCTTCCGACGTTGCCTACGAGGCGAAGGAGGAGGCGGACTACTCTGACGCGCCTGAGTAGGCGAAGGAGAATGTGAAGTGCCCTCACGCATCGGAGGAGCTGGAGAAGGAGGCGGAGTGCCCTGATCACTCGCCAGAGGAGGAGGAGGGGTGGAGGCGGAGTGCCCTGACTCGTCATCGTCGGAGGAGGAGGCGGAGGCATCTGATAACCCACAAGTATAGGGAATCACAACCGTTTTCGAGGGTAGAGTATTCAACCCAAATTTATTGATTCGACTCAAGGGGAAGCCAAAGAATATTCTCATGTATTAGCGATTGAGTTGTCAATTCAACCACACCAGAAAGATTTAGTATGTGCAGCAAAGTATTAGTAGCAAGGTTGTGTGATAGCAGCAGTAGCAACAGTAACAAGTAGTAGCAAAGTAACGACAGTAGCAACAGAGTAACAGTAGCAGCAGTGACAGCAGTAGCAGCAAAGTAACGTAGCAAGGACCAGTAGGAAAAGACTCATAGGCATTGGATCGGCGATGGATGATTATACCGGATGCTATTCATCATGCAACAGTTATAACACGGAGAGATATGTAACTAGCTCCAGTTCGTCAATGTAATATAGGCATGTATTCCGTATGTAGTCATACGTGCTTAGGGAAAAGAACTTGCATGGCATCTATTGTCCATCCCTCCCATGGCAGCGGGGTCCTAATGGAAACTACGGGATATTAAGGTTCTCCTTTTAATAAATAACCGGACCAACGCATTAACACTTAGTGAATACATGAACTCCTCATACTATGGTCATCTCCGGGTGTGGTTCCGACTATTGTCACTCCGGGGTTGCCGGGTCATAACACATAGTAGGTGACTACAACTTGCAAGATAGGATCAAGAACACACATATATTGATGAGAACATAATAGGTTCAGATCTGAAATCATGGCACTCGGGCCCTAGTGACAAGCATTAAGCATGGCAAAGTAGTAGCAACATCAATCTCAGAACATATTGGATACTAGGGATCAATCCCCGTCAAAACTAACTCGATTACATGATATATCTCATCCAACCCATCACCATCCAGGAAGCCTACGATGAGATTACTCACGAACGATGAAGAGCATCATGGAATTGGCGATGAAGGAAGGTTGGTGATGACGATGGCGGCGATCTCCCCTCTCCGGAGCCCAGAACGGACTCCAGATCTCCCCTCGAGAGGAAGAACAGGAGGTGGCGGCGCCTCCGTATCGTAAAACGCGATGAACTCTTCTCCTTGATTTTTTTTCCGGAAGAAAGGGACTAAATAGACCTGAGATTGGAGGCGGTGGAGCTTTGGGGGCCCCACAAGCCTGCCAGGCGCGACCAGGGGGCCCAAGCCTGGTGTGCTTGTGGGCTCCACGCTCCACTTCGTCCGCTGATTCTTGCGCCAGTATTTTTTATATATTCCACAAAAATTCTCCATAAATTTTCACGTCATTTCGAGAACTTTTATTTCTGTGCAAAAACAAGACCATGGCAATTCTGTTGAAAACAACGTTAGTACGGGTTAGTTCCATTCAAATCATGCAAATTAGAGTTCAAAACAAGGGCAAAAGAGTTTGGAAAAGTAGATACGATGGAGACGTATCAACTCCCCCAAGCTTAAAACCTTGCTTGTCCTCAAGCAATTCAGTTGACAAACTGAAAGAGACAAAAGAAAAACTTTTACGAACTCTGTTTGATCTTGTTGTTGCAACTATGTCTAACTCATAACCAGAATTTCAGCAAGATCACAAGCTAACCACATAAGCAAATGACATCTAGGTCTCACGGTAAGCTCATATCAATGGCATAATCAACTAGAAAACAAATAATAATAAGTCTCAAACGTCAACACTTCAATCAAAACAATCATGAAGCAGTGCGAACAGATGGTATCTCGCTAGCTCTTTCTGAGATCGCAAAACATAAATGCAGAGAACCTTCAAAGACGAATGGCTGACTAAACATTGTAATTCAAGGCAAAGAAGATCCAGTAAGAGTCATACTCAATCACAGTTAAAAGCAAAGCATAAAAATGATAAAGGTGCTCTCTAATTGGTGCTTTTATAAGAGGAGGATGACTCAACAGGAACATAAATAGACAGGCCCTTCGCAGAGGGAAGCATTGATTTGCAGAGGTGCCAGAGCTCAAGCTTTGAAAACAGAGATAATAATTTTGGGTGGCACGCTTTCATTGTCAACGCAATGACTAAGAGTTCTCACCATCTTCCACGCTACACGTGCTATAGGTGGTTCCCAAATAGAAAAGTAAAGTTTTGACTCCCCCACCACCAATCAATCACACTCCACGACTAGCCGAATCCTCGGGTGCCGTCTATACCAACATCAATCCAGGGGAGTTTTGTTTGCAATTATCTTTTCGATTTGAGCATGGAACTGGGCATTCCAATTACTGGCCCCTTTCTCGTGAATGATAGTGAATAGACACATATCGAGGATAACACGCCTAGCATGGAAGGTACTGATAGCCCCCTGTCACCACATGAGCGGTTTGGGCATGCAAAACAGATTATTTCTTGAAGGTTTAGAGAGTGGCACATGCAAATTTACTTGGAACGGCAGGTAGATACCGCATATAGGTAGGTATGGTGGACTCATATGGAACAACTTTGGGTTTATGGAAGTGGATGCACAAGCAGTATTCCCGCTTATTACAAGAGAAGGCTAGCAAAAGACTGGGAAGCGACCAACTAGAGAGCGACAACGGTCATCAAAATGCATTGAGAATAACTAACATTGAGTGCAAGCATGAGTAGGACATAAATCACCATGAACATGAATATCATAGAGGCTATGTTGAATTTGTTTCAACTACATGCGTGAACCTGCGCCAAGTCAAGCCACTTAAATCATTCAAAGGAGGATACCATCCTATCATACTACATCATAGTCATCTCAAGATTCATGTTGGCATCCAAGGCAAACCATTATAAGCTCCTAGCTAATTAAGCATGGCATCAGAAACTATGATCTCTAAGTTGTCATTGCAAACATGTTTCTCTCACAACAAAGCTGAATCAGGAACGATGAGCTAGTCATATTTACAAAAACAAAATAGATCGAGTTTATACCAGCTTTTCCAGGCTCAGTCACTTCATCATATATCGTTATTATTGCCTTTCACTTGCACAACCAAATGATGTGAACAATAATAAGCGTGCTCGTGCATTGGACTAAGCTGGAATCTGCAGGCAAACACAAAGGAGAAGACAAAGTAATATTGCTCTTTAACAGATAAACAGATATGCATGCGAGAGCCACTAAACATTGTAACCATGGTCTTCTACCTTGACCCAAAGAAAAAGAAAACTATTTACACGGGAAAGCTCCCAACAAGCAAAAGAAGAAAAATAAAATCTTTTTGGGTTTTCTCAAACTAGACAGACACACGAAAAGAAAATGAGAAAAAGAAAATAAACTAGCATGGATGATACAGTGGCAAAGTGTGAACACCGACTAACAAAGTGAAAGCGTAAGTAAGAATATAAAGTCGGTGAGAAACACGTACTCCCCCAAGCTTAGGCTTTTGGGCAGGAATGGATCGGGGGCGGCGGCAACAGCGAAGAGGACTGGATCGGGGGCGGCAGCGAGGGCGACGTGGTCGAGGACGTAGGCGAGGGCGACGTGCTCGAGGACGGCGGCGACGGGATCGGGGATTGCGGTGGCGACGGGCTCGGGGACGACGGCGATGACGAGGAGGACTGGATCGGGGGCGGCGACGACGAGGACTCGCTGGGGGGGGGGGGGGCGGCGAGCAACGAGAGAGTTATGAGGGAAATTTTGACAACTCCCGCCTTTATGCGAAAACCAGTGGTCCCGGTTCGAGGCACAAACCGATACCAATGCATCCCTTTAGTCCCAGTTGGTTCCCCAAACCAGGACTAAAGGCCAATTTGCAACAACCCAAAGGGCGGGAAGAAGAGACCTTTAGTCCCAGTTGGTGCCTATAACCGACACGAAAGGGCGTCTTTCGTGTCTGCTGGTGGCACAAACTGGGACTAAAGGCGTGTGCCTGCCACAGCCACGGTGTGGTTGGATGTTTAGTCCCAGTTGGTGGCAATAACCGACACGAAATGGAGTCTTTCGTGTTGGCTGGTGGCACAAACCGGGACTAAAGGCCTGTGCGTGCCACAACCACGGTGCGGTTGGATGTTTAGTCTCACAATGCTAGCCGAGAGAGCCCGGGAGTGGTTTATAAGCGCTGGTGCGCACACCCTCTCGAGCTCCTCTCAACTGCAGGCTTCCACGCCTAAATTGTCAGTGCCTATGGGCCTTCTGCCGGCCTGAATCCTGGCCCAACTCTCTGGTTGGGTTTCTAGTCGTATTCAGGATGTGGTGGCCCAGTAGGTGGCATTTAAAAAAAATCTAGTTTTTTTGTTTCGTTTTTTACTTTATTTATTTTATTTTATGACCAACTTTACTAAAAAATATACTTTTTAGTAATTATTTTTCCTGCTATTTTATATTACTGTGTTTTTACCATTATATTCAATTTGGTAGGGTTTTTTTCATTTTAAATGAATGTTTTAATCAAAAATAGATCTGTTACCAAAGGGATTTCATTTTTTTGAACCTATTTGAACTCAAGATTTTTTGTGTGTTCAAAATGCATCATTAAAGGCCACATCATCAATTTTCAACACTTTCGAGTTCATTTGGTATTTTCATGCATTTACTTATTTGTTTTCTGAGCTAAATGGCCCAGAAATTGAAAAGCACTACAAATGAACTCTGAATAGGTTGAAAGTTGGCATGGTATCACATAGCATGTGCTAAAAAGTTGTCAGGGTTGCGGCAAAAAATGGTTGCACTTCGTGTACAAATCGGACAATCTCTTTCAAAGTATGAGGGTTTCTTAAGAAAACTCATCTTTTACAAAAGGGATTTCATTTTATTGAACTTATTTGAACTCAAGACTTTTTGTGTGTTCAAAATGCACCATTCAAGGCCACATCATCAGTTTTCAACACTTTCTGAGTTCATTTGGAATTTTTCATGCATTTACTGATTTTTTTTGAGCTAAATGGCCCAGAAATTGAAAATCACTACAAATGAACTCTATATAGGTTGAAAGTTGGCATTGTATCATCATTTCACCCACATAGCATGTGCTAAAAAGTTGATAGGGTTGCGGTAAAAACTAGATGCACTTCATGTACAAATCGGACAATCTCTTTCGGAGTATCACGATTTCTTACGAAAACTCATCTGTTATAAAAGGTATTTCATTTTTTTGAACTTATTTGAACTCAAGACTTTTTTGTGTTCAAAATGCATCATTCAAGGCCACATCATCAATTTTTCAACACTTTCGGAGTTCATTTGGTATTTTTCATGCATTTACTGATTGGTTTGAGCTAGATGACCCAGAAATTGAAAAACACTTAAGAAGTAGTGACGACACTATTTGAACTCAAGACTTTTTGTGTGTTCAAAATGTACCATTCAAACCCGAGACATCGGACACTTAAGAAGTAGTGATGGCACAGTAATCGTGGAGGTGTTACCATCGAAGCCCCCGGTCTATGGTTGATAGCACTTTAGCGTGTGTAAAAAGTAACTTTGCCCCGTGAGGGCCGATAAGCATGAAATATGTGTATAAAAAGTACTTGGAATAATGTGTGCGATGAATTTTTATAACTTTTGGAACCAAGGCAGCTGTTACAGGTAACTACCGATAGAAGTTTATAAAGCAACTTTTCCTAGCGACCTTCCCTCGGCGACTTGACGTCCGCCCTATTTTCGTACATACTATATCTATTACCCTTGCTAGGGGTGGAAGTACTATCCTTTACAGGAAGTCGCTATCAACATGCGGACCTTGAGTAGAGGGTCTTGAGATGCTGCTAATGAAACGGAGGCACTTGACTCTTGGGGTTCTTTATGATACCGTGTCTTTTGGTCCGTAGAGGTGTGTTGGACCAAGGCTCGGTTAAGGCGATCACATGATCCCTGGCGGGTGGCTCCCACGGCTGCCCATGGAATTTTAAGTATGAAATTCATTTACGAGGGACATACCTTGAAGTTGTTTTGGCCATGCCGTGGGAGGCGTATCCCTATGTACTTTGAGACGAAAAAGTCTCCGGCTGGTCTGATTGAGCTTTGGCTCATTTGTCTCCCTTTAGCGCCTTTATTACCAACTCGTGGCTTGAAATTTTTCTTTCATGTTGGCACTCAGCTGCCAGTGTGGCCGTGTGCTGTTCGGTCTGGAGAGAACACTCTGTATTGCCATTGACAGTGATGACTCCCTTCAGTGAGAGTATTTTGAGCTTCATGTAGGCGTAGTGGGGTACAACATTGAAGCGGACGAAAGTTGTGCGGCCGAGCAATGCATGGTATCCGCTACAAAAGGGGATGATGTTGAAGATCAAGTCCTCGTTGAGGAAGTTGTGGGACGAGCCGAACACAACCTCCAGCGTTATCATACCCGAACAAGAGGCTTCGATGCCCGAAATCACCCCTTTAAAGGTAGTGCGACTTGGTATGATTTGTGATGGGTCTATGCCCATCTTTTTCACCGTATCAAAATAGATCAAATTGAGGCTACTTCCTCCGTCCATGAGGACTCTAGTGAGGTGGTATCCATAGAAGATGGTATCAAGGACGAGAGCGGCCGACCCTCCATGATGGATGGTGGTCGGGTGATCCCTCTAATCGAAAGTGATCAGGCACGCCGACCACGGGTTATATTTTGGTGCTACGAGCTCTACCGCATACACTTCCCGAAGGGCCTGCTTCTTCTCCTTTTTGGGTATATGGGTGATGTAGATCATGTTCACGTTTTTGACCTTAGGAGGGAACTGTTTTTGATCCCCATTATTCGGGCCACAAGGCTCCTCGTCGTCTTTACTTCGTGGGCCCCTATTTTGTTCATCGGTGGCTAGCTTGTGGGCCTTTTTGAACACCCAACAATTACGGTTGGTGTGGGTGGAGGGCTTGTCTTGGGTGCCATGAATCTGCAATGGCCGTTGATGAGGACATGACTACCTTGGATATTATCACAATATTTGCATATCCATATTTATTGGAGGTGATTTCTGATAAAAGTCATGCAATATTTTATTTTTGTTATCTGGAACAAAAATACTTCACTTGTTCTTATTTTATGCCTAAATGCAGAATGGTCGAACACTTGTATGAACCACGTGTGATGACAAGGGAAGAGGAAATGGTTGGTTGCAATTCAAGAGGTCCCCTCATGTCAAAGGAAATAATTATTTGTTGTTCAAGAAGTTCTCTCACGTCACTTTTAGCCCAAGAGAAGATAGAGTCCAAGTCTCTCATGTTCTGGACTTAGATTCGGACTCCACAGATATGCATGTACCAAAACACCAAGAAATTTTACATCCGGACTCCGAATTGGGTGATTCTTTTTGGGCTGCAAAGCATATTTTAAATGTTTTCCATCCCAATTGGAATCACCTTCAAATTCGTTCGGAGCATGGAGATATAGACCAAAAAATATGACGTTGCACCAGAATCCGAGTCAAACAACAAGTCGAAAGGTGTTGCATCACCTCCACTTGGGCCCATAGGCCTTGTACGACATAGGGTTAGTTTTAGGTTGACTTGAGACGTCCTTCCACCTCCTTGTCCGCCAACCCTTGCTCCTATATGAGTAGATCAACCTAGTAGCTTTTTGCTTGGGATTTGTTTAGTTAAAAGTTAGCCATTGCAACTTCGTGTACTTCATTTGTGTACAACGACCAGACTAAGACCGCTTTAAGATCCCCACACTTATCAGTACTTCATCTATATTTGCAAAATTCATATTGCAATATTATATTCTTGCTTGTTCTTTGATTGCTTACAGGAATAGACCTTTGTGGTTAGGTTGATCGTGCTCCGGCGTGGTCAATAACCTCTTGGAGAATGGTTTAGCGATTGCTAAGGCGCAATGTCATGCACGTTTGTCGTCGGATCGTCAAAGTCGTCTCCACCAAATCGATAGTTATCATCTCATCGAAAGATCGGGTCCCTCGGCTCTATCAAGTGGTATCAATTTTCAGGTTGCTCGGTGAGAATTTCCAGTTATCCCTAGATTAGATTTATTTTTCTTACATATTACCCAAGATAAAACCACAACAACGAGTTAGATCTAGTCATCCTTTGTCCAAGCCAGTCTGAGCCTTTGCAATTTTCTTTTTAGTGTTTGCATAGTTGAATTATCGGTTGCATCGTCGTGTCAAGTTGCTTCTCTTAGCGTCTAGTCTTTTAGAGTTTCGAGTTATGTTCACAAGTTGTCACACCGCCGCCACACCATCTTCATCGTTGCTTCCATATACCACCACCGCGCCACTATCATCTCTTCCGTTGTCGCCCTTCACTATCCATCAATTTCCACCGTTCGCATCTATGCTTGATCCAATCTGTACCTTATCTAATTGGTTGGAGAGAAGAAAAAAAAGTGTGAGCAAAAAAACAAGAGAAAAAAGTGAGAGAAAACAAAGAGAAAAAAGTAAAAAAGTGAGAGGAAAAAAGAAAGAGAGAAAAAAAATACAAATTTCGAATCTATCTAGAGCCAATTCCTCATACGAAGTCTGTTTTGGCTTCACGAGTACTCAAATTCGAGGTATCGATGAGACGCATCTGAATAGTTCATCTAGCTAATTCACTATTGGCACCTCAAAATCGGTTTCTAGATAGGACGTTTTGCCCTCCGAACGTCAGGAACACAGTTTGTCAATATTTTTCTAGTCTGTTCCCGATTTTTTGAGTCCTCATACGATCTCGGAATTGAGTGATTCTTTTTTGAATTCGAAAGCTTGAGTCAGTAGCATTCTTGAGAAAACATATCAGAAATTTGACATCATATTTTCAACAGGGAAGTTGTAGAGATAGTTTTGGTTTATCCTGCTTGGGGTCATTTATCATCACTATCTTGACTGCCATTGTGATCTTCACTTATATCTTCCTATCCAGAGCTACTTCATATCATCCATTGCTGCTATTTGTGCTTTCACAAGACTCCGTTAGTGTTCTAGGATCGCGTCTCTAGTATGGTCTAGCCTAGGACCAGCACAGTACCGTCATTGAGCATTTATTCAGCGTTGCATCTCTGAAGTGACTGTTGCTAATCTTTTGCTACCATATATTAAGCCTTCACAGCTCCACATATTTCTACACCGTGTATACATACATTGTAATGCCCCAAGTGTAGGACTTTCCCTTTTCGTAACCTTCCATGTGGGACCACCTTGACTTTGTCATGAGAGTTTCTATGCCTGTATGAATTCATGTGTCACCTTCTATTCTTCTTTTGCATGCATGCATCCATGCCATACCATCCTTGCCATACCTTATGTTTCAATGTCCTGTTATGATTGCATGTGATCTTGCTAGGTGTGATGTTGTGGTATTGTAATTTCTTGTGTTGATGCATAGGTGATGCTGGAGTGTGGTGTGTAGAAGTGGTGGTTTGGGATTTCAAAGCTCCTTGCTATTTCAAACCCTTTTCCCTCCTTTTATCTCATGTTCAAAATTCTATCTTCCCAAAAGTTGTTCTAAAATGTCTTGTGATTAGAGTTTATTGTGGTTATGATGATGTGTGTATTTGCTGTTTTATTCCTTGATTTTAAAGGTGCAAATAAACCCAAAATAGTAAATTAATTACTGTTTTGCATTTATTCCAAATGGCTCCAAATATTGTTTTCCTATTTTATTCTATTAGGCCATAATTCCTGATGGCCAGGGGCATTTTTGCTTTGATTTTACCCCATTCGAACTGCTATTGGATTTAAATCCTAGCTGTGTTTATTTTAAAAAAGATTCAAATCCCTCTCAGCCCTCTCCTCTATCTGACGCTAGTGGCAATCAAACCATCGCGGCCCAGCCCACTCCTTCCCACCTCACGCGCGCGGGCGTCGTCCTCCTCCCCTTTCCAGCGAGGCAAGTCAGCCTCTCTTCTTCTCCCCTCTGTTCCACCGGAGAGAGCACGCACGCTAGCCACCGCTGCGCGTCCCTCACTTCCCCTCTCGCCCTATAAAAGCCCTTGGCGTCCGTGCCTTGGCTAGGCTTTCCCCTTCCGCCGCCGCTCCACCCAGATCCCTCCTCCCTCCTTTCTCTCTCGTCGCGGTAAGGTAAGCCGACGGATCCGCCATGGCCGACGGGTGAAGGAGATCACCGTCGTCGCTGTGGTGCCTTCTCCTCCACGTCGAGAGGTCCAGGAGCACGCGTGCCTCTCCACGGGCTCGTTCCCGCCGCTAGATCGACGTCCCCGACTCTGCATCATCTTCCTCCCGGAGGCCCTTCTTCTCCGACGAGCTCCGCCGCTGTGCGTCCTTCTTCCTATGATGATTGTTCCTTCTTCCTATGATGATGTTTTGCTAGCCTTGTGGAACCTATGATGATTGTACCTTTGTGGTGTGAAGTTACCCTTGATAGGAGATGGTGCTAGTTGTTTTGCTACTTGGAAGTTGGTGTGCATTAAGGTGTGTGGATTGCACTAGGAAAGCATGTATGGCCACATCTTTTGAGCTTTAGTGTGGACTAAGTTGTTCTTGTAGTTTTATTTTCTTGTATATATTTAGTAGGGTGTGGATGCCTCCCCCTCACCACATGTATTTGGTGTGTATGTGATGCACTAGGTGGCTAGCTATGATAAGCATGTGTAGGTGGAGCTTACTAGTTAAGCATGGGTAGATTCTTGTGGGGGTTGCACCTTGACGGTAACATGACTCCAAGGGTGTCCCTTGTGGTGCATGTGAGAGTGTGTACCATGACATGCCCATATGTGAGGGTGTGCAAACTCTCTTGTAGCATAGGAGTTATATTTTGTTGTGCTTGATGCTAGTGATAGTGTGGCATATGTGTTGGTGTTGTTGATGTGCATGACACAAACATGGGGTTCAAACCCCCATGTCACTTTGTCATTGTGCACATGAAACTCAACCTATGTAGTTGTCATCTTAGAAGAATACCTTATGGAGTTGCATTTACAGTTTTGTTGAAGGTTTGGTCCTTGATTCCATGGTTTAGGTGGAGCCCAAGGGTATGGGTTTTTGTGTGTTAATAGTAGGGGTTTTTGCTTTACACCATAGTGGTGTCTACTACCTCTTGGTGTCATGTGTGTGCAAACTATGCCTAGACAAAGTGGGCATGTGGCTGGAAAATTCCAGATTTTTGAACTCTGAAAATTTCACTAAGTCGGGGATGCTGGAAACATCTTCTTCTCCTATAGATTAGGATGTGCTGGTCATTCTGTTGAGAACTGGCCTTAGTTTAGTGCTAGTATTTTGAACATGATATGTTTGTGAAGCTGACTGTAAATTTTCAGTTCATTTGGAGTCCAGTAGCTTGTGTTTTGATTGCTGTCAAAAAGCTTCAGAACAGAAACAGAAACTCAGGTGCAGGAATTTTCACTAAGTCCCTGAGATCTGATGGTTTTGGGAAAGTTTGTGGCCTTGTATCCTCTAGAGTTTAATTCCTTTTGCTGTGATTGTTGCTGGTGATTGTAGTGTTTTTGGTTGGAAACAGCCACATATATTATTTGTCATGTTTGAAGACCTGTAGCTATGTTGCATGTTGCTCCCAAACAGCTAAGATGCAGAATCTGGCAGATTATGTAGTTTTGCCATTTTGTTCAAAGTATGTGCTTAATTGATGTTTTGGTGTTTTACCTTGCTCCATTTCATTCATGTTGGGTTATTACATGTCTTGGCTACCTGGGAATACCAGATTTGTACCAATTGTGTGTGTGGTGTTGAATCTTTCACGTAGAGCTTGATATCTTGTTTCGTTGATTCCCGTTGATCCATAGCTCCGTTTGCAATGTTCTTTATATGGTTTTGCACCGTTTTCACGAGCTGCATCTGTTCTTGTCATTCTCATGCATGTAAAAATAGCTTAGTGCAAAGTTCTGTCCAGAAACTTGCTGTAGTTTATTTTGCTTGTGCTAGTGATAGAAATAGTGGTGCATGCTCAACTTTCATCTCATGCATCATGTGATTGTTGCATCTTGTGGTGCTGCTGTTCATTGGCTGTTATTCTTATGTTGGGTAGCACCGGGAGCGGAGAACGAGTACGTGGAGTCAGGAGAGTACGTGCAGGATGATCCAGAACCATTCCAAGCTGAGGATATCACAGGCAAGATGATATGACCTTGATTCCATCTCTAGACTTGTTATGTTAGTTTCGTTTCCATGTCATATTGCTTGCTGCCTACCACTGAAATTAAATTGCCTCTTCATATGCCATGAGCCCAAACACCGTTCCCCTTCATAGCAAACTTGTGTGGCTAAGTAGGCTTGCTCAGCTACTAATGTTAGCATTGTTAGATGCAGGTGTTTTAAACTCATGTGATGACATGAGCTTGATATCATTATATTAACTTCTGTTATTTAATTAATGCACCTATATACTTGGTAAATGACGGGAGGCCTACCTTTTGCCGGGTGCTTTCTTCCGTTATTGCCGCCTTAGTTACCGGTTACCGGTGTTTCATTCCATAATGATCGCTCCTAACACGTTCGGGGTTGTTATGGGGACCCCCTTGAGAAATCGCGTAGTGCTAAGGCTTGTCCGGCAGGACCCAACTTTGGTGTTAATTTTCTAATCACTTAATAATAAACTGCATAGGGAATAGCTACCCCGAGGATTCTAATCAACAACCCGGGCCAGTGCTCCTCATGAGCGTTGGTCCAAACTTGAGTCGTGTGTGGGGCCAACCCGGGGCAACTCGGGAGATGTCTATCAGGCCACCGTACGCTGTGCTCATCCGGCGTGTCCTGAGACTGAGATACGCGGTTCTTATCAGGGTCGTCGACACGTCGGGAGGTCCTGCTAGCCTTGCCTTACCTTAGCGGTATATCTTGCGTATAGGAATTCCAGTGAAGCTTTGGTTTCCCCCAGAGTTGAGGTTTTCCTCTATGGAATCCGACGAGATTACGAGATTCATGATAGAGGATGCCTTTGCGGCCTGTGTTCGTTTGTGATGGACTAGTTGGAGCACCCCTGCATGGTTTAATCTTTCGGAAAGCCGTGCCCGCAGTTATGTGGCAACTTGGAATATTTTGTTAACATCAGGTATTAGAGAACTTAAACATAAACTAATAAAACTGCCAACTGTGTGCGTAACCGTGACTGTCCCCTCGAAGATCCCTCTTCGAGCAGGAACACGGTGGGGTTATGAATGCCGTAGGTAGGTGATCAGGATCACTTACTGATCAAGTAGTTCCGACCGTTAGCGTAGACCACCTTCACTTCGCTCTTACGTAAGTTAGCCACTTGATCAAACATAGGATGCAGCAGCTTGATACACTTTATCCCGACCTTACCCAATAACATGACTAGTTCTGGCACCAAGGTCTTAGATTGCCGAGTCCCCGTGGCTCACGGATTCCTCCGAAACTCCCAGCAGGTACAGGTACCCCAGAGGCAGATGATACCGACGGCACCCAGCTGGCGTGGCAGTACGACGAGGAGACAGACCGCCTCTACATGAACTATCCCGAGAACTGAGGCGTGGTCGTGATCGTGGGCCTGCAACGGTTAGCATAGCATTTTCCTTGTTTTTGTAGTCCGTACCGGAACTACCTTGTTTGTATTTGCGTTGTACTCTGAATTATTAATAAGAAGAGAGTTGAATCCCAAATTGTCTACTTGTAATTATTATTTTATGCTATTTTTACTTGCTTGCGAAACGCTTAGATGCGCTTCTTTCCTATTCGGGGGCCTCGACCCCTAGATCGGAAAGGACCGCATCTTGGTCGTTACAAGTTGGTAATCAGGGCCTTACGACCATAGGAGCCTTAGTGTGATCGTATTTGGCCGAGTCGAGTCTAGAAAATGTTTTGAGTCGTAGTTATATCGGAGAGTAGGTTTCTTTTTCTCCTCTTCTTTGCTCTGGTGAGGCTTCCGTCTTAGGAAATCTTTAAATCTACTACTTTTCTCGCTCAAATTTTTTTAGGATCACGCGGGTATTTGTGAAATCTATATGATTTCGATGTGACGGAATCATGTCCTGGTGCCTCCTATCTGCTCTAAGTATCAGGGGAGTTGAGCTCCAGGGATTATCGCGCACATCGCCATCATTCAGATTTCTGAGTATCTAAGAACAGAGGGTGTTCGTTATTGCTTCAATATGGGTAGTGGTGAGATAACCCCGATGTCCCTAGTACTGGTGTAGATTGTTCGGGGGTACTACCACACTTTGTATCGTTGTGATCACGAGGATCTGTGTAGATGAAGGTCCGAGATGCTGGTCGTGTGTTGAAGGATGTGATACAGCTGACGGGTTAGTTTAGGAGTTGTGTGAAATACTCCTTGTATCCGTGTACCTGATTGCATGACCAGTTATTTCGGGAATTCATAGGTGGGATATCTAGTAGTATCTTATAGGACTATCTTCCTACACACGCTTGATTGAGGTTTGGGAAATCTCGGTCATATGTTTGTTCCGAGCAGTTCTAGCTCACACTTGTTTGTAGTGGCCCTTATCGGAATTTTGTCGTCTGTTACTTTGAGGATGCACTCTTGCTATGTTGTTCGAGTGCTATGCTAAATTCTATTCAGATATTCTGTCTTTTGATTCAGCAATATCTTCAATTATTCTGTGGACTAATATGTTGTCCGTCTTCAGGATGGCTCCACCAACTCGTCAGACCCCAGCGCGTGAGGATATGCCGCCTCCACCTCCTCCTCCGCCACCGCCGCCGCCTCCTCCTGCAGAGGCCTGGCAGGCGATGATGGCAGCTACCAATGCAAACACTCAGATGCTGTTGCAGTTGATCCAGGAGAGAGCCAATCATCAGCAGGGCAATTTCCAGCAGGGTGGCAATCACTTCGCCAGTCTGAGTCAGTTCCTGTCAAACCAGCCTAAGACGTTCACTTCTTGCGACCAGCCGTTTGATGCGGAAGATTGGATCCGTGATATGAACAAGCATTTTGAGTGTAGCAATGTGCGCCCAGAGGATTATGTCAAGTTTGCAACGTTTCAGTTGAAGGGGCAGGCTTCTATTTGGTGGCAGCAGCTTAAGGACTCCAGAGGTGGCAGGGTGATGTCTTGGGACGAGTTTTGTCGTGACTTCAGGTCCCACTACATCCCTTCCAGTTTTGTTGAGGAGATGCGTGAGAAGTTCAGGCGCTTGAAGCAGGGCAACAATTCTGTGTACAAGTACAATGTCGAGTTCCACGAGCTGGCCCCTTACGCGCTGCAGGATGTTCTGGATCAGAAGAGCAAGATATACCAGTTCAGGGGTGGCTTGAAGGAGGATTTGCAGTTAGCACTTGCTTTGCACGATCCTGAGGAGTTTGAAAAATTCTACAACTTAACACTCAGAGCAGAGGCAACCTTACTCAGGGTGGAGAACTCCAAGAAACGTTTCAGAGATTCCAGCTCTTCCTCGACTCAGGTGGTTCAAAAGCAACAGAGGTTTTGGGTTTCTCCTCCTCCTCCTCGGCACTCTCAGCAGCCGAAGCACTCAGGTGGACGTGGTTCTTCCCACCCACCCAACCCTGGCTTCCAGCAGAGATACCAGCATCAGAAGCAAGGGCCTCCTCAGATTCAGTTCCGGCAGCCAGCAGATCTCACTTGTCACAAATGTGGGCAGAAGGGTCACTATGCCAACAAATGCACTTCTCAGCTCCGTATGCCGCCTCCTCCTCCAGGCAAACCTCCTAGTAATGCTCTTGTTAAGTTCAACCCCAGATCAGCTCGAGTCAACATGGTGAATGCAGCTGAGGCAGAGAATTCATCAGATGTGATCATGGGTAACTTCCTTGTCAATGATAATCCTGCTAAGGTGTTATTTGATTCTGGTGCATCACACTGCTTCATGTCCCGTCCTTTCTTTGCTAAGCATGAGTTTGTTTGTCAAGATTTGGTTAAGCCTATGTCCATAGTGTCTCCGGGTAAATTGATGAATTCCAATTGTCTAGTTCCGGATGTTTCTATCAAAATGGGCAATTATGCTTTTCTGGCATCTCCTATTGTCTTGGGCAAGTCCGACATTGATTTGATCCTGGGTATGGACTGGTTGGCCATGAATAAGGCATCAATTGATTGTGAAGCTAAAGAAGTGAAACTTACCCACTCTTCGGAGGATGTGATTATATTCGCGGCGCGCGATGACACAATCCGCTTGTTCTCCTTGAATGAAAAGGGTGAGATCAATCCCATTGAGCAAGTTCGAGTAGTCTGCGAATATCAAGACGTGTTTCCTGAAGAGCTGCCAGGCATGCCTCCGCACCGTGAAGTGGAGTTCGTCATTGAGCTTGAGCCAGGCACAGAGCTAGTGTGCAAGCGGCCGTACAAGCTGGGTCCAGAAGAGTTGAAGGAACTCAAGAAGCAACTCGGTGAGCAGGAGCGTTTGGGTTTGATCAGACCAAGCTCGTCTCCGTGGGGATGTGGTGTTCTGTCTTTCAAGAAGAAGGATGGTACAGACCGGCTGTGTGTCGATTACCGCCCATTGAACAAGAAGACAATCAAGAACAAATATCCACTTCCGAACATAAATGAGTTGTTCGAGCAGCTGAAAGGTGCTAAAGTATTCTCCAAGCTTGATCTCAGAATGGGCTATCATCAGATTCGCATTCGCGAGGAAGACATTCCGAAGACGACATTCAGGACCAGTTTTGGCTCGTATGAGTATACAGTCATGTCTTTTGGTCTGGCTAATGCTCCTCTGACTTTTTGCCGATTGATGAACTATATTTTCTCGCCATTCAAGAATGAGTTTGTCTTGCTCTATCTCGATGACATTCTGGTCTTTTCGGAGGATGAGGAAGAACATGAGAAACATCTCAGATTGGTGCTTGATAAACTGAGAGAATACAAGCTGTATGCCAAGTTTTCGAAGTGCGAGTTCTGGCTGAAAGAAGTGGTGTATCTTGGGCATATTATCTTTGCCGAGGGCATTAAGGTTGACCCGTCCAAGGTTCAAGCCATTGTTGAATGGGAACCTCCGCAGAATGTGAAGCAGCTTCGAAGCTTTCTCGGTCTTGCCGGATATTGCAGAAGATTCGTTGAGAACTTCTCCAAAATCGCCAAGCCGTTGTCTAGTCTTCTTCAGAAGGGTGTCAAGTATGTGTGGTCTCCAGAGTGTCAACTGGCTTTCGATACACTCAAAGAGAAGCTTACCTCCACTCCGGTATTGGCTCCTCCGGATGATTCCAACCCGTACCAGGTCTTTTGCGATCCTTCTCTCCAGGGTTTCGGTGCAGTCTTGATGCAAGATAGGAAGGTGGTTGCTTATACCTCCAGGCAGCTGAAGCCTGTGCAGAAGAACTATCCTGTGCACGATCTTGAGCTAGCAGCTGTTGTGCATGCCTTGATGACTTGGAGACATCTCTTGTTGGAACGTAGGGTTGAAGTTTTCACCGATCACAAGAGCCTCAAGTATATCTTCACTCAGACTAACTTGAATCTTCGGCAAACATGTTGGGTGGAGATGCTCCAGGATTTTAATCCGAGTGTTGAGTACACGCCAGGCAAGGCAAATGTTGTGGCAGATGCATTGAGCAGGAAGGCATATTGCAACAGTCTGATTCTGCAACCTCTCCAGCCGGGTCTTTCTGAGTCTTTCAGGAAGCTCAATCTTCAGCTGGTTCCTCAGGGTTTTCTTGCGAACCTTCAGATCTCTCCTACCTTGGAAGATCAGGTCAGAGCAGCTCAGCTACTTGATACTATGGTGAAGAAGGTCAAGATTGGTGTGGGAAAGAGCCTTCCCAAGTATAAGTGTTTCACTGTTGATGCCAGGGACACTTTGTTTTTCGAGGACCGTCTTGTCGTCCCGAAAGGTGATCTCAGGAAGGTGATCATGGAAGAAGCTCATAATTCTCTGCTTTCTATTCATCCTGGAAGTTCCAAGATGTACCATGACTTGAAGCAGACTTTCTGGTGGACCCGTATGAAGCGTGAAATTGCACAATTCGTTAATGATTGTGATGTATGTCGAAGGGTGAAAGCAGAACATCAAAGACCAGCGGGCCTCTTGCAGCCTTTGCCGATTCCCGAGTGGAAGTTCGATCACATTGAGATGGACTTCGTCACAGGGTTTCCGAAGTCCAAGAAGGGCAATGATGCTATCTTCGTCGTCATCGACAAATTGAGTAAAGTGGCGCATTTCCTTCCAGTCAAGGAGTCCATTTCAGCAGCTCAGCTGGCAGAGTTGTACACCTCGAGGATTGTCTCGTTGCACGGTGTACCTATGATGATCTCATCAGATTGCGGAAGTATCTTCACTTCCAAGTTCTGGGACTCCTTTCAGTCTGCTATGGGCACGAAGATCCGCTTCAGCACAGCGTTCCATCCTCAGACTAGTGGTCAAGTGGAGAGAGTGAATCAAGTTCTTGAGGACATGCTGAGAGCCTGTGTTATCTCTTTCGGCATGAAGTGGGAAGATTCTCTGCCTTTCGCGGAGTTCTCGTATAACAACAGTTATCAAGCTAGTTCTCGCAAGGCTCCGTTTGAAATTCTCTATGGCAGGAAGTGCCGTACTCCGCTCAACTGGTCCCAGACAGGCGAGCGTCAGATCCTTGGCAATGATTTGATAGAAGAAGCTGAGGAGATGTGTCGGATCATTCGCGACAACCTCACAGCAGCTCAGTCCCGTCAGAAGAGCTATTACGATATCAAGCACCGTGACATGTCGTATGAGCTCGATGATTTTGTCTATCTCAAGGTGTCTCCTATGAAGGGTATGCAGCGTTTTGGCATCAAAGGCAAGCTTGCGCCTCGTTTCGTTGGTCCGTTCAGAGTGGTTGGCAAGAGGGGCGACCTCGCGTACCAGCTCGAGCTTCCGTCAACCTTTGCAAATGTCCATGATGTGTTCCATGTTTCTCAACTTCGGAGGTGTTTCAAGAACCCCGAGCGCACTGTGCATCTTCAGGATATCGATCTTCAGCCTGACCTTTCTTAACGTGAGCATCCAGTTGCGGTTCTCGAGGCGACTGAGCGCAAGACCCGTAACAAGTCTGTCAAGTTTCTCAAAGTGCAGTGGTCACACCATTCCGATAAAGAGGCTACGTGGGAACGCGACGATCACCTCCGTTCCGAATTTCCCGATTTCTTTTAGTCTTAGATCTCGAGGTCGAGATCTTCTTTGTAGTGTGGGAGAGTTTGTAATGCCCCAAGTGTAGGACTTTCCCTTTTTGTAACCTTCCATGTGGGACCACCTTGACTTTGTCATGAGAGTTTCTATGCATGTATGAATTCATGTGTCACCTTCTATTCTTCTTTTGCATGCATGCATCCATGCCATACCATCCTTGCCATACCTTATGTTTCAATGTCCTGTTATGATTGCATGTGATCTTGCTAGGTGTGATGTTGTGGTATTGTAATTTCTTGTGTTGATGCATAGGTGATGTTGGAGTGTGGTGTGTAGAAGTTGTGGTTTGGGATTTCAAAGCTCCTTGCTATTTCAAACCCTTTTCCCTCCTTTTATCTCATGTTCAAAATTCTATCTTCCCAAAAGTTGTTCTAAAATGTCTTGTGATTAGAGTTTATTGTGGTTATGATGATGTGTGTATTTGCTGTTTTGTTCCTTGATTTTAAAGGTGCAAAAAACCCAAAACAGTAAATTAGTTACTGCTTTGCATTTATTCCAAATGGCTCCAAATATTGTTTTCCTAGTTTATTCTATTAGGCCATAATTCCTTATGGCCAGGGGCATTTTTGCTTTGATTTTACCCCATCAGAACTGCTAGTGGATTTAAATCCTAGCTGTGTTTATATTAAAAAAGATTCAAATCCCTCTCAGCCCTCTCCTCTATCTGATGCCAGTGGCAATCAAACCATCGCGGCCCAGCCCACTCCTTCCCACCTCACGCGCGCGGGCATCGTCCTCCTCGCCTTTCCAGCGAGGCAGGCGGCCCCACAAGTCAGCCTCTCTTCTTCTCCCCTCTGTTCCACCGGAGAGAGCACGCACGCTGGCCATCGCTGCGCGTCCCTCGCTTCCCCTCTCGCCCTATAAAAGCCCTTGGCGTCCGTGCCTTGGCTATGGTTTCCCCTTCCGCCGCCGCTCCACCCAGATCCCTCCTCCCTCCTTTCTCTCTCGTCGCGGTAAGGTAAGCCGACGGATCCGCCATGGCCGACGGGTGAAGGAGATCACCGTCGTCGCTGTGGTGCCTTCTCCTCCACGTCGAGAGGTCCAGGAGCACGCGGGCCTCTCCACGGGCTCATTCCCGCCGCTAGATCGACGTCCCCGACTCTGCATCATCTTCCTCCTGGAGGCCCTTCTTCTCCGACGAGCTCCGCCGCTGCGCGTCCTTCTTCCTGCTACTTCCTCTTCGGCCGCTCCTTCATCGTCCCGTACGTAAGCCAACACTTCTCCTCCCTCCTTCCTGTGCTGATTCGTGCACCGTAGCAGTAGTTTCGTTGCGCGCGTGCCTCTGTTGCCGGAGCCGCTGGTCACCGTCGTCACGCCGGTGTAGCGCCCCTCGGTAGTAGATAGGTTTAGGAATGGGTTCAGGTGGGTGTGGGCTTCCTCCCCTCCACGAGCCGGAGTTGAATTCGACTCGCAGCGCCGTGGAGACACCTCCCCTGTTCCGGTCAGTCGCCGGTAGCAGATGCGTAGGGGGTGTCCTCTTCTGTTTTGCAGCGTATAGAAGTTCAGACGTCGATCCGTAGTGCAGTGGTAGCGCGTGGTTGTGCCTGATGAGAGGGCGCGGGTTCGATCCCCCCTCGGCCCTCTTTTGTTTTGCTGTTTTATTGCACAGTGACCACAGTAACAGATTACTCTGTTACTTCCTCTATCCCGTCGACTAAGTGAAAGTAGTGTGGTGGATTGGTGTTTTTGCTGGTACCCAGAGGCTCTGGGTTCGATTCCCAGGAGCCCCTGTTTCTTTTTTTTGTTGTCTTTTCTTTTATTGCTTTTTTTTTTGTTTTTCTAACTCTTAGACAAAGTGGCATTTTGGTTCTTTTCCCTGCTAGTGTAGTTAGGTGCAGATCTTTTGTGTGTGTGTTTTGCACACTAGTGAAGTGGTGGATGATGTTTTGCTAGCCTTGTGAAACCTATGATGATTGTACCTTTGTGGTGTGAAGTTACCCTTGATAGGAGATGGTGCTAGTTGTTTTGCTACTTGGAAGTTGGTGTGCATTAAGGTGTGTGGATTGCACTAGGAAAGCATGTATGGCCACATCTTTTGAGCTTTAGTGTGGACTAAGTTGTTCTTGTAGTTTTATTTGCTTGTATAGATTTAGTGGGGTGTGGATGCCTCCCCCTCACCACATGTATTTGGTGTGTATGTGATGCACTAGGTGGCTAGCTATGATAAGCATGTGTAGGTGGAGCTTACTAGTTAAGCATGGGTAGATTCTTGTGGGGGTTGCACCTTGAGGGTGACATGACTCCAAGGGTGTCCCTTGTGGTGCATGTGAGAGTGTGTACCATCACATGCCCATATGTGAGGGTGTGCAAACTCTCTTGTAGCATAGGTGTTATATTTTGTTGTGCTTGATGCTAGTGATAGTGTGGCATATGTGTTGGTGTTGTTGATGTGCATGACACAAACATGGGGTTCAAACCCCCATGTCACTTTGTCATTGTGCACATGAAACTCAACCTATGTAGTTGTCATCTTAGAAGAATACCTTATGGAGTTGCATTTACAGTTTTGTTGAAGGTTTGGTCCTTGATTCCATGGTTTAGGTGGAGCCCAAGGGTATGGGTTTTTGTGTGTTAATAGTAGGGGTTTTTTATTTACACCATAGTGGTGTCTACTACCTCTTGGTGTCATGTGTGTGCAAACTATGCCTAGACAAAGTGGGCATGTGGCTGGAAAATTCCAGATTTTTGAACACTGAAAATTTCACTAAGTCGGGGATGTTGGAAACATTTTCTTCCCCTATAGATTAGGATGTGCTGGTCATTCTGTTGAGAACTGGCCTTAGTTCAGTGCTAGTATTTTGAACCTGATATGTTTGTGAAGCTTCCTGTCAATTTGCAGTTCATCTCGAGTCTAGTAGCTTGTGTGGTGTTGAATCTTTCACGTAGAGCTTCATATCTTGTTTCGTTGATTCCCGTTGATCCGTAGCTCCGTTTGCAATGTTCTTTATATGGTTTTGCACCGTTTTCACGAGATGCATCTGTTCATGTCATTCTCACGCATGTCAAAATAGCTTAGTGCAAAGTTCTGTCCAGAAACTTGTTGTAGTTTATTTTGCTTGTGCTAGTGATAGAAATAGTGGTGCATGCTCAACTTTCATCTCATGCATCATGTGATTGTTGCATCTTGTGGTGCTGCTGTTCATTGGCTTTTATTCTTATGTTGGGTAGCACCGGGAGCGGAGAACGAGTACGTGGAGTCAGGAGAGTACGTGCAGGACGATCCAGAACCATTCCAAGCCGAGGATATCACAGGCAAGATGATATGACCTTGATTCCATCTCTAGACTTGTTATGTTAGTTTCGTTTCCATGTCATATTGCTCGCTGCCTACCACTGAAATTAAATTGCCTCTTCATATGCCATGAGCCCAAACACCGTTCCCCTTCCTAGCAAACTTGTGTGGCTAAGTAGGCTTGCTCAGCTACTAATGTTAGCATTGTTAGATGCAGGTGTTTTAAACTCATGTGATGACATGAGCTTGATATCATTATATTAAATTCTGTTATTTAATTAATGCACCTATATACTTGGTAAATGACGGGAGGCCTAGCCTTTTGCCGGGTGATTTGTTCCGTTATTGCCGCCTTAGTTACCGGTTACCGGTGTTTGATTCCATAATGATCGCTCCTAACACGTTCGGGGTTGTTATGGGGACCCCCTTGATAAATCGCGTAGTGCTAAGGCTTGTCCGGCAGGACCCAACTTTGGTGTTAATTTGCTAATCACTTAATAATAAACTACATAGGGAATAGCTACCCCGAGGATTCTAATCAACAACCCGGGCCAGTGCTCGTCATGAGCGTTGGTCCAAACTTGAGTCGTGTGCGGGGCCAACCCGGGGCAACTCGGGAGATGTCTATCAGGCCACCGTACGCTGTGCTCATCCGGC
The DNA here is from genome assembly GCF_904849725.1 of Hordeum vulgare subsp. vulgare. Classification (NCBI taxonomy): domain Eukaryota; kingdom Viridiplantae; phylum Streptophyta; class Magnoliopsida; order Poales; family Poaceae; genus Hordeum; species Hordeum vulgare. Next base: position 168,798,578 of record NC_058522.1, read on the forward strand.
GTGTCCTGAGACTGCGATACGCGGCTCTTATCAGGGTCGTCGACACGTCGGGAGGTCCTGCTAGCCTTGCCTTACCTTAGGGGTATATCTTGCGTATAGGAATTCCAGTGAAGCTTTGGTTTCCCCCAGAGTTGAGGTTTTCCTCTACGGAATCCGACGAGATTACGAGATTCGTGATAGAGGATGCCTTTGTGGCCTGTGTTCGTTTTTGATGGACTAGTTGGAGCACCCCTGCAGGGTTTAATCTTTCGGAAAGCCGTGCCCACGGTTATGTGGCAACTTGGAATATTTTGTTAACATCCGGTATTAGAGAACTTAAACATAAACTAATAAAACTGCCAACTGTGTGCGTAACCGTGACTGTCCCCTCGAAGATCCCTCTTCGAGCGGGAACACGGTGGGGTTATGAATGCCGTAGGTAGGTGATCAGGATCACTTACTGATCAAGTAGTTCCGACCGTTAGCGTAGACAACCTTCACTTCGCTCTTACGTAAGTTAGCCACTTGATCAAACATAGGATGCAGCAGCCTGATACACTTTATCCCTACCTTACCCAATAACATGACTAGTTCTGGCACCAAGGTCTTAGATTGCTGAGTCCCCGTGGCTCACGGATTCCTCCGAAACTCCCAGCAGGTACAGGTACCCCAGAGGCAGATGATCCCGACGGCACCCAGCTGGCGTGGCAGTACGACGAGGAGACAGACCGCCTCTACGTGAACTATCCCGAGGACTGAGGCGTGGTCGTGATCGTGGGCCTGCAGTGGGTAGCATAGCATTTTCCTTGTTTTTGTAGTCCGTACCGGAACTACCTTGTTTGTATCTGCATTGTACTCTGAATTATTAATAAGAAGACAGTTGAATCCCAAATTGTCTACTTGTAATTATTATTTTATGCTATGTTTACTTGCTTGCGAAACGCTTAGATGCGCTTCTTTGCTATTCGGGGGCCTCGACCCCCAGATCGGAAAGGACCGCATCTTGGTCGTTACATACATTTACCTAGTAATCGCTTTACACAATCTTCAGAGATATTGACACCATCGGTTGCCGGTCACCGCCTGCTGCGTGGTAACAATTTGTAAGACATTGATATTTGCTTACTATGCGCGTTTTACCACCACCTCCTCGTAGTTCATACAATATTCTTGGATTTTTGTTTCTTGTTTCTACTAGTCATGATAGGATCGAGAGTTGTCAGTTCATGGGCTTCTTCGATCGTGGGAGACATGCCACCACAACAACTGTTACAAGAGGTGCAGAGAGATACAAATGCACATCATAAGGTTAATGTTTCTATACCACCATTTAATGGTCATTTTAGACCTGATTTATATATTGAATGCGAATTTGAAATAAATGATATATTTACTTCCCATAATTTTTATGAACATAAGAAATTTAAGGTCGCAGTTGGTTCTTTCACCGATTCTGCTTCAGTTTGGTGGAGTGGATATTGCCGGTTACACCCTGATTCTATACCTACTACTTGGGATGATTTGAAACGTGCCATGAGACACACATTCGTTCCTGCTTATTATACTGTTGACATGATTAAAATTTTACAACATTTAAAACAAGGTAGGGACACTGTAACAAAATATTATGATGATTTACAAATAACCTTGTTACATTCCTCATTAGAAGAAAGTGAAGAAGATTCTATGGATAGATTTTGGGGAGGATTAAACCATGATATTCAGGAGATACAAATTCATGAAAAGTGTTATCTTATGGATCGTTTGTTTCTTCTTGCTTGCAAAGTTGAACAGGAAATAAAATGACGTGTTGCCCACAAGGAGAAAGAGTGCAAGGTGCTTATTCCAAGAGTTGATATGGTTGTTCCTTCGACTACTGGGCGTACGATGACAACCACATCAATTGTTGTGAGGGCTATATCACTGTCACCATGTGACACGTTACCATCAAGAGTGGATACATCATCTGAGTTGATCATAAGAGGTAATTACAAAGGTACTTATCTTTCACCTCCACATGAGTATGATGAATGCCTGTTCAATTGCAATGTACCATGTGATGAGCTACCCACTACTTTGGTCACAGAACCTATTTTGGAGGACTATGTTCATGATTTGACTTTTCCATGTGATCAACTAAGTACAATATCAACAATGTTGAGTGAACCGATTGAATTAACTCTTGATGAAAAAGAACCATGTGAATCAGAGAATAAATCAAATTTGCATCAAACATTTTTCAAAATAATTATGCCAATGTTTAATCATTTTGATATGACCTCTAATTTTGGTGATGATTCTATGTCAAATGACTTGTTGCATGTTTGTTTATTTAAGCATGTTGTAGCACGTAAATTTGAAACAATGAAGAACCTAACTACAGAGCGGCGCTGCACGCAAACGTTACTGTGCGGCGGCTCTTATATATATGTGTGGCTCTCGAAAAGACGGAAAAAAGTAGTGGACAGAGCATGCAGACAGTCGTTGCATCCTAGTACACTAAATCAAATATAGTACTAGCTAGAGGCAGAGATTGCAGCGGTAGCTGGCCCATGTGTACGTCCAAGTGTGGGAAAATAAAGTAATCTAAGTACTTCTGTAAGTGGCGATGATGGTTTACCTAAGTACTAAGATCCCATGTCAACATGTGAAAAAATGATTTATCTTATAGATTAATAATTTGATTGGAGATTCGTCCGCACCATTAGGTTCGTCTCGACGAGATCTTCAAAATAAGATCTCATGTTGACATGTTTCGTTGATTTTTTTTGCGTTTCTAGTTGCCATATTTATGTCATCATATTTGTCATCTTACGAGTGTGCAGTTGTCACAAAAATTATACATAGTTATCGGGACAATAATTTTATACTTTTTTAATTATTGCAGTGTTATGTGGAGCTAAAAAGTGGTTATTAAAGCACTAACAATAAGAAAGTAAAATGCATGAACCAGCACAAGCACAATGAATCAAGTTTTTTAGTGGGGTATATCGACATTCGTAAACCTGATAACCAAGTTAATTTAATATGAAAACTATGTGACAAATAATGTGACAAGTAAGTGATAATAATCTGGTAAGTACCGACGAAAAAAAAGTTATCAAAACATATCGACATGGGATCTAGTTTTGAAGATCTCGTCGCGATAAAGCCAGTGATGAAAACGGATCATTAATTGAGATAGCGATTTGTGAGATATATCTTTTTATAAATGCAACGCCGCTAAGTGAGCTCTTCGAATTATGTGCATCGACCACACGGAAAAGCGGCTGTGCATTGAGTGCAGTTTAGATTTTTCTTTTAAATTTTGTGAGTGACTAATTATTTCATAAAATCATTAACTGAATATAACCACGGTGTCAGATTAAAAATAAAAAGACATAAATGAATAGTACTAATACTACACTACTACTCGAGAGGCACGGTAAATATTGGCACACTACCTCACACTACGGGTGCAAGTTGCACCTCGCTGTAGCAGCTAAGCATGAAAGCTAATTAGAAGGAATATGTGACTAAAAAGGTCTTTGTGCATGAAAGCGGAACCGTGCGCATGCGGCCGCCGCACGGGAGGAATACTATGCGCACGTTGTAATATAGATTTTCCCAACAATGAAAGTGTATTCACCAATGATAGGATGGTTTAATGATGAACATTGTCAATCTTTTGATATGAATAAGGACTTCACTCATATGTGCAAGCTGAGTTGCAATATTTTCATGCTTTTTACTTCTTGTGATAATATTTTGGCTTTATATTTCATAACATATGAAATATACTCATGTATACATGTTTCATATGTGCAAAAACCAAGGGAAGTAACAATGGATGACATATACATATATAACATGTACACCTTGTCTCTTTTGTTAGCCACATTTCAGATTAAGCAGCGCCGAGGACAACTTTATTTTCAAAAAGGGGAGGATGATGAGGAAATGAATACCTTGGATATTATCACAATCATTCCATATGCATAGTTATTTGAGGTGATTTCTCATAAAAGTCATGCAATAATTTATTTATGTTATCCGGAACAAAAATACTTCACCACTTTTTATTTTATGCCTATATGCAGAATGGCCGAACACTTGTATGAACCACGTGTGATGACAAGGGAAGAGGAAATGGTTGGGTGCAATTCAAGAGGTCCTCTTGTGTCAAAGGAAATACTTAGTTCTTGTTCAAGAAGTTCTCTCATGTCACCTTTTGCCCAAGAGAAGGTAGAGTCCATGTCTTACACGTTCTGGACTCAGATTAGGACTGCACAGACATGCGTGTACCAAAACGCCAAGAACTCGAATTGGATGTTTATTTTTGGGCTGCAAAGTATATTTTATGTATTTTCCAGCCCAATTGGAATCACCTTCAAATTCGTCTAGAGCATGGAGATATAGACCAAACATATGACGTTGCACCAGAATCCAAGTCAAACAACAAGTCCAAAGGTGTTGCGTCACCTCCATTTGGGCCCATAGGCCATGTATGACCTAGGGTTAGTTTTAGGCTACCTTGGGACGTCCTCCCACCTCCTTGGCCGCTACCCCTTGCTCCTATATAAGGATATCAACCTAGTAGGTTTTTGTTTGGGATTTGTTTAGTTAAAAGTTAGCCATTGCAACTTCGTGTACTTCGTTTGTGTACAACGACCAGACTAAGACCGCTTTCAGATCCCCACCCTTATCAATACTTAATCTATATTTGCAATATTTAGATTGCAATATCATATTATTGCTTGTTCTTTGATTGCTTGCAAGAATAGACCTTTGTGGTCACGTTGATCGTGCTCCGGCGTGGTTAATAACCTCTTAGAGATTGATTTAGCGATTGATAAGGCGCAATATCATGCACGTTTGTAGTCAGAACGGTAAAGTATTCTCCACCAAATCGATAGTTATCATCTCATCGAAAGATAGGGCCCCTCAACTCTATCAGTCGTTCCATGATTTTATCCCATGGAGTTGGTCCATCCTTGTTCCATTTGAAGGGTTTCTTGTGTTGTCCAGGTTTTGTACTGCAGAATCTAGCATTTACTAATGTGTCGTCGGCATCACCATTACGATGGCGGCGTTTATTCTTGTTTTTTCTTGGATTTCCATCTCCGTACCGAACTTCGGAGGTTCCAGGGTCGTCCGCACTATGGCTGCACCGAGCTAGACAATTATCTTCACCCGCGCAAAAGCGGGTCATGAGGGAAGTAAGGGTGGACATTGCTCTCGGTCTATCCTGGCCGAGCTGTGTGGCAAGCCATTCGTCTTGGATGTTGTGACGAAAGAAGCTATTGCTTCGGCATCCGGACTGTCTACAATTTGATTCTTCTTGGTGAGGAACCGGTTCTAGAATTCTCTGGTTGATTCTCTCACCTTTTTAACGATGTTGCTTTGGTCTGATGAATCCAGTGGCCGAACATATGTTCCCTGAAAGTTAGATAGGAAATCCTCGGCCAGGTCTTCCCAGCTTCCAATGGAGTCTTCAGGTCGGCTGTTTAGCCAATACCGTGCCGGTCCTTTGAGTTTTAGCGGCAAGTATTTTATGGTGTTGAGTTCGTCTCCTCTCGCCATATGGATGTGGAGAAGGAAATCTTCTATCCACACGGCGAGGTATGTTGTCCCATCATATCGTTCAATGTTTATTGGTTTAAACCCTTCCAGGAACTGGTGCTGCATGATCTCATATATGAAACACAATGGGTGAGTGGAGCCTCTGATCTAGGCTATGATGTGTCGAAGATCGACTCCGGGTTGAGCCCGGTAGGTTTCCTCGCCTCTACTTTTGTAAGCAACCCGAGGTGGTTCATCATCCAATCAAGTGGGAGAGTACCTCCTCGATCCGCAGATGGACCTGTTGTGACCCGATCTGACATATTGTGGGTCGAGTTTGTCCCGAGGGTGCATAAGCTTTTTGCCTTGTTCTGCACGAAGGTTCGGGTATATACTCGTTCTCTCTGGTCTTTCTGCAGTGCCCACGAGGTGATCGGTTAGGCTGGTCATAGTTGGTGCATCTGGGGGACACGTTTTCTAGGGCTTCGTCGTTGAACTATGGGAGCAGGCATCAGCGTGGGTACGTTTTCTTCTGATTCGACCACTAGGATTTTGGTCCACCTATTATTAATGGTCTCCTATTCGTCGTGAAGTTGTCATTGCTTTTCTTTTTAGCTCTGAGAGGTGGCTATAAGCCGCTGCCGAAATTGCTCCTAGCCTTCAGGGTCTTCGGTGATTACGGAGTGTTCTGCTTCCAGGCCGTCTAGGTCATCGATGGGAGGGAGATAATCGTCAACATCGTCCGAATTGTTGAGGTCATTGTGATAGATATTGGCCGGTTCCTCTCGTTGCTGCTCGGGAGTTTCGGGGTTATCGTGGCCTTCTGGGGTCGTTTTTTCATCTGTGGCTTGTGTGCAGCCCCTTCCCTTATTTTACTTGGCACGCTTATGCGCCTTTCGGTATTTTGAGGCCTGCTCCATGGGCTTATCACCATTTTGCTTAGGTGTGACGTCACCTACATGATGGGGCTTCTCTACCATGTAAACATCATAAGTAGATGGTGCGGTGCACCGCCCGATGTTTATGGGGGTGGGATAGTAAGCCTCATCATCCATGTCCTCAAGTTCTTCGGAGGCATAGTCCAATGCATCTGTAAAATCTTTGATGGTGGCGATCAAGTGGGTGGTGGGTGGGTCATAGAAGTCCTCATAATCCACCTCGGAGCTGATCTTCGAACAGGTCGGACTTTGGGTAGGTGAGATTTGAAGCGACTAGATCTAGTCGAGCATCTCGTTTAAGATAGAAGTCTGTTCGGGTCAGTTCTTTCGAGATTTTTGGAGTTGACTTCTGCGACTTCCACAGGGGAAGCCGGTTCGGCAATGGATGTTTCATGTTCTCCGAACACAATGATCGGTTCCGGGCTCATGGCTAACTCTTCGACGAGGAGGCGACCAAAATCATGGCCGGACGAGGGACCCGGAGTCAAGGCTTCGGGATTTTGAATTTCATCGGCCAATATCGTGACGTTGGCACGGAACAGCTTTCCTCGCTAGTCAGTGCAAAGTTCAAAGTCTCTGAACCTTATTCGTTGTCCGGTGATAAAACCTATGATCTGCCTAGGACGGCCGGTTAGGTCCGCGCGCGGCTTGATGATCAAGCAAGCCATTGATCCTTTTAGTGATCCAACGGTGGAACTCCCAATGAAATCACCAATGCCGGCTTCAAAACCGGCAGATCTCGGGTAGGGGGGTCTCGAACTGTAGACCTTAGATCAGTGGCTTGCAGGAAAGAGGGGGAGACAGTGTCTACCCAGGTTCGGCCCCTCTTGAGGAGGTAAAACATTACGTCATACTTGATTATATTGATCGGGAACAATGGTTTCAGAGATGATCTACCTCGAGATCATACGAGCTAAACCCTAGATGAGATAACTTTCCTCTATGCATAAGAACCTATGGTTTATAGAGACACCAGCACACCTAGGGTTACATGTTACCAACCTTAATTGGGGGTAGACTGGACGAACTGGTCCTCCTTCCTTGGAGTCAACGCATAGTATTCAGAGCTTTCCATCTTGATTACGAAGTTGCCAGGTAACCCGATCTTCGATGACACAACCCATGTAGTCGGCCCATAAGGGATAACCTGATTGTCCGAGGACCCCTTACTTCGGAACTCCTTCAAGGAGGTCCATGGCTACCTTTACAAGGGTCCACATTTTGTCCATTTGCACGCATAGATGCACTCCTCGAGCATTCTTGTCGGGCTACTTTGCTCATGTACTTTGGACCAATATAATCCGCAAACATATGACATAGGGTTTTATGCTCTCGAGTGGCCCAAAGCTGTCTAAACCCCGAGCACACATGAAGGGACCTCGCAGGTCCCATAGAGTGTTGTACCCCGATATCTTTGGCATGCCAGGTAGGAGTCTATGTGCTCGAACCTTCACCGACTTTTGCGTGTCTTCATCAGTAAATTCACCGACACCCATGGCTCCCAAAAAGCCAAGGTCACAACAATGGTCATCCCGTCTTCGTCCAAGCTTCCATCGCAGGAAGCTACACACGACACAGACACGGGCGACTATCATGCTCACCGTATTGGTGAGCACAGCCACAACACTTCATGGAGTTCCACAAGCCACAACCCGGACTCCATCATCCTGTCGACTCATGACGCGCCCGCGTTGATCGGGGACAATGCTACCTGTAAGTACATCTAGTGCTCCTTAGTGATTTTGGTGTACTAAAGACTTATAGGTTAAGAGACTGATATGTCTGTGAGTGTACACAGGCTCTATAAGTCGCAGAGGAGTTTGAGTTATTCGAAGAATATCAACCCCTAGAAATGTATGCCTTTGGCTGAAGACTTTGCTATCTCCTTTGAAGACTTTGAAAGTGAGGAAATTGACGTGTCCGTGAAGAAATCTAAGTGAAGACTTTCATTTTCATAGTTTCATTTTCAGTATTCCGTGTCATAGGACCACCGTACTGTTAAAGAGGGTCAAGGTAAAACTAACTAAAAGTCACCAAGTGATGCTCATCTCAAAGCCTACACATTCAAACCCTTGGGATGAAGCCTTTGGAAATCTTCAACAGCTTAGTCAAATTCCTCGGTGACAGAGACGAAGATCTTTTGGGCTCCGAGGAACTTATTCTAACTGAGGAGTTAGGTCTTTGCCAGTGCGAATCACCTACCTATGAGGAACATGAGTGACATGAGTACTTTCAAAGTAGAAAGGTTGCAATCGTTGCTGTGCTGCACGCTATTTGTCCCCAACCTTGTCCACCTAACAGTCATATCATTAGGGCATTAATGTCAATTCATGTCGGGATTGCTCCCCATCTATCAATAGCCACCCACATAACCACTAGTTGGTTGGCTGCTCCGCAAGAGAAACTGACACTTGTCATTTGAGAGCAACCCAATCCTCGAAGACTTTGAGTGAAAATCATCAGTGTGGAAAAATCCCAAACACCCAGAACCGAAAGTGATTGAGCGTCACTGAAGAGATTATTCGTGTGTGGAACCGATGCTTGTTACCTTTGAGGATTGTGCATCCTACAGCCAGTTAGGTGTCACGGTCTAGAGCATCCAACAATGAATTGCGGATTGCCAGGTGACCAAGTTTGTGAGGGCTTGGAAGTTTTCCCTAAACACTTACCATGAGTGTTGAGCGAGGATTGTGTGTCCTTAGCTCAAGAAGATTACGATAAGGACTGTGTGTCCTGAGTCTGTGTGTGCTTTGGTTTAAATAGCAAGCCGCTCCAAACCAGACATATGACTATCACAACAGTGGAACTGGGTCATCAAATTACTGTCTTGATTGAGCAACGAGTTCTAATTCCTCAACCCTTTTATTTCCTCAATTGTATGTTGATGACTTTGATCTTTACTGTTTGAAGAATTTGAGTGAAGACTTTCTCAAATTCCTCACCTCAAATTCTTCACTGAAGTTATTCGTCACCTACTTATCTTAATCTCGCTACCTGTGCAACCTGAACATTTCATTTTACTCTGACGACTATGCTATAGCTGTTTCTGCACATCTATTTGAGTACTTATTCCGCTCCACTCAGTTCGTGACTCAGGACTTTTGTCACTAGAAATTTTCTGAGTGACGAATTTGTAAAAATTACCTATTCAACCCCCCTCTAATTGATATAACGCACTTTCAATTGGTATCAGGCAAGGTACTCCCTTGTTATGTGTGATTTTGGTTTAACCACCTGGAGTTTTAGTTATGTCGGCCGCAAATATTATCAAGGTTACTGCGGGTTCTCCTACCTTTGAAGGAAATGACTTCCCCTACTGGAAGAACAAGATGCGCATGCACCTTGAAGCAATTGACAATGATCTCTAGTATGTTGTGGAAAATAGTGTTCCCTCTGGAACTGCAACTATCACTGCCGCTGGTGTGAATAGATTAAAGCAACTCGACTCTCAAGCAAAGAATATCATTTGTGGCCATCTGAGCAAAGATCAGTATGACAGAGTAAGTGGTTTGGGCTATGCAAATCTTATCTGGGAAAGGCTGTCCAAAGTCAATGAAGGAGTATCCACACAATGTGACTATCGTGTTGATGTTCTTCGCAATGTCTTCAACTCCTTCAAGAGAATTGATAATGAAAGCTGCCAAGAAACCTTTGATCACCTCACAAACAACTCCAATGAGCTTCAGGCCCTTGTAGCCGGAGACATCACTGACCATAAAGTGGTGAAGAAACCGCTACAATCTCTTGATTCCTCATTCGATACACTTGTAGTGATGATTCAAGAAGGAAGAGACTACAAGCTACTTGATCCTGCAGATATACTTGAGAGACTCAATACTCATGAATGCCAACAAGCTGAGAAGAGAGACCTTGATGGACCAAGCTATACAAGACATCGTGCGCTGAAGGCAAAAGCCGTTTCCTCATCTGAAGAAAAAGACTCTGATTGCAGTGTTGGTGATCCTCTAGAACTTGGTCAGGAACTTGCTATGCTGGTGAGGAAATTCTAGAAGTTATCAAGGTGAGGCCAGTTCGGAAAGACTTCAAGGAGATATATGAGGAAATCAGAATCTTCATCAGAGGACTACAAGATAAGAAACTCTCATAAATGCAATAAGTTTGGTTACTATATTGCTAACTGTCCTTGTTGGGTGAAGGAATCAAAGCAGAAGTAGTACAAGGATGATAGTTCTGATGACTTGAAGAAAAAGAAGAAATCTTCAAAGCCCTCATCCTCAAAGTCCTCATCGCACAAGAAAACCAGCTTCGGAAAGGCTCGAGAACTTATTGGCAGAGAAATGGATTCCGAGGAAGAATCTAAAGAATGTGATCAAGAGGAAGGTTCAGAAGTGGAGTCAAATCTGGTGTGGCAAGCCTAGCCCTTTCTACCACATTCCCGGCAAGTCCATCTTCGACCTCAAAGAAAATCACAACGTCAACAACACTAATTACTGTGTCGACGACTTTGCTCCCACTTATTGCTTCATGGTAAAAATTTCAAAGGTACCAAGCCACACTTCCTCTTCTGACCCTAGTGACAGTGTACCCGATGACTATCAAAAACCCAGTTACTATAAACTTGCTAGTATTGCGAATAAGCAACAAACCACTATTGAAAAGCTTCAGAAACTGGTAGACAAAAGTGATGACCTTTTGAGTGAGGAAATGAATCAGACTCAAACCCTCACTTATGATGTTCAAAGTCTTCAGTCTAGGTTTGATAGTCTTCAAGAATATTATGGCACGCTCTTGGCTGATTATGAGAAGCTTTCTGATGTATTTCTTCAAAGAAAGCAAGATCTTGAGAAACTAATAATGTCTTATGATGACCTTCAGAGGGAAAATGATTCTTTGGTTTCTCAACAGCTCAGTACCAATTAGGAAGAATTCATTCCACCATGCTTGAAATGCATCGAACGTGAATCTGCTAATTCTTCACCTAAAACTCTAAATGCTTCTATTGCTACAAATTCTTCAACTATATCCGTGGAAAAAATTCCTCACTTGATGAAACTAGAAATGTCACTAACGAAAATGCAGGGTTGAAGGAATTGTATGTGACAAGCATATACAAAAGTCCGAAAGGGCATCAAACCCTTTGTGACATGCTCAAAAAGCAGATTCTGAACAGAAACCCTAGGAAAGAGGGTACTGCCTTTGAGAGGAAATTGAATGTAGATGGGTCATACTGGAAACCTGAGCAGTATCCAAAAACCTCATGAGTTGCTGCAAAAGTACCTCGTGTTGATCCATCTACTCTAACAGGTTTTGCTTGTGAAACTTCATTTTCCTCTGATGAGTCATTTGACTCAAACTCTAAATGGTTCAAAAATCAGGCTAGTGAAGTACTTGCGAGATATGTTGGAACAAACTACAGGAATGGACCACCATTGAGGATAACCTGGGTCCCCAAAAGCAGCTTGGAAATTATTTAGGTGAATGCCCTCATGACACCACAAGTGAAGAACAGAAACCCAGATCAAATTCCTCACGTGGACCAAAGTCTTCACAACAAACAAATACCTCATATGGTCAAAACTATGCTCATACTCGCACTAATGCTTCTGATATGAAGGGAACTTACAAGGAACATGAATATGTGCATTATTCCTCAAATCACTATGTTCACAAGTCCTTAAAGAATTTCTTTGCCTTATTAATTTGAGTACTCTAACCCCCTCCCGTGAAAGAAAGTGGATTAGCCTCAATGCCTCAATTCTCATATCGTGCTCGCGGGATGATAAACTCTTTGCCACCCCTTCGGATGGGGGTGGTGAATAAATTGAAGTAATCACTTATGCATGTTACGTCTCCAGATGAAAGTCATCATGTGAAGAATTCGCAAGAGACCTGAGGAAATTGCTTGGTAGGGTGCAAGCTAAATCTTGCTGAAATGACCTATCATTTCACTCGTACTTATTAGGTCTAAAATATACTTTAAGTGATGAAATTCAAGTCTGATGAATTTGATATCATATTCTTCACTATAAAGTGTGGGGACCCCGACTTACGAGTCGAGGTCGCCGAATGATCGTGCTCAGTGATCCCAGAGATCAATGCTCACCGAACACACAAAAACTAAATATTAAGAGTTTTACATCCATACATACCGTTTGCTACAATAAATGACCATTGCGGTCGAGTCTTACATATATAGGGCCTTGAAGGCCAACACACCAAACTGGACCAATAGCGGAATTATTGGTTGAAAAGCGTGAACCCATGCCATCAGCCTTAACCTACAGGCATTCTGACTGGGAAGCGTCCTAGCTCGCAAGAACGTCACCGAGTTACTCTTCACCATATCCTGTTCTTTCATACCTGGTCAATGAAATAACAAGTGGCAAGCCAATGAGTACTTTTGATTATACTCGCGAACAGCCCATGATATGAACAATGAAAGTGAAGGATAACAATAACATGCATCTTCGGTGGAATTCATCTTGGTGGAATGATCATGAATATGCATCAAGTTAAAGCAATACTTTTGAAGAACAGGTTACACATATAAATATATCTGTTGAGGGCTGAACCATCCGGGCTCACCCTATATACCAAGTCACCAAACTTGGTCATATCTTTACTTTCATAACAACACCTTTTTCATCGCCACACACACACACTTGGTATATGCGGAAACGACTGGACGTAGTTTAAGCAGGATTACCCAACTGTCCTTGACCGTGGACTCTGCAGAGTTTTACACTCTGCAGAGGTAGTACATTGGACCCACGAGATACGGGAAACTTCCGTGTCATCCACGACTCGCGGTATATATCATACCCGAGGTAAGTACCCGATCAATGCCTTTCCCCTGACGATACTAGACAAAGAGGTCCACTCGATTGGTATCCAGCCCACATGTTGTACGTCTTACGAGCACCAACTCTGGACAATATCAACCATGCAGGGACCAATGGTGTGCCCGGAACTCATTAAAATGGCATAGTCGTCCTACCTGGCATGGCCCCATCACGAGAGTGACCACACATCACTCCCGCCACTAGTAATGTGGTTCTTTGCTAGCACCGACCAGAGTAATCAACATAGCCCCGTCCCATAAGGGGTAATGTGGTCGTACTGGTAAGGTTGGGACGGTCGACACATCATAAATCTAATCCCATTTCCGAAACCATGCTCACACAAATATCGGGTGGACCACTTCACCAAAAGTGACCACCTAACTCATCATCACCCCCGGGCATTAGTGGCACCCGACGGGGTTTTCATAAACCTATGATTTATGTCAACAACATGCTCATGATATTATTCTAGTATTATTTGTCATCGAGATAATAGCGTGACCCTCAAGGGGTAGGATCAAGCTCAATGCATGTGCTCCGGAGGAGCCATCGGTAACATCACATCAAATGATTTACCGGCACTTATGATCATATGCAACGGGAATACTTGCTATCTTAACATGCAATATAACATATCCTCAGTCATGGTCAAAGGGTTTCTTGCCTTTGCTCACATAAGTCCTCGGGTCTTCCAGGTCTTCTGCTCCAACTCCGAGTACTTCGTCTACCCGTCAACTATCGTCGGAAACAACCACGGTAAGCCACACAACAGGCAGAAATGAAAGTGCTACGAAAATAGAAGTTATATTTTTCTTGGACCCCACTAGTCATAAGAAAAATACCTGAAGCTTGCAATAGGTGGTTTGGATCATCAGGGATTTCTGAATGGAGGAAAGCAGGAGTAGGGGATTCTTTATGAAGCCCACAGAAACTATTATGATAAAAATGAGTGGAGGCACTCATTTGACAGAGAACAACTTTAGAAATAATTACGAAGTTGTCTTGCTGGATTTGGAATTGAGGTGAATATTCTAGGAATTTTCTAATATGGAACAAATAGCAATAGGTAGCTATTATTTATTGCAAGAGAAGAAGTCACACAAAAATGTTGACCAAGGCTTCAAAAATAGGGCATGACATTAGATGGCTGTAGAAATTGGAATCACTCCAATTGGAGTTGATTTGAGTCCTCTAGGATTTTCACAAAGTGGGGTCAAACATATCCAGATTTGGATTTAAATAGATACTCCTCAGGAAGTTGTTGTGGAAAAATGTGCCATGCACCTATTTGTATAGGTTTTGAATTTAGGAACCTGTAGAAATTTGAATCATTAGAATCGGAGCTAAAATGAATTTATAATAGATTTTTGAAGTTTCACATAAAAAGAAAGAATCAAAAGGAGGTCTACCAGGGAGACTATATCGCGCTCACGGTGACAGATGGTCACTGGGCCGGCCCATCTGCTCGGTCTGCGAGAGAAAGGCCATGCCAAAGGCGTAATAAGCCCGATATTGTTTCTCCTTGCGGAAGCGGGTCTGGTTGGAGTTGCCTCCACTTACCGAGCCTGGACCACCCGCCAGTATCCCGTTCCAGATGGCTGGCCGACAGGCGGGCCCTGGCGACACAGCCTTCTTCAAGCTCCCGACGAGGGGAGGCAGAGGGGCTTGGCGGTGGTTGATGGTGCCCCAGCCACCACTTTGGGCGGGATGCCCAACGGGGAGCTCAGGGCGGAGAGCCGCACCCATCCTGGTGATGTATGCCCACTGGGAGAGGCGCCGTGGCAAGGGCTTGGCTGGCGGCGGGATTGGCTGCCGGCCTCCCTCGTTCCATGCGCTAGGCGCCTTGCGCAGGAGCTGCGGCGAGGGATAAGCTTCGAGGGAACGAGGTGAAGGTGCGAGGCAGTCCCAAAGAGAGGAGAACCCTAGGGGTTGAGAGAATTTAGGAAGGGGCCGAACGGTGACATGATGACCATGCAAGGAATTCGAGCTTGGGAGCTCCAACTGTTGGGTCACATGGGCCTCTGGGAGAGAGGAGGAGCTGCCGGGAGCTAGAGAGGGCTTGGATAGAAGAGATAAGAGAGGGGGAGGGGAAGAGAGAGCCCGGGAGCTCTCTGGAGCTCTTGTGCATGGATGCCACGCAGCCTACACGGAGCTTTCAGGCTAGCTGATGGATGGAGATGCTTGGAACGGCCAAAATAAGATGCTGAGACATGCCTAGACAAGTTGGTTTGGCAAGAAATGGTCTGGAGGAAACCAAGAAGGTGCACAACACCCATATTGCAGTCCAGCTTGGTGGTCACCACGGGCACCAGTAACAACAGGGCCCTAATGACAAGTCAAAGCTGGCTGGGAGGTGGGGCATGCTATTTGGAAGGTGAGTGAGGAGTTGTGTCTCTAGTCGAGTTGATTTGAATGGCTGTTGACTGAGGTTAAGTTGGCAGCATCAAACTTAGGGCTAATGGTGAGCCAATCATAGGAGATATAATGGGAAAAAGACATGTCTAGCAGCCTTAGGCATGGAAGGACCACATTTCTGCAAAGTTTCAGCTCAAGCAAGGAAGTGTAGCTAGCACTTGTTGTACAAAGCTACCTTTCAGCCAAAAATCAATATGAGGATTTGTTGCTCATTTTCTCCACATCAGCATGCCATCTCTTGGCTTGAAACAATGCCTTGGGGTGCTAGGAACCCTCTGGAAAGAGGTGGTGGCTTTGGCTTAAGAAGGAGTGGGGAAAGAGGGGTAAAATAGTGATTCCAAGGGTAAAATGAGGAGCAGTTACATAGTGCCTCACTTCAATAATTGACCAGGGGCCATGCAAATGTTACTGGAGGTAAAATGTAACTAAATGAAGTTGTGGTAGAAAGTTGAGCTCAAGGGTTAAAGTGGAAGGGGCCAAAGTAGCCAATAAAGTGAATGCACACAAGGTGTTTGATTAGTGGCAGAGAAATCAGATGGACTTCAATGGATATGAAACTTAATAGGACCAAATAATAGATGAAAATAAGCTTGGACACCAAATTTGGGATTTGGTGGAGAAGGTTTCCAATGTAGACCCTTGAAATGGGCAGAATTGGCTTTCTGCTTACAAAACTATTCAAATCAATTCCCGCAAATCCAATATTTTGTGTGGGTGCATTATTTTGAGCATTAAGGCATGCACAAAAAGTTTGGGGTCAATTGAAGAAACTTTACAATGTAAAGTTTCCCAAAGTCAGAAATTAACAGAGAGGGTCTTGAGGGGCTTGAGGCAAGTTCCTCTATTCTCCTTGATGCACCACTTGGTGTGGATGCATTATTGGAGTATCAGAACATGTCCACCAAATTTGAGCACAATTGGAGACATTTGACAATGAAGAGTTGCTCAAATTTGGATCTGAAGAGATAGGGTTTTAGAATAACTAGGGGAGTCAAATCAACTTGGATTGAGATGAGACTTGACAAGATCATCAAACATATCCTAGGTGTCATGCTGGAATATTACTAGAATTTATTGAGAATATTTCTTATAGAAATATTCCAAAAGATTGAAATAGGCAGGAATGGTTTTGGAGGGGTTTGCCCAATATTTTGAACATGACCATGTGTTGAAACTCATATATATGGAATAAATATATCCACTGAGTTTCCCTAAATTTTCTGAATTTTTTTTAAAGGAATAAAAATACCTTTCCTTCATAAGAGACCATTTCTGACATCACAGAAAGGCATTTAAATAAAATAATAATATTGGGGTTTTTGGAAGACATTTTGATAATAGGTTTTAAATAAAATACTTGGTGCAAAATAAATTCCCTAATTGGAGGACTTGTAGTACAAATCTCATCTTAGGGGGTTGAAAGTTTAATTCAAAGAATGCTTTTTAGTAAAAAAATTTTTTTGGTAAGAAGAGATACTGGTTCTAAACACATGGCATGATCATTAGGCAGGAGAACATGGGCTAAGGAGGTGAGTTGGAGAATAGCAAGAATTATTGGGGAGCAACCACGTGCATACAAGCAAAGAGGCAAACAATAGTCACTTCAAGCATCACAAGCATTCAAAAAAAATTTAACTGGTCCTAATTTTTGAAATAAGTTAATTAGTCAGGAAAGCTAAACACAGGGTGTTACAGACTTTACCCCCTTAAGAAAATCTCGTCCCCGAGATTTCTAGGCTTGGGGTTGGAGAGATACAAAATCTTGAGTCGGAGGGAGTCTTCATGTCCCCATGTTGCTATTGTGGGTCTTAAGGTGTTTGATGATACAACTTCGAATGCTTCGCACGTCCTTGGCTGACTGAGCAGTTTTCTGGTAATAATTTAGGCTTGACCGAGGGTCGGGGCTTGGTGAACTAAGTCCGTGCAAGGTTCTGGCTCGTAACTTCATTCGAAAGTCACAATACGTGGCAAGATAGGGTGTGTGGGTTCTGGTCTCGAGGCTTCGCATGCGGGTTAGTGACATCTAGATGTCTCGTGTTAGAACGCACTGCCAAAGTCTTCGTGTAGTTTCCTGCTTACGGGGAAGTCCTTGACTCCCTTACGGCGGGCAAACTATGGTCGCAAATGGTCTTCAACCTTGAGGGCGTTGAAGTGGTCTTCGAAGGCTTCTCGTGTAAGGGTCCGGGTTGGGTCTCACCCATGAGTCTAAGCTCGGAGGCTCAGAGTCCAGAATGGTCCTGCCATCTGGGAGGGTTTGCCAGGGGTTCTAGATAAGCTGGCTACTCAAGAGTATAGACCAGTCGTCCACTCCCAAGGTTTGTGGCTCGGCGAGCGGGTGAATCACCTTTGGCAGGTTTTCACCACGACCCAACTAGTACTCTCATCCTAGATTTGGACCAAGGAGAGGTTCTCTGATTCTTTCTCTTGTCCAAAGGCTTCATCATCTTGAATCGTCGAGGCTTCTTGACGTTGTTGATGTAGTCGGTGCGTGATCGGTGGTTGACTTTTGTTGCTTCATCGTCATTGTCGTGGCTTCCTCATCATGGCGGATCCTCGTCTTGACTTGAGTAGGATAGACTTCCTTCATCTTAGGGTTTCTTTGAGAATCCCACCTTCTCGAGATAACACTGTACCCTCGAGAGGCATAACAATCAACGTTCCTGGGGCTCGTACAAACAGGACTAAGGTGTTCTTCCTCTTACTGGGTGAATAAGTATGTCATCAGTGAGGATGACAACATACTTTCCCCAAAGAAGACATAAGGGCAGTCCTCAAGAGTCAGGTGAGGAGAACGGGGACTTGCTATGGGTGGGGTACTGGCCATATTCCAATGACTTAGAGTCGTTCTCTATGGTCGTAATCCGACCACCTTATGGCTGGGTGAAGCTTTAGGGTCTCAAGGAACTTAGGATGTGGGTGAACAGTTATCATCTTATCGCTATGCACATTCCTTAGATGCCAATAGTTCGACCTCTAACTCGGGACGACATCACCTCATCTCATCAAAGATACCATCCCACATGGGTCAACTCCACACCACTCATGCTAGTCAACTCCAGGGTTGAGGGAAGAACTAACCCAAACGCTACAAGTATGGTGTAGCCACAATGCACATGCATTACTATGCAAGAACCTCGGGGAGACATGCAAGCTCCTAAGATTGAATTTAATACACCACAAATCCATATGTCCAACTAGATCATTCAATGGACAGGGTACTGCATTTCTATAGAAAGCAAACACATAGTATACCAATCCAATATCTTGTTCCCTTCCTACGAATCTGATCAAGTGGTCCATCAATCCGGTCGATCAACACTGGACCCGTCACTCCTACCAATTCAAACAACTGATGGGGTTCTACATAATCTCTTAAAGTCCTCATAACCCGCATATTATTGCAAGGATTACATTATAGTATATCCACCAACTTCAGTATCATGGCCATATAACTCCAAGGCCAGTCCTCATAGGTTCGTAAATCAATTTGACAACTCCAAGTATACGCACTCACTATCCACCGAGAAACATGGTATCATGATTGAGATTATCAGGCTAAATCCAATTTACTCCGAACCATGTGGCATCATATATCATCAATAGTCTGTCGGTCTACCAATTTAAATCCAATCTCAAGTTCAATAAGAACTCTTGCTTGATACTCCAAGTCATTTTGGTAAAAGTAGCAAGTCAAGACAACTACGTTCTAAAGTTAGGCATGCCACCAAGAATTTAATGTTCGTGATCGTAATTGTCCTACTAAATCCAACCTTACTCCAGGAATATGTAGGTTATGCTACTATATCATCTTGTTCCACCAAGTTCACCTACCTTTATAAGTGTCTCGTGATCCCAAAGACAAACTGGCTATATCTTCAACACAAACTATCATCATCACAACCATCTTTAGTCTAATACTCTTATATCAGAGAATGGTCCTACTTATAGCATCAGGGTTATGTGCTAGCTGAGAATGATGGATACTCGTTCACTGCGATCACTTGTTCCATAAGGAACCCGCTGCTAAGCGGGGTCTTAATTGGGGCTCGACGGATGTTCTGGCAAGTCTGTGTACTAGACACGTGACCAGAAAATTGAGCCGAGAAAGTCTTGCGGGTCAGTCTGGTCTAGTGAGGGTTTCCATTCTTGAGGGAAAAGAATAACTACTATGGTTTGCATGGTTAAACATGGCATCATCAGTCTTCAGTGTCAGTCGTCCTTTGAAGTGGATCCTTGGTGCATCTTGCTTGCTGTCTTCAGTTGTCGAGAGAGTGAAGGAGAGGGAGTAGCATAGAGGGGTGTGTTAGGGTTTTAGTGCAATCAAACAAGCGTTGGAAAGTCAACTCAAACAAGTGCCAAAATCGTTTCGAACATCAAAATAAGACAAGTGATATAACCGCATGCTTGTTGCCTAAGCAAAGGTGCGACTTATATCAAAGCACAAACAACAAAAACAAGCAACACACAACATGGTCCATTCGAACCATTCCATGGACTCAATTTTGCATAGGGGATCTACGTCTCATCCTAACCTAGGTACTTGGACTGGACAGTCGTGCTTGCTTCGTGCTCCTGGGAGGAGTCTGCTATGTCTTCTGGACCTTCTCATGGCGTTGTCACACCTCTTGTTGTTGCTCGCCGAAGCAACTCGGTTGAGTTGTAAAGAGCTCTTGATGTCTTCTCGTCTGGGGAGTTGCTGACGAAGGTGATTCTTCATGGCTGTCATTGACAGGATCTTCCTCGTCTTCATAATGTTTTCATTGTCTTCTTGTCTTCGAGGCTTCGAGATCCTCAAGTGGACATCTTCATGCATCGGTATTTGCAAGGCATGATAAGGTTCCGACCTGCCAATTATACTGACGTGATATCGACACCTAGAGAGGGGGAGGAAGAGAACCGTTTCCTGCTCACTAAGGTGAGGCGGACCGAATGGCGAGGTTCTCATCCACCGCAGGTGGTCGACACAATCATTATTATTGATAGGGTCACTCTATTAGTGATGCAGGTCACGGCTTACAGATATTACGTCCAGGTTATCGTAGGTGAAAGTGGCATCACACTGGAACAGTGCCGAAGGTGTCCCCATCTTTGGGCCTCGATGTCCTTGTTCCTATTGGGGGTTCTTCTGTTAGTGTCGTCTGGTCGTAGAGTTGTCATCTAGGTCCTTCCGCACACAGGTGATTGCTTGGAATGATTGCTTCCTTCCAAGTTGCTCAAGAGGATTTCTAAGTAATCCCGTGGTCAGAGGCATAAGGGTGCTAGCGACTATTTGCAAGTTTTGAAAAGAATAGGCGAGGAGTGTCAAAGAATAGGGGTGGAAGGCTAAAGTATAACCTTCATCTCCTTTGAAGATTTGGGAGAGGCGAGAAAATATATAGGTTTTCCATGTACCTACGAAATGTCTGGAAAGCAGTTTTATCCTAACTAACATCCGTGCTAACTAAGGCTTCCTACAGTCAAGATGGCTCTGATACCAGCTCTGTGGGGACCCCGACTTACGAGTCGAGATCGCCGAATGATCGTGCTCAGTGATCCCAGAGATCAATGCTAACCGAACACACAGAAACTGAATTATTAAGAGTCTTACATCCATACATACCGTTTGTTACAATAAATGACCATTGTGGTCTAGTCTTACATATATAGGGCCTTGAAGGCCAACACACCAAACTGGACCAATAGCAGAAATATTTGTTGAAAAGCGTGAACCCATGCCATCAGCCTTAACCTACACGCATCATGACTGGGAAGCGTCCTAGCTCGCAAGAACGTCACCGAGTTACTCTTCACCATATCCTGTTCTTTCATACCTGGTCAATGAAATAACCAGTGGCAAGCCAATGAGTACTTTTGATTGTACTCACAAACAGCCCATGATATGAACAATGAAAGTGAAGGATAACAATAACATGCATCTTCGGTGGAATTCATCTTGGTGGAATGATCATAAATATGCATCAAGTTAAAGAATTACTTTTGAAGAACATGTTACAAATATCAATATATCTGTCGAGGGCTGAACCATCCGGGCTCACCCTATATGCCAAGTCACCAAACTTGGTCATATCTTTACTTTCATAACAACACCTTTTTCATCACCACACACACACTTGGTTTATGCGAAACGACTGGACGTAGTTTAAGGAGCATTACCCAATTGTCCTTGACTGTGGACACGGCTATTCGAATAGTTTTACACTCCGCACAGGTAGTACGCTGGACCCACGAGATCCAAGAAATTTCCGTGTGATCCACGACTCGCGGTATATATCGTACCCGAGGTAAGTACCCGATCAATGTCTTTCCCCTGACGATACTAGACAAAGAGGTCCACTCGATTGGTACCCATCCCACATGTTGTACGTCTTACAAGCACCAACTCTGGACAATATCAACCATGTAGGGACCAACTGTGTGCTTGGAACTCATAAAAATGGCATAGTCGTCCTACCTGGCACGACCCCATCACGAGAGTGACCACACATCACTCCCGCCACTAGTAATGTGGTTCTTTGCTAGCACCGACCAGAGTAATCAACAAAGCCCCGTCCCATAAGGGGTAACATGGTCGTACTAGTAAGGTCGGGACGGTCGACACATCATAAATCTATTTCCATTTCCGGAACCATACCCACAAAATACCGGGTGCACCACTTCACCAAAAGTGGCCACCTAACTCATCATCACCCTCGGGCATTAGTGGCATCCGACGGGGTTTTCATAAACCTTTGATTTATGTCAAGAACATGCTCATGCTATTATTCTAGTATTACTTGTCATCATGATAATAGCCTGACCCTCAAGGGGTAGGATCAAGCTCAATGCATGTGCTTCGGAGGAGCCATCGGTAACATCACATCAAATGATTTACCGGCACTTATGATCATATGCAACGAGAATACTTGCTATCTTAACATCCAATATAACATATGCTCAGTCATGGTCAAAGGGCTTCTTGCCTTTGCTCACATAAGTTCTCGGGTCTTCGAGGTCTTCCGCTCCAACTTCGAGTACTTCATCTACCCGTCAACTATCATCGGAAACAACCACGGTAAGCCACACAACAGGCAGAAATAAAAGTGCTACAAAAATAGAAGTTATATTTTTCTTGGACCCCACAGGACATAAGAAAAATACCTGAAGCATGCAATAAGAGGTTTGGATCATCAGGGATTTCTAAATGGAGGAAAGGAGGAGTAGGGGATTCTTTATGAAGCCCATAGAAACTATTATGATAAAAATGAGTGGAGGCATTCATTTGACCGAGAACAACTTTAGAAATAATTAGGAAGTTGTCTCACTAGATTTGGAGTTGAGGTGACTATTCTAGGAATTTTCTAATATGGAATCAATAGCAATAGGAAGCTATTTATTTATTGCAACAAAAGTAAGTCACACAAAAATGTTGACCAAGGCTGCAAAAATAGGGCATGATATTAGATGGCTCTAGAAATTGGAATCATTCCAATTCGAGTTGATTTGAGTCCTCTAGGATTTTCACAAAGTGGGGTCAAACATATCCAGATTTGGATTTAAATAGATACTCCTCAGGAAGTTGTTGTGGAAAAATGTGCCATGCACCAATTTGTATAGGTTTTGAATTTAGGAACCTGTAGAAATTTGAATCATTAGAATCGGAGCTAAAATGAATTTATAATGGATTTTTGAAGTTTCACATAAAAAGAAAGAATCAAAAGGAGGTCTACCAGGGAGACTATATCGCGCTCACGGTGACAGATGGTCACTGGGCCGGCCCATCTGCTCGGTCTGCGAGAGAAAGGCCATGCCAAAGGCGTAATAAGCCCGATATTGTTTCTCCTTGCGGAAGCGGGTCTGGTTGGAGTTGCCTCCACTTACCGAGCTTGGACCCACCCGCCAGTATCCCGTTCCAGATGGCTGGCCGACAGGCGGGCCCTGGCGACACAGCCTTCTTCAAGCTCCCGACGAGGGGAGGCAGAGGGGCTTGGCGGTGGTTGATGGTGCCCCAGCCACCACTTTGGGCGGGATGCCCAACGGGGAGCTCAGGGCGGAGAGCCGCACCCATCCTGGTGATGTATGCCCACCGGGAGAGGCGCCGTGGCAAGGGCTCGGCTGGCGGCGGGATTGGCTGCCGGCCTCCCTCGTTCCATGCGCTAGGCGCCTTGCGCAGGAGCTGCGGCGAGGGATAAGCTTCGAGGGAACGAGGTGAAGGTGCGAGGCAGTCCCAAAGAGAGGAGAACCCTAGGGGTTGAGAGAATTTAGGAAGGGGCCGAACGGTGACATGATGACCATGCAAGGAATTCGAGCTTGGGAGCTCCAACTGTTGGGTCACATGGGCCTCTGGGAGAGAGGAGGAGCTGCCGGGAGCTAGAGAGGGCTTGGATAGAAGAGATAAGAGAGGGGGAGGGGAAGAGAGAGCCCGGGAGCTCTCTGGAGCTCTTGTGCATGGATGCCACGCAGCCTACACGGAGCTTTCAGGCTAGATGATGGATGGAGATGCTTGGAACGGTCAAAATAAGATGTTGAGACATGCCTAGACATGCTGGTTTGGCAAGAAATGGTGTGGAGGAAAGCAAGAAGGTGCAGAGCACCCATATTGCAGTCCAGCTTGGTGGTCACCACGGGCACCAGTAACAACAGGGCCCTAATGACAAGTCAAAGCTGGCTGGGAGGTGGGGCATGCTATTTGGAAGGTGAGTGAGGAGTTGTGTCTCTAGTCGAGTTGATTTGAATGGCTGTTGACTGAGGTTAAGTTGGCAGCATCAAACTTAGGGCTAATGGTGAGCCAATCATAGGAGATATAATGGGAAAAAGACATGTCTAGCAGCCTTAGGCATGGAAGGACCACATTTCTACAAAGTTTCAGCTCAAGCAAGGAAGTGTAGCTAGCACTTGTTGTACAAAGCTACCTTTCAGCCAAAAATCAATATGAGGATTTGTTGCTCATTTTCTCCACATGAGCATGCCATCTCTTGGCTTGAAACAATGCCTTGGGGTGCTAGGAACCCTCTGGAAAGAGGTGGTGGCTTTGGCTTACGAAGGAGTGGGGAAAGAGGGGTAAAATAGTGATTCCAAGGGTAAAATGAGGAGCAGTTACATAGTGCCTCACTTCAATAATTGACCAGGGGCCATGCAAATGTTACTCGAGGTAAAATGTAACTATATGAAGTTGTGGTAGAAAGTTGAGCTCAAGGGTTAAAGTGGAAGGGGCCAAAGTAGCCAATAAAGTGAATGCACACAAGTTTGGGGTCAATTGAAGAAACTTTATAATGTAAAGTTACCCAAAGTGAGAAATTAACAGAGAGGGTCTTGAGGGGCTTGAGGCAAGTTCATCTACTCTCCTTGATGCACCACTTGCTGTGGATACATTATTGGAGTATAAAAACATGTCCACCAAATTTGAGCACAATTGGAGACATTTGACAATGAAGAGTTGCTCAAAATTGGATCTAAATAGATAGGGTTTTAGAATAATTAGGGGAGTTAAATCAACTTGGATTGAGATGAGACTTGACAAGATCATCAAACATATCCTACGTGTCATGCTGGAATTTTACTGGAATTTATTGAGAACATTTCTTATAGAAATTTTCCAAAAGATTGAAATAGGGAGGAATGGTTTTGGAGGGGTTTGCCCAATATTTTGAACATGACCATGTGTTGAAACTCATATATATGGAATAAATATATCCACTGAGTTTCCCTAAATTTTCTTAAATATTTTGAAAGCAACAAAAATAACTTTCCTTCATAAGAGACCATTTCTGGCCTCACAGAAAGGCATTTAAATAAAATAATAAAATAACTTTTAAAATAATAATATTGTGGTTTTTGGAAGACATTTTGATAAAAGATTTTGAATAAAATACTTGGTGCAAAATAAATTCCCTAAGTGGAGCACTTGTAGTACAAATCTCATCTCAGGGGTTTGAAAGTTTAATTCAAAGAATGCTTTTTAGTAAAAATAATATTTGGTAAAAATATATACTGGTTCTAAACACATGGCATGATCATTAGGCAGGAGAACATGGGCTAAGGAGGTGAGTTGGAGAATAGCAAGAATTATTAGGGAGCAACCACATGCATACAAGCAAAGAGGCAAACAATAGTCACTTCAAGCATCACAAGCATTCACAAAAAAATTAACTGGTCCTAATTTTTGAAATAAGTTAATTAGTCAGGAAAGCTAAACGGAGGGTGTTACATAAAGCATATGAGATGGTAAGCTGCATTAATTCATCTACACGATGACTAACCCAAAACCGCAGAGTGGGTTCTGGACAGTGGGTGTACAAATCACATGACTCGTGAGAAAAGCCTATTGATGAATATCCCATGGACTCCATCACCAATGAGGCATATCACCTATGCACACAAATGGTAAAAGCAAGGTATTGGCACTTGGTAAGCTGACTATTTGTAAGGACTGACATATGGACAAGGTCATGCTTGTCGAATACCTTGGGTTTAACCTCATGTCAGTCTCAATGCTTTGTGATCTTGATATGGTTGCCATCTTTGGAAAATATCGACGCGTAATCATCATGGAATCTAAAAAATCCAAAGTCTTCGAAGGCTTTGGATAGGAGACTTGTAGATCGTTGATTTCTCTACAGGTACTCAGCCAGCCGCCTGTCTTCTTGTAAAAGGCTTAGAGGGCTGGCTATGGCATCGACGACTTGGTCATGCGAGCAAGTGGAATTTGCACACGCAGGCTAAGAAGAAGCATGTGATTGGCACCGAAAGTGTCAAAGTCCTCAGGGATCATTTGTGTGGGGCTTGTGAGTATGGAAAGATGACCAAATCCAAGCACCCCTCAAAGACTATCATGACTACTACTCATCATTTTTTATTACTTCACATGGCTATTTTTGGACCTACTCATTATGCTACTCTAACCAATGCAACAACTCTATATGGCCTTGTCATCGTTGACGACTATTTCCTCAAGTGCCTCGATGAACTTCGTCGTCAATATCAAACACATCAAGAGTGACAATGGGACATAATTAAGAATACTGGCCTTGATGAACATCTTGATGAACTTGGTATTACTCACGGATTGTGTTCTCCTTACACTCCTGAGCAGAATGGTGTCGTCGAGCGCAAGAACGGGACTCTGGTTGAGATGGCATGGATGATGCTTGAAGAATATCAGACTCCTTTTCGCTTCTAGCCTGAGGCAATCAATATTGCCTGCCACATCATCAACATGGTATATCTTCACAAATTCCTCAAGAAGACTTCATACGAACTCCTCACTGACCAAAAACCCAATGTAAGTTATTTCGAAGTCTTCGGTGTAAGGTGCTGGATTAGAGATCCTCACCGCGGTTCAAAATTTGCACCAAAAGCACATTAGGGTTTTATGCTCGGTTAAGGAAAGGACTCGCACACCTACAGAGTCTTCAACAACTACCACAACAAGGTTGTTGAAACAGTAGCTATGTGGTTCGATGAAACTAACGGCTCACAAAGAGAGCACCTGCCTCTTGTGCCAAATAAATTGCCTCCTGAGGAAGTTATTAAGCGCAAGGCTACCAAAGATATAATTCCAACTCAGGAACAACCTCCTGCTAAAGAAGCAGTCCCAAACAATGACAAAGTTCAAGATGGTGCACCGAAGGAAATTGCTCCAGATCAAATTCCTCAACCAACCAAAGTATTCAACCCACGCATCTAAGAATTGCAAATGAAGTAGAAATTGGAAAAAAATACTCGATGACATCAATGCACCAGGTCCCCTCACTTGCTAAAAGCTTCACACTTGATTAACTTTTGTGGGCACTCTTCCTTTGTGTCTATCATACAACCCTCAAAAGATATGAAGCATTCATGGAACCTGAGTGGATTCAAGCTATGCAAGATGAAGTTCATCAATTCAAGCTTAACAGCGTGTGGGAACTCGTCAAACAGCCCGATCCTCGCAAGCACAATGTCATTGATACTAAGTCGATCTACCGAAACAAGCAAGATGAGGATGGCAAGGTAGTGAGGAACAAGGCTCGACTTATAGCCCAAGGGTACACACAGGTTGAAGGAATTGACTTTGGTGAAACTTTTGCACCCGTTGCTAGACTTGAATCTATTCGTATATTGCTTTCTTATGCTAATCATAACAATACTACACTATATCAAATGGATTTCACAAGTGCATTCCTAAATGGTAATCTTGAGGAAGAAGTACATGTTGCTAAGTCCCAAGGTTTTGAAGACCTGGAGCATCCTAACAAAACCTTCAGACTCAACAAAGCACTCTATGGCCTGAAGCAAGCCCCTCGGGTATGGTATGATACATTGAAGTAATTCCTAGTGATGAAAGGCTTCAAACCCGGTTCACTCGACCCCACTATTTTCAAAAAATCCTATGATCATGAACTATTTGTATGCCAAGTATATGTGGACGATATCATCTTTGGTTGTACTAACTAACATTACAATGACGAATTCGCTTACATGATGGGTGAAGAATAACAAATGTCCATGATGGGGGAGCTGAAATTCTTCCTAGGGCTTCAAATTCGTCAACAACACAACGACCTTCATTTCTCAAGAGAAATACTTCAAGGATGTCTTGAATAAATTCGGCATGGATGAATGCAAAGGCATCAAAATTCCCATGCCTACCAATGGCTACCTCTGCACTGACGAAAATGGTCAAGATTTCGATCAGTAGGTATATCGCTCTATGATTGGCTCTTTATTGTACCTATGTGAATCTTGGCCAAACATTATGCTTAGTGTTTGCATGTGTGCCCGTTTCCAAGCAAAACCGAAGGAATCGCAACATAAGTGTGTGAAACATATTCTTCAATATCTAGCTCACACACCAACACTTGGATTATGGTACCCCAAGGGCTCAAATCTTCACCTCATTAGATATTTTGATTCTGATTATGCTGGTGAGCGTGTGGATCACAAGTCAACATCACGCATCTATCATTTCCTTGGATGATCATTAGTCTGTTGGTCCTCAAACTAGCGGAACTGTGTGTCACTTTCCACTGCTGAAGCCGAGTACATTGTTGCTGGTTCTTGTTGTGCTCAACTAGTGTGGATGAAGCAAACCCTCAAGGACTACGACATCAACATGACGAATGAGCCACTCTACTGCGATAATGAGAGCACAATCAAGATTGCATACAATCCAATAAAGCACTCGATGACCAAGCACATCCAGATTCGTCATCATTTTCTTCTTCATCATGTACTCAAGGGCAGCATCATCATTGACACGTGAAGACCGAAGGCCAGCTAGCAGATATCTTCACTAAGCCCTTGGATGAAAATATATTTTCCAAGTTGCATTGTGAGCTAAATATCTTAGAATCTTCGAATATTCTGCGGAAAAGGCACACCTCGCAACACTAATGCAAAATTGACGACTTAGATGTGCAACACACGAAGTAACATTTTTTCTTCAATCAGTGAAGAATAGCACTCTAAGTGTGAAGAAATTAATGAAGAATTTGATTCTCAGGACCCTATAACAATTGTACGTGGTGCCTAAAATCATCATTCTTAGACGGTGGGTCATGCCACCAACCAATTTGAAATTGTTCAAGTTGATATTCTTCAAAGTTGAGATTTTTGAAAATTCTTCAAACCTTCAAAGTCTTCAGATTTTCACAATTCTCAAGATTGCAAATTCCTCAAAAATTCAATTTCTTCAAATCTTTTAATATGTTCTTCATTGACTATATACTAAGTTATGAGCTTTCAAAATCCTTAACCGCATTCACTTATAGCTAAACTCGACCCAGTCTATTCTCAAATTCTTCATATGCGTTCTGTTTGTAACTCGTTCAAAGTCTTCACCGCATCCTTGTCAGTTGAAGAATTTGCGAATAAAGTCCTCAAAAATTTAATTCAAATTTTTTCCAGCCGTTACCACTCAAACCGCACCCACTACCCATCATTGGATAAGAATGATCTCCACTAACTCCACCGTTTATTATGTGTGGGCCACCTGTCGAGCAGATAGGAAGGGACAGGGGCATTCTGGTCCGAAACTTTTGGACCAAACTGTTTCTCACGTGGGCTATAAATACCCCTTCTCTTACCCCCAAGGTCATTTCTTCGTCTCCCTCGCACTTCTTATCGCTCGAAGCCAGATCTAGCGTGAGGTAAAGCTTCGCTGCGCCGACCTCGTCGATGACGTACTCACGCTGGCCGTGGATCTTCTTCCTCCATCATTGTCGTAAGTGTCTTCAGCCGCCGAGCTAGGGCGATGAAGATCTGAACGGACGAGCTTCTATTTTCACCATCAAAAGTTCACCGTGTTCTTCATGTTCTTAATCCAGGGTAGTTAAAATCTAATTTTACTACCCCTATTGATCCTATGTTTCCATTAAATGTTTGAAAAGTGTTATTCCTCACCAAATTCATTAGATGAACACTTCCATGCCTTAGAACACTTGAAAAATTTCACTAAGTCAATCATTTCCTCAAGAGATTTCTCAATTGTGTAAATTTTCAGATCTGCACAACTCTAGAAACCAAGTCAAGGTTACTTCGCGAAATTCCTCGAAAACAATATTGGTGAATTTCCTAAACTAGAGTCATTTTTGAAAATATTCTTAGAACGCATATGACCTCCTCAAATTCTTCGCACCTATACTCTGTTCATAGGTACAAAATGTTAGCTGATGAATCTCTAGGTTCTCATCAACTTAACTCATTTGAAGTGTTTCTTGAAGAAAATTTGCATACCTCATCAGAGTCCTCAAAAGTTCATATTCCTTAAGTGAAGAAAATGACTAATGAGAAGAAACAGATGGGTGAAAAGAAGGCAGAACTCAACACTCCCTTTGAGATTCCTGATGACATTTATGATGAATATTGCACGCCTGATGAAGATGTTAATGGGAAGGAAACAAGGGAAAAGCAGAAAACACACTTGCAGAAAATTCAGAGGAGATGGGCCAAAGAATGGAGGGTGTACGGGTAAGTGACTCCTAAATACGTGAAGAAATTCGCCCTGAAGCCTCCATGCAAAAGGGCTCCTCTGGGCATTCAACAGGTTGTTGATCCAAGAAGTCTTGAAACTATTCATGACTTTCCTGAAGAATATGTCAAGCACAAGGCCAAACTGCACAAAGTTGCACACCTGGCCGTGAAGAGGTTCAATGAGGATTCTGCCGCTGCAGCTGCTGCTGCCTCCTCCTCCGCAGCCGAGGTCTCTAGAATTGAGACTGCTCCAAAACGAAAAATTCTGACGAACTTTGTTGTCAAGCCAAAGTCCTCAACTACTCAACCTTGAATGAAAAATCGTTAGAAAACTACTTCGGTGGGTGCAAAGTCCTCAACTGCTACCACACAGTCTTCACCGCCACTAAAGCTGACGACCACTCAGAATCCCTTAGGGCCATCTACTTCAGGCTCTGCACATACTTCTTCGAGTGCAAATGTGAAGAAGAGAGTGACAGCTGGGCGAGGAAAAATCCCGAGTTCTAGCAACATCCAAAATGTTCCCTCTGCATCAGAGGATGAAGATGAAGCTGATAATGAAACACTTGAAGAAATCAGCAGGAGCAAACAAGAAAGGGTCGCACTGGCCAAAGGCACCACCATTCCCCTCATGATGGATCCAAAGGTGATTCTGGACTTCATAGACATCTGGTATGATAATCCTCAAACACCAATTGATGACTTGAAGCTTCCGCCTGCACTCAGCCACATATTGACAAACTTCATCACTGAAGAAAAATGGAAGGTGCAGAAAGCCAAGCAAGCCAAAAAGGCTCAGGCTGAGAAAGAGACCTTTCTGAAGAACAACATTCTGACTATGACCCTTGATCAACTCCTCAAAGCTCAAACTGAGATCAAAAACCTCACTGAAGAACATAGTAGCTTAAATGTTGGCTTGAAGGGCGCAGAGGTAAGATTCATCAATGTTGCCAAAAAGTCATCACTGAACACAACAAGAAGGTTGCGGACAAGACGCAACCGAAAAATCCTCAGGCAAAGTACATAGTTGAGCCGCGTGACGACTTTGGTGATGAACTTCCTCCAACTGATGAACCTACCAGGACAACTAAAGAAATTGATGCACCTGAAGAAATTGTTCCAGCCTGGACGACTGCATGAGTTGTGCGTGAAGAAAATGCCCCTCCTGGTCCAAAATATTCACAAGTGAAGAAAGTGAAAATTCCTTCTGCAACAGAAGTGAAGAAAACTAAGGCTGATGAAAAGGAGGCAATAAAGAAGAGAAAGGCCTCAACGATCTCACAGTCCTCAAGGGAAAAATGTTTGAGGACTTTGACATCTTCCTCAACTGCTCCAATTGATGCCACCCCAATCAATGTTGCTTCTCTCTATGTGATGGTACCATTTGGTGAGGAGCAAGTCATCCAAGAAGGGGATGAAGAAATGGAAGATACTCGCTGTGCTGCTTCCACAACAATTGTTCAGGAAATTGAAGCAGATCCCAATCCTTCAATTCCTCAAGCATTAACTCCTCAACACAACAGAACACTGATGTGGATGATGAAGAAAAGGATGAAGATGTGAACATTGGCAGCACAACAGCATTGATCCATGATGAATTCTAGGAAAAGAATCATCCCAACTCACCATTGGCCAGTCCAATTCCTCATGTGCTTGTGTCTCCTGCTGCAACGACAATTCACACGAGGTGTGAAGAAAAGAGCACTCTAGTGAAGTCTATCCCGGAAACCGAATCAGCTGCATCAGTTGAAGACACTGCTAATCAAACAGCAACTAAGGAAACTGTTGCTCCAGAAGTTAATGAATCTGCACAACGTATTCCTCAGACTGAGAAGAGTGCCACTGAAGAAAATGTTCCTCACACTGGAGACAATGGCTCTGAACCTCATGTCAGTAGTTGTCATGGCTGAAAATCCTCAAACTAAAAATCTAGGAAGACTTGTTGGCCGCTTCAAGGCAAATATTCGACCGAAGAGTCTTCAACCATCTAAAGGAACAAAAAGGCCAAAGTTTGGCAGGGCCCACTTCTTTGATGAACATCACTATTTCACAGGAGCCAATCCTTATGACTCTCCACAGGTCAGGCGCAACAGATTCTGGACCCTCATTCAGATGAACAACTATGGTGCAGTACTATTCAACAAGGACAAGGTTTTTCCTCACATGCAAATTCCTCATGGAGATATGGAGAATATTCCTTGCTACAATCCAGTTCTTCATGTTCTTCAAGAAGCTGGACCAATGCAATTATGCGCTGGCATCTGTGACTGGAATGAAGAAAACATTCTTCAATTCTATGCTACACTTAACCTTCTGTACGATCAAGGGGCATGACTCAAAGGATGAAGAGATTGTGTGCATTATGAAGAATTTCATCTTCAATATCATCCATGGAATCCCAATTAACCTTCATGATTTATTCATGAGGACTTTGTCCCACTTTGCTCTGTCACCTTTTGATCTGAAGCCTTATGCGGCATGGATCATGAGATTCATCACGAAAAGATCTGGAATTCCTTACAAGGCTAACATTATGAATCACCACACCTACTTGCCTCCACTTGAAGTC
Source organism: Hordeum vulgare subsp. vulgare (assembly GCF_904849725.1). NCBI lineage: Eukaryota > Viridiplantae > Streptophyta > Magnoliopsida > Poales > Poaceae > Hordeum > Hordeum vulgare. Next base: position 168,831,751 of record NC_058522.1, read on the forward strand.
ATCAAGGGCTCTTTTGACATTATTGAAGGCAAAGAAAAATCTATGATCGACGAAGGAACTCGGCTCCTTGATGGCCAATTTCGCAAAGCAGCGTCATACTCCACCAATGACGACACTGCCTCACATGAAGCCCTTAGTCCAACTATACCGCGTGTGATGACTAGCCATGAGCTCCTGCTAAGAATTCATTAGAAGGTTGATCACAACCACAAATGGGTCAAGCAACAGTTTGGTGCCATTGTGAAAGACCTCAATGCGACTCAAAATGCCGTGAAGAAAAATCACAACTATCTTCATGAGATCTTTGACCGCACATGGGCCATTCTGTCTCACCTCAAGACTTCTAAGGAATTACCTGAAATGGAGTTCCAGCAAGACTTCAACTAGTCCTGGCCGCCAAAGAAGAGGTTCAAGAAGATTCCAGTTACTCAAGTGGTGTCCAGCTTATTTTCTTCAACGCGCACAACTGATGACGCTGAAGACCTTGACGACACTGCAACGGCGCACAACCCCAACGCTCCTCCTCTACCAACCAAGTGATATTCTTCAAGGGCGTTAGTGCATAGTTTCGTCCCTTTTCGTCACTTGATGACAAAGGGGGAGAAATCTGAGTTAGTGTGCAAGCGGGTCTATTTTATCAGTTTATGGGCTTTTGAGTTACCACTCTCGGTCTTCTAAAGTGTTTCATTATATGAGTTGTAAACTTATGCCCGGTGGTGGTCTGACACTTTTGAACCGCTTTCCTTCATGCTTATTCCTGATGATGATTAATGCATGGATGCTTAAATTCGTCATACTCAACTTTCCATCATGCATTTCAATTTCCTCAAGTTATATGTCAAATGCCTCCATGGATTACAAGATATAGGGGGAGATCTCCATGGTATAAATCCTCAATGTGCATTTGCATTCCAAAGCAAATTCCTCAAATATGCAATTCTTCAAGGGGAGTCTCTCTATATCTTGCATTCAAATTCCTCAAACTTTGTACTTACACTTCATATTATTATCCATGTTGAAAACTTAACCTGTTAGTCATCAATCACCAAAAAGGGAGAGCTTGTAAGTGCATCTAGTGCCCCTTAGTGATATTGGTGTATTGAAGACTTATAGGTTAAGAGACTGATATGTGTCACGCCCTGTTTTCACCTCACTTTCTGTGTAATTTCAAAATTCAAGTTTATTAAAACTTTTCAAAAACCAATATTGTGAGTGCCATGGTTGTCATTGTATGCTTGTATGCTTGATTGAGTAGTGCCAAAACCATATTTTTTCGTAACATAAATATTCCCAAAATTCTTTTTCTTATTTTGGCTATTTCAAAACCCTACTTTGGGCTGCACTTCAAGTACTTGATAGCAAGGGAATGCTTTCACCCAAAGATGGTGATCTGGTTATAAAACTATTTTTACTCTCCAAAACCATAAAATAGTTATTTTAAAAATTATTTTCCTATTTTATTTACATGTCCTTTTTTGAGGCCAAAAATAATATTCCTATATGGAAAAATACTTTTGTGCCTTAGAAAAATCTGAGAAAATTAGGAGACACTCAGAGGACATATATTTTCCATACATAAGATTTTCAACCCCTATTTATATTCAAAATATTTGAGCAAAGCCCTCAAAACCTATTCTGTCTGTTTTGATGTTTTGGAATATTTCCAAAGGAAATATTTCCAATAAAATCCTAGAAAATTCCAGCAACCTTCCCAAGCTATATTTAGTGGCCACATCAAGTTTCACCTCATTCCAAGGTGATTTGGTTCACTAAATAATCCCAAACCCCTCTCTGCCCAGAACCAAGTTGAAGCATCTCTACATTGCAAAGTTTATCCAAATGGGTTGAAACATTGCAGGAGTGTTCAACACCCCAAATGAGGAGTCTCTACCAAAAATTAGATTTGTAGGAGGTAATCTACCCACATTCCCTTTGGAATGGACAGTTCTGCCATTTGGGGGGTGATTTCAAGTTTGCATTGCCAAACTTATCCAATGAAGCTAAAACTTGGTGGAGTATCTTATTTGTTCATCAAAGTTAACCCTATTAACTCTCACCACCAGTGGTGAGGTGTTGCTGTCCCAAACACCTGTCGAACACCTTCTTCCATATTAGCAAAAATCAGCCCCTTCCCCACTCCACACTTAAGCTCTTCCCTCCAAAATCTTTGACCAAGTAGGCAGAACCACTACCCAACTGCGGGAGAGTGGCCCCTCTTTGAATCCAAGAAGAAGGCCCCAAAATCCTCATTCTAACTTCTGGTCTAACACTGGCATCTCTTGTTTCCTCTCCTCCCATGGCCAATAGTGAACCTCTCGACTCCCAATCGGCTAGGCATCTTCAGGACATGCCACAGGAGACCCTAGACAAGGCCAAAGCGCCCCAGAGCGTACCAGCATGCCAAAACTGCACTATGGGCACGTTGTTGGGCACACCATGGGCACGTTGTTGGGCACACTATGGGCACGTTGTTGGGCACATCAAAGCTAGGTGGCCAGCCCCGGCCGATTCAAGCCTCCCCCTGATGCCCATTCGAGTTCCCGACCGTCTCTCTGTATCACGGCAGCATCCACCAGAATACCATGGCCACGCATGCACGCTCCTCCTCGCTTTCTCTCCCTCTCAGTGGGTCACGCAGGTCCTAAACCACATACGCATACCGTGGTTTTGACCCCGAAGGCTCACTGCTCCTCCTGCGAGCTGCGGTGAAACCACCGGCACCATCGGCTAGGTGCACCATCGGGAGCCTATAAATAGGTCTCCCCCTAGCTCCAGCACCCCACCCCACCTCTCTAGAGCCTAAATTCCACCCCTAGCCACTCCAATCGAGCACATCGAGATCCTGTGCTTGAGATCGACCGAGACCCCGCCGCTTCGGAGCTCCGTTGATCTCGGGCTACGAGCCAGCTCCGACGCTCCTTTCACCTCCTCCGTGATCCTAGCAACCTCAGGGAGCTTCCCATCACCTCCCCGAGCTAATCCACGCCCGTAGCACCTAGTTAATCAGCCTCCCGAAACATCTCCGCAACAGCCACCTCGTCGCCGGTGAACCACGGCCTCCCCTTCGACCCCTCGACCACCAGCAGGTAGGCGACGGTGAGTTCGTCCCATTCCTGCCTTTGGTTGTGCTCGAGGCCATCGGTAGCGTCGCCATCATGCCTCCCCTCCTCTCAGTCCCGAGGTAGAAGACGACCCCGATAGATGGGGCCCACCTATCGGTGGCTCATCTCTCTCCCACTCTCCCCTCTGTGCTGCTGACCGTACGGGCCCGTGCGCTAGGTTTAAACCTCCCCGCGCGCGCGCCTTGGTTGGCTGGCTGGCTGGCTTGCTGGGCCGGCCCAAGCCATAGGCTGAGCCATGCCTGAGCCCCATCCCCTTTTCTTTTTCTGTTTATTCTAGTTTTAAAAGAATTTTGTAAAAAAAATATTCAATATATTTTTATTATTATTCCACCATAATTCTTCTGAAAATTAGTAGTATTTAACAGAGCCTTTGTGCAATTTTTGAGACAACTTTTCTGTTTTATAATAATTAAAAAGGCTATTTGGAATAGTTTTGCTTCTATTAAAATGTCTTTAAAATAATCCTTTCAGTAAAACCAGAGACAAATATTTTTAAAATAGCAATATGGATTTATCAGAATTAAGCAACATTTTTAAAGTGAGTTTGTGATATGTTTTTGAGTGAGCTACTTATTGATTTTTATTTATCACGATGATAGAAACCACGTTTGACGAAGGAGTTGGACTTGAAGACCCCGAAGACCCCGGATACTTAGCTGATCAAGGCAAGCAACCCTTTGACCATGTTTGACCATGTCTGAGGACCGGGTATTTTGGTGTGATTGGTTTTGGAACTGGGAATAGATTTATGATGTGTCGACCGTCCAAACCTTACATGTGAGACCACGTTACCCCTTTATGGGTTGGGGCTTTGTTGAGTACTCTGGTCGGTGCTAGCAAAGAGCCACATTACTAGTGGCGAGAGTGATGTGTGGTCACTCTCGTGGCAGGGTCGTGCGAGGTAGGGCGACTATGCCATTTTTACGTGTTTCGGGCACACCGTTGGTCCCCGTATGGATGAAACTGTCCAGAGTCGGTGCTCGTAAGACGTACATCATGTGGGCTGGGTACCAATCAAGTGGACCTCTTTGTCTAGTATCGTCAGGGGAAAGGCATTGATCGGGTACTTACCTCGGGTATGTTATGTATCGTGAGTCGTGGATGATACGGAAGTTTCCCGGATCTCGTCGGTACAACGTACAACCTCTGCAAAGTGTAAAACTATTCGAATAGCCGTGTCCACGGTCAAGGACAGTTGGGTAATCCTGCTTAAACTACATCCAGTCCCTTCCGCATAAACCAAGTGTGTGTCTCTCTGTGTGTGTGTCTGTGTGTGTATGTGTGTGTGTGTTCAAGTAGTTATCTGAGAAAGAGTTGATATGACCAACTTTGGTGACTTGGCATATCGGGTGAACCCGGAGGGTTCAGCCCTTGAAAAATAAGTTGATATGTGTAACCTGTTCTTCTAAATACCATCTAGCTTATGTTGCACATCCATGATCATGTTTTTTACTGTTAAGCTGCTATCCACCAATACTGCATGTTACTTGTTATCCTACCAGTTGCATTATTCATATCATGGGTTGTTTGCGAGTACATTCAAAGTACTCATTGGCTTGCCACTGGTTATATTATTTGACCAGACATGGAAGGACTGGAGTTTGGAGAAGATTACGTCATCGGAGATGGCCCTGCGAACTAGGACGCTTCCCAGTCAGAATGCCTGTTGGTGTAGGCTGATGGCATGGGCACCCGCTTAGCCCCGAGATTTCCGCTACTAGTTGTATCAATGTGATTTGGCCTTATAGGCGCTACCTTGTGAACTTGACCCTATCATGTGTTGTATTAATTCGGTACGTTGGATGTAAGACTCTTATTATTCAGCATTTGTGTGTTCGGTGAGCATTGTTCTGTGGGATCACTGAGCACGTTCACTCGGTGATCTCGACTCATAAGTCGGGGTCCCCATAGTTTGTGAGTGTACACAGGCTCTATAATTCGTTGAGGAGTTCGAGTTATTCAAAAAATATTGACCCCTAAAAATGTATGTCTTCGGCTGAAGACTTTGCTATTTCCTCTGAAGATTTTGAAAGTGAAGAAATTGGTGTGTCTGTGAAGAAATCAAAGTGAACACTCTAAAGCATCAAGTCTTTCATTTTCATAGTTCTGTTTTATGTATTATGTGTCATAGGACCACCGTACTGTTAAAGGGGTCAAGGTAAAACTAAGGAAAAGTCTCCAAGTGATTCTCATCTCAAAGCCTACTCATTCAAACCCTGCGAATGAAGCCTTTGGAAATCTTCAACAGCTTAGTCAAATGCTTTAGTGATAAAGACAAAGATCTTATGGTCTGTGAGGAATTTTCTCTAACAGAGGAGTTAGGTCTTTGCTAGTGCGAAACACCTACCAGTGAGGAACATGAGTAACATGAGGACTTTCATAGTAGAAAGGTTTCGACCGTTGTTGTGCTGCGCACCAGCTGTCCCCAACCTTATCCACCTAACGGCCATATCATTAGGGTATTAATGTCAATTCATGTAGGCTTTGCTCCCCGGCTACAAATAGCCACCCTCATAACCATTAGTTGGTTGACTGCTCTGCAAGAGAAACTGACACTTGCCATTTGTAAGAAACCCAACCCTCGAAGACTTTGAGAGAAAATCATCAGTGAGGAAAAACTCCAAACACCCAAAACCCAAAGTGATTGAGCATCACTGAAGAGATTGTTCCTATGTGGAACCGATGCTTGTTACCTTTGAGGACTATGCATTCTCCAGATGGTTAGGCATCATGGTCTAGAGCATCCAACAGTGAATTGTGGATCATCGGGTGACCAAGTTTCTGAGGGTTTGGAAGTCTGCCCTCAAGACTAACCACGAGTGTTGGGAAAGGAGTGTGTGTCCTTAGCTCAAGGAGATTATGATAAGGATTGTGTGCCCTCGGACTACGTGCACTTTGGTTTAAATACCAAGCCTCTCCAAACTAGACATACGACTAACACAACAGTTAGAAATGTGTCATCAAATCACAGTCTTCATCGAGCAACGGGTTCTAATTCCTCAACCCTTTCATTTTCTCAATTGTATGCTGACGACTTTGATCTTTACTGCTTGAAGAATTTGACTGAAGATTTCTCAAATTCCTCACCTTAAATTCTTCACTTAAGTTATTCGTCACCTGCTTATCCTGATCTCGCTACCTGTGCAACCTGAACATTCATTTTACTCTGATGACTAAGCTATAGCTGACTATGCACATCTGTTTGAGTACTTATTCCGCTGTATCCAGTTTTTGACTAAGGACTTTCCTCACTAGGAATTTTCTCGGTGACAAATTTGTTAAAACCGCCTATTCATCCCCCCTCTAGTCGATATAACGCACTTTCACTAGGACAACAACAGTTGTAGCAATATCAGTGGCAATGATGGGACCTCCATCGCAACCCTCACAAGATAACTACGACCTACGCACACGGGGCAATGAACCCGGGTAGCGTGTGGGCAAGACCCCAGCGTGCCGCTCTTAGGGGGCGTAGAGACAACCTCATCGTCAACCTCCTAGTGATGATGTGTAGCATGCGGAAGGATGGGAGAACGCTCCTCCTCACACTGTCAGGAGTAAGGGTGCTACTCGTGCCTCACGTTGTTCTACGCTCAAGACCTCAGAGCAAGCCCTGGCATGGGCTCAGCTATTGCTGAACTTTTTACATGCGACGAAGAAGATGGAAGATTGGATGGAAACCATAGATAGCCTGCAGAGCTTCGTGATCCATGACAAGCCAGAGGTGTCGGGTCCCTCACGAGCATGCCATGCGGCACCGACGAGACCGCTGCCGGGTGCGACTCTTGTGGGGCACCCATGATGTAGTCGCTCCCACAGCAAAAACAACTGTCCCGCCGAATCAACGTACATGATGAAGTGTCCTATGCATCGATGGACCCGTGGGAGAAGCAAGATCAAAACTAGATCTTGAAGGACAAGGAGGACGCCCACACCACCATCGAGAGGTGGCAGGAAAAGCATCGCTAATTGAACGACCATGCAGACCTAGCCGTCGACGAGCCTGCGCTTGGGGGTACCCAACATCCTACCTTATGAGGTAGGTTTCCTAACATTCACCCTAGAACTGCGGCAAGTCCACCGGCCCTCCAGCCGGGCCTTCAAGCCTGAGCTACTAGAGAAATACGATGGCAAGATCAGTCCATTGAAATTCCTCGGCATCTACACGATTGCAGTACAAGATGCCGGGGGACAAGATTAGAAATTATTTGCCAACTACTTCCCGTTGGCGCTCAAGGCCAATGTGAGCAGTTGGTGGACGAACTTGTCGGAAGGGTTCATTTCTTCTTGGGTGGATACGTGCAACCACTTCGTTGGCGCGTACTATGGGGGTCACAAATTCCTAGGGTAGCCCACGGACGTGCATGTACTTCCCCAAAGATATGGAGAATCCCTCTGCAAGTACATTCAGAGGTTCAACTATGTGCAGGACAATATTCCTGACATTCGCCAACTACTCCCCGTTGACACTGAAGCCGAATGTAAGGAGTTGGCGGATGAACTTTCCAAAAGGGTCCATTTCTTCTTAGGAAGATCTATGCAACCAGTTCTTTGGCATGTACCATGGGGGTCACAAACTCCTAGGGCACCGCAGGGACCTTCATGTACGTCCCCACAGATGGAGCGAATCCCTCTGCAAGTACATTCAGAGCTTCAGCCATGTGCAAGGCAACATCCATGACATCCATCCTGCCACGGTAATTGTTGCTTTCCTTACAAACATGTGAAACATGTGGATACACAAGGATATGAGCATCAACAAGGTGCGGGATGTCGACGAGCTTTCTGCTCTGGCTAACAAATGTGCATGTGCTGAAGAAGGAAGAAGACTCCTCGGATATGATTATGGCATGGAGGTCAATTTCAATGAAGAAGACACACCCGCCTCAAAGGGAAAGGGATGAACATGCAATGAAAAGTGCAAAGGTAAGGCACTCATGGACATCGAAGGGTCCGGCAAGTCTAGAGCCAACGAGAAGGCTAAGTACGTAGGGTGCGGCAAGGAGGCTGCCATCTGATCCGGAGACAATGAGGACGTGATAGGAGGAAAGGCCAGCAAGCCATACTACAAGATTGACCTCACCATGGGCCACGACATCACCGAATGCCGCCAAGTAGATCATCTTGCTGAGAAGCAGAAGCAAGAGTACGAAAGGCGCGACAAGGAGAAAGGCTAAGACAATGGTGGTGGTTCTAGCAAGCAAAATCGCAGTTGTCGTGCTGGTAACCGCAGCAAGGCCAAGCAGCAAAAGGAGAAGCCTGCTAGGGGCCAACGCGAGAAGTCCGATGATAGGACAGTGATGATGATGATGATGAAGACGGATCTGATGGCCAAGAGTTTGAGAAAGGCTGTAGATGCTATGTGTGTTGACGGAGGCGCACCTTTGCACTCCTCCCACCGGCAGCTCAAATAGTGGGTCCATGAGGTAAATGCAGCAGAACCAACGCTAGAGGCAAGGATACCCCTCAAGTGGTCCAACACTCCCATCATCTTCGACATTGAGGATCACCCTGACCACATCAGTGCTATCGGGTATGTGCCATTTTTGGTATCACTAACAATTCGCAACCCCAAGGTCACAAAGATGTTGGTCGGCAGTGGGGACGGTTGGAAATTGATCTCGCTCGACGTGATCAAGCGAATGTAGATCCCCGGCACAGATATTAAACCAATAGGGTTTTTCCAGGGGGTTATCCCAGGAAGATATTAGCCCAAAGGAATGATTACTATGCTGGTGATGTTCGGTAGCGATCTCAACTTCAGAACATAGACGATCATATTTAATGTTGCGAAGATGTCCCTGCCATCCAATTTTCGTGAGAATGTGATGCTACCTAAAACAGAAACATTTGCGTTGATTACTAATGAAGGGCCTAACATGGACAAGAGGGATAAATACTAAAGTAGGATCAAGCACGGAGATGAAGGAACGCACAAAGGAAACCAGAACAACCTTTCTAGTGGAGTTGAGCACTTTGAAGCCCCCATGATGACCTACAAGGACATGCATGAAATATAAAAATATGCACTTTCATAAATTTTGTAAATAGCTTGTTATGGGTGATGCGCCACTTTATTCTTGGGCTAGGCCCATGTAGTTTTGAAATATTAATTAGTAGGCTAGTTTTAGAGTCCGTATTGTAGGGGAAACAACTCAGGAGGTGTTTTAATCCCACCTTGCCAAGGTTGGACGCAATCCCCTCCCTTTTCCAAAATAAATACAACCCTTCAGGCACCACTCAGACTTGGGTTTTGTTTAGATTAAAGTTTTCCATAGCTGCAACTCGCGTCCTTGTTTTGTGTTCAATGACCAGACCAAGACGTCACATAACCACACTTTCATTAATTAAGCTTTCCTCTTATATACGCAATATCGACATTGCAAGTTAAGTTTATTTATTCTTCTTCGTTTACATGCAGGAAATTGACCCTCGTGGTTAGGTTGATCATGCTCCGACATGGTTAATAACCTGTCAGAGTTGGTTTAGCGATTGCTAAGGCGACGTCCTCGCACGTTGGTAGTCAGATCATCAAAGACTACTCCAACAAAAATTAACATCACCATCTGACTGAAAGATGGGCTACCTTCGCCTCTATCAAGTGGTATCATATTTCTAGGTTGCTCGGTGATATTTTTCCAGCTTTTGTAGTATAGTTCCCATCTGTTCATACCTACAATCCCAAAAAAATCCACAAAACAAATCAGGGTTGGATCATCATATCCGAACCAACCTGAGCCTTTTCCCATCTTCTATTCGGTGTTTTGATTTGTTGAATTTGCATCATCGTGTCGAGTTATTGGTCTTAGAGTCTAGTCCTTTAGAATTTTGATTTATGTTCACAAGTTGTCACACCACTGTCGCACCATCATCATCGCTGATGTCATATACCACCACAACATATGTGCCACCAATCCGAGTCCATATATACCACCGCATATCCAGGGCTAGAGTTGCGTCTATGGTATTAGTGTCAACAGACAGTCATGATTTTTGTGAAATACTTCATTAATTTAGATTTTAAAACAAATTATTTGTCAAGATGACCCCATTCTGCATAGAGTTGACCCCATATTGATTTTTTTGTACCTTCGTTCCTGCGCATATCCATCACATATTTGTTTTCGAGAGCAATTTGTAGTCAGATTCGTGTTCCTTTGTTTGAGTAGGTTTCAGATTTCATCAATCTTTTTCCATGTGTAGAAGAGGGTGATTTCCAAAAGAAATAGAAGAGCTTTTTTGTAGTTTCCCCACAAAATTTTGATGGGTGATTTTTTTTTCCTAACCTCTTTTAGGCCTTCGAGAGCATTTTGATACACTCGCCATCTTACTGTTTTTTGTTGCAATTTTTGGTCGTCACTACCCTGAAATGTTCTAGAAATAAGTAAAAAAAAATTGCCTATCCGGTTTTTAGACCTTGGGAAGTGTTTTGAGATACTCGCCAATATAGTAATTTTCTCACAAGAAAGAGCACAAAAAAAGCGCGAAAAAATAAAGAAATTTAGAGGGTGCTTTTCCCTTGTTTATGTGTCGCATCATGATTTTTTTGGTGTTATAGGCTCGCATTTCTAGTACGGTCTAGCCTAGGACTAGCACACTACCATCGTTGAGCATCTTTTCAACTTTGCATCTCTCAATTGATTATTGCTGTCATTTTTGCTACCATATTGTAAGCCATCCCAACTCCACATACTACTACTTCGTGCAGTTGACACCACCTGGCAATGCTTTATCCAATCTTTGACAGTTTTGACTACAATGGTTGCCGATCACTACCTGCTACATGGTAAGTACTGGAAAGAATTTATGATTAGCTTGACGGATTTGTGAATCCTCACCACACTACCACCACTTCATAGTAGTCTCTAGGATCATATTATTTTGTGTTTATATTACTGCTAACCTTGGCAAGATCACAAGCTGATGAGCTAGACTAAGATAGCATGATGAACAAGGAGCTACATGAAAAATTCCAATAATTGATGGGTGAATAGGTGCAAGATGCGATGAACAAATCCGGAGAGGCCTTGGAGAAGCTAGATACCTTGGAGAAGATGTTCGACACCAAGATGGAGGCCAAGTTCAATGAGGTGCTCGCGTGTCTACCACCACCAATGCACCTATTGCACCTCTGCAACAACAAAAAGGCCACCTTTCGAATCACGTGGGACGAGCACAACGTGTGCTTCTCGAGCAAGACCAAAATTCCGGTGTCGTTCCTACTATGGCGGCTTATGTAGCTGCTGCTACCATCATTGAGCAGAACGATGACTACGATGGTGCTTACGTTAAGGAGAAATAGGTTGCTCCAAATCAGAATTACGGGCAACAACCAGCACAAGCACCAGGTCATCCACATGCATTCCATCACAATGGAGGGCTGCACGACCCCCTCAGGTACGATATCATGACCATATCCCTAAACGAAAATTGAATATTCTTTCATTTGAGGGTAGATAAATTCCTAATGTATACACTACTTGGGAGTTATAAACAGAACAACCTTTTACATGCTTACGATTTCCCGAGGATAGACGGATTGTTGCTGCTGTTTGTGCATTCAATAGTTTTGTTTGTGTTTGGTGGTATGAACATTGTAGGATACATCATAATAATATGCCAAGTACTACCTGGGCTACTTTGAAAACTGTTATGCGTACTTGTTGGGCTCCACCACATTATCAACATAAATTACTTCAAAATTGCAGCATTTAAAACAAGCAAAACATTATGTAGAAAACATTTATTAGGACTTTACGAACTGGCATGATTAGATGTGGTATTGTTGAGGATAATGAAGCTATGCTTGCACAATTTATGAGTGGATTAAATAGATACATTCAGAATATTTTAAAGTATAAGGAGTATAACACTATCACTCGTTTATTCCATCTTACTTGGAAAGCTGAATAGTAAGTGCAGGATCATCATGCATTGGCACGAACTAATTTTTCTGCATGTCGAGCTTCATCATGGACACCAAATACATCATCTACTTCCACACATCCTGTTGTAGCATCGCCAACTTCAGTCGCCAACTCCAACATAAATACAAGAAAACGTGCATCACCACCACCCTATGCCAAGGGCATACCTTGAGGTCATGTTTAATTCATGGCATCAACAAGGCAAACACATGAGTTTATATGTCGTCATTGCAAGGGTGAATGCCATTATGCGAGAGAACACCCATCAAAGCATGTGATGATTGTTACTAAGGATGCTGGGTATGAGTCCGCTATTGATTATGATGAGGAGAATTTGGCTCTTACTGCAAGTGAATATTATGGTGTCAATGATACTGAACAAGGGACACAATACATGGTTGCTAACTACGCTCACAGGTATAGATGTTTAGTTGCTCAACGTGTTTTCTGTGTGAAGGTAACACACGCCGAGAAAAATTAGAGGCACAAGTCCATACAAGTGAGTTGTCAAGGAACATTCTATCCGAGTCATCATCAATGGGGGGAGTTGCAACAACTTGGCTAGCATGGAGATGGTGTAGAAGTTGTCTCGCACCACTAGACCAGATCCTCATCCTTATTCCATCCAATGGTTCAACAACGGTGGCAGGGTTAAGGTAACATGTAGTGTTCGTGTGCATTTTAGCATTGCTAAATACGTTGATAATGTTGAGTGTGATGTGGTACCTATGCAAGCATATTTATTTTTACTTGGTAGACGATGATTATTTGATAAAACATTCTATACACCATGGTAGGACAAATCAATATACTCTTGTTCATAAGGATACAAATATTAGTTTGCTTCCTATATCTCCTACAAAGTTTGAAAGATAACATTACTAGATCTAGTAAATCAAAACATGAGCAAAACAAGAGTGAAAATTAGATTGTCTCAAAATACTTTGAGCAACACATTAAGCCTAATAAACCATCATCTGGTGTTGCATCTAAAATGAAATTGAAAAGTGGATGTTTACTTGTCATGAAATCTGATATTATTTATGTGGATTTTATTAAATCTGTTTGCTATGCTTTTCTGTCCAAAGAGATATTATTTTCATTCAAGGACATGCCTCCCTCTTTGCCTCCTGTTGTCACTAACATTTCGCAAGAGTTCGCTGATGTCTTTCCACAAGACGTACCACGAGGTATACCTCCTTTTAATGGGATTAAGTATCAGGTTGAGTTAATTGCTACTGCATCATGACCCAACAGTGCACCATATCGTACCAATCCAGGGGGACGAAGTAGAATATCTGTCAAGTACAGTAGCTTATCAACATAGGTTATATACGGAAATCCCTTAGTCCTTGCATCATTCCTATTATTCTAGTGCTGAAAAAGGATGGTATATCGCGTATGTGTGTTGATCCTAGGACAGATGATATGCTTGATGAATTAAGTGGCTACACAATTTTGTCCAAAGTTGATTTGTATAGTGAATACCACAAAATTTCTATTAAACTGGTAGATGAATGGAAAAAAAATTTAAAACTAAGTTTGGATTATTTGAGTGGTTAGTCATGCCTTTGCGTTTAAATAATGCACTACTACTTGTAAATTGCATTGGGTTTTTCCTCGAAGAGGAGGGGTGAAGCAGTATAGTAGAGATAAGTATATCCATTAGTGAGAACCATGGTTATCGAACAAATAGGAGTATTAAGTAAACTCTCATCGTCAGCATCTACACACACAAAACCGAACACATGCACCCAACACGGGCAAGAGGGTTATCATGTCCCTTGACCTCATTACTTACAAGGATTAATTCCGATAGATAAATCATATAAATTAAAAAGTAAATAAATAAAGTAAAAGTGCAGCAAGGTAATTTTGGTTTTGAGCAATAATATTAAGTAGACCCAGGGACCATAGTTTTCACTAGAGGCTTCTCTCTCAAACATAGCACACGGTGGGTAAACAAATTACTGTTGGGCAATTGATAGAATAGCGCATAGTTATGACATGTTATTCATGACAACGATGATTTGTATATAGGCATCACGTCCATAAAAAAGTATACTAAAATGATGCTCCATCTACTACTTTTACTCCACTTCGAGAGCTCTTCTATGCTTGCCTCTCAAGGTATTAAGTTCATGAGAAACAGAGTAATGGTGGGAGCAAGATGACATGATGTAGACAAAGTAAGAAAAGCAATATGTTCAGAACCCATCATTTTACCCTCAGTGGCAACAATAAAAATATGTGTCTTGTCCCCTTTTGTCACTGGGATATAGAGCATCGCAAGATTGAACCCGCTACAATGCACCAATCCAAGTGAAGATAAATCAATCAAGTTGGCCTAACTAAATAGATATATCAAAGAGAAATACGAAGCTATAATAATAATGTATAATAGAATTCAGGAGAGACTCAACTACTTTCAACGAATAAGCTCATCATAAAACAACAATTCATTGGATACCAACAAACAGACCACAAAAGTGGATTACATCAGATAGATCACTGCGAGAGTCGCGACAAAGTTTCTATTGAAGATCATAGAGAGATAAGAAGCCATATAGGTACTAGATATGGACCCAAAGGTCTGTGATGGACTAGTCACACATCATCAAGGAGTCAACAAGGTTGATGTAGATGGCCTCCGTGATCGATTACCCCTACATAACGGCAACATGAAAGGTCTCCAAATGGGATCATGACAAAATAGAGCCTTGCAGTGCAGAAAAAGTGTTTCTGGCGGCTCTCGAATGTTTTCAGAATATTTCAGAATTCATAGAAGTGGAATTAGTTTAGAGGGCTTCACGAGGGGGGCACAAACCCGAGGGACGCGCCCGACACTGAGAGTGTTCTCTGTGATCTTGTAACTCGCTTGTGCGGCTTTCAACCTCCTCCCAAAACATCATCGGTCCAAAATTTTCCAAAGAAATGACCAAAAAGCTTCGTCGTGTTTGGACTCCATTTGTTATTCATTTTCTGCAAAAGTCAAGAACACACAAAAAACAGAAACTGGCACTGGGCACTGGTTAATACGTTAGTCACATAAAAGGTATAAAATAACATATTATTGCATATAAAGTATACAATATTGATAATATAATAGCATGGAACAATAAAAAATTATCGATACGTTGCACACATATCAGCGTCCCCACGCTTAATTCCTGCTCGTCCTCGAGTAGGTAAACGATAAAAGTATATTTTTTGATGAGGCATGCTACCCAACATGTAATCTCTTTTAGGTATGATAATTGAGAAATGATGAAATAGTAGATATCAAAATAATAATATCCATGAACATAAGAAGCACAATCATTAATATTCAAAATATTTGATCCTTAAAGAATGTTATTCCCTTCTCATTTTATCATATTAGCATAGCATGACTTCGTCTTCACTGCAAAAGTATAAATCAGGAGCACCACGGTGCCAAACCATGCATTTGGGTGGTACTTCTAATGCACTTTAGCATTTTCAACTCCATGCAATACATGAGCTTGAACCCTGGATATAACTATAATGCCTAATATACATTACTACCCTCATTTGGCCTCGAGGGCCTTGATAGGGATAGAAGTGCATCTCGTATTCGCAAGAATGTATATCTTTACAAGTACATGTAAAGAGGAGATGAGGATATGGAATCGGCATACAGTCGCCACAAGCTAAATCATGAACATGTCAATAAAAACATCCATAACAGTCATCATACATAAAAGCAGGGTCCGACTACAGACGAAATCAAACAATAAAACCAACATCCATCTTGGTATCCCAGGCTGCCGTCCTAGAAACCATCCTATGATCCTTGAAGAAGAAGACGACGAAGAAATCCAAATCAAACAAGCATCACTCTCACATTAAACCATCATATTATCTTTACCTACATTTGTTTCTATAGTAATGTGTGAGCCATGGGGACTGAGCAATCTCATTTCCAAGGGTATCAAGACTAGCAAAGCTTAATGGGTGAGGTATGGTTAAGTGGCGAGGCTGTAGAAAAGACTAAGCATTTATTGGACTGGCTAAATTACAAGTACAAGAATAATAAGAGTGATCTATGCATAATCGGACATGAAGTAGCATTGATCAAGAAGTGATTCTCAACACCTACTTATGAGTCAAAGATAAACCCATCGTGTTCCCTTGTTGGTGACGGTCACAGTTACACACATAGTTGATGTATTTTAATTGAGTTTACTTCTAGTTTGCTATAACCGGGTGTTAAATAATTTTCAAGTTGCCACATAATGGCAGGCACAACTCTTAGAAAGATTTAACCCTCCAGGGGTGCTCCAACTCATCCATCACAAACTAGTCACAATGTGGGGACCCCGACTCATAAGTCGTGATCAACGAATGCACGTGTACAGTGATCCTAGGTATCAATGCTCACTGAACACACAAAAGCTGAATAATAAGAGTCTTACATCCATACATACCGTCTGATACAAATAAAGATCATGGAGGTCAAGTCTTACATATATAGGGCCTCGAGGGCCAACACACCAAACTTATCTAGTAGCAGAATTCTTGAACGAAAGTGTGAACCCATGCCATCTGCCTTAACCCTAGAGGCATGCTGACTCAGAGGCATCCTAGTTCACATGGTTGTCTCTAACAAACTCTTCATCATATTTCTGGTCTTCCATGCCTGGCAAATTAAATAAGCAGTGGCAATCCAATTGGTACTTTGAATGTACTGCAAGCAACCCATGTTCGGAACGAGGAAACAATACTGCATGATATAGCACTAATAGGTAAGTGGAAAAAAGATAATTTTAAGTGCAATGACATGGTCGATATCTTATGAAGGTGTGAATCCTGAGGTGACTCATATCCATATTAACAAGTGACATGTATGAGTATAAACAGGGGTAGAATATCCCTTGTTCCATCATCATGTCAAGTCATTTGACTTAGCTCCAATCTAATCTTTCTCATATCCACACACACACACAGACACACACACACACACACACACACACACACACACAATTTTGTAACAATGGACGTAGCCCAAGAGCGGTCATCCAACTGTCTTTGACCATGGACATGGCTATTCGAATAGTTTTATACTCTGCACATGTTGCACACTTTACCAACAAGACTCGGGAAACTTTAGCGTCAATCCACGACTCACGGTATTTTCCATACCTGAGGTAAGTACCCCCAACAATGCCTTTCCTATGATGATAACAACCAAGAGCCCACAGGTTGGTGCCATCCTTTGTGATGTACATCAAAAGTATCATCCATGAGGTCCCGCAATAGTGTGCTCGGTGTCCATGGAAACAACCCCTGGTCGTCCTTTTCGGCACGACCCCGTAACGAGAGTGACCACGTCACACCTGCCACTAGTAATGCGGGCTCTCAGCTAGTACCAATCACAGTAATCAACAAAGCCCTGTCCTATAAGGGGTATCGTGGTCGTACATGTAAGGTTCGAATAACGGTCGCAACTTAAACCAATCTATTTTTGAAAACAACACACTCACTTGCCTCGATACCCAAATTCTTTCTCAAGTGATTACCTAGCTCAACACCATCTCCCTCGGGCATTAGTGGAACCCAACGGGGTTTTCGAAAGGTCCTTGAAATCATTTCCTTTCCGGCACCATGAATGTTTTCCATCCAATTTGTGTAGGAACTACTTTAGCATCCTATCTACTTCCCACCCGCACAACCCTCATAGGATGTTAGGGTCATGCTCAACGCAAGTATCAACGAGGAAATATCGAGACAACCCACCAGGGGGGTCACCGATTCAACATGATTCAGAAGCAACGAAATAAAGTGTCATATGACATGCATAAAATGTTTTCATAGTCATGGTCAAAGGGATGCTTGCCTAGCTCAACAAAGTCCTCGGGGCCTTCAAATCCTTCTTGTCCAAGCTCTTCATCAACCATGCAATCTACTCATCACAATATAACATGCAAAAATAATGACACGACAAAAACAGGGAAAATATAATACTGAGAAAAATGTCAACTTATTTTTGTAAAATACTAGGGTGAGTATTATTATTGTAAAAATTACTAGGTTTTAGTTTTGACTTATAAAAAGTGGTCAAAAGAAATTTAAAACATAGTTAAAATACTTTCAAAAAGGTTTTATAAATAATAAAGTGTATAAATTTTTTTCCAAAAATTATACAAGTGGCCTATCAAATTGGTTGTAGTATTACAAGTTGTTTGGCGATCGAGTACTTAGATTTGGAATTTTTTTTAATTTTTTGGACTGTTTGGAAAAGGTCAGTAAATGAAAAAAAATAGGCTATTGTGCGTACTAGGCTAGAACAGCTAGTTGAGCCAAGCCCAACTAGCTAGGCCGGCCGAGGCAAACCACAGCGCTCGCGCACCTTCAGGTTTCAAGCGTGACGGATGGGGCCCATCAACACAGAGAGACACGGGAGGGGCAATAGGCTAACAGATGTGCCCTTATGTCAGAGTTATCGTCAACTCTTGGCTTGGGAGGACGGGGAGCTCACCGGTGTTGACTAGGGCAATGATGAGGTGCACGAAGGTTGGGTATGGAACCAAGGTGCTGTCGTCGATAGGGAGGAGTTGGACTTGGTCACTAGGGTGCCCTGGGTCACCTCAACGTGGAGGCCGCATAGGAGGGGCTCAGGAGGTGCTTGCTCTGGTCGCTTCTGACCAAAATCTGCACGGGGAAAGGGGGAATGGCGTCGGGAGGGTAACGGAGGACCGTTGGAATAAGAACGAGGGCCGGAAAGGGGCGATACCCAGAGATCAACGGTGATCCGACACGGTGGAGCTTCGGCCGATCTCGAGCACATTGAGCTCGAGGGGAGGCTTGGGTGATTCTGGTGTACGATTAGGAGGGAGAGAGGAGTCCCAAAGGGGAGAGAGGGTCTCGGGGAGGGCTTATATAGCCAGAGCACGAGCTCACTATGGACTCGTGCACCAGCGAGGTAGCAAACGAGGTTGTAGGTCGGAAGAGAGGGCCAGGCTGGCTCAGGGGTGTTGGTGGTAGTCGTCCAAGACCAGAGGAAGGGGAGATATGTAGTTACGACCGCGCGTGTGCGAGGGCGAGAGTTGGACGAGAGGGGTGACGTCGAGCGCAAACTGTATATGGGTGAGAGAGAGAGGAAGAAGCAGCTCCCGAGACACTCACATGTGGCGGACGCCAAGGCGCCTCGACTGCCGTGAGGGGAGGGGCTCGAGGTGGCCAAGGAAATGGGAATGGAGCAAAGTCCATGCTCGAGCGTCCTGTAGCGCACTCTGGAACATGCTTTTGGCCGGCATGATGATGCCCTTGACGGGCTATGGCGCAACCACTAGCGCCCATCAGCTGTAGGTTGATTAAACAAAGGGGAGGGAGCATGGGCTGCTCTCAAGGCTGTCTAGGAGAGAGAGGGGAGAAAAGGTGTTGTCTAGATAGGTGAAAGTGGGGTTTCGCCCCCTCAATCATAGATCTAGCCATTGGGGATGGTACTAGAGGTACTTTGTCTCCAAGAGAGGTTGTGGTAAAATTTAGGGGCGAGGAGAGCAAGTTAAGATGGGAAAATAGTTTTTTGGATTCTGTTTGAAGGTGTTTCATGGAGGTTTGGGCAAGTAAACTTTGCCCACTTACTATGATTTTCAAAAATATTAAATTTTGGGTAAAAATAAGCGAGGTCATATGGTTTGAGCTCATTTGAGCAAAGATGAGAGTGCAAACTTTGAAAAGCCTAGAAATCTAGAGAATCAAGTTTCTATAGATCTAGCTAAGAAAATCTACTCCCACAAATACACAACCTGGTGCGACATCCTTATTTGGGGACTATATCACTCCTGCAACATTTGAGAGCAATTGGAGAAACTTGCAATGTAGAGTTGCTCAAATTTGGTTCTAGACAAAGAGGGTTTTGGAATATTTTGGTGAACCAAATCAATTTGGATTGAGAAGAAACTTGGCAAGATCATCACATATATCATGTGTGACTTGCTAGTATTTTCCTTTAATTTTTTGAGAATATTTCCTATGGAAACTTTTCAAAAGCTTGAATAGGAACAAAGGGTTTTTAGGGGTTTTGTCCAATATTTAGAATATGACACTGGGTTGAAATTCTTATATCCGGAAAATATATTTCCCGTGAGTTTCCCTAAATTTTCTCAAATAGTTTTGAAGCAATATAATAATTTTATTTCACAAAAGACCATTTTTAGCCTGAGAAAGAGGTATTTAAGTAAAATAGGAAAATGATTTTTAAAATAATAATCTTGTGGTTTTGGGTAGTCTTTTTGATAGCAGGATCCAAATAAAATATTTGGGGCAAAACATTTCTCCCAAATAGAGCATTTGTAGTACAAATATGAATTTAGGGGGGTTTGAAAGCTTAAAAATAAATAAATGCCTTTTAGTCGAAAATCGTATTTTGTAAAAAGGATTTTAGGTCCTATAGACATGGTATGATCATTGTGAAAGGATTTGAGAGAAGAAGATTTTTTGTAAATAAAACCCAAGTAGACAAACAAGCAAATAGCAACCAATTCAATCATCATATGCACAAAAAAGTTTTAAATGGTTCCAAATTTTATAAAAACTTATTGTGGAAAAGTGGTACAAACACAAGGTGTGACAGAGCTACCCCCTTACAAGAATCTCGTGTCCAAGATTCCTAGGCTAAGCACTAAAGAGATAAGGGAACTCAGATCTAATGTAGTGTTCACGCTCCCAGGTTGCTTCTTCTTCCGTGTGGTTGCTCCATTGGACCTTGAAGTACTTGATGGTGTGGCTTCGGGTGCAACGCTCGGCTTCATCCAAGATGCAAAGGAGTCTTTCACGATAAGTGAGGTCCGGCTGAAGATCTATGGCTTGATGATCGATGTCCTTGTAGAGATCTGGGCGATTGAGAACTTGGAGGACCTTCCGGAGTTGTGACACGTGGAAACGTTGTGCACATCCGAAAGCTCGGAAGGTAGCTCTAGCTAGTAGGCAACTTCTCCTTGCTTGTTGGTGATCGTGAAGGCGTAGATATATGTCGGTGCGAGATTTCCCTTGGCGTGTAAGTGCTTGGTTCCCTTGAGAGGCATGACTCGAAGATAGACGTAGTCTCCAAACATGGAAACTCATGTCTCGGCGGTGACAGTCGGCGTAGCTCTTCTATCTTGACTTGGCGGTCTCCAGACGTTCTCTTACAAGTCTAACTTGCTCTTATACTTCGTGGAGGATATCTAGTACAAAGACTAGCCCTTCTCCGTTTTCTGACGAATTGATGGGAGTGCGGCACTTGCGTCCATACAACACCTCAAATGGTGCCATCTGAAGACTGGACTAATAGCTCTTGTTGTAGGAGAAATCGGCAAAGGGAAAGCAATCTTCCCATCTGGCTCCATATGCCAAAACAAAAGCGCAAAGCATGTCTTCAAGTATCTAATTTACTTGTTCCGTCTGTGTGCCTATCTAAGGGTGAAAAGTAGTGTTGAAGGATAGCTTGGTTCCGAAGGTTTCTTGAAATTTGCTTTGAAACCTTGAGGTAAAGTGGGTACCTCGATCTGACACGATCTCCTTAGGAATTCCATGGAATCTTAAAATCCGGTTGATGTAGAGGTGGGCTAGTTGGTTTCTGGTGTAGGTTTTCTCGACGGGGATGAAGTGGGCTAATTTGGTCAGGTGGTCGACAATGACCCCAATGGAATCATGTCCCTTGCTTGACCTGGGCAATCCGGTGATGAAGTCCATCCTAACTTTGTCCCACTTACATTCAGGCAAAGGTTGTAGCAATCCAGCAGGTAGCTGATGCTCAGCTTTGACTCTCTAGCATATGTCGCACTTAGCGACATAAGTAGCTATTTCCCTCTTCATGCCATGCCACAATAAGCATGCCTTGACTTCTTGGTACATCTTGGTTCCTCCAGGATGGCTGGAATACAAATTGTTATGAGCTTCTTGCAAGATCAAGATCTTGATCTCCACTTTGTTGGTTATGCAAATGCGATTCCCAAACCAGACGACCCCTTGTTCATCTACTGAGAATCCTGGGGCCTTGCATTTCTTGATATTCTTCTTGATGTCGTCAATGTCCTCGTGTCCCTTCTGAGATCTTGATATCATCCATCATTGTGGGCCTTGCTTCCAGGTTGGCTAGAAATCCTGGTACAACTAGTTCCAATCCAAAGATTTCAAGTTTTTCTTACACGGCGGGTAGCCTTTACTTGATTATAGCATTCAAGGAATAAGCCTTTCTGCTCAAGCCATTAGCTAGCAGTTTGGCCTTTGCGGGGTGGTATTGAACACTGAGGTTGTAGTCTTTGATCAACTCCAACCACCTTCGTTGCCTCATGTTCAATTCCTTTTGAGTGAAAATATACATCGAACTCTTGTGGTTTGTGTATATCCCAGATCGCTTTCGTAGAAGGTAATGTCGTCATGTCTTCAAGGCATGAACTACCAGTTCCAACTCAAGATCGTGAGTGGTGTAGTTCTGTTCGTGAGGCCATAGTTGTCTGGATAGATATGCTATGACCCTACGTTCTTGCATCAGAACACCCCCAAGGCCGGTTCTTTATGCATCACAATATATCACATACTCCATGTGATTATAGGGGGTGGCCAAAACTGGAGTCGTTGTCCATTCGAACTTCTTGTCCTACTTCAAGAGTTCAATCATAGGTCAAGCAATGCTTTAGAATACTTCAACCAACTTGAATTAATAACCCGCGAGCTGAAGAAGCTTCTGAGTTCCTTCACATTGCTTGGAGCTAGCCATTCAGTCACGACTTCAACCTTGGCAGGATCCACACACAATATTTCAGCCGTCAACACATGGCCCAAGAATCCAACTTCATGCAGCTAGAATTCACACTTGCTGAATATGGCATAAAACTGCTGCTCTCGAAGCTTATCTATGACCATCCTCAAGTGTTGCTCATGCTCTTCTTCACACATGGAGAAGACGGGTATGTCATCGATGAAGACAATGACAAACTTGTCTAGATAATCCATGAAGACTTTGTTCATGAGGTACATGAACTAGGTTGGCACACTGGTTAACCCAAATGATATGAGCATGTACTCATATAGGCCATACCTGGTCACGAACGTCATCTTCGGAATATCTTGGGGTCTTATCTTCAACTGGTAGTACCCAGACCTGAGATCGATCTTGGAGAACACCTTGGCTCCATTGAGCTGATCGAACATGTCTTCAATCTTGGGGAGTGGGAACTTGTTCTTTATTGTGACCTCATTGACAGAACAATAATCGACACAGAGTCTGATAGTTTCGTCCCTTTTTGACACAAAAAGAATAGGTGATCCACAAGGAGAGGCACTAGGGCAGATAAATCCTTTTCTGAGCTACTCTGCTAGTTGCTTCTTTAGTTCAACCAACTCTTCTCATCCCATTCTGTATGGCTTCTTATAGATGGATCATGCTGTGGGCATTAGCTCAATAGTGAACTCAATATCTCGTTTAGAAGGAATTTCATGCAGCTCATCACGAAAGATATCTGGGTATTCACATACCACTGACACTTGATTCAACTCGATTCCCGACACACACTTAACTTGAGGGGTTTGAGCTGAGATAGGGTTGGGAACATGTTTGACTTCAACTCCTTGGCTATTGGTCATGGTAACAGTCTGCTTGGAACAGTCTTCCAAGGCTAGGTGCTTGATCAACCAATCCATGCCAAGGATCACATCCAAGCCTTGCAACTTCAAGATGATAAGATCTGATAGGAAGTCTACCCATTCGATGTTAATCCCAACTCCTTTATATCCTATCTTGGTCCTTAATACTGCACCCACGGTTTGTACCCTTATATGACTACCAAGAGGTGTAGGCTTCATACCACTCTCTAGTGCAAACTTCTAGGTAACGAAAGAATGTGAAGCACCATAATCAAGAATAACTCTTGTTGGGGTTGAGTTGACAATGAACGTACCTTGTATGACATCCGGGACTTCCTAGGCTCCCTCAGCAGTGACGTGATTCACATGACCCTTGCCATTGTTGGGCTGGTTGAGAGGAGCTTGGTTCGTTCATGGCGCTCCATGGCCTTGTCCTTGATTTGGCGCATTAGGGCACAATGCATCTGGCTTCTTGTTGGGGCGCGGCTTTGAGATGTGTATAGGCTGACCACACCTAAAGGACATGATCTACCCAAAGTTGTTTGCCTTACGACCATTGTTGTTATTGGGGTTGTTGTATGCCTGCCCGGGATTGGCCTACTACTAGGCCTAGTAGCTCAGATGAGGTTGCCAAGGGCGAGTCTTCTGGTTTCTCGACGTGACCTTGCTGATCATCTTGCGCTTGTGAGTGTATTCCATGGCACAATGCTTGTCTTCAAGCATGAGGGCCTTGTTCACCAGCTCGAAGAAAGTCCGACAGTCACAAACAACGAGTTTATACTTCGGGACTTGCTGGAGTCCTTCCATGAATCATTCTATCTTGGCTGCCTTAGTACTCACATCTTCACGTGCATACCTTAATAGGATGTGAAAATTTTATCGGTACTCCTTGACAGAGCCACTTCCTTGCTTCAGCGCTCGAAATTCCCTCTTCTTGATAGCCATAATTCTAGAATGTGTGGGACATGTCGATTCCTTGCTTGAAATCAGCCCAGGTGATCACAGGTCGCCTTGCATGACCCTGAATTCATCCCACCAATCTTTGACGGAACATTTGAGGCAGTGAAAGGCTTAGAGAACCTTCTCACGATCTTCATTGCAGTTGACCAATGCAACGAGGTCCTGATTGTGCGGATCTGGTCATTTGCATCCACAGGTTCCACAGTCTTGGTGAAGGTTGGGGGAGAATTTCTCATGAACTCTGACACAGTGGAGCGCGCCATTGCCGTTCCTGGCTTGCAGCCGGTTGTTCACAAGGCCTTGAGCCATCTGTTGGATAGGAGCTGAGTTGGCTTGGCGTTTCTCGTGGAGAACTTGGAGAAACTGAGCTATAGTCATGGTCTCCAGGGGAGGTGGTGGCAGGGGAATGTCTCCTTGTGGATGCTCCTGGTGATCCCCAGCTTGAGAAGACCCACCAGCCTCCGGCTGCTAGCTAGAGCTGTCGGTGCTGAGGTTGCTAAAAGTGCTGGTGCTGGTTGCATTCACCATCCTATTTGGTGCAGCCAAGTGAAATAACTAGAATAGGCAAGAGGGAAAAGCAACGAGGGAAAAACGCGCCTAAGGGGGTTGGTGTAGTGCAAGTGTGATAATACAAAGGTTGAAAGACTAAACACATAACATTAAGATAAGATAGGAGATGTAGTAGCTTACATGTTGCCTAAGGCAAAAGCATGACTTGCATAGAAACACAAACAATAAAATAAACAAGATGCACACATGTTTTCATACGAACCATTACACGGACTCGACTTTGCATGAGGGATACATTAATTTTCCTACCCTAGGGGGTTCTCGGACTCAAGTGGTGGAGTGCTCGGTCTCGGACTCACACTCCTCAGGATCTTCCTCCTGGTCATCATCTGTATGGGCATTGTCCCCGGCTAAGGGGGTCGGAAAATGAGGAGGTCCATCCCGACGACGCTTCGCTGGTGGGTCGGTGAAGAGCGCACCATACTCCTTCGCACTCATGTGATGATGACATGTGGGTGAATCTGTAGTTGGGGTAATCCTCCTCTGTGAGCGATAGTTGATCGTCCCTTGGGGGATCCATCTTTCTTGATCATGTCTGGCTTTGTCTCGGCTAGTCGAAGTAGCTCTCGGGTGTGGTGAAGTTCCTAGCGGATGTTCATGGACTCCTTAATCAGGTTGTGAGCCATACTGTCGGTGGAGAGGCTGAAGTAGGTCTGGAACCTAAGTGTTGTCTCTAGATGGGACTAACGTCCAACTCTTGTCAATATCATCCTTCTTGAAAGGAAGGTGGCGAGTACCCGCCTCGTCAGCCTTCTCTCGGATGATGTATCCAAGGCGGACGAGTGCCTTTCGTGCAACTGTATTGACTACTAACGCCAGTGGCTCCATCTGTGTTCCTTCAAAGAAGCAACTCGTCAGGTGTCGTTTGCCTCCGCGACCACATCAACGTGGTACTTGTAAGTGCATATAGTGCCCCTTAGTGATTTTGGTGTATTGAAGACTTATAGGTTAAGAGACTAATGTGTTCGTGAGTATACAAAGGTTCTATAAATCGCTGAGGAGTTTGAGTTATTCGAAGAATATCGACCCCTAAAAATTAATGTCTTCGGTTGAAGACTTTGGTAATTCCTCGAAGACATTGAAAGCGAGGAAATTGGTGTGTCCTTGAAGAAATTGATGTGAGGATTTTGAAGCGTGAAGACTTTTGTATTGGTAGTCTCATCTCCTTTTTATTATTTGTAGCACCACCATACTCTTAAAGGGGTCGTGGTAAAACTAAGGAAAAGTTTCGAAGTGATGCTCATCTCAAAGCCTACACATACCCAATGCGTCGAATGAAGCCTTTGGAGATCTTTTATAGTTTAGTCAATTCCTTAGTGACAAAGACGATGATCTTTTGGTGTCTAAGGAAATTTCTCTAATTGAGGAGTTAGGTTTTTGCTAGTGAAAATTACCTACAAGTGATGAATATGAGAGACATGGGGACTTTCACAACTTGAAAGTCCCTACCGCTGCTGCGCCGCGTGCGAGCTGTCCCAAACCTTATCCACATAACGGTCATATCATTGGGGCATTTATGTCAAATCATGTCGGGATTGCTCACAGGCTATAAATAGTCGCCCACATAACCACTAGCTGGTTGGGTGCTCCACGAGAGAAACTGACACTTGTCATTTGAGATTAACCCATTCCTCAAAGACTCTAACAGAAAATCATAAGTGAGGAAAAACCGCAAACTCCCAAACCAAAAACCCAAAACCCCAAAGTGATTGACCATCAATGAACACATTGTTCCTATGTGGAACCGGTGCTTGTTAGCTTTGAAGACTGTGCATCTTCCAGATGGTTAGGCGTCACTGGTCTAGACCATCCAGGAGTAAATTGTGGATCGCGAGGTGACCGAGTTTGTGAGGGTTGGGAAGTCTTCCCTGAAGACTTACCACAAATGGTGGTCGAGGGCTGTGTGTCCTTAGCTCGAGGATAATATGGTAAGGACTTAGTGTCCTGGGATTGTGTGTCCTTTGGTTTAACTACCAAGCCGCTCTGAACCAGATGTACGACTGTCACAACAGTTGGAACCGGGTCACCAAATCATTGTCTTCTTTGATTACCTTCTTCTATTTCCTCAAGCCTTCTACTTCCTAATTTATGTGTTGATGAAATTGATCGTTACTGTTTGAATAATTTGACCGAAGACTTCCACAATTTCCTCATCCCAAATTCTTCACTTCACTTGTTCTTCACCTGCGTATCCTCATCACGCTACTTATGTGAATCGTCTATTTCATTTCATTGTGAAGACTATGCTTTTGATGTGTTGCACATTCGCCTAAGTACTTATTCCGCTGCTCGCTATTCGTCACTAAGCAATTTCCTCACAAGGAAATTCCTCAGTGATGAATTCATAAAAATATCCTATTCACCCCCCTCTAGTCGATATAGCGCACTTTCAACTAGTATTAGAGCAAGGTACTCCTTTGTTCTATGTGATTTTGGTATAACCACCTGGAGTTTATTTATGTCGACCGTAGGTATGACCATGGTCACTGCAGGATGTCCTACTTTTGAAAGAACAGACTACCCCTACTAGAAGAACAAGATGCACACGCATCTTGAAGCAATTGACAATGATCTCTGGTATGTTGTGGCAAGAGGTGTTCCCCCTTTGTCTAAAACTATCAACACTACTGATGTGAAGATATTCAAGCAACTTGACTCTCAAGTGAATAATATCATCTATGGCCACCTGAGCAGAGGTTAATATGGCAGAGTGAGTGCTTTGGGAACTTCAAAGCTCATCTGGGACATGATGTCCAAGGTTAACGAAGCAGTGTCTACTCAACGTGACTCTCGGGTTCATGTTATTTGCAATCTCTTTAACCGCTTCAAAAGACTCGATAATGAGAGTTGTCAGCAAACCTTGGATCGACACACTGATATCTCCAATGAGCTACACGCTCTTGGGGCCAATGACATCACAGACCATGAGGTGGTGAAGAAACTGTTGAGATGTCTTGATTCTTCATTCAATAGACTAGTTCTGATGATTCAAGAGATAAGAGACTACAAGTTACTAGATTAAAGGACATGGATGTCGCCTAGAGGGGGGGTGAATAGGCGCTTTAAAATAATTACGGTTTAGGCTTGAACAAATGCGGAATAAAACTAACATTTAATTTGTCAAGCACAAAACCTAAAACAACTAGGCTCACTTATGTGCACCAACAACTTATGCTAAGTAAGATAAACAACAAAGTGATAGCAAGATATATAATAAGAAAAAATAGGGCTATCACAAAGTAAAGTGCATAAGTAGAGGGCTTGGGTAAGAGATAACCGAGGTACGCGGAGACGACGTTGTATCCCGAAGGTCACACCCTTGCAGATCCTAATCTCTGTTTGGAGCGGTGTGGAGGCACAATGCTCCCCAAGATGCCACTAAGGCCACCATAATCTCATCACGCCCTCGCCCAATGCAAGATGTCGCGATTCCACTAAGGGACCCTTGAGGACGGTAACCGAACCCATACAAACAAGGTTGGGGCAATCTCCACAACTTAATTGCAAGCTCCCAACAACACCACGAAGCTTCACCACAATGGAATATGTCTTTAAGGTAACCTCAAATGCTCGAGGCAATCTCCACAACCTAATTGGAGACCCCGATGCTTGCCCGGAGCTTTACACCATAATGATTGAGCTCCGAGGCACCACCAGGATTCTAGGATGCCAAATTACCCAAGAAGAACAAGTATTAGGGTACCAAGCACCCAAGAGCAATAATCTTTTCAAACTTCACTTCCACGCATCAACATGGAGAACTCAAACCTATGCACCAAATGCAATGGCAAGGGAACACGGAGTGCCCAGGTCCTTCTCTCCCAAATCCCTCCACAACAACTAATGTTATGGAAAAAATGAGAGGAAAAACGAAGAAGAACACGAAGAACTCCAAGATCTAGATTCAAAGGGTTCCCCTCACATAGAGAAGAAAGTGATTGGTGGAAATGTGGATCTAGACCTCCTCCCTCTTTTCCCTCAAGAACTATCAAGAATCATTGGAGGGATTGAGAGTTAGCAAGCTCAAAGAAGGTCAGCAATGGGGGGAGAACAAGAGCTCAACAGATAGAGAACCATTGGGGAACAAGACCGCCTTTTATAGGGGGGAAGGAATCTGCCCGTTACCCACCACCTTAGCCCGAGCCAGAGCACTACTACCAATGATAAGAGGTAGTACCGCTCAGGGGAGCGGTACTACTGCTCAGGCAGAGGGAGGCCGAGCCAGAGAACGGGCAGGGCCATTAGTACCGCTCGGAGTGATAGTAACACGCAGTAGTACCGACCTACGGGCAATACTACCGCCAAGTACTACCACAAAGTACGACCACAAAAGTGTTCGCACTTCGGAGCAGCGATACAGGCAGCGATACCAGCAGAGCACAACGGCTCTGAGCGGTACTACCACCGGCACGGGATATACTACCGGTGATAAGAGGCAGTACCACTCCAGGGAGCGGCATTACTGCTTGGAACACAGAACCTGCCCAAAACTGCCATAACTTTCGCATACGAGCTCCGAATTGAGCAAACTCAAGCTGGTTGGATTCAGGATGACAAGAGCTATCCAAGAGCGTTTGTAAATATTACGACATGAAGTTATGAAAATGCCAATGATATAGAGATGTGAAACCTCTATGAATGAAGAACCGACAAAAACACCAACTTCGAAAACATCATAGAAGGTCCACATGAGCTCCATTTTTGATCAATTCGAGCTTGTCACAAATATGACCATAAGCTCTAAAACTCACAAAGAGAAAGAACAAACAACAACCAAGAAATATGATTCAAGGATGCAAATGGTTTGTTCTCTAAACGAACGATACGATCAAGCTACTAACTTTTGAGCCCCCCACCCCTTGATAGTACGACAATCTATCCTAAAATAGAAAACCTATCAAGGACAAACCTATACCTTGCACATAGTCCACTTGAGCTAGACGATGACGATCTTGACTTCCTCAAGATGGACCACCTTTCTTGATTGCACTGGCTCGATGAAGACTTGTAAATTGCTCCCCCATACTCCACTATGAGTGAGCCACTCTTCAGCACATCTTCACAAGTCCATTGCGACCACAATGGACGACAAGATTCAAGTAGGATATCTCCGTGATACTCCACTTGAACTTGCACACCGCAATCTTGATGACGATCACCACTTGACATCATCCTTGATGGGTTGTATGAGATCTTCCTCTTGACTCAAGCCCATGGGAACACACCTAACCCACATAGAACTCTCACGAAGACCATGGGTTAGTACACAAAAGCGTAATGGACAATGCTTACCATACCATGGGATCACTTGATCCCTCTCGGTACATCTTGTATGCTTTGTGTGTTGATCAACTTGATTTACTCTTTGACTTAGTCTTGATCAACCTTGAGTCTTTATGACCATTCTTTGGATAATACCTTAAATACCACCTTTTTTGACTGGAAACCTGAAATACCACCTTGGTCATCACATAAACTTCTTGAAATCAACAAATGGACTTCAAGAAGTGCCTATGCACAAATCCTACAAATATAACTTAGGACAACCATTAGTCCATAGAAATTGTCATGAATTACCACAACCACATCTGGAGAAATATGCTCTAACATTAGATCCTACTGATATTCTTAAGAGACTTAATACTCATGAATTCCAACAAGCTGAGAAGAGAGATATCTATGGACCAAGCTATGGAAGATCTCGTCTGCTGAAGGCAAAGGCCGTTTCCTCATCCGAAAAAGAAGAATCTCATTGCATTCTTAGTGATCCTAAAGAACTAGGTCAGGACCTTGCTATGCTCGTGAGGAAATTTCATAAGTTCTCCACACGAGGTCAGTTCAGAAAATCTTCAAGAAGATATGTGAGTAAATCAGAATCTTCATATGAGGACTACAAGAAAAGAACCCGACATAAATGCAAGAAGTCTGGTCCCTACGTTGTTGATTGTCCTTGCTGGGTGAAGGAATTAAACAAGAAGAAGTACAAGGGTGATAGTTATGATTACTCAGAGAAAAAGAAGAAATCTTCAAAATCCTCATCATCAAAGTCCTCATCGCACAAGAAAAAAATTCGGAAAGGCTCGGGCTCTTATTGGAAAGGAATTGGATTCTGAGGAAGAACCGGAGGAATATGATGAAGAGGAAGGATCTAAGGAGGAGTAACAGTCTGGTGCGACAAGTCTATCGCTTGCTATCACATTTGTTAGCAATTCCATCTTCAACCTCGAAGAAAATGACAACTTCAACAACATTGATGACGACGACGACAACTTTGCTCCCACCTATTGCTTCATGGCAAAAGGTTCCAAGGTACCCAAACACACTTCCTCTTCTGATTCAAGTGAACGTGAACCTATTGATTATCAAAAACCCAATTGCTACAAGCTTGTTAATATTGCCACAAAGCAACAAAATGCTCTTGAAAAGCTTCAGAAACTGCTAGACAAAAGCGATGACCTATTGAATGAGGAAATAGATTGGATGCAAACCCTGACTGATGATGTTAAAGTCTTTAGTCTAAGTTTGATAGTCTTCTAGAACGTCATGACACTCTCTTGGCTGATCATGAGAAGCTTTCCTATGAATTTCTTGAAAGAAAGCAAGATCTTGAGAAACTAAGGGCGTCTCATGATGATCTTCGAAGTGAAAAGGATTCTTTGCTTTCTCAACAGATCAATACTGGACAGGAAGAATTTATTCCATCATGCAATGAAATGCATCAAACATGAATCTGCTAATTATTCATGCTAAAAGTTCAGATGATTCTATTGCTACAAATTCTTTAACTGTATCTGTTGTCACAAATTCCTCACTTGAGGGAACCACAAATGTCACTGAAAAAATGCAGGGTTAAAGGAATTGTATGTGATAAGCATATACAAAAGCCTCAAAGGGCATCAAACCCTTTAAGATGTGCTAAAAATCAGATTATGAATAGAAACCCTAGGAAAGTAGGTATTGCATTTGAGAGGAAATTGAATGTTGTTGGATCATACCGGAAACCTGAGCAGTATCCCAAAACCTCATGGGTTGCTACAGAAGGACCTCCTATTGATCCATCTACATTATCAAGCTTTGCATGTGAAGCTTCATATTCCTCCAATGAGTCATTTAACTCCAACTATAAACTATTCAAAAATCAGAAAGGTGAAGTATTTGCTAGATATGTTGGAACTAACTGCAGAAATGGACCACCCTTGAGGAAAAACTGGGTTCCCAAAATCACCTTGGAAAGTCTTCACGTGAATATCCTCATGACACCACCCGTGAAGAAGAGGAACCGAAGATCTAATTCCTCAAGGGGACCAAATTCTTTATGAGGATCAAATTCCTCATATCGTCAAAATTCTGGTCATACTGGTGCTAATGCTTCTAATATCCAGGGAAACTACAAGGGTCAAGAATATGTGCACTATTCCTAGAACCATTATGTTCGTAAGTCCTAGAAGAGTTTCTTTGCATATGTATTCCAATACAGTAACCCCCTCCTCGAAAATGAAGTGTGTTATCTTCAATGCCAAAATACTCATATGGTGCTCGTAGGATGATGAAATCTTTGCCACCCCATCAGATGTGGGTGGTGAAGAAATTGAACTAACCACTTCTGTAGGTCAGGTCTCTAGATGAACTTGATCATCTGAAGAATTTACTGGAGACCTGAGGAAATGTTTGATAGGATGCAAGCCAATCATGATGAAATGATTATCATTTCACACATTCTCATATTGCCTTAACTTTACTCTATGTGATGAAATTCAAGTGTGATGAATTTGATATCATATTGCTCACTCTTGAAAGTGCGTTATATCGACTAGAGGGGGGTGAATAGGAGATTTTTAGAATTTCATCACTGAGGAAATTCCTTTTGAGGAAATTCCTCACTCATGACTAACTTACAGCGGAAACAATAAAGGATCAGAAGTGCAAAGTTTCACAACAGCAGTTTTTCAGAGTGAAGAGTGAGAAAACAGATTGCACTATGAGCAGGCACGCAGAATACAGATGAGGATTAACTGACGTGAAGAATTTGGGGTTGAGGAAATTCAGAGAAAGTCTTCAGCAAATTCTTCAAACAGTCGCAGTGAAAGTCATCAACACATAATACGAGGAAAGTAAGGAGTTGAGAAATTAGAACCCATTTCTCAGTGAAGATAGTCGTTGATGACCCAGTTCCAACTGCTATGACAGTCATACATCTGGTTTGGAGTAGCTTGGTATTGAAACCAATGGACACACAGTCCCGGGACACACAGTCCCTACCATATTCTCCTTGAGCTAAGGACACACAGTCCTCGCCCAACACTCGTGGTAAGTCTTCAGGGCAGACTTCCAAACCCTCACAAACTTGGTCACCCGGCGATCCACAATTGACTGGTGGAAAGCTCTAGACCATGACGCCTAACCGTCTGGAGGATGCACAGTCCTCAAAGGTAAAAGGCTTCAGTCCCACACAGGAACAACTTCTTCAGTGACGCTCAATCACTAGGTTTGGTTTGTGGTTTCGGTGTATGGTGTATTTCCTCACTGATGAATTACTCTTGAAGGCTCTGAGGAATTGGGTTGCTCTTATGACAAGTATCAGTTTCTAACGGAGCAGCCAACCAGCTAATGGTTGTGGGGGGTGGCTATTTATAGCCTGGGAGCATCCCAACATGATTTGACACTAATGGCCTTAAATAATATGACCGTTGGAGTGGATAAGACCAGTGACTTGGCGTGGCTATCGAAACGGTCAGAACCCTCAACTGTGGGAGTCCTCATGTCACTCGCATTCCTCACTTGAGGCTTTTGGTAGGTTTAGGCTTGGGTTGAGCATCATGAGGAAATTCATTCCAAAGTGTAACTTCGACCCCCTTTAACAGTACGGTGTTCCTATTACTCAAATATGAAGAAAATAAAACAGAAAGTGTAAATCTTCATGCTTCGTATTCTTCAGAGTGATTTTCTTCAGGACACACCGGATTCCTCAATTTCAGTATCTTCATGAGGAATATCAATTTCATCACAGATTCCTCTCGATTCATTTCTTCAGCTTCAGACCAATTTCTTCAACTAAAGACATATATTTTTAGGGGTCGATATTCTTCAAATATCTCAAACTCCTCAATGACTTATAGATCATGTGTACACTCACAAACACATTAGCTACTTAACCTATAAGTCTTCAAACCACCAAAATCACTAAGGGGCACTAGATGCACTTACAATCTCCCCCTTTTTGGTGGTTGATGACAATTAGGTTAAGTCTTCAAGAGGGATCAAAAAGTATGAAGTGTAAATACTCATTTGAGGAATTTGAAATCAAGATTCAGAGAGACTCCCCCTGAAGATGTGCATATCTTGAGGATTTTTCTTTTCACAGCAGATGCACATTGATGATTTATATCATGGAGATCTCCCCCTGAGTCTTGTAAATCATGCATACATGTAACATATCATATGAAGAAAATGAAAATGCATGATGACAAATGGTATCTGACGAATTCCAGCATGCGTGCATTAAAACTTGAGGAATAAGCATGCGAAGAAAAATGTTCAAAAGCGTCAGAGTACCATCGGTCTTAAGTTACAACTCATTACATAAAAACTTCAGAAGAGCCAAGAGTTTGTAACTTAAATATATAGTTCATAAGCCCCAAAAATATCCCACTTGAAGACTAACTCTCAAGTTTCTCCCCCTTTGTCATCAAGTGACAAAAAGGGACAAACTGAGGACTAACGTCCGTGAAGACTTCACTTCGTGGCAGTTGAGGAAGAGACGTGATGCTTCTTGGGAGTAGTCTTCTTACTTGGACCGGTAGCAGTGTCGAGCTGTTCTTCATCAGTTTCAGTAGTGCGGAATGAAGAAAAGGAGCTGAATTCAAGGTCTAGAACTGGAATAGGCCTGAACTTCTTCTTGGGAGGCCATGACCATTCAAAGTCTCGCTCAAAGTCCTTTTCTTCAAGCTCAGTCTGAGTCTTCAGATGTGCAAGTGTAGCCCAGGTGCGATCAAAAACCTCATGCAGATAGTGCTGGTTTAGCTTCACAGAGTTATGTGTTTCAGTGAGGGTTTTCACAATGGCGCCAAACTGGCGTTTGAGCCACTTGTGATTGTGATCCACCTTCTGGTGAAGACTGAGGAGGAGCTCTCTTGTATTCATCACGCGAGGAGGAACGGGGCTTGCCGGACGAGTCTTAGTATCATCCCATGAGGAATAAGCTTCTGGCTCTCTCAACTAGCCATCAAGGGGCCTACTGCCTTCTTCAATCACAGATTTGCCTTTTCCTTCAATGGACTCGAAAGTCTTCTTGTTGACTCGGATAGGAGGCATATAACCAACATGGTTTTGGAAATCAGCGTGGAAGTTGATGCCTGTCCTTGTCCTGATGAATCTCATGATCCATGGGGCATATATCTTGTGATCAAAAGGACACATAGCATTGTCAGCCAAAGTACTCAAGAAGAAATCATGGATTTTGATAGGAATACCATGAATGATGTTGAAGAGGATATTCTTCATGAGACCTACAACATCTTCTTCATCATCATGGCCTTTGATCGGCGCGAGCACACTGCAGAGGATTCTCTAAACAGATATAGGTGTGTACTTGAGCTCGTGGACGAGGAAGGTTGTTCTCGGAGGTTTTCCTTCAGCCAAAGGCTTCATGAGGACTTCCATCATCCCATTGGGCAGCTTACGCTCACCATAAAGCTTCACAGCCTCATCTGAGGGAATTGGTACAGGCAGTTCTCAGAGAAGTTCAGTAGCAGGAGCCTTGTAGTGAGTGTTTTGTGACATCCAGTCAAACACCCAAGTGTTAATGTCTTCAGGGTTGCCAGATATGTGAAGAGTGGCATAGAACTAAAGAATTAGCTCGCTGTTCCAGTCAGAGATGTTGGAGCACATTGGGAGTAAACCAGCATCATGGAGTACACTGAGGACTGGCTCCAGGCACGGTATTGCTTCAAGTTCAACATGAGGAATATGCATGTGCTGGAATATCTTGTTTCGTCCACATAACACAGAGGCATAGTAATTCATCTGAGTCCTAGTCCAAAACTTCAAATGCCTCATTTGAGGCTTGTCATAGGGGTTCTCTCTAATGAAGTACATGCGTTCTTCAAAGAAATTTTCCTTTTGAAACTTAGGACGCTTGGAGAATAGCTGACGCTGAACTGGCTTAAGATTTTGCTGACGAACAGGAGGGGAGACAACAATGCAGTCTCTCGGTTGAGCACGACGAATGCATTGTCTTGGTCCGGTGCATTTTCTTCAGCATTTTCCTCAGGGTGAGGAATTTCAGCAGCTGGTACTTCAGGCTGAGGAGATGGTGTTGGCTGGGCGTCAGGCTGAGGGGATTGCTCTCGCTGTGCATGAGGCTGAGGAATAGCTTCTTCTTGCTCAGTTGGAGGAGTTGGGTCAGCCTGTTCCTCATATTGAGGATTCTGCTCAAAGCGTTGAATTTCATCAGCTTGAGGATTTTCAGTTTGTTCTTCCTCAGCTGGCTTGGTGGCAGATGCAGTTTCATCAGCTAGTGCAGCTGATGCTTGAACAGTGTCTTTCTAAGGAATGAAAGGCTGAGGACTGTCGTCTATATGAATTTCCTCATCAGTGTGTTCCTCAGAGGCGGCATCCTTCATTTCCTCATCCGCCTTTTTTGCTGGATCATCAATGATGACCATTTCATAGGAAGGAGCGACATTCAGGGGCACAGGGTCCAGAGGAGCAGTTTCTTCAAGTGCTTTGAGGCGCTTGGCCTCTGTTTCTTCTTCTGCTGAGGAGACCTTTCTCTTTTTGGCTTCCTTCTCAGCAGACCTGGTTTTCTTCACGTCTGATGCAGACGGAGTCATCTTCTTCACCGTTGAAGCTTTAGGTGAAGGGGTTCTCTTGACAGATTCTTCAGCTGGTATTGAGGAACTAACTGGAACAGAGTCATCAGCTTGCTTTGGCGAAGCAGCTTGGTCAGGGGCAGTTTCATCATCTGCACCAAATTCATCAGCAGGAGTTTCCATGATGATTTCTTCAATAGCTGGTTCATCCACACGGCGTTCTGGGTGTACTTCCTCAGTTTGAGGAGTTTCCTCATCATGAGGAGATTCATCTGCTGGCTCCTCAATCAGGGGCTGAGAAGTTGGTGCTGGGGTGCAGCCTTCCTATTGTAATCATCAACAGCACTAGTGGCCAGCTTGATGAAATTGCTTTTGAGGCTCTTACGATCTGACAGCTAGGAGTACTTGTCAGTCAATTTCTTCAGCTCTGCCTGTGTTGATACCAGTGCATCAGGAGTCAATTTGAGGAGATTCTGCTTGAGGAATTTCTCCTTTTTAAGCTTTGCAACTTTGGCCTGCTTGGCCTGCTGTTCTTTCCACTTGGCTTCATTGATGAAAGTGGTCACCATGTGGCTGATGCCAGGGGGAAGTTTCAAATCATCAAGCGGAGTGTTTGGGTCCTCATACCAGATGTTGATGTAGTCAAGGAGGACCTTGGGGTCCATTGCCAGAGGAATAGTACTGCCTGATGCTTGAGCTACTCTTTCCTGCTTGTTTCTGATGATTGCTTGCACGGTTTGATCATCAAATTCATCACTGCCCTCTGATGCAGATGGGACGGTGATGATTTTGGAGGGGCTTGGCAGAGCTGCACGTTCAACAGATACATGAGTCTTCGCAGGAGGTGTTGAACACTTTGTCTCCGAGCTGGTTGCAGCTGGGAGTGAGGAGCGGGAGCTGGCGGTCATAGGCTTCATGACCTGCTTCTGTACTGGTTTCTCTTGAGGCTTTAGTGGTGGTGCTGAGGATTTTGGAGCTGAGGAGATTGGTTCTGGGGTTTTTGGCGCTCATGGTTTTGGTGCTGAAGGTTTTGGTGCTGAGGGTTTTGTGACAGAAGCCTGGGCAGTCTTCTCTTGAGGCTTTGGAGCCCTTGGCTTTGACGGCGCAGACTGCATTTGAGGAATTTCTGAGCCAGAGGTCTCAGCGGCAGAGGAAGTAGCGACAGCTGAGGCAGCACCTGAGGATTCATTGAATTTCCTCACTACAGTTTCTGCCTGCTTCTTGAGCTTAGCCAGATGCTTTTATTTCTCATCTGGATAGTCATCAATTGTCATGAGGCTTGTGGGATGTGCTACTTGATGATCCTCAAGTGGGGCCCGTCTGCCAGGGGGCTTCAGAGCGAATTTCTTTGCATACTTGGGAGTCACAAACCTGTATTCCTTCCATTCCTTCGCCCATCG
This sequence comes from Hordeum vulgare subsp. vulgare, assembly GCF_904849725.1. NCBI lineage: Eukaryota > Viridiplantae > Streptophyta > Magnoliopsida > Poales > Poaceae > Hordeum > Hordeum vulgare. Next base: position 168,870,129 of record NC_058522.1, read on the forward strand.
GCATTCTATCTTCTGCAGTCGTATCTTTCTCTTGGCCATTGTCTCATTTTCATCAGGCGTGCAATAGTCCAAGTAAATATCCTCAGGGATATCCACAGCTGTGTTTTGCTCAAGTTTCTTTCCGCCCTTCTATTTTCTGTCATCCTCCATTTTCTTGAGCTGAGAATTTTGCTGATGAGATTGAACTCTTGAGGATTCTGATGAGACTTGAAGATTTTCTTCCAGAAACGCTGCAAATGAGTTAATGTGATGAGAACCAACAGATTCATCAGCTGACATGTGTGTACCTGTGAACAGAGTATAGTTGCGAGGAATTTGGAGAGGTCATATGTGTTCTCAGATTTGAAGAAAATGAAAAAGTTTGACAGTTGAGGAATATAACCAGTGGTTGAGGAATTTGCCTAAGCATACTGTTCTTGGGTTCCAGAGTTGTACAGATCCAAAAATTCGCACAATTGAGGAATCTCGTGAAAATCTTAGATGCTTAACATAGTTCATCAATGATGTGGTGATAGGTAGTGTTTGAGGAATCAAGTGCTTATCGATTCTTGAGGAAAAACAGATTTCACATAGAAGATGTTAAATTTTAGATCTAACTTGCTGTAAAAATGGGATTTATTTACCCTGGAAGGTGCGCACGAAGAACACTGAAAGGTGTGTAGAGAAGCTCTTCGGTCGCATGTCCAATGCACCCTAACCCGGCGATAGAGGACGTCTACGGCGGCGGCGGACGAAGATGGTCCGATTCCGGCGTGGTTCCGGCGACGGAGAAATCGAGGCAGTGAAGCTGTTCCTCACCGACGACGAGACTACCAGCAATGGCGCTAGGGTTCGGTGCTGTTTGCCGTGGCAGGAGAGCGATGGAGCGAAGAAGAGTATGCCGAGGGGGATAAGGACATATTTATAGCCAAAAGTTACTGTTGGCGTGAAAATTTTGGACCAAACAGCCCCTGCCTCTACGTCTCCGCAGGACACGTGTAGCTCACGAACAGTGCGGTGGAGATAGTGGAGATCGTAGTTATCCGATCGTGGGAAGTGGAGTTCAGTTACTGTGTATTAAAGAAACAATTTTTGAAGATTTGAGGATTTCCGTTACAAAATCATCAGCTGACAAGGACGCAGTGAGGATTTTGAAAAAAGTTTCAAGTAGAACGCATATGAAGAATTGAATAGACTGGATGAGTATAACATAGAGGGAAACTAGGGTCCGATCACATTCACTTAGCAGAAATATCAACTTGAAGAAATAGAAATAAGTGAATGCTGTTGAGGACTTGAAATCACAGTCTATCTAGTCAAATGAAAGTCATCAAGTGTTTTTGAAGATTTTGTGATAAATCGTCACAATGAAGAACAACTGTTTTGAAGAAAAACACATTTTGAGAAAATAGAACTTTTGAAGAAAATCAACTGTGAGGAATTTCACATTGGGCGGTGGCGTGACCCACCATATAAGAATGTTGATTACAGACGCCGCGTACAATTGTCGTAGGGCCCTGAGAATCAATTTCTTCGTTGATTTCTTCACACTCAGAGTGACATTCTTCATCAGTTGAAGAAAATCGATTCATTATGTGTTGCACATCTAAGTCATCAATTTTGCATAAGTGTTAGGATGTGTGCATGTTTTTACAAAACCTTTGAAGATTCTAAGATATTTAGCTCACACCGCAACTTGCAAAACCTTTTCTCGTCCAAGGGCTTAGTGAAGATATCTGCCAGTTGATCATCAGTCTTCACATGGTCGATGAGGATATTGCCCTTGAGGACATGGCCCCGAAGAAAATGATGACGAATCTGGATGTGCTTGGTCTTCGAGTGTTGTACTGGGTTGTATGCAATCTTGATAGCACTCTCATTGTCACAGTAGAGAGGCACATTCTTCATGTTGATGCCATAGTCCTTGAGGGTTTGCTTCATCCATAGTAATTGAGCACAGCAAGAACCAGCAGCAATGTACTCAGCTTCGGCAGTGGAGAGTGATACGCAGTTCTGCTTCTTTGAGGACCAGCAAACTAGTGATCTTCCAAGGAAATGGCATGTGCCAGAAGTTGACTTGCGATCCACACGGTCACCAATATAGTCAGAATTAGAATACCCTACCAGATGAAGATTTGAGCCCTTGGGATACCATAATCCTAGTGTTGGTGTGTGAGCTAAGTATCGAAGAATATGTTTCACAGCCTTATGGTGTGATTCCTTCGGTTTTGCTTGAAAACGTGCACACATGCAAACACTAAGCATTATATCTGGCCTAGATGCACATAGATACAATAAAGAGCCAATCATAGAATGATATACCTGCTGATCGAAATCTTTCCCATTTTCATCAGTGCCGAGGTGGCCGTTGGTAGGCATTGGAGTCTTGGCACCTTTGCATTTATGCATGTCGAATTTCCTCAGAACATCCTTGAGGTATTTCTCCTGTGATATGAAGATTACATTTCTTTGTTGACGAATTTGAAGACCTAAGAAGAATTTCAGCTCCCCCATCATGGACATCTGATATTGTTCACTCATCATGTAAGCAAATTCATCACTGTATCGTTTGTCAGTACAGCCAAATATGATATCATCGACATATATTTGGCACACAAATAGCTCATTATCATAGGATTTAGTGAAAAGAGTTGGATCGAGTGAACCAGGTTTGAAGCCTTTCTTCATGAGGAATTCCTTCAATGTATCATACCATGCCCAAGGGGCTTGCTTGAGACCATAAAGAGCCTTTTTGAGTCTGAAGACTTTGTCTGGATTCTTTGGATCCTCAAAACCTGGGGGCTGAGCAACATATACTTCTTCTTCAAGCTTACCATTGAGGAATGCACTTTTCACATCCATTTGATATAAGATGATGTTATGATGGTTAGCATAAGCATGTAGTATTCGAATAGCTTCAAGTCTAGCAACAGGTGCAAAAGTATCATCGAAATCTATTCCTTCAACCTGGGGGTAGCCTTGGGCTACAAGTCGTGCCTTGTTCCTCACCACTTGACCGTCCTCATCTTGCTTGTTTCGAAAAATCCACTTGGTGCCGATGATGTTGTGATTGCGAGGATCTGGTCATTTGACGAGCTCCCATACGTCATCCAACTTGAATTGAAGTTGGTCTTGCATAGCTTGGATCCACTCCGGTTCCAGAAAAGCCTCAGCAACTTTTGAGGGTTCTGTGATGGATACAAAGGAAAAATGCCCACAAAAGTTAGCTAAGTGTGAAGCTTTTGAGCGAGTGAGAGGACCTGGCGCGTTGATGTCGTTGAGGATTTTGTCAAGTTCTACTTCATTTGCAATCCTCGGATGAGCTGGTTGAGGATTTTGTCTGGGCTGAGGAAGTGGTTCTAGTGCAATTTCCTCAGGAGCATCTTCTTGATTTTCATCAGTGATGGGGATCGTTTCTTCACCAATTTCCTCAGTGGGGACAATGTCTTCAGTAGGCTTGAGCTTTATTGCTTCAGGAGACAGCTTATCTGGATCAGAAGGAAATTGCTCTCTTTGCGAGCCATTAGTTTCATCGAACCGCACATCTACAGTCTCAACAACTTTGTTGTGATAGGAGTTGAAGATTCTGTAAGTGTGCGAGTCATTTCCATAACCGAGCATAAAACCTTCATGTGCCTTAGGTGCAAATTTTGAGCTATGGTGAGGATCTCTAATCCAGCATTTTGCACCGAAGACTTGGAAATAACTTACATTGGGTTTCTTGTCAGTGAAGAGTTCATATGAGATTTTCTTGAGGAATTTGTGAAGATATACCCTGTTGATGATATGGCAAGCAATGTTGATTGCTTCAGGCCAAAAGCGACGAGGAGTCTGATATTCTTCAAGCATAGTTCTTGCCATTTCAACCAGAGCCCTGTTCTTCCTTTCGACGACACCATTCTACTGAGGAGTATAAGGAGCAGATAATTCGTGAGTAATACCAAGTTCATCAAGATAATCATCAAGACTAGTGTTTTTGCACTCGGTTACATTATGACTCCTAATATGTTTGATCTTGATGCCAAAGTTTGTCGAGGCCCTTGAAGAAAATCGTTTGAAGATTTCCTGCACTTCAGTTTTATACACTATGATATGCACCCAAGTATATCTGGAATAATCATCAACTATGACGAAGCCATATAAAGATGTCGCATTGGTTAGTGTGGCATAGTGAGTAGGTCCAAATAGTAGTTGAAGCAATTCAAACGGACGTGTAGTGGTCATGATAGTCTTCGAGGGGTGCTTGGATCTGGTCATTTTCCCAGATTTCCAAGCACCGCAGAGATGATTCTTGAGGAATTTGACTGATTCAATGCCGATGACATGCTTCTTCTTCGCGAGCGTGTGCAAATTCCTCATGCCTGCATGACCTAGTCTTCGGTGCCACAACCATCCTTCTGAGGTTTTTGCTAATAAGCAAGTAGCTGGTTGAGGACCTGTAGACAAATCAACAACGTACAAATCCCCTCTTCTTACACCTTCGAAGACTTTGGATCTGTCAGATTCGATGATGACTACACATCTATATCTACCAAAGATAACAATCATATCGAGATCACAAAGCATCGAGACTGACATGAGGTTAAAACCAAGGGATTCAACAAGCATTACTTTGTCCATATGCCTATCCTTGGAAATAGCCACTTTGCCAAGTCCCAATACCTTGCTTTTACCTTTGTCAGCATATGTGATTTGCTTCAGAGGTGATGGAGTTAGTGGCATATTCATCAGTAAGCTTTAATCACCAGTCATGTGATGTGTGCAGCCACTATCAAGAACCCACTCAGTATTCTTGGGTTTGTCATCCTGCAGATGAATTAGTACAGCTTACCATCTCATATGCTTCAGATTTGAAGAATATGATACTAATTTCATCAGATCAGTAATTTCATCATAACAGAAATGTAAGGACGTGTGAAATATTTCTATTTCATCAATCATTAGCTTGTGTCCTATCAAGCATTTCTTCAGGTCTCCAGCAAATTCTTCAGATGATGATTTTCATCTGGAGACCTGACCTGCAGAAGTGATTAGTTCGATTTCTTCACCACCCACATCTGAAGGCGTGGCTAAGCATTCATCATCCTGCGAGCACCATATGAGAACGGTGGCATTGAAGCCAATGCACTTCTCTTAACAGTAGGGGGGTTAAAGTACTCGTATGAATATGCAGAGAACTGATTTGAGGATTTATGAACATAATGATTTGAGGAGTAACACTCATATTCATATTCTTTGTAGTTTCCCTGCATGTTAGATGCATTAGCACGGGTACGAGCATAGTTTTGACCAGTTGAGGATTTTGATCCTCTTGAATACTTTGGTCCTCCTGAGGAATTTGATCTGGGGTTCAGATTCTTCAGTGGTGGTGTCATGAGGACATTCACCTGAAGATTTTCAAGACAGCTTTTGGGAACCTAGATTTTCCTCAGGGGAGGACCATTCCTGCAGTTAGTTCCAACATATCGAGCAAATACTTCACCAGATTGATTTTTGAACAGTTTATAGTTGGAGTCAAATGACTCATCTGAGGAATAGGATAATTCACATGAAAAGCCAGTTAGATTAGATGGATCAAAAGGAGGCCCACTAGCAGCAACCCATGAGGTTTTGGGATACTGCTTAGGTTTCCAATAAGATCCATCAGCATTTAATTTCCTCTCAAAGACAATTCCTTCTTTCCTCGGGTTCCTGTTCAAGATCTTCTTTTTGAGCACATCACAAAGGGTTTGATGTCCTTTGAGGCTTTTGTATATGCCTGTCACGTACAATTCCTTCAACCCTGCATTTTCATCAGTAACAATTGTGCTTTCCTCAAGTGAGGAAATAGACACAACAGGTGCAGTTGAAGAATTTGTAGCAATAGCAACATTTGATGATTCTGGTGAGGAATTAGTAGTTTCGCGTTCAACGCATTTAAGACATGGAGGAATGAATTCAGCTTCACTAGCGCTGATCTGTTGAGCTAGTAATGAATCATTTTCCATACGAAGATCATCATGAGACATCCTCAGCTTCTCAAGATCGAGCTTCCTTTGAAGAAATTCATAGGAAAGCTTCTCATGATCAGTGAGGAGTGTATCATAACGATCCTGAAGATTATCAAATCTAGACTGAAGAATTTTCACATCTTCGGTGAGGATTTGGGTAAGGTTCATTTCATCATTCAATAGATCATCACTTTTATCTAGTAGTTTCTGAAGCTTTTCCATGGCAGTTTGTTGTTTAGTGGCAATGATAGCAAGTTTACTGTAACTGGGTTTCTTATAATCATCAGGTTCACAGTCACTTGAATCAGAGGAGGAGGCATTATTTGGTACCTTTGAACCTTTTGCCATGAAGCAATAGGTTGGAGCGAAGTCATCAGCATAGTCATCAATGTGGATGATGCTATCATTTTCTTCAAGGTTGAAGATTGACTTGCTGACAGAAGTGGTTGCCAGTGCAAGACTAGCCTGTCCGGATTCTGAGTCTTCATCAGAAGCCTCTTCTTCATCACATTCCTCTGATTCTGCCTCGGAGTCCATTTCCTTGCCAATAAGTGCCCGAGCCTTTCTGAAACTAGTCTTCTTGTGCGATGAGGGATTTGAAGATGACGATCTTGAATATTTCTTCTTCTTCTTCGAGTCATCAGAACTGTCATCCTTTTATTTCTTCTTCTTTGATTCCTTTCCCCAACGGGGACAATCAGCAATGTAATGACCTGATTTCTTGCACTTGTGACAGGTTCGTTTCTTGTAGTCCTTAGATGAAGATTCTGATTTCCTCATGTCTCTTCTTGAAGATTTACCGAACTGGCCACGTCGTGTAAATCTTTGGAATTTCCTCATGAGAATTGCAAGCTCCTGTCCAAATTCTTCAGGGTCACGAATGCTGTCATCTGTGTCTTCGTCTTCAGATGAGGAAATTGCTCTAGCCTTCAGTGCACGTGGTCTGGAATAGCTTGGTCCATATAGATCTCTCTTTTCTTCTAGCTGGAATTCATGAGTATTTAGCCTTTCAAGTATATCAGCTAGATCAAGCATCTTGTAGTCTGGTCTTTCTTGAATCATCAGAACTAAAGTATCAAATGAAGAATCCAAAGAATTCAGCAGTTTCTTCACAACTTCGTGATCAGTGATGTCTTGAGCTCCCAGTGCTTGCAGTTCATTTGATATGTCAGTGAGGCGATCAAAGGTGTCTTGGCAGCTTTCATTGTCATGTCTCTTGAAGCGATTGAAGAGATTGCGAAGAATATCAACACGAGAGTCACGCTGGGTTGATACTCCTTCATTTACCTTGCACAATCTCTACCACATCAGTGTTGCAGAGCCCAAAGCACTTACCCTTCCAAACTAGCCTGGGCTCAGATGGCCACACATGATGTTCTTTGCTTGAGAATCGAGTTGCTTGAATTTCTTCACATCAGCAGCAGAGACACTGGCAGAGATGATGGGGACGCCATGTTCCACAATATACCAGAGATCATTATCAATAGCTTGTAGATGCATTTGCATTTTGTTCTTCCAGAAGGGAAAGTTCTTTCCTTCGTAGGTAGGACATGCTGCAGTCACCTTAAACATGCCTGCAGTCGACATAACTAAAACTCCAGGTGGTTAAACCAAAATCACACAGAACAAGGGAGTACCTTGCTCTGATACCAATTGAAAGTGCGTTATATCGACTAGAGGGGGGGGGGGGGTGAATAGGAGATTTTTAGAATTTCATCACTGAGGAAATTCCTTTTGAGGAAATTCCTCACTGATGACTAACTTACAGTGGAAACAGTAAAGGATCAGAAGTGCAAAGTTTCACAACAGCAGTTTTTCAGAGTGAAGAATGTGAAAATAGATTGCACTGTGAGGAGGCACGCAGAATACATATGAGGATTAACTGACGTGAAGAATTTGGGGTTGAGGAAATTCAGAGAAAGTCTTCAGCAAATTCTTCAAACAGTCGCAGTGAAAGTCATCAACACATAATACGAGGAAAGTAAGGAGTTGAGAAATTAGAACCCATTTCTCAGTGAAGACATTCATTGATGACCCAGTTCCAACTGCTGTGACAGTCGTACATCTGGTTTGGAGCGGCTTGGTATTGAAACCAAAGGACACACAGTCCCGGGACACACAATCCCTACCATATTCTCCTTGAGCTAAGGACACACAGTCCTCGCCCAACCCTCGTGGTAAGTCTTCAAGGAAGACTTCCAAACCCTCACAAACTTGGTCACCCGACAATCCACAATTGACTGCTGGAAAGCTCTAGACCATGACGCCTAACCGTCTGGAGGATGCACAATCCTCAAAGGTAAAAGGCTTCAGTCCCACACAGGAACAACTTCTTCAGTGATGCTCAATCACTAGGTTTGGTTTGTGGTTTCGGTGTATGGTGTATTTCCTCACTGATGAATTACTCTCGAAGGCTCTCGGGAATTGGGTTGCTCTTATGACAAGTGTTAGTTTCTAACGGAGCATCCAAACAGCTAATGGTTGTGGGGGTGGCTATTTATAGCCTGGGAGCATCCCGACATGATTTCACACTAATGGCCTTAAATAATATGACCGTTGGAGTGGATAAGACCAATGACTTGGCGTAGCTATCGAAACGGTCAGAACCCTCAACTGTGAGAGTCCTCATGTCACTCGTATTCCTCACTTTAGGCTTTTGGTAGGTTTAGGCTTGGGTTGAGCATCATGAGGAAATTCATTCCAAAGTGTAACTTCGACCCCCTTTAGTAGTACGGTGTTCCTATTACTCAAATACGAAGAAAATAAAACAGAAAGTGTAAATCTTCCTGCTTCAAATTCTTCAAAGTGATTTCTTCAGGACACACCGGATTCCTCAATTTCAGTATCTTCATGAGGAATATCAATTTCATCGCAGATTCCTCGCGATTCATTTCTTCAGCTTCAGACCAATTTCTTCAACTGAAGACATATATTTTTAGGGGTCGATATTCTTCAAATATCTCAAACTCCTCAATGACTTATAGATCTTGTGTACACTCACAAACACATTAGCTACTTAACCTATAAGTCTTCAAACCACCAAAATCACTAAGGGGCACTATATGCACTTACAACTCTGAAGCATATGAGATGGCAAGCAGTACTAATTCATCTACAGGATAACAACCCCACAACCACTGAGTGGGTGCTTGTCAGTGGATGTGCAAATTACATGAATGGTGACAAGAGTCTATTGATGAACATTCCATTAACTGCATCACGACTGAAGCATATCACCTACACACACAAAGGAAAGGGCAAGGTATTGGGTCTTGGTAAGATGGCTATATCCAATGACCGACACATGGATAAACTCATGCTTGCTGAATCCCTTGGGTTTAACCTCATGTATGTCTCATTGTTTTGTGATCTTGATATGATTGTCATATTTGGAAAATATCGTTGCGTAGCCATCATGGAATCTAAAAAATCCAAAGTCTTCGAAGGCTTTAGGAAAGGAGACTTGTACATTGTTGATTTCTCTATAGGTCCACAGCCAGCCACATGTCTACATGCAAAATCCCCAGAGGGCTGGCTATGATATCGACGACTTGGTCATGAAGGCATGAGGAATCTGCACACACTTGTGAAGATGTAGCATGTCATTGGCATCGAAGGTGTCAAATTCCTCAAGGATCATCTGTGTGGGGCTTGTGTGTCTAGAAAGATGACCAGATCCAAGAACCCCTCAAAGACTATCATGACCACAACTCGTCCTTTTGAATTGCTTCACATGGACCTCTTTGGACCTAGTCATTATGCTACTCTAACCATTGCAACATCTCTATATGGATTTTTCATTGTTGATGATTATTCATGTTACACTAGGGTGCATATTCTCTGTTAGAAAACTAAAGTGCGGGAAGTCTTCAAAAAACTTTCCTCAAGGGCCTCGACCAACTTTGGCTTCAAGATAAAGCACATCAGGAGTGACAATGGGACAGAGTTCAAGAACACTGGTCTTGATGACTATCTTGATGAACCTGGTATTACTCATGAGACGTCTGCCCAACAGAATGGCATCATGGAGTGCAAGAAAGGACTCTTCTTGAGATGGCTTGCAATATGCTTGAAGAATATCATAGTCCTCGTCGCTTCTAGCCTAAGGCAATCAACACTGCCAGCCACATCATCAACAGGGTATATCCACAGAAATTCCTCAAGAAGACCTCGTATGAACTCCTCACTGACAAGAAACCCAATGTAAGTTATTTCAAAGTCTTCGATGCAAGATGCTGGATTAGAGATCCTCATCATAGTTCACAATTTGCACTGAAAGCACATGAGGGTTTTATGCTTGGTTATAGAAAGTACTAGCATACCTACAGAGTCTTCAACAACTACCGCAACAAAGTTGTTGAAACTGTCGATGTGCGCTTTGATGAAACAAATGGCTCGCAAAGCGAGCACCTGCCTTCTATGCTAGACGAAATGCCTCCTAGGGAATCAATTAGGTTCAATGCTATTTAAGATATCATTCCCACTTAAGAACCTCTACCAATTGAATAAGTCATCCCAAACAATGAAGAAATTTGGGCTGGTGCACCTAAGGAAATTGCTCCTGATCAAATTCCTCAACCCGATGAAAGCCTTCCACCTGTGCATCCAACGATTGCAAATGAAGTGCAAATTGACAAAATATCAATGAAATCAATGCATGAGGTCCCCTCACTTTCTCAAAAGCTTCACAGTTAATTAAATTTTGTGGGCACGCTTCCTTTGTGTATCACAAAACCCTCAAGAATTGATGAAGCCTTCATCGAACGTGAGTGGATTCAAGCAATGGAAGAAGAACTTCATCAATTCAAGTTTAACATTGTGTGGGAACTTGTCAAGTGGCCTGATCCTCGCAAGCACTATATCATCGGTACCAAGTGGATCTACCGAAACAAGCAAGACGAAGATGGTCAGGCAGTGAGGAACAAGGCACGACTGGAAGCACAAGACTACACACAAGTTGAAGGAATTGACTTTGATGAAACTTTGGAACTTGTTGCTAGACTTGAATCTATTCACATATTGCTTGCTTATGCTGACCATTAGAATATGACCATATATCAAATGGTTGTGAAAAGTGCATTACTAATGGTAAGTTTGAGGAAGAAGTATATGTTGCTCAACATAGAGGTTTTGAATACCCAAAGCATCGTGACAAAGTCTTCAAACTAAACAAGGCTCTCTATGGCCGCAAGCAAGCCCCTCGGGAGTGATATGACACATTGAAGGAATTCCTCCTGAAAAAAGGCTTCAAACCCGGTTCACTTCATGCAATCCTTTTCATAAATTCCTAGGACAATGAATTATTTGTGTGCCCAATATATGTAGACGATATGATTTTTGGTTGTATTGACAAACGTTCAGTTGCGAATTTCCCTACAAAATGGGTGAAGAATATCAAATGTCCACGATGGCGGAGTTGAAGTTCTTCCTAGGACTACAAATTCATCAACCACGCAATGGCCTCTTCATCTCTCAAGAGAAATACCTCAAGGATACCGTGAAGAAATTTGGCATGCAAGAATAAAAAGGCGTCAAAATACCAATGCCTAAAAACGGCCACCTCTGCATTGACGAAAATGGTAAAGATTTCGATCAGAAGGTACATAGCTCCATGATTGTCTCTTTGTTGTACCTATGTGCATCTAGGATAGGCATTATTCTTAGTGTTTCCATGTGTGCCCATTTCCAAGAAACACCGAAGGAATCACCCCAAAAGGCTGTGAAGCCTATTCTTTGATATCTAGCTCACACACCAACGCTTGGATTATGGTATCCCAAGGGCTCAAATCTTCATCTTGTACGTGCATCTAGTACCCCTTAGTGATTTTGGTGTAATGAAGACTCATAGGTTAAGAGACTGGTACGTTTGCGAGTGTCCATAGGATCTACAAGCACTATAGGAATCAGCTTCTTTGCCGTCTGCCATCACAGACGGCAAAGAGGACTCCACCGACGGCAAAGACCTTTGCCGTCTGCCACCTGTCGGCAAAAATTCTGCATCATCCTACGACGGCATTGTAGCTTCTTTGCCGTCAGCCTCACCGAAGCGGACGGCAAATAGCTTTGCCGTCAGCTTTTCATAAGAGTAGTTGGCAAAGAGGTCGAGACGGGAGCCGACAAGCGTTGCCTCTGTTAGGAGCTAACGGAGGCTTTGCCGTCTACCTCGCCCTCTTCTTTGCCGTCTGCCTCCACCTCCTCCCCCCTCCACTCTTTGTCGTCTGCCTCCACCTCCACTCTTTGTCGTCTGCCTCCACCTCCTCTCCCCCCTCCACTCTTTGCCGTCTGCCTACCCCTCCTCCCCCCTCCTCTTTGCCCTCTTCTTTGCCGTCTGCCCCCCAGGAAGCAGATGGCAAAGAGACTATATGGATACCCGGGAGCACAGCTGGGTGCCATGTGGCACCTTTGCCGTCGCTCTTTTGCCATCAGCGGGCAGACGGCAAAGAGCCTATATTGTCACATTTTTGTTTATTTTTTCTATTTCACATCACATATATATGTATATATATATATATAATTCATAGCACATATATGATAAATAGGTCACAACACATATATGATATACATATAAAGCTCATCAATGCCATTTGTTCATCAACGTACATCCCATATATCAAAAGAACCAACACATACAAAGTTTCCTCCATATATACATACATATAGTTGCACATATATTGTTCATCCATATGTACATATACAGATAGTTCCACATTGTTCATCAACTCAAATAAAAACGGGAACTAAAGCACTCCAATGCCAGCTTCCATGCATGTAGTACATCCAATCTGCAAAATGGGAATAAGAAAGTCAGAAGAAGAAGAACAACAACATATATATGACAAATAAGCTAAATTGAAGAAAAAAGAGAAGAAGCAAGAAGATAAGAAGGAGTAGAAAAAACAAGAATAAAGTGGAGGAGGAGGAGGAGGATGAGGAGAAGGAGAAGGAGAAGGAGGAGGAGAATAGGAGAAGAAGAAGGAGAAGAAGAGGAGAAGAAGGAGGGAAGAAGAAGGAGAATAAGGAGGGCTCCTTCTCCTCCTTCACCTTCTTCTCTTCTTCTTCTCCTCCTCCTTCTTCTCCTTCTCCTTCTCCTTCTCTTTCTCTTCTTCTTTTTGTTCTTCCTTTTAATTTCTCCTCTTCTCCTGTTCTTGGAGCTAAATTAGCTAACTATGTATTTATGGAGCTAAATGGGCAAATTATCCCCTTTTATAGGAAAGCAAGCTAAGTATATAATATTAATGAGCTAACCATGGCTCTTATGCCATTTTGAGCTTATAATGTCTTTTTGGAGCTAAATGGGCTAATTATGTCATTGTTGGGGAAATTAAGGCAAGGAGAATATGAAAGAGGAGAAGAAAGAGGAGGAGGAGAAGAATAAGAAGAAATAAAGAAGAAGGAGGAGAAGGAGGAGGAGGAGGAGGAGGAGAAGGACTAGAAGGTCCCTGGCCTTCTCCTCCTCCTCCTCCTCCTCCTTCTCCTTCTTCTCTTCTTCTTCTTCTTCTTTCTTTTCATTTTTCCTATTTCCTCTCCTATTCTCCTCTTCTTAGAGCTCAATTAGCTAACTATGTCTTTTTGGAGCTAAATGGGCTAATTATCCGATTTTAGAGGACAACAAGCTAAGTATATAATATTAATGAGCTAACCAAGGTTCTGATGCCATTTTAAGCTTATAATGTCTTTTTGGACCTAAATGGGCTAATTATGTCATTGTTGGGGAAATTAAGGCAAGGAGAATATGAAAGAGGAGAAGAAAGAGGAGGAGGAGAAGAAGAATAAATAAAGAAGAAGGAGGAGAAGGAGGAGGAGGAGGAGAAGGACTAGAAGGTCCTTGGCCTTCTCCTCCTTCTCCTCCTCCTCCTCCTCCTTCTCCTTCTTCTCTTCTTCTCCTTTTTATTATTTCTTTTCATTTTTCCTATTTCTTCTCCCCTTCTCCTCTTGTTGGAGCTCAATTAGCTAACTATGTATTTTTGGAGATATATGGGCTAATTATCCCATTTTAGAGGAAAACAAGCTAAGTATATAATATTAATGAGCTAACCAAGGTTCTTATGCCATTTTGAGGTTATAATGTCTTTTTGGAGCTAAATGGGATAATTATGTCATTGTTGGGGAAATTAAGGCAAGGAGAACATGAAAGAGGAGAAGAAAGAGGAGGAGGAGAAGAAGAAGAAGAAATCAAGAAGAAGGAGGAGAAGGACTAGAAGGTCCTTGGCCTTCTCCTCCTCCTTCTCCTCCTCCTCCTCCTCCTTCTCCTTCTTCTCTTCTTCTTCTTCTTCTTCTTTCTTTTCATTTTTCATATTTCTTCTCCTCTTCTCCTCTTGTTGGAGCTCAATTAGGTAACTATGTCTTTTTGGATCTATATGGGCTAATTATGCCATTTTAGAGGAAAACAAGCTAAGAATATAATATTCATGAGCTAACCAAGGTTCTTATGCCATTTTGAGGTTATTATGGCATTTTGGAGCTAAATGGGCTAATTATGTCATTGTTGGGGAAATTAAGGCAAGGAGAATATGAAAGAGGAGAAGAGAAACTTACCGTAGTGGTCATCAAGGAGGAGAAACACCACGGTTGCTCGCGGCGGCTTCGTTTGGAGACGGTTGCCCTGGAGAAGGGTCGTGCGATGCCGCTCGGGAGTTATTCTGCAGAAAAGATATTTTGCAATGTCTCATTTAGCATGATGACACTCAATTATTAATACTAGTTTATAATGAAACTCACCGTGCCAATCGAAGAGAAGACGGGCATCGGCGGAGGGACTTGACCGCTCTTCTCGCACAAACCCTGAAGAGTGGGTCGTATTAGTTAGTAATGAAACAGACATTACACACATGATTTGGCTAATGTGAAAAAAATTACCACAAAAAACTCGTACAGGGCCCGTTGACCCGCCTCATTCTGGGCCCTCTCCTCCTCAAGCAATCGTGTCGTGGTTTGGTTACTCTCATCAAGAGCAGCCTGAAGAGCAGCCTGGCTTGCCAATCTCTCTTTCTCAAGAGTAGCATGGTTTGCTGCTCTCTCTTTCTGAAGAGCTGCCTGAAACACCATTCCTCGTTACCACAGTAATGATCTATGGTGACACACATGATGAAATGGATGAAAGTTTTCTGAGTCCGTACAACTAACCTTGATGGCAAGATCGACTCGCCGTGGACGACGCGTTATCTCAGGACAGCTGCTCGACTGGCGCGCCTTGATCTCCGGGAGAGTGAGTGGACAACGTATTATCCCATCTCCAATGGCTATCGAGCCATGTGGCCTCCCGCCACCAGATATCATCACCAGCTCTGGATCCAAAGGTTCCTGGCTCGGGTTAAAGTCATGCCCTTTCGTAGCCTTCCCCGTGTCCCTGTATGTCACGAGCTTGTGGTGGGATGATATGTTGGTGAAGTTATTTTGATCATCCAGGCCAGACTCAGAGAATGCCTTCGCCTTCTTGTACGAGGCAGTATGGGCCATGCCATAAAGGTCGTACAAGTGTGGCATCTCCGTCTTATTGTCATGCGCCTAAAAGAGAGGAACAAAATATCAGCATGAAGAATGAATTGCATGAATCATGAAGCAAATCACATACCCAGTTTCGTCCGAACTGAAGTAAGTTGGCGCTGCCTTGATGGTGTGGCACACCAACCATTTGGCTACATCGATCCTTCGCATTGTCGTGGACGGCTCGCCAGTTGTGTGTGCACCACTCATCAACCAACGCCTCCCAACAATCCATCTTATCCGCACACCATCTCGGGGGCACTTGTAAGTTATTAGAAAGAATTTTGAGCGCTAAACCTATGAATGAAATCAAGAAAACTACGTAAAAGGACTTAAGATTAGGTAATTACCTTCATGTATTGCTCCTTCTTCAGAAACTTTCCGCGGCAATCCTTCTTCTGCTTCTTAATACCACGTGTGGCGTAAGTTCTGTAGTAACCGCCTACACCCGGCCTCGAGAACCTTGGCCGCCTCCTCCTCATATCCATCCTCACACTTATAGAAGGTCTGCAATCAAACGTGAAAACACCGATTAGTACAATAATTAGCTATAATGTTAATTTTAGATTGTCTAAAAGCATAATTTACCCAAAAGCTCTTGATCACCATCTCGGCCCTCGTGTGGCACAAGACACCATCTATAATCTCCTCCGGTGGGGCCTGCGCAGCCTCGTAGTGCTCCCAGGAAAATCCTAGTGTAGGAACCTGACCCTCACCAGGCAACGTGACAAACCCCGGGAAATTTGTCTGGCAAAGCACACCAAGGACGGAATTCGGCTTGCGGACTCCACGAGGGTGTGCCCATCCCCTGCAGTATGATAAGGTCAACGCATTAGATATTTGAACAAACTTGAAGGAAAAAGCTAAAAAAAGAGTAAATGTACTTACCTATCTCCTTCAGGTTTAATCACCGGCCTCTGCTCGCGGGTAGCCGGCACGACCGGGAGACGTGTACTACCACGCTTGTACACGGTGGCCCCGTCCACCTGCACATCGCCCTCACTATTCGTAAACTCATCCCCACCATCCCCGCCCCCTGAGCCACCCGGACCCTTGGTCCAATCGGGCAACTCGGTCTGATCTGGCAAGGCATCCCATCCGGACCTCTCCACGTCGGGTGAAGCCTCCAGAACCGTAGTCTCGTGGGAGGAATGCACCTCGACCCAAGGCTGATCCTGGACCGGAGTCTCATGGGACGAATGCCCGTCAACACCAGGCTCCTGGATCGGAGTCCCCGTAGCCTCCTCCGCAAGCGGGTCGACCATAGTAGTCCTATGCTCGGGTGAATGAGATGGTGGTGGTGGCGAGGACGGCTCAACAGTCATCCTGGATCTTCCGCGGCCACCACCTCTCCCTGTACCCTTCCCCTTCTTCCCTACCCGACCAGCACCTCTCCCAGTGGGCAATGCCGCCGACGAAGAAGAACCCACGGGTAGTGTCGACAGACTTTCTACCAATGCTCTACGGAGAGATATGGGTGGAAGGGAAGTACCACCCCTCGTGCGGGGTGCCTAGTAAGAACCCTTCGAGCGATCTCGACCAGCTCCCACCATCTTTCAACACCTGGTGACCCGCCATGATAAAGATTAAAATAAATTAGTACAACATAAAAAAATTGAATAACTGACATGAATAATAATATGTACATGAATAATAAATATTAAAATATTTATAATTTAAGTTGTGAATCTTACAAACTAATAATCATCATCAATAAATGCATCATCATCATGACTATCATGCATGTCTTCATGAATGACGTGCTCGTCGGGTTAAACGACGTGAAGTTGTGAAAGGCCTTTCTGTAATCGGTGAAGCATTGACAGGTCATCCACATCTGTTACGTCTACGAGTTCCGGGTCTTCTGGTTCCGGCTCAGGGGTGGAGTCGGATTCATTGTCGCTATCTACTTCCATGTTCTTGGGTGAAGCACATCGGTTCTTGAAACGTTTCTTGGAAAGACGTGTTTCTTGGAAGATTTCTCCATCATATGTGTCTGGGTTAATGTGAGGTTCATAATCCTGTTCATTTGGGAGAGGTGGTCTGACATGTGGCGGCACTTCATAAACAACATACCAACCTTCCATATTCTTATCCGTTTGGCATGCCCACGGTAGATAGAAAACTTGGGTCGCTTGTTGAGCCGTAATATAGACATCGGGAACATCTAAATGGGTGTTTGGATTGATTTCGACTAGTCCTATATGTTCATGAGTCCTTCTAGTCTCCTTCGGCTGGAGCCAATAACATTTGAAGACTACGACGTTCGGTGGGTTTTCACCATAGAATTGAAGTTCATAAATTGCTTCAACTCTTCCATAATACTCGATAACACCTTCGCCGATAGCACAGACACCACAATTTGTAGATTTCTTGTCGGGCATAGATAGCTCTTTGCCAAAGGTACGAAAGGGATACCCGTTGATGTTGTATTACTCAAATGAACGGACCTTATAGTCAAAACCATTAGCGACTTGTCTCAATTCGACGTCCATAGACTCTGAATTAGCCTACAAGTTTAATACGAAACGATTGTTGCATTAGCCGCAAGTTAGACCAAGAAATGAAATGGTCCATTATTGATAATTACCGTTTGTTTGAACCAAGAGATGAAACCGGGATAGCCGCCTCCTATCTTTGACAGAAGCTCATACTCTTCGACGGAATCATTTTCGATCATCGCTCCATCCGAGAATTTGGCGACATAGCGGATGTTTGAAATATCTGGGAATAAGAGCAGTTCAAAGGAATTAGAAGTTACAAGAAAATGTGTCGAGAACTCACTCGATGTATGGCCGCACTTCTGTTAGGTTGTTGAAGATATACAACAAAATGTTCCGCCATTCTTCGACATCCAACGTTATTGGTTTCGAGGCACCGGCTGGTGCGAGCTTCCCTTTGAATAGGCTGAGGTTGGACCCACCTTTTTTAGGGTCTGCATTATTGTGCCGAGGCTTCGGATTGTGCAAATGATGATTTTTGGCTTCGTAGTGTGATGTCCAGGAATAAAGCCACGTAACATCACCGGCATTACCCGCTGTAGCCATATGTGCCAATCATGACTCTTGAGACCATAGATTTTTAATTTTTCAAGACTCGCTCCCCTATCTAGATTCGCTGCATACCCATCGGGGAACATCAAGTGCATTTTGACCCTCAAGATAATTTCCCTCATAGCTGGCCTTCCAAGATTGAACCAGGCCTTTGGCTTCGACCACTTCTGCTTTCCTTTGCCTTCTCGCATGTTTTGTAATAGTCTATGACATAGTGTCTCTTGATCGACTCTAGCCTTAGTATTATCCTTTGTCTTCCCATCTATGTCGAACAATATACCAAAAATAGCCTCTCCGATATTGTTTTCAGTGTGCATCATGTCGATATTGTGTGGAAGAAGGAGGTCTTTGAAGTAAGGCAGATCCCAGAAGCATGGCTTGTGAGTCCAGGCGTGTTTTGAATTATACCCCTTGAAATACCCTGGACACTCTGGATCAGGCTCGAGGGCGTTTAACTGATCCAGGATCTGTTGGCCTGTCAACGCAGGTGGCGCCAAGTTTTTGACAACTTTACCTTTGGTAAAGTTCTTCTTATCTTTTTTGAACTGATGGTCAGGATCCAGGAACTGTCTATCCAAGTCAAAGCAAGAATACTTCCGACCCTCCTGCAACCAATGAAAGTGAAGAGCTGCCTTGCATTGGGGGCACGAGAACCTTCCATGCACACACCATCCAGAGAATAGTGCATACGCCGGCAAGTCATGCATAGAGTACATGTACCACACATGCATTTTGAAGTTTTCTTTTCTAGCGGCATCGTATGTCTTGCCCCATTATCCAAAGCTTCGTCCCATTCATCCTTAAGCGGCTGCAGGTACAGATTCATATTCTTCCCAGGATAATTGGGCCCTGGAATTATCAGCGTCAGAAATATGTTCTTTCTTTGCATTATAGGTCCGGGGGGGGGGAGATTGAGTAGAATGACAAATACAGGCCAACAACGATATTTGGTTGCCGTCATGCCGAAGGGATTAAAACCATCCGTGGCGATGCATACTCGAGGATTCCCTGTATCTTCCGCTTTATCATGATGTAATCCATCGAAATGTTTCCACGCTTCCCCATCCAATGTGTGTACCACCATCTTATTTGCATCCGCATCTAGTTCGGTTCTTTTGCCCAATTTGTGCCATGTCATCTGTCTGGCTGTCTCTTTGACCATGAAAAGACGTTGAAGTCTTGGTACGATTGGCATATACCGAAGAACACTAACTGCGATTTTGGTCTGCCTCTTCTCACCCATAACCTTGTCTACCACAAGATACATGCAAGACTCCTAATTGGGACAATAGTCCAAGTGTGCATACTCCTTCCTAAATAAGACACATCCTTTCTCACATGCATCTATCTTCTCATAGGGCATCTTAAGTACACGAAGTATTTTGTCCGACTGGTACAGGTTTGCAGGCATGACATGGCCTTTGGGTAGGAGGCGTCCAAATAGTGTCATCATCGCGTCCTAGCATTCTTTTCCCAAGTTGAACTGAGCCTATAGAGCCATTACTTGTGCAATTGCATCCAGCTGACAGAGCTAAGTGTGCTCATGGAGAGGACGTTTTGAAGACTCCAACATTTCATAAAATGCCTTTGCAGATTCCTCCATCTCATCTTCCAAATCCCAAGCATCATCAAAGTCTTGCACCATGTCTTCGATCCCGGTACCATGCTCGTCGGTGCGACTACGGACCACTTCAGCTCTTGTGCGTTGTATAGACTCACCATGAAATGTCCACACCGTATAATTAGGCTTAAAACCCCTCCTCTGCAGGTGTTTAATCATTACAGCCTCTGTCGTCTTTTTATAGTTGTTGCATCCAGGACAGGGGCAACAGTTTCTTTCCTGGCCATTTGCGAATGCGGCTTTTACAAATTCCTTTGTTTTTACAAACCATTCTTTCGTCATCTCTTTCTGACTAGGGTGACCGGTATACATCCATGCACGATCACTCATCTTGCCTAGCTACTAAAGACAGAAGAAATATACTTGTATATAATTTAGCATTTATATTCATCGGTTAATCAAGTTCGCCATTTTTATTACGTCGAGGCAACCTACACGCTAATAGGTAAAGATAGGTCCCAATCCCACCCGAGTATGTGTAGATTGGGTTCGTTTTCCCATGCTCTGCTCCAGATCCAACGCAAAATTTCGGCAGCACCTCCCCGTTGTTATCGTGATACATGTCTCAGCAATAAACAGAGAGGATGTGCATCCGGAGAACAACAGGGAGGCACTGACTCGGGCTGTCCATGGATTCTGCATCGGATCCAGAGCACAGCATACGGGAAAACGAACCCAATCTACACATACTCGGGCTGCCATGGATAATGTTGGACAATTCGAAAGGATGGCGGTTATAAATATGCAAAGACATGCATATTTATAGATGTCGCCCTTTCGAATGGGAGACGCATACTGGTCACGCATACTGATAAATTAATTTAATTACCTCAATCTAGAAAGTTTCATCCCGAAATTGAGCCACAGTAAATGAAGGGGCGAGGAGGAGATGAAATTTGTAATGACCCACGAATGCAGGGGCGGAGCTCGTACAATGCACGGGGAGGTCTTCGCATAGCAGACCTCACAGCGACGAGACAACTATCACATGTAAATCCACCCGATCAACACAAATATTCTAATTATGTCTAATTATGTCATTTTTTAGGAAAACAAGCTAAGAATATAATATTCATGAGCTAACTAACGTTTTTATCTTATTATGTCATTTTGGAGGATAATTAGCTAAACAAGCTAAAAAATAAGGAGGAAAGAAGAAGGAGAAGAAGGAGAAGAAGGAGCGTCCTTCTCCTCCTCCTCCTCCTCCTTCTCCTTCTTCTTCTCTTCTTCTTCTTTTCATTTTTCCGATTTCCTATCCTCTTCTCCTCTTCTTCTTCTTCTTCTTCTTCCTCTTATTTCTATTTCTATTTTTCTTTATCCTTTTCTTCTACTTATTCTTTTTTTTTATCTTCTTCTCCATCTTATTTTTCTTCTTCTTCTCTTCTTCCCTTCTTCTCTTCTTATCTTCTTCCTCTTCTTTCTATTAAGCTACCTAACTAGTGGCAGATGGTCTTTATATGAAAAGCTAAGAATATAGGGCTCATCAACCGGTACACCAACTACTACAACAACTACAATAACAACAACAACTACTTCAACAACTACAATAACAACAACAACTACAACAACTACAATAACAAGAACAACTACTACAACAACAATAAAAAATCAACTTTGTAGTTATAATCTAATTCCAAAAAACTAAATACCAAATGGTTAATTTTCCCGTGCGGGGGGGGGGGGGTGTGGGGGCTCACAGGGAGGGCGGCTGTGGTGTCGTGGGTGGCGGGGCCGGGGTGTTGGGGGTGGTGGGGCGGCGGTGGGGCAGCGGCGCCAGGGGGCTGTGGGGCACCGGGGCGGCGGCGGCGGGGCGGTGAGGCACCAGGGTGGCACCGGGGGCGCCAGGGGCGGCGGCGCGACGGTGGTGGCGGCGGTGGGCGTCGGGGAGAGGAGTGGGAGAGAGAGAGAGGGGCGGGGTGTGGAGCCGTTACACAGTTGCCGACGTAAGTGAGTGAGAGAGAGGGGCGCGGTGGGGGCAAAGAGCCGTTACAGAGTTAGCTGTTTGCCGTCTGACGGCGGACGGCACAGAGTCTAGACTCTTTGCCGTTAGCCTCCGGACTCTTTGTCGTCCGCTAGCAGACGGCAAAGAAGGGACTCTAGTTTGACCTAACGTCCCCGCGGTCAGGTGGGCCCCACCTATATATTTGTCGTCTGTTGTGCGACACTTTGCCGTCCACTAGCAGACGGTAAAGAAGGGACTCCAGTTTGATCTAACGTCCCCGCGGTCATGTGGGCCCCACCTATATATTTGCCGTCTGCTGTGCCACTCTTTGCCGTCTGCGGCTGACGGCAAACATGTGACTGATGGCATAGACATTCTGTGCCATCAGCCAGTTCTTTGCCGTCTGCTTTGTGGCAGCTCACGGCAAAGACACTCTTTGCCATCAGCCAGCAGATGGCAACTATATGGCAGCCAGCAGACGGCAAATATATGGCGGACGGCAAAGGCTTCATCACAGAGAGAGAGGGGCAGTAGTGCAGTCGCTGAGGAGTTCGAGTTATTGGAAGAATATCGACACCTAAAAATGTATTTCTTCAGCTGAAGACTTTGGTATTTCCTCGGAAGACTTTGAAAGTGAGAAAATTGGTGTGTCTTGAAGAAATTGATGATAGGACTTTCAAGCGTGAGGACTTTCATTTTCATAGTTTCATTTTTTTTATTCTATGTCATATGACTACCGTACTGTTAAAGGGGGTCAAGATAAAACTAAGGAAAAATTTCCATGTGATGCTCATCTCAAAGCCTTCACTTACAAACCCTTCGGATGACGCCTTTGGAAATCTTCAATAGCCTAGTCAAGTTCTTCAGTGACAGAGACGAAGATCTTCTGGTCTCTGAGGAATTTTATCTAACTGAGGAATTAGGTCTTCGCCGGTGCGAATCATCTACGTGTGTGGAACATGAGTGACATGAGTGTTGGGGAACGTTATATGGGAAACAAAAAAATTCCTACGCACACGAAGACCTATCATGGTGATGTTCATCTACGAGGGGAGATTAGATCCACATACCCATGTAGATCTCTAAGCAGGAAGCGTTAAGAAACGTGGTTGATGTAGTGGTACAGCTTCGTGATTCAAATCACCATCGTCCCATGATCTGTCCCACGATCTGTTCCGATCTAGCGCAGAACGGACGACACCACCGCATTCAGCACACCTACAGCTCGATGATGATCTCGGTCTTCTTGATCCAACAAGAGATACGGAGAAGTAGATGAGCTCTCCTACAGCGTGACGACGCGCCGGTGGTGGTGATAATCTACTTCTGCACAGCTCCGCCCGAGCTCCGCAGAAATCTGATCTAGAGGAAGAACTACGTGGTATAGGTTTGAGTTGCATGTGGCAAAAGTTGTGTCTCAAAAGCCCTAAAACCACCAATATATATAGGAGGAGGGGAGGGGCTAGCCTTGGGGCTCAAGGGAGCTCCAAGGGCGCCAGCTGAAGGGAGAGGTGGACTCCCACCCCAATTCGGTTTGGGGGAAGGAGTCCACTCCTTCCTTCCCACCTCCCTCTTTCCTTTTTTTCCTTTGGTATTTTTCCCTTGTGACGCCATATCCCTCTTGGGATGGCCTCATCAGCCCACTGAGGGCTGGTGCGCCACCCTAGGGTTACTGGGCTCACTCTCGGGTGGGTGGGCCCCTCCCGGTGAACACCCGGAACCCATTCATCACTTCCGGTACATTGCCGGTAATGCCCGAGA
Source organism: Hordeum vulgare subsp. vulgare (assembly GCF_904849725.1). Classification (NCBI taxonomy): domain Eukaryota; kingdom Viridiplantae; phylum Streptophyta; class Magnoliopsida; order Poales; family Poaceae; genus Hordeum; species Hordeum vulgare. The sequence continues at coordinate 168,893,958 of NC_058522.1, forward strand.
ACTTTCCGGTAACCAAATGAAACCATCCTATATATCAGTCTTTGTTTTTGGACCATTTTGGAAACCCTCGTGACGTCTGTGATCTCATCCAGGACTCCAAACAACCTTCGGTCACAAACTCATATAACTCAACTATACTAAAACATCATCGAACCTTAAGTGTGAAGACCCCGCGGGTTCGAGAACTATGTAGACATGACACGAGACACTCCTCGGTCAATATCCAATAGCGGGACCTGAATGTCCATATTGGATCCTACATATTCTACGAAGATCTTATCGGTTGAACCTCTGTGCCAAGGATTCATATAATCCCGTATAACATTCCCTTTGTCCTTCGGCATGTTACTTGCCCGAGATTTGATCGTCGGTATCCCTATAACTATTTCAATCTCGTTACTGGCAAGTCTCTTTACTCGTTCCGTAATACAATATCCCGTGACTTACACTTTGAGTCACATTGCTTGCAATGCTTGTATGTGATGTTGTATTACCGAGTGGGCCCCGAGATACCTCTCCGTCACACGGAGTGACAAATCCCATTCTTGATCCATGCTAACTCAACGGACACCTTCGGAGATACCTGTAGAGAACCTTTATAGTCACCCAGTAACGTTGTGACGTTTGATACACACAAGGTATTCCTCCGGTGTCAGTGAGTTACTTGATCTCATGGTCATAGGAATGAATACTTGACACACAGAAAATAGTAGCAACAAAATGACACGATCACATGCTGCGTTTATAATTTGGGTCTTGTCCATCACATGATTCTCCTAATGATGTGATCCACTTATCAAGTGACAATACTTGCATATGGTCAGAAAACATTAACCATCCTTGATCAGCTGGCTAGCCAACTAAAGGCTTGCTAGGGACATTGTTTTGTCTATGTATCCACACATGTATCGACACATGTATCTATGTTTTCATTCAATACAATGATAACAAGGATAATAAACGATTATCTTGAAACAGGAAATATAATAATAAATATTTTATCATTGCCTCTAGGGCATATTTCCAACAATGAGGACTTCCACAGTTGAAACGTTCCAACCATTAATGCGTTGCGTGCCACCCGTCCCAACCTTATCCACCTAACGGTCATATCATTGGGGCATTTATGTCAATTCATGTCGGCATTTCTCCCCGTCTATAAATAGCCACCCCCATAAGCACTAGTTGGTTGGCTCCTCTGCGAGAAAAACTCACACTTGTCATTTTAGAGCAACCAATTCCTCGAAGACTTTGAGAGGAAATCATCAGTGAGGAAAAACCCCAAACACCCAAACCAAAACCCAAAGTGATTAAGCATCACAAAATATATTGTTCCTGTGTGCAACTAATTCTTATTACCTTTGAGGACTATACATCCTCTATACGGTTAGGTGCCATGGTCCAGAGCATCCAATAGTAAATTGTGGATCGCTGGGTGACCCAGTTTGTGAGGGTTTGGAAGTCTGCCCTGAAGACTTACACGAGTGTTGTGCGAGGATTGTGTGTCCTTAGCTCAAGGAGAATACGGAAGGACTTAGTGTCTCGGGAATGTGTGTCCTTTGGTTTAAATACCAAGCCGCTCCAAACTAGACGTACATGTGTCACATCAGTTGGAACTGGGTCATCAAATCATTGTCTTCATCAACCACCGGGTTCTAATTCCTCAACCATTTAATTTCCTCAATTGTATGTTGAAAACTTTGACATTTACTGTTTGAAGAATTTGACTAAAGATTTTCACAAATTCCTCACCTCAAATTATTTACTTAAGTTATTTGTCACATGGTTATCCTTATCACGCTACCTGTGCAACATGAATGTTTCATTTTAGTGTGACGACTAAGCTATCACTATTTTTGCACATCTATTTGAGTACTTATTCCGTTGCACTCAGTTTGTGAGTGAGGACATTCCTCAATAGGAATTTCCTCAGTGAAAAATTTGTAAAAATCGCCTATTGACCCCCTCTAGTCGATACAACATACATTCAATTGGTATTAGAGCAAGTTACTCCCTTGTACTGTGTGATTTTGGTTTAACCACGTGGAGTTTTAGTTGCGTCGACCACAGGTATGATCAAGGTCACTGCAGGTTGTCCTACCTTTGAAGGAAAGGACTTCCCCTACTGGAAGAACAAGATGCGCATGCACCTTGAAGTAATTGACAACAATCTGTGGTATGTTGTGGAAAATGGTGTTCCCTCTGTTAATGATACTATAACTGCCTCTGATGTGAAGAGATTCAAGCAACTCGACTGTCAAGCGAAGAATATCATTTGTGTCCATCTATGCAAAGGTCAATATGGCAAAGTGAGTGCTTTGGGATCTCCAAAGCTTATCTCATAAAGGTTGTCCAAAGTCAATGAAGGAGTATCTATGCAACGTGACTCTCGTGTTGATGTTCTTCTCAATCTCTTCAACCGCTTCAAGAGACTTGATAATGGAAACTGCCAAGAAACCTTCGATCGCCTCACTGACATCTCCAATGAGCTTCAGGCATTTGGAGCCAGAGACATCACTGACCATGAAGTTGTGAAGAAACTGCTATGATCCCTTGATTCTTCATTGGATACGTTGGTACTGATGATTCAAGAACGAAGAGACTACAAGCTACTTGATACTGATGATATACTTGAGAAACTCAATACTCATGAATTCCAACAACCTTAGAAGAGAGACCTTTATGGACCAAGCTATGGAAGACCTCGTGCACTGAAGGCAAAGGATGTTTCCTCATCTAAAGAAGAAGACTCTGATTGCAGTCCTGGTGATCCTGAAGAACTTGGTCAGGAACTTGCTATGCTTGTGAGGAAATTCCAGATGTTCTCAAGACGAGGCCAGTGCGCAAAGTCTTCAAGGAGAGATATAAGGAAATCAGAATCTTCATTTGAGGACTACAAGAAAAGGACCTGTTGTAAATGCAAGAAATCTGGTCACTATATTGCTAACTGTCCTCGTTGAGTGAAGGAATCAAAGAAGAAGAAGTATCAGGATGATAGTTCCGATGACTCGAAGAAAAATAAGAAATCTTCAAAGTCCTCATCCACAAAGTCCTCATCGCACAAGAATACCAGCTTCAAAAAGGGTCGGGGACTTATTGGAAAATAAATGAATTCTCAGGAAGAATCTGAAGATTGTGATGAAGAGGAAAGTTCTGGAGTGGAGTCAGAGTCTGGTGTGACAAGCCTAGCCATTGCTACCACATTCATCAGGAAGTCCATCTTCGATCCAGAAGAAAATGACAACGTCAACAACACTGATGACTGTGACGACAACTTTGCTCCCACCTATTGCTTCATGGAAAAAGGTTCAAAGGTACCCAGCCATACTTACTATTCTGACTCTAGTGACCTTGAACCTCATGTCTATCAATAACCTAGTTACTATAAGCTTGCTAATATTGCCACTAAGCAACAAACCGCTATTGAAAAGCTTTAGAAACTTCTAGACAAAAGCGATGACCTGTTGAGTGAGGAAATGAATCGGACTCAAACCCTCATTGATGATGTTCAAAGTCTTCAGTATAGCTTTAATAGTCTTCAAGAACTTCATGCCACACTCTTGGGTGATCATGAGAAGCTTTCTTATGAATTTCTGCAAAGAAAGCAAGATCTAGAGAAACTAAGAATGTCTCATGATGATCTTCAAAAATGAAAATGATTCTTTGCTTGCTCAATAGATCAGTACCGCTCAAGAAGAATTCATTCCACCATGCTTGAAATGCATCGAACACGAATCTGCTAATTCTTCACCTGAAACTTCAAATGCTTCTACCGCTACGAATTCTTCAACTGTATCTGTGGTCAAAAATTCCTCACCTCAGGAAACCAAAAATGTCATTGATGAAAATGCAGGGTTGAAGGAATTGTATATGGTAGGCGTATACAAAAGTATCAAAGGGCATCAAACCCTTTGTGGTGTGCTTAGAAAGCAGATACTGAGCAGAAACCCTAGGAAAGAGGGTATTACCTTTGAGAGGAAATTTAATGTTGATGGGTCATACTGGAAACCTGAGGAATACCTCGGGACTTCATGGTTTGCTACAAAAGGACCTGCTGTTGATCCATCTACATTATGAGGCTTTGCATGTGAAACTTCATATTCCTATAATGAGTCATTTGACTCCAACTATAAACTGTTCAAAAATCAGAACGGTGAAGTATTTGCTAGATATGTTGGAACTAACTGCAGGAATGGACCTCCCTTGAGGAAAATCTAGGTTCCCAAAAGAAACTTGGAAAGTCTTCAGGTGAATGTCCTCATTACACCACAAGTGAAGAACAGAAACGCCAGATCAAATTCCTCAAGTGGACCAAAGTCTTCACGAGGATGAAATTCCTCATATGGTAAAAACTTTGCTCGTACTCGCGCTATTGCTTCTGATATGTAGGTAAGCTACAAGGGACATGAATATGTGCATTATTCCTCAAATCATCATGTTCATAAGTCCTCAAAGAAATTCTTTGTCTATTAATTTGAGTACTCTAACCCCCCTCATGTGAAATGAAGTGGATTAGCCTCAATGCCTCAATTCTCTTATGGAGCTCGCAGGATGATGAACTCTTTGCCACCCCTCCAGGTGTGGGTGGTGAAGAAATTGAACTAATCACTTCTGCACGCCAGGTCTCTTGATGAAAGTCATCATCTAAACAACTAGCTGGAGACCTGAGGAAATTGCTTGATAGGACGCAAGCTAATCCTGGTGAAATGTCTTATCATTTCACACATCCTCATTATGTCTCATATATACTTTATGTGATGAAATTCAAGTCTGATGAATTTGATATCATATTTTTCACTCTGAAGCATATGAGATGGTAAGCAGTACTAATTCATCTACAGGATGACAAACCCAAAACCACATAGTTGGTTCTTCACAGTGGGTGTTCTAATCACATAACTGGTGACAAGAGTTTACTGATGAGTATCCCACTGACTCCATCACCACTGAAGGATATCACCTACGCAGACAAAGGTAAAAGAAAGGTATTTGGACTTGGTAAGGTGGCTATTTCCAAGGACCGACACATGGACAATGTCATGCTTGTCGAATCCCTTGTGTTTAACCTCATGCCAGTATCAATGATTTGTGATCTTGATATGATTGTCATCTTTGGCAAATATCGATGCATAGTCATGATGGAATCTAACAAATCCGAAGTCTTTGAAGTCTTTAGGAGAGGAGACTTCTACATTGTTGATTTCTCTATAGGTCCTCAGTCGGCCACAATTTTCTTCAAGGGCCTAGTTGAACTTCGGTGTCAAGATAAAGCACAACAGGAGTGACAATGGGACAGAATTCAAGAACAGTGGTCTTGATGACTATCTTGATGAAGTTGGTATTACTCATGTATTCTATGCTCCTTATACTCCCCAAAAGAATGGTATCGTCAAGCGGAAGAACAGGACTCTGGTTGAGATGGCACGGACGATGCTTGAAGAATATCAGACTCCTCGTTGCTTCTGGCATGAGGCAATGAATATTTCCTGCACAGCATCAACATGGTATTTCTTCACAAATTCCTCAAGAAGACTTCATACAAACTCCTCACTGACAAGAAACCAAATGTAAGATATTTCAAAGTCTTCGGTGCAAGATGTTGTATTAGAGATCCTCACCACAGTTCAAAATTTGCACCGAAAGCACATGAGGGTTTTATACTCGATTACAGAAAGGAGTCGCACACCTACAGAGTTTTCAACAACTACCACAACAAGGTTGTCGAAACTATAGATGTGCGGTTTGATGAAACTAACGGCTCACAAAGAGAGCACTTGCCTCCCGTGCCACAGAAATTGCCTCCCAAGGAAGCTATTAAACTCAAGGCCACAGAAGATATCGTTCCTTCTCAGGAACAACCTCGTGTTGAAGAAATCGTCCCAAACAACAAAGAAATTCAAGCCGGTGCACTTGAGGAAATTGCTCAAGATCAAATTCCTCAACCTAATCAAAGTCTTGAACCCGCGCATCTGAGGATTATAAATGACGTGGAAATTGAGAAAATCCTTGATGACATCAATGCACCAGGTACCCTCACTTGCTCAAAAGCTTCAGACTAGATTAAATTTTTTGGGCATTCTTCCTTTGTGTCTATCATAGAACCCTCAAAAGTCGATGAAGCCTTCATGGAACCTAAGTGGATTTAAGCAATGCAACAAGAACTTCATCAATTCAAGCTCAGCAATGTGTGGGAACTCATCAAATGGCCTGATCCTCGCAAGCACAATGTCATTGGTACCAAGTGGATCTACCAAAACAAGCACGATGAGGATGGTCAGGTAGTGAGGAACAAGGCACAACTTGTAGCCCAAGGCTACACACAAGTTGAAGGAATTGACTTTGATGAAACTTTTGCACCTGTTGATAGAATTGAAGCTATTCGTATATTGCTTTCCTTTGCTAACCATCACAATATAACATTGTATCAAATGGATGCAAAAAGAGCATTCCTCATTGGTAAGCTTGAGGAAGAACTGTATGTTGCTCAGCCGCCAGGTTTTGAAGACCCGAAGCATCCTGACAAAGTCTTCACACTCAACAAACCACTTTATGCCCTCAAATAAGCCCCTCGGGCGTGGTATATATAATACATTTAAGGATTCCTACTAAATAAGTGCTTAAAAGCCGGTTCACTCGACCGTACTCTTTTCACAGAATCCTATGATAATGAACTATTTGTATGCCAAATGTATGTGGACAATATCATCTTTGGTTATACTGATGAATTTGCCTACATGATGGGTGAAGAATATCAAATGTCGAAGACGGGGGAGCTGAAATTCTTCCTAGGGCTTCAAATTCGTCAACAATGAGACGACATCTTCATCTCTCAAGAGAAATACCTCAAGGATATCCTGAAGAAATTCGGCATGAATGAATGCAAAGGCATCAAAATTCCTATGCCTACTAACGGCCACCTCTGCACCCACGTAAATGGTAAAGATTTCGATTTGCAGGTATATCACTCTATGATTGATTCTTTATTGTACCTATGTGCATCTAGGCCAGACATTATGCTTAGTGTTTGCATGTGTGCCCGTTTCCTAGCAACAACGAAGGAATCACACCATAAGGTTGTGAAACATATTCTTTGATATCTAGCTCACACACCAACGCTTGGATTATGGTACCCCAAGGGCTCAAATCTTCACCTGGTTGGATATTCTTACTTTGACTATGTTGGTGACCGTGTGGATCGCAAGTCAACATCAGGCACCTGCCATTTCCTCGGACGATCCTTAGTCTGTGGGTCCTCAATGAAGCAGAACTGCGTGTCACTCTCCACTCCTGAAGCTGAGTACATGGTTGTTGGTTCTTGTTGTGCTCAATTGTTGTGGATGAAGCAAACTCTCAAGGACTACGACATCAACATGAACAACATGCCATGCAACAATGAGAGTGCAATCAAGATTGCATACAACCTAGTACAACACTCGAAGACCCAGTACATCCAGATTCGTCATCATTTTCTTCATGATCGCGTACTCAAGGGCAACATCGTCGTCGACCATGTGAAGACTGAGGGCCAACTAGCGGATATCTTCACTAAGCCCTTGGATGAAAAGAGATTCTGCAAGTTGCAGTGTGAGCTAAATATCTTAGAATGTTCGAATGTTTTCTGAAAGGACACACATCCTAACACTTATGCATAATTGATGACTTAGATGTGCAACACATGAAGTGTGAAGAAATTAATGAATAATTTGATTCCCAGGACCCTACGACAATTGTACACGGTGCCTAAAACCATCATTCTTATACGGTGGGTCTCGCCACCAACCCAATTTGAAATTCTTCAGAGTTGAGATTTTTGAAAATTCTTCAAATCTTCAAAGTCTTCAGAGGCTTGAGATTTTCAAAATCATCAAGATTGCAAATTCCTCAAAATTTAAAATTCTTCAAACTTTTCAAATATGTTCTTCATTTACTATATACTAAGTTATGCGCTTTCAAAGTCCTCAACAGCATTCAATTATAGCTAAGCCTTCATGTGGTGTTTTTCTTCTAAGTGAATGTGATCGGGTCCGTTCCCCCTCTATGCTAAGATCAACCTAGTTTGATATCAAATTCTTCATATGCGTTCTGCTTGAAACTTGTCCAAAGTCTTCACTGAATCCTTGTCAGCTGAAGAATTTGCGAACGAAATGCTCAAAAATTTATTTCAAAATTGTTCCAGCTGTTACCGCTCAAACTGCACCCACTACCCACGATTGGATAAGCACGATCTCCACTAACTCCACCGCTTAGTAAGTTTGTGCCACCTGTGGTGCGGAGATGAAGGGCCAGTGGCATTCTGGTCCAAAAAATTGGGTCGGACTATTTCTCACCTCGGCTATAAATACCCACTCTTACCCCCAAGGTCATTTCTTCCTCTTGTTCCTCCTTCTTACCGCTCGAAGCCACATCTAGCACTATCACTAGAAATCATCGTCGCCGGTGAGGAAAAGCTTCATTGCCTAGACTTCATCATTGTCGTACTCACGCCGGTCGTGGATCTTCTTCCTCCACCACCATCGTAGCTGTCTACAGCCACCGAGTTAGGGCGATGAAGATCTGAACCGACGAGCTTCTCTTTTTCACCATCTACATTTCATCGTGTTCTTCGTCAATGTTAATTAAAATCTAATTTTACTACCCCTGTTGATCTTTCTGTTTCCATTATATCTTTGAAAAGTGTTATTCCTAAGAAAATTCATCAGATGAACACTTCAATGCCTAAGAACACTTGAAAATTTCCACTAACTCACTCAATTCATCAAAAGATTCCTCAATTGTGTAAATTTTTGGATCTGCACAACTCTAGATCCCAAGTCAAACAAATTTAGTGAAATTCCTCAAAAACAGTATTGCTCAATTTCCTTAACTTGATTCATTTTTGGAAATCTTTTGAGAACGCATATGACCTCTTCAAATTCTTTGCACCTATACTCTGTTCACACGTACAAAATGTCGGCTAACGAATCTCTAGGTTCTCATCAACTTTACTCATCTGCATACCACATGAGAGTCCTCAAAAGTTCATATTCCTCAAGTAAAAAAATGGTTGATGAGAAGAAACAGAAGGGTGGAAAGAAGGCATGACTCAACACTACTGTTGAAGTTCCTTATAACATTTATCATGAATATTGCACTCCCAATGAAGCTGCCTATGGAAAGGAACCAAAGAAAAAGCACAAAATGCGTTTGCAAAAAATTGTGTCAGATTTCGGGCTACGCAAAACCCTAAAGATTCGAACTCAGGGGCGTGTACGAAGATCTCTCTTGGGCTCGCCTCACCTAACTCGCTACTCGCTGGGGATGGCAGAGAACTCACTCGATGGTGAGGAAGACACATAACACGGTAGTTTACCCAGGTTCAGGCCATTGAGAAGCATAATTACCTACTCCTGCTTTGGTGGATTGCCTCTCGTGGAGGTTGGTGGATGAACTAGTACAGTGTTCGCGGGCCTCCGGATGTTGGGTGGCCTTTGTGTGATGCCGGTGGGCGAATGAATGAATCAGGTGGGATCCCCTCTACGAAATAACCTATCCTCTATATATATAGTGGCGGCCTGAGTCCTCTTCCCTTATCGCAAGGGCGGGAAGGGATCTCACAATAGCCAATTTTGAAGAGGAACATGGGAACATGCTCCCCTCCCCAAAGGTGGTCTTCGCGTGCAAAGTGGTTGTCAATGCAGCAGGGACGGGTCCAGGGATGATGTTCGTCCTGCTGGCGGGCGGTGGTGACCTTCTTCCACCAGAATGGAAACCTTTGGAAGACGCCTTGGGAACGCACGTACGTCCTTCCATCCTTTCCACGAAAGGGGAAACTGCACCGTCCTGCAATCCGCTGCTCGCCTGTCCTTTCCCTGCGTCATCATTGACTCGTGAGGTCGGGTCTTGCCTCGGAATCTCTGCCGCTCTAGAGGGGTCCTGAGGAGGCCCCCTACGTGTCTTCGTGCTGCTCCTCCTCGCGAGGCTCGGGCCCTCATGAGGACCTTGCCTTGAGTGGTGTTGTGCCCGATTGTGCTTGTTTGATGAAGTGGGCCAGCCCTGGGCCACAGGCAAGCAGGTCAGGGTACCCCCATTCCTAGAACGTTGACAGTATCCCCCGGGCCCACGGCACGCTCGAGTTGGCTTCTGGGAGGAGCCTCAGGGACGACCTGAGGCGTCGCGGGCCCTAAATGCGTGTGGCCTAGGCCGGTGTGCGTCACGCGGCTGATGTCGGGTCTCCTTTCCCTTCTGTCTCCATCCAAGCTATTAGGAACCTGACTCATTGCATTGGTCCATTATTGCTTTCCCTTCTCCCACACTCTCTCTTCCTCCTCGATCTCCAACTCCAACTGACGTCTCCCAGATCCAGAACCGCGCCGCTCCCTTCGGTTCAGCGATGGCGCCCGCCGGCAAGCAGAAGCCAGAGACGCATGGTCCTGCCCCCGCTCCTCTGCTCCTAGAGTGCGCCCTCTCCAAGGATGTGGATCTTAGTCTCGTGCTCCCATAGACAACACCGAGTCCAGCGAGCACGGGCGGACCCTGATCTAGACCGACGCCATAGCAAAGTGTCCCACGTCGAAGACGGTATACCCCTTCTTCCTCCATAGCTTCTTTGCCGGGCTGGTACCCACTTTCTCCTCGTTCTTCACTGCCATCCGGAATCACTACATCCAAACTCCATCTTGCTTTTGTCATCTTTGCTTTCTACTGCGAGTCCTTCGCAGGCGTACGGCCTTCAGTAGCCCTCTTCCGCCATTTCTTCAACGTGCGCCTGCACGACGGTGCCATTCGTCAGCATGCGTCTCCTTCGTAACGGCCCAGAGCGGCAATTTCCTCCTGAAGGCTCGGAAGAAGGTGGAAAACTTCAGGCACCGTTGGGTTCTCATGAGCCTCAAGGATGCCAACCCTCGGCTGGAGGTGCCGAAGGGGCTACCGGAGAAATTCTGCGTGGAGCTCGGTAAAGCTCTCCGACCCTCGGGCCGTGCCCATACTGGAGCTCTTCTCCCGCGTCATCAAGGCCAAGAGGCTCACCAGTTGGATGATAGTGAAGGAATTCTTGGCGCAGCACCTGGTGCCCCATGAGGCCCATTCCAGGCCCCTGGGGGACTACCAGCTCGGTGTCGATAAGCTCAGGCTCCAGTACCAGGACCTTCCTACTGAGGAGCTAAATAGGGTCGTGGCGACCCTGCTGGGCTGTGAACCTGGTAACCTGCCTGAGGCTCTGGGTCCGCTGTACCGTCTCGATGACTCGGCCGACCTGATCATCATGATGCGTGTCTTTCATGAGCGGGGGCTCTTACCAGCCGAGGGCTCTGGTCCGGTAAAGGTGTCATCGGATGACACCTACGATGGGGAGGACTCGGAGAAGATCGTCGACGACTGCCCGACGAGCGCACCTCTCCCATCACAGGCCGCCCTTCTGCGCGAGCTTGAAGATGATGATGTCACCGGCGAAGTTTCCGCGATGATCTCCTCGCGCCTCACCAAGATATCCAAGGGATCCGCGTCGACCCCGCACGCCATGCTCTCCGCGTGCGTGCTCGCCCCCCGGAAGCACGGGGCTGAGTCGCCCTTGGCGCATCCTGCCTCCGCTGGCGGAAGTCTGATGCGCCGTCTCGCCCCCCTCCGTGGGGGCCCTGCCGCCCCTGCTGTTGCCGGGGCAGAGAGGAAGAGGCGATGGGTCGATGTCAAAGAGTAAGTGACTCATCTTGGCACGCCCCACGCGTCCATCGTCCGCGCATGGCTGACTCCCTTTTTTCTGATCTCCAGGGGCGCTACCTCGCTGGGGGCGAAGAAGAAGAAGGGGAGCGTCAAGCCGAAGGCGACTCTTGACGCACCGCCAGCCTTCCCCAACGCGTCTCCGCCTGTCGATGAAGAAGGGAAGGCTCGCGAGGTGACCTCCCAGGCCTTGGTCGTCGAGCCCCCCGAGCCCCCGAAGCGTCCTGAGGCGGTCGTGGCGGCGCCATTGCCCGAGGGGCAGGCTCTTGAGGGCCCTCTGTCCGCTGATGCGCCAATCCTCGAGATCTCCGAGCAACCTCTGGAGCCCCGTGTTCCTTGTGACGCTGCCTCCCTGATTACACCGCCCACGATAGCACTAGAGGCTCCTCAGGGGGAGATCTAGAGGACTCCGGTATACATCGAGGGCGTCCTGAACATGGCCTGGGCAAGGTCGCAGTCGTGATGGCGGAGGGCAAGAAGGAGGCCAAGGCCGCTCGCGCTGCGCGCGAGGAGGCTCTGGGGGAAGCCGCAACGGCTGCCAAACGCTATGAAGGGGCGGAGGCTCGCCTGGAGGCCTTCCAACAAGAACAAGCCAAGCTAGCCGAGCAGCTTCGCCTATGGGAGGAAGAACTCGAGGCCCGCAAGACCAAGCTCGCCGCCCGGGAAGAAGAGTTGGCCTAGGAGGAAACTCGCCTGGGTGTGAAGCAGGCGCACTTGGATGAGTAGGAGAAGGAGATCACCTCAAGAAGACCCTTCTCGATGCCAAGGGGGAAGCCCTCACCGGGGCCGGGAGGAATAATGCCGTGGAGTTGGTCGGCTTCCCTGACGTTGAGCTCACGCTTCGCACGACACTCCACGCCCTCTGCCGGGACAGGTTCGACGAGCCTCTTGCCACCCCAAAGGGCGGCCTTGCCGTGCTCGCAGCGGAGCTCGCCGTGGTGTTGGAGGACGCCGCCATCCAGGTGGACAAGGTCTTGAACAGTGAGTGTTGCGACCTCTTTTTTGAGGCCGCGACACGCGTCTTTAGTTACCTTCTCCTTCGTGAGCTGGGGTTTGACTTTGACTCTGTGATCCTGCCGGTCCCTAGTGTGGCCCGCGACAGCGCTATGGAGGCGGTGAAGGGCCCCGTGGCGGCCTTGGTGAACAGGTTCGCCGCGTCGCAGTTCCCCCATCTCCGGATGCCGCTGAAGCCGACGGCTGGGAAGACGATGCGACTGATGCTAACGACAAGCCCCCTGAAGATGGAGCGACCGGCGGCGGCGGTTCCTCCTGATTTCTTCCCCCTGTTTTTACCCTGCAATGGACATCGTGCCTCGTGGAGGCATCAAACTCATTTGCGTTTTAAAGAACTTTTTAAGGCTTGTAATAACTGGCTGACTGCTTGAATGTTTTCTTCGCCTCGTTTCTTTCATGCTTGTTGTGATACTCTGCGTCACAGGGCCCGACCCGCGCATACCTCAACCGCCATTGAACCGACCGGATTCCAGGACGGCCCAAGAGGTGAGGGGCTACAGGTCCAGTTAGGCTCCTGAGTCGCGATGCTCAGGAGTCCCCCTTGACGTGCGAGCAGCCCTCATGAGGGGAATGCGGCAAGGATTTTGAAACTTAAGAACACCTTCAGCACTCTGCGTCTGCAGGGCCCGCCCCACGCGTACCTCCACTGTGATTGGACCGATCGGAGACTGGGACGGCCCAAAGGGGGAAGGGGCTACGAGCACAGTTAGGCCGTTGAGTCGCGATGCTCAGGAGTCCCCCTTGACGTACGAACGACTACAGTGTCCCTCCTAAGAAACTGACAATTTGAGACTCCCGAACTCCTTCAGCACTCTGCATTGGCAGGGCCCGCCCATCGCGTACCTCCGCCGCCATTGGACCGCCTAGGAGGCCCAAGAGGGAAGGGGCTACGGGCGCAGTTCGCGCTCCTGAGTCATGATGCTCAGGAGTCCCCCTTGACGTACGAGTGACTCCAGCATTCTCCCGAAGAGATTTTAAGTGGCTTGTTGAGAGCACTAGGCGCTGCATCGGGAGGGCACGCCCCGCGCGTACCTCCACCACCTTTGAACCGACCGGATTCGAGGACGGACCAAGAGGGAAGGGGCTACGTTCGCAGCAAGGCCCCTCAGTCGCGATGCTCAGGGGTCCCCCTTGACGTACGAGCGGCTCCGTACCTCCAGTTGTCTGTCCCTTGCGCTAGATGTGGGCGTAGTCGTAGGTGGACTGGGTTGAACTTCTAGCCAGCTATGGGCGTAGTCATTCATGGACTATGTTGATTTCCTTGCCAGCTGCGGACATAGGCATTGGTTGACTATGTTGATTTCCTTACCACCTACGGGCATAGTCATTGGTAGACTGAGTTGATTGCCTCCGTCTTCTCCCGAGCGCGGAGCGTAGGGCTGCCACTAGGCATGGGAGGGACCCCTCCACGTCCTCGGGGGCCCCCGGGTGTATACAGCCGCAACTCGTTATTAAGTGAGAGTATCACGGTGGGGGTGTATCTGGGAGGTCGCGAGGATGCTTTGGCCTCGCGAGAGTCCCTACCTCCGAGGCATAGACACCTGATTCCTTTTGAGTCTTCACCCAACGCGGAGCATAGGTCATCCAACCGGTATGGGAGGGACCCCACCGCATCCTCGGGGGCCCCGGGCGTATACAGCCGCAACTTGTTATTACGTGAGAGTGTCACGGTGGGGGTGTATTTGGGAGGTCACGAGGACGCTTTGTCCTCGCGAGTGTCCCTAGCCCCGAGGCATAGGCGACTGATTCTTTTTGGGTCATTGGTAAACCCTACTGACTTCTTCTTCTTCAGGAGTGAGGCAGGGTGTCTGATGCCTGAGGAGGCCTGCAAGGATAAGCTTCGGCCGGAGCCCCCAAGCGGGGGGTCGACCACCCAAAGATGCAAGCAATGTAGGACGTTAGGGTTCAAAGTGGGTTCGACAGAAACAACTGAAGGATGCGTAAATGAAAGTGGCAGCTGGGGAGTGCCCTAAACTACTGGAGGCCACATGGCCCTCTTGGCGCCCTCGGACAGAGTGAGCCAAGAAATTATCTGGCAGCAGCCAACAAAAAGTCACCTAGCGGACATGCCGCTGAAGTGCCGAGGGCGCCGTCGTCACCCACACTCCTGCTTCCACGATCGCGACCCTCACGGGTCTGCCGTGTCCCGATGCTCGGGACCTTCGCTTGGCCCGAGCATCTCCTCCTCTTCCTCACCACGCACCAGCAGGCAAGGCATGAGCAAGGCCTGCTGGAGCTGCCGATAGGTAGCAGCCGCGTTCCCCTTGCCGAAGGGCATGATGGTGTCGGTGCCCGGGCACACCCACCGATGGTCAGCTCGCGTGGGCCAGAAGGGGCCTTGAGCCGCGGCTCTATCGATTGCGAGCGCATTGATGCAGATGCGGGGCCGATCTACCGTGCCGACGATGGCGACTTCGATTGGTGATGCAAGGTGGTCCCCACCTCGCATGGACTGGGCCTCTCAAAGTTCTTGGATTGCTCTCATGAGAGACTTGCGGGAAATGGGCGGACGTGCGCCGGAGTGCACCCTTGGGTTGTGCTTGAGCGCCACCCTCGCCTCACTGGTCATGCCGGGAACCTCCTCGATGGGAGCCCCCAGGGCTGACCCAAGGATGGCACCGAGCGCGACTTCCTGTGCGATGATAGGCATGACCCCGTCCCTGGGCACGGAGCCCGAAGTCCCAGGGTGCTCCGTGTGGAGGAGTTGCTTCTTCTTCTTGCGGGGGTCCTCGCGAGGTGGCTCGTCTTCTTCGTCGTTCGAACGTTCTGCCGATGTGGCGCGGTAGGCACGCTCGAGTGTACAGATGGCATCCTTCTCGTCGCAGGTGATCGTGATGATACCACCGCTCCCTGGCATCTTGAGGACGTTGCAGCCATGGTGGGTCACTTCCATGAACTTTGCGAGAGCCGGGTACCCAAGGATCGCGTTGTACGACAGATGGATGTGCGCGACATCAAAGACGATGATCTTAGTGTGGTAGTTCTTGCACTCACCGAATGTGACTGGCAGACGCACCTGCCCGATGGGCACGGTGGACCCTTCCATGACTCCTGAGAAGGGCTTGGTCGGCATGAGCTGTTCGTACGACAGCTGGAGTGTCTCGAAGGTCTCGACCGAGAGGACGTTGAGCCCCGCTCCACTGTCGATAAGGGTCTTGGTGACGAGGACGTTGCTGATGGTCGGGGTGCACATCATGGGGAGCTTGCCGGCCATGACTGAGCACCTGAGTTGATCCCTTGGGTCGAAGGTGATGGCGGTCTGGGGCCAATTGAGGGGGCACATCGCTTTAGGCTTCGAGAGAGCGGCATTCACCTCCCGGGCGAACTGCTTGAAGGCGTGGTTCGAGGCAGGGGTCTGGGCGCCAACCAGGATGGAGGCCACTGCTCTGACCTCCTAGAAGCCCCCAACCCCATCATTCTGCCTTTCTTCATCCCTCCTGGGTGGCGGAGGCAGCCCAGCCTCACGAGGGCGAACCTCACAAGGCCGATCGCGTCGTTGCCCCTCCTGAAGGTTGTCGCGCCAGCGGTCCTCCTCAGCCTGGACGTGCCAACAGTCTTCATGAGGAGAACGCCGCTGGATCACCGGCAGGGCCACGAGCTCCTTGATGCGTTGGAGCCAGTCATTGTGGCGGTCAGGGGCGGGCCGATACCGGAGAAGCTCGGTGGCCATGGCAAGCGCGCGCCGTCCATTCGTCATCTCCGGGCGGGCGCGCGAGGACGGACCGCTTGCCCAGACGAGTGACGGAGTGGCGGTGCAACCGTCGGGCTGCTCGGTAGCCGGCTGGGAGGAACCTTGCTATTCTTGAGCATCGGGGCCCGTGGCGGCGTTCACGATGGGCGATGGTGACCGGCGCATGCCGGCGGGGCCCACGGGCGCCGTCTGAGCAACGCGGGTGGCGCGGCGCTCGGTGCGAGCCCCGCGAGCGTCAGCCATTGGAGCGGCAAAGCTTGGTGAAGGCGGAGCTTGGAGGAAACCTTGACACGCCCCCAACCTGGCGCATCAAATGTCTGATTTCAGGATCTGCAAAACCCTAAAGTTTCGAACTCAGGGGCGTGTAAGAATATCTCTCTCAAGTGCGCCTCACTAATTCGCTACTCACTGGGGATGGCAGAGAACTCACTCGATGGTGAGGAAGACACAGAACACGGCAGTTTACCTAGGTTCGGGCCACTGAGAAGCGTAATACCCTACTCCTGCTTTGGTGGATTGCCTCTCGTGGAGGTTGGTGGATGAACTAGTATAGTGTTCGGAGGCCTCCGAAGGCTGGGTGGCCTTTGTGTGATGCCGGTGTGCGAATGAATGAATCAGGTGGGATCCCCTCTATGAAATAACCTATCCTCTATATATATAGTGGCGGCTCGGGTCCTCTTCCCTTATCGCAAGGGCGGGAAGGGATCCCACAATGGCCAATTTTGAAGGGGAAAAAGGGAACATGCTCCCCTGCCCAAAGATGGTCTTCACCAGCAAAGTGGTTGTCAACGTAGCAGGGACGGGTCCAAGGATGACGTACTTCCTGCTCGCGATTGGTGGTGACCTTGTTGCACCAGAATGGAAACCGTTATAAGATGCCTTGGGAACCCACGTACGTCCTTCCCTCCTTTGCACGAAAGGGGAAACTGCACCGTCCTGCAATCCGCTGCTCGCCTGTCCTTTCCCCACGTCATCCTTGACTCTTGAGGACGGGTCTTGCCTCAGAATCTCCGCCGCTCCGGAGGGGTCCTGTGGAGGCCCCCTACGGGTCTTGGTGCTGCTCCTCTTCGCGAGGCTCGGGCCCTCGCGAGGACCTTGCCTTGAGTGGTGGCGTGCCCGATTGTGCTTGCTTGATGAAGTGGGCTAGCCCTGGGCCACAGGGAGGTAGGTCTGGGTACTCCCATGCCCTGAACGCCGACAAATTGAGAGGAGATGGGCGAAAGAATGGAGGGAGTACTCGTATGTGACTCCCAAATACATGAAGAAATTCATGGTGAAGCCTCCGTGCAAAAGGGCTCCTCTGGGCACTCAACAGGTTGCTGATCCAACAAGTCTTGCAACCATTCAAGACTTTCCTGAAGAATATGCCAAGCACAAGGCCAAACTACAGAAAGTTGCACACGTGGCCGTGAAGAAATTCAATGAGGGTTCTGCTGCCGCAGCTGCTGATGTGTCCTCCTCTGCTACTGAGGCTTCTGGCACTGAGACTACTTCAAAGAGAACCGTTCTAAAGAAGTGTGTTTTCAAACCAAAGTCCCCAACGGCTCAAACTTCACTGCAAAATCCTCAACCAGCTGCTAAGGTGGCAGCAAAGTCCTCAACTGCGGCCACACATTCTTCACCGCCACTGAAGCTTACGACCATTCAGAATCCCTCAGGGCCATCTGCTTTAGGCTATGTGCATACTTCTTCAAGTGCTAATGTGAAGAAGAAAGTGACTCCTGGGCGAGGAAGAAGGCTTAGCGTGAGCAGAGTCGTCAATATTCCTTGTGCATCAGAAGCCAACGATGAAGTACTTGAAGCCATCATCAGAAACAAGCAAGAAAGGCTCACACAGGACAAAGGCACCACCATTCCCCTCATTATGGACCCCAAGGTAATACTGGACTCCATCAACCTTTGGTATGATAATTCTCAAACACCACTTGATGACTTGAAGGTTCCACCTGGACCAAGCCACATGTTGATAGCCTTCATCAATGAAGAAAAGTGGGAGGTACAGAAGGCCAAGCAAGCCCGAAAGGCCCAGACTTAGAAAGAGAGCTTTCTAAAGAACAACATTCTGACTATGACCCCTGGTCACCTTCTCAATGCTCAAACTGAGATTAAAAACCTAAGTGAAGAATACAGTCGCTTTGATGCTAACTAGAAGGGAACAAAAATCAGATTCATCAATGTTGCCAACAAAGTGATCACGAAACACAATGAGAAGGTTGCTGACAAGACGCAACCGAAAACTCCTCATGCAAAATATATAGTTAAGCTGCCTGACGACACTGGTGATGAAACTCCTCTATCTGACGAACCGGCCATGGCAGCTGAAGAAATAGCTATGCCTAAAGAAACTGTTCCAGCCAGGACGACTACGTCAGCCATGCCTGAAGGAAATGCATGTCCTGATCTAAAATCTTCACAAGTGAAGAAAGTGAAGCTTCCTTCTGTAACAGAAGTGAAGGAAACTAAGGCTGTTGAAAAGGAAGCAGCAAAGAAAAGAAAGGCCTCAAAAACCCCGGAGTCCTCAGAAGCAAAACACTTGAGGACTTTGAAAACTTCCTCAACTGCTCCAATTGATGCCACCCCTATCAATGTTGCACCCTCCTTTGTGACTGTGCCATTTGGTGCTGAGCATCCCATCCAAGAAGAAGATGAAGAAAAAGAAGACACTCACTCTGCTGCTTACACACCAATTGATGAGGAAATTGAAGTTGATCCAAATCCTTCAATTCCTCAAACCTCAACTCCTCGACCACAATAGCACACTGATGTGGGTGATGAAGACAAGAATGAAGATGTGGACATTGGCAGCACAACACCGGTGATCCATGACGACTTCTGGGAAAAGGCTCAGCCCAACTCACCATTGGCAACTCCAATTCCACAAGTGCCTATGTCCCCTACAGCAACTGAAATTCCAACACAGTCTGAAGAAAAGAGCACTCTCGTGAACTCTATCTCAGAAAGTGAATCAGCTGCATCAGCTGAAGACACTGCCAATCATACTGCAACTGAGGAAACTGCTGCGCTAGAAATTGAAGAATCTGCACAACTTATTCCTCACCTGAGAGGAGTGCCACGGAAGAACAAGTTCCTTAGGGTGAAGACACTACCTTTGAACCTCATGTTGATAATCCTTAGTCGGAAGTAGTCATGGCTGAAATTCCTCAGACAGACGATCTTCCAAGACTTTTGGGCCTCTTCAAGCCAAATCTTCAACCAAATAGTCTTCAACCCTTCAAAGGAACAAAAAGGCCAAAATTTGACAGGGCCCAATTCTTTGATGAACATCACTATTTCATCAGCGCAAATCCTTTTGACTCTCCATGGATCAGGTGCAACAGATTTTGGACCCTCAGTCAGCTGAACTACTATGGTGTTGTACTCTTCAACAAGGACAAGGTTTTTCCTCACAGGAAAATTCCTCATGTAGATATGGAGGATATTCCTTGCTACACTCCAGTTCTTCAAGAAGCTAGAGTATTGCAATCCTGCGCTGACATCTGTGACTGGAGTGAAGAAATCATTCTTCAATTCTATGCTACATTGCACATCTCAGGAGATGTCTCAGATGTCAACACTTGGGTTCTGGACTGTATGACTCAAGATACTCACTACACAACCCCTGCCACAGAATTACTTCGGGCACTTCGAGTTCCACTTCCCTCATAAGGATCCAACTGCATCTATGAAGAACCTGAACTGCCAAATCACCTAATGCAAGTGCTCATGAAGCCTTTTAATATGGGGCACACCTGCTGTGGTCAATATTTTCACACTTGGAGGGGGAAAGAGAGGCAAAAATCAAGAGAAACACAAGAACTCAAGAACAATCCTCATATCACACATCCACTAGATCCACATAAACACATGGGGTTACAAGATCCAAAGTCAACGGAAGGATACACATAATGATAGTCTTCCCTACGAGAGGGGCCTTGCATCCACGATGGGACCTTCCCTAGAGTAGGGGCCTTGGCATCACTATGGATCTTGTTCAAATGGATGACATCTCCATGTGCATGGATGGATAATGATGGAGCTAAGCTCAACAATGAGTTGTCTAAACATTAGCTAACCCTAGAGCGAAGGTAGGGGAAGGGTATTTATAGTGTAGGTCGGAAAAGAGGGTCGAAGGGGTACATGGGCTGTTGGGCCCGAGTGTCTGCGCGCAGGTCGGCCGGAAGTTCCGGGCTAGGCCAGAAGTTCTGGGCGACTTTCGGGCAGGTTCTGGGGCGGATAGAGTGTTGGCACAGGTGGAGGCACCGAAGATGAGCAGGGGCGGAACTTTCGGGCTATGTATGAGCAAGTTTCGGGCTGAAAAAAGGTTGTAGCGGGGGCGTCTGCGGTGGGTGAGCTTGGGCCGGAAGTTCCGGGCGTCAGATGTTCTGGACAGTCTGGAGGTTCCAGGCTCATGGGGGCTTCTCCTTTCTCGAGTCATCTTTCCCATTCGACCTCGCGTCCAGTCCTGTGGTGCCCTCAAGGTCTTGAACCTGATGCCTGAGTATGCACAGAGTCTCTTATTTAGGTAGCACACATGTTCCATTTGTATCGAAGGGATATTCATTAAGGAGAGATGTCACCTGGGTTTCCAAGGCACGTGTGCGGACTCTTGTCACGGGACCACTTGTAGCTTGAGGTGTATCCATGGGGATGATTGAAGGATGCTGCGCATCATCTCCCCCCCTTGGGGAAGATCCATCCTCGGATCAAGTTCTTCATCACCATGGAAAGGAGTTAGATCCTTGACGTTGAACGTGTCACTCACATTGTACTTGTGTGTGGAATGTCGATATTGTAGGCATTGTTGTTGTAGAGTGCCAACAACTTGAAAGGGCCATCCGCTCGAGGTCACATCTTGGACTTGTGTTAATAGGGGAATCGTTCCTTGCGAAGGTGTAGCACACAGAATCACCGGGTGTGAACACCACGGGGTGTTTTTTAATGGTGCGCTTATTGGTGATGTCTTCCACGTGATGTTCGATCATGTGCCTTGTTTCTTCAAGCAAATTCTTGATATAGCTGGCACGTGCACTTGCGTCCATGTTCACTCGCTCTTGAAGTGGTAGAGGAAGGATGTCCAATGGGAACAATGGGTTGAAACCGTAGACCACTTCAAAATGAGGCTTGTCGGTGGTGAAGTGTAGTGCACGGTTGTAGGCGTACTTGGCGATGAGGTTGGAACCTTCCCATTCCTTGAGGTTCTTCTTGATCAACACACGTAGGAGAGTTGAAAACGTCCTGTTTGTCACCTCCATTTGGCCATCGGTTTGTGGATGATATGCCGAGGAGAATAGGAGCTTGATTCCAACCTTGGCACATAAATTCTTCCAAAAGTAGCTAAGGAACTTGACGTCGCGGTCCGACACAATGTCCTGGGGATGCCATGTAGTCTTAAGATGTCCTTACGGAATAGATTTGCTACACGTGAAGCATCGTCTATCTTGTGACATGGAATGAAATGAGCCATCTTGGAAAAATGGTCCAGAACGACAAACACCGAATCATGACCAATTTTAGATCTAGGCAAACCGAGCACAAAGTCCATGCTTATATCTTCTGATGGTTGGAAAGGGATAGGAAGAGGCATGTAAAGACCATGAGATTGAGCTTTGGACTTAGCTTTGCGGCATGTCGATCAACGGTTGGTTAAGTGTGCAACATCACGAAACATATTTCGCACAAAGTACTTGTTGGATATTGTGGCATATGTCTTGTCGTGTCCAAAGTGACCCATTATTCCTCCACCGTGAGCTTCTTGAAAAAGTAACAAACAAAGAGAAGACTCGGGAATATACAATTTGTTAGCGTGCATAAGATAGGCATCTTTCATGTAATATTTTTTCCAACAAGGTTTCGTATGCCATTTAGCATATGGGACTGCAAAGAAAGTATCATGCTCATATAAATCTTTGATATGGTCAAAACCAATCACATTCAATTCAAGTTGCATAACAAGCATGCATTTGCATGAAAGTGCATCGGCTACTACATTCTTTTTACCCTTAATGAATTTAATAACATAAGGAAAAGACTCAATGAATTCACTCAATTTAGCATGTCGCTTCTTCAACTTAGTTTGACCCTTAAGGTATTTTAATGGTTCGTGATCGGTATGAATGACAAATTCATGAGGTCTTAAATAGTGCTCCCAAACATTCAAGACTCTCACTAATGCATAAAATTATTTGTCATAGATTGGATAATTAAGTTGAGAGCCCAAGAGTTTTTCACTGAAATAAGCAATTGGGCGTTTATCTTGCATTAGCACACCGCCTATGCTGTTACCTCTAGCGTCACAATGCACTTCAAAAGTTTTCTCAAAGTTGGGTAAGGCAAGCAATAGTGCATGAGTAAGAATGTTTTTAAGCTCATTAAAAGAGATTTCTTGTGATGGACCCCAAAGAAATGGTGCATTTTTCGTGCACAACGCATGGAGAGGAGACGCAATGGTGCTAAAATCCTTAACAAATCTACGGTAAAAACTGGCCAGGCCAAGCAAACTACGCTCTTGTTGCAAATTTGTGGGTGTGGGCCAAGTTTTAATAACCTCTATTTTAGCGTTATCAACGTGCACACCCTTAGAAGAAACTACAAATCCAAGAAAAACAAATTTTTCAACACCAAAGGTGCATTTGTCCATGTTCGCATAAAGTTGTTCATAGCTTAGGACTTGCAATACTTCCCTAACATGTTTAGCATGATCATCTAGATTATTTCTAAAAACAATAATGTCATCAAAGTGGACTACAACACAATCACCAATGAGTTGACGTAAGACATAGTGCATAACACGCATGAAAGTACATGGTGCTTCGGATAAGCCCATAGGCATCACTAGCCATTCATATAGGACAAATTTTGTTCTAAATGTAGTTTTCCACTCATCACCTTCTTGTATGCGTATATGGTAGTAGCCACTCTTCAAATCTATTTTAGAGAATATAGTGGCACCACTAAGTTCATCAAGCATATCATCAAGGCGAGGTATAGGATGTCTATAACAAACGGTGGTAGCATTAATAGGGCGGCAATCCGAACACATGCACATACTTCCATCTGTCTTAGGAACGAGAATTACCGGAACCGCACAAGGGCTTAAGCTTTCGCGGACATGCCCGTTATCTAGGATTTTTTGGACTTGCATTCGTATCTTAGTTTCTTCGGGGTTAACGTGATAAGGTGACTTGTTAGGAAGCGGTGCTCCGGGTATGAGATCAATGCAATGTTCAATCCCTCATTTTGTAGGTAGTTCCAGAGGTAACTCATCGGGAAAGACATCTTGGAATTCCTCCAAAAGATGAGACAACACAAGAGGTAGATGTTGTGAAGCTTTAGTCCTTACGACCTCATCTTTGCACACAAGTACAAAGTGAAGGATGTTTGATGGGCTCTCACTCACATCCCTCAAGTCTCTTTTGGTGTCTATAAGAACTAGATCTCTCTTGTCTCTCATCATGGAGTCGCTCGATTTTGGCTTTTGGCACTCACTCTCTTTTAGGTGGATCGCTCTCTCACTTTCATCTCCATGATGGTTTGTATTTTGTTTGTTGGCGATGACTTGGCTTGGTGTCATTGGTCGGAGCACATTTTCCTTGCCTTTCCTCTTGAAGCTATAATGATTGGCCTGTCCATTGTGGATGGCACCACGGTCGAATTGCCAAGGTCTTCCAAGTAGAAGATGGCAAATGGACATGGGAACCACATCACACTCCAATGTATCTTCGTATGATGCAAATCTTGAAAGATACTTGCACGATGTTCTAAACTTGGAGTGTGTCAAAGTCACTAAGCCATTGTACTTTGTAGGGTCATGGATGTTTATGCTTGACCAATTGCAGCATGGAGCAAAGTTCCTCACTCGCCGAATTGTGGAAGCTCCCATCGTCAATGATGACCTTGACGGATTTTCCTTGAACGCCCTCCTTGGTGTTGAAGATGTGGCAATGTTGCTCTTCGTCATCATGTTATTGAAGAGTCAACACTCGTGAGACAACGAGAGCGGGGCTCGAATCGTTGTCACAATAGATTTGCGCATCTTCATCTTCATTCACTTGTCGGTGTATGGCCACATTCTCCAAAGCTTCCATCTCGTCGTCGCTCATAGAGTCATAGGAGTTGTCATCTAGGAGAACTATCGTGCGTTTTGTATGGCACTCATAGGTCTTTTGGTTTCAGCCTTGACACGTGAAGCACTTAATGGAGCTTGTATTAACATTGGCATCTGGTATCATAGTAGAGGATTAAGCTCGCTACTTGTAGTTGCTTGTTGTAGAAGTCTAGCTTTACAAAGGCATCTTGTCTTTGAAACTGGACTTGTTGCCGGTTGTTGTGGAAGTTTTCGTAGTCGTAGAAACTTGGGCACTTGAATCGAAAGTCTTGGAATAGAATTGGGAGTACTTGTAATCATTTTGCACTTGATGTTCCGCCTTTGATGCTTGATGTACCGGCTCGAGTAAGGACGTGTAGGGTTGGAAATCCGTGATTTTCTTGACTTGGTAGTTGAGATCATTCACGAAACGTGCCATTGTTTTCTCATCATCTTCCTTGACATTGGCTTGTATCGTGGACATTTCCATCTCTTGATAGTATTCTTCTACCGACTTGGTGCCTTGCTTGAGTATTTGAAGCTTCTTGAAGAGGTCACGGTTATAGTGAGTATGCACAAAGTGGGCTCGCATGAGGTCCTTCATTAGGCTCCAAGTGGTGATAGGAGGATCACCCTTTTCTCCTCTTCTTTCAATTACTTGCTCCCACCAAATGAGAACATAATCTTGGAACTCAAGAGTGGCAATCATCTTCTCTTTATTAAAGTTGTGGAGATGGAATATCTTGTCAACTTTGAGTGCCCATGAAAGATAGTCTTCAGGGTCATTGCTTCCAGAGAACTTAGGCATGGTGAATTTGAGATTGCTGATGCGATGCTCGTCATGGTTGTTTTTTCGGTGCTTTCCTTCTCTTGGAGGAGTATCTTTGAAGTTGTTGTCGACTTGGTGTTGTTGGTCGTGCCTTCGAGCTTGTTCAACCACTTGCTCATCTTGATGTGATTGCGGTTGTTGTCGAGGTCTTCTTATGTGATGTCGTAGCTCTTGGTGCTCCTCTTGGTGTGCCTCTTATTCTTGAAGAGCATGCCCCAGTGCGTCATGTGCTTTGAGCCCTTGGTAGTTGCGTTCTTGTATAGCGCGTGTGGCTTCACGTAGAGCACGTTAAGCTTCTAGCGCTTGTTCTTCACGTTGCCGGTCATCTTCATAGCGTTGTTCAAGACGTGCTTGCTCCAAAGCTTCTTGTCCTTGTTGGTGACGTCGATCACGCTCGCGATGTCGATCTTGACATCCATTGTCATGGAATGGATTGTTTGAAGCTTGGTTGTCATGATGGTTGTCATGTTGATGATGTCGAGCTCGTGGAGAATTTGTGCCGAAAGAGTACTCGGCGAAGTGGCGACTTGAGTGGCACCGCCTTGATGAAGTAGAGGTAGAGGATGTGTGGTTAACCATCAATGCACGGATCTCATCCATATGGCTTTGAAATCTTGTCGTCGAGGTAGTCCCTCGTGCGCATCTCAGATTCGCGCATGTTGATTGCGAGTTGCTCGATGTGGTCCTTCATGGCGTTACGAATTGCACGGAGTCCCTTTTGGGCGGCAAAGAAGTGAAGTTTGGTGACGTAGTTGTTCTTGTCATCCTCTTGCTCCTCAAAGGTCGGTTTTGACAAGATGGACCTATCCATAGCATTAAAGGAAAATATAAGTGGAAGAGTGGGAGGACAATATCAATTAGTGATCCAAAAGTTGAAAATGGATCAAGATCACCCAATGTGCAATTAAGGAAATAGTAGAACTGGTACCGAGGATTGTCCTTCTCACACCTACACAAATAAAGCTTTTGGAGGAGCTTGGTTAGGTTGGTGTCACAAAATGCAAGAAATTCAACGGTGAGAATCAATAATGTTGAAAGAAATTCGCAAATTCGAAAGTAAGACAAGGTAGATCCATAGCAAAGAGTATCCATAGAAACACACACATGGATAGAAAAAGTGGGGCCGTGCAACCAAAAGATGAGCAGAAAATGTGGTTTTCCACGAAAACGCTTGCATTGCACAACACGAGAGAGACGGTAGCACGATTACTCAAATGGGCATGATACGAACTTGTGCACAACCTATAAGAAACAAAATGTGTTGTCTTTCTATTCCCGACTTTTGCTATATGTATGCGGCACAATCTCTCTCGCTCACGTGATCGAAGATGATCAAATTTGCTATGCAAGATGGTGATGTTGTTTCTATTTGCACTTGCTTAAAAGCTTTGCTTCTCTTTCTTTTGGTGTTGATATTTTGTGTGGCCACTATGCGGGACGTGCACAAACAAGATAGCAATTTTGTATGCGGGTACAAATTAAACACAAAAGATTCTCGTATGACACCATAATATGATGGTTATGGTGGTGGCATGCAATTGTAGCTATGTGGCTTATGTATCACTAATGTGCACAAGTAGTGTGGCACGCAATACTCAATGGCTACTCTCGATAGGTAAGTTACGCAAGTAGGCCCAGGTTAACAATGTAATGGCAAGGCTATATATCGAATGTGCCGTCGCGGTTACCGTCCTTGCTTACGGTGAGGTGCCAATGAAGAGTTGGTGATGACGATTCGTGGCGATGATGAGTGGCGATGTCGGTGTAGTACCACTCCTAAGTAGCCGAAACACCTTAGAAATTGGCAGTGCTCGCGACTCAAAATCTCAAATGAAGAAGGTTTGCGGAAGAAAAATAGTGGAAAGAAGGCGGAATGGAAAAATGTGCAGTTTAACAAAATGTAAATAATCTCCTTAGGCCGGAAGTTCCCGGGATGCCGGAGGTTCTGGGGGCGGAAGTTCCGGGCGTCGGGATTTGGGCGGAAAATCGTGGAGAGAAACCAAAATCCCGTGGAGGAAAAAGAAAAGTTGATGGAGGGGGATGGAAGGAAAGCTAGATACACTCGTCTACAACAAAACCCATGAATTCAAATCTACAAAATCTCTTCAAATCCAATGAATTAAAGAAATTTTGGTATGGCTATTTTTGTGGGGAATTTTTCTAAATTAGGTAAAATCAAACAAAAATTGGCTAGAAAGTGGGCGATGAGACTCCAAGGTGTGAATCAACGTGGCTCATGCTACCATTATAATACGGCGCACACCCGCGGAGGTCAATCTTTTCACACTTGGAGGGGAAAGAGTGGCAAAAGTCAAGAGAAACACAAGAACTCAAGAACAATCCTTGAATCACACATCCACGAGATCCACATAAACACATGGGGATGCAACATCCAAAGTCAACGGAAGGATACACATAACGATAGTCTTCCCTATGAGAGGGGCCTTGCATCCACGATGGGACCTTCCCTAGAGAATGGGCCTTGGCATCACTATCGATCTTCTTCACATGGAGGGTATCTACATGGGGAGGGAGGGATAATGATGGAGCTAAGCTCAACAACGAGTTGTCTAAACATTAGCTAACCTTAGAACGAAGGTAGGGGAAGGGTATTTATAGTCTAGGTCGGAAAAGAGGGACAAAGGGTTACATGGGCTGTTGGGCCCGAGTGTCTGCGCACAGGTAGGACGGAAGTTCTGGGCTAGGACGGAAGTTCTATGCGACTTCCGGGCAGGCTTCTGGGAGGACAGAGTGTTGGCGCAGGTGGAGGCACCGAAGATGACAAAGTGCCCGAACTTCCTGGCTATGTTCGGGCAGGTTCTGGGCTGAATCAAAGGTTGTCATGGGGGCGTCTACGGTGGCTTAGCTTGGGCCGAAATTTCCGGCGCCAGAAGTTCCGTGCTTCCCGGAGGTTCCGGGCTCCTCGGGGCTTCTCCTTCCTCAAGTTATCTTATCCGTTCGTCCTCGCATCCAGTCCTACGGTGCCTTCAAGGTCTTGAACCTGATGCATGAGTATGCACACAATCTTTGCTTTAGGTAGCACACACGTTCCATTTGTATCGAAAGGATATTCGTTAAGGAGAGATGTCACGTGGGTTTCCAAGGCACGTGTGCGGGCTCTTTTCATGGGGCCGCTTCTAGCTTGAGGTGTATACATGCGGATGATCAAAGGATGCTTCGCATCACCTTTGGCTCTTGGCAAGTCGCCAAGAACCAAATTCCTTGCAAAGAAATTTATCTATGTGCCCAGGATCTTGTACCGCATTTTGGCCAAATCCTTGTGTCCAATCAAGGGTCATGACTCCAACGATGAATAAATTGGGGGAATCATGAAGAGTTTTATCTTTAATACCATCCATGGAATTCCAATTAATCTTCATGATTTCTTCATGAGAACTCTGTCCCACATAGTTGTGTCACCTTTTGATCTGAAGCCTTATGCGCCATGGATCTTAAGATTTATGAGGACGAGATCTGGAATTCCTTACAATGTAGATATTCTAAATCACCACACCTACTTGCCTCCAGTTGAAGTCGTCAAGAGTTATTTCGACATGATTGAAGGCAAAGGAAAATATGTGATCAATGAAGGAACTCAACCCCTTGATGGCCAATTTAGCAAAGCTACGTCATTCTCCTCCAATGACGACACTCCCTCAAAAGACTCAGCTGCCAGAGGCAAATCCCCTAGTCCAACTATACCACGTGTGATGACTGACCGTGAGCTCTTCCCAAGTCTTCATCACAAGGTTGATCGCAACCACAAATGGGTAAAGCATTAGTTTTGTGCCATTGTGAAGGAAGTCAATGCGACTCAAAATACAGTAAAGAAAAATCACTATTATCTTCATGAGATCATCGACCGCACATGGGCCGTTGTGTCTCACCTCAAGACTTCTAAGGAACTTGCTGAAATGGAGTTCCAGCAACACTTCGACTCATCCTGGCCTCCAAGGAAGACGATCCCAATTCCTCAACTGGTAGCCAGCTCATTTTCCTCAACACACACAACTGATGACGCTGAATACCTTGACAGCACTTTTCTGATGAACAACCCCAACGCTCCTCCTCCACCAACGAAGTGATATTCTTCAAGGGCGTTAGTCCTTAGTTTCGTCCCTTTTCGTCACTTGATGACAAAGGGGGAGAAATCTGAGTTAGTCCTCAACCGGGTCTATTTTATCAGTTTGTGGGCTTTCAAACTATATTTTCTTTAACTTACAACTCTCATTCTTCTGAAGTGTTTGGTTGTATAAGTTGTAAACTTATGCTAGGTGGTTGTGTGACACTTTTGAACCGTTTTTTCTCATGCTTATTCCTCATGTTGATTAATGCATGCATGCTGAAACTCGTCACACACCACTTTCCATCATGCATTTCAATTTCCTCAAGTTATATGCCAAATGCCTACATGGATTACAAGATATAGGGGGAGATCTCCATGGTATAAATCATCAATGTGCATTTGCAGTCCAAAGCAAATTCCTCAAATATACACATCTTCACGGGGATTCTCTCTGTATTTTGCATTCAAATTCCTCAAACTTTGTACTTACCCTTCATATTATTATCCCGATTAATAACTTAACCTATTTGTCATGACTCGCCAAAAAGGGGGAGATTGTAAGTGCATCTAGCGCCCCTTAGTGATTTTGTTGTATTGAAGACTTATAGGTTAAGAGACCGATATGTTTGTGAGTGTACACATGCTCTATAAGTCGGTGAGGTATTCGAAGAATATCGACCCCTAAAAATGTATGTCTTTGACTGAAGACTTTAGTATTTCCTCTGAAGACTTTGAAAGTGAGGAAATTGGCGTGTCTTGAAGAAATTGATGAGAGGAATTTGAAGCATGAAGACTTTCATTTTCATAGTTTTATTTTTTGTATTCTGTGTCATAGGACCACCGTACTATTAAAGTTGGTCGAGGTGAATCTAAGGAAAAGTTTCCAAGTGATGCTCATGTCAAAGCCTTCACATACAAACCCTTCGGATGAAGCTTTTGGAAATCTTCAACAGCTTAGTCAAGTTCTTTAGTGACAGAGACATAGAATTTCTGGTCTCTGAGGAATTTGTTATAACTAAGGAGTTAAGTCTTCGCCAGTGCGAATCACCTACCTGTGAGGAACATCAGTGACATGAGGACTTTCACAGATGAAAGGTTCCAACTGTTGTTGTGTTGCGCGCCAGTTGTCCCCAACCTTATCCACCTAACAGTCATATCATTGGGGCATTTTTGTCGATTCATGTTGGGATTGCTCCCCGGCTATAAATAATCGCCCCCATACCCACTAGTTGGTTGGCTGCTCCGTGAGAGAAACTGACAATTGCCATTTGAGAGCAACCCGTTCCACGAACAATTTGAGACAAAATCATCAGTGAAAAAACCAAACATCCAAACCAAAACCCGAAATCCAAAGTGATTGAGCATCACTGAAGAGATTGTTCCTGTGCGGAACTCACGCTTATTACCTTTGAGGGCTGTGCATCCGCTAGAAGGTTAAGCGACATGGTCTAGAGAATCCAGAAGTGAATTGTGGATGGCCGAGTGACCATGTTTGTGAGGGTTTGAAAGTCTGCCCTGAACACTTACCACGAGTGTTGGGCGAGGACTGTGTGTCCTTAGCTCAAGGAGAATACTGTAAGGATTAGTGTCCAGGGACCATGTGTTTTTTGGTTTAAATACCAAGCTTATCCAAAGAAGACGTACAACTGTCACAACAATTGGATCTAGGTCATCAAATCATTGTCTTCATCGAGCATCGGGTTCTAATTCCTCAACCCTTTCATTTCCTCTATTGTATGTTGACTACTTCGATCTTTACTGTTTCAAGAATTTGACTGAAGACTTTCTCAAATTCCTGACCTCAAATTCTTCACTTAAGTTATTCGTCACCTTCTCATCCAGATCACACTACCTGTTCAACCCGAATGTTTCATTTTACTATGACGACGAAGTTATCGCTGTTTTTGCACATCTATTTCAGTAGTTATTGCGGTGATCTCAGTTCGTGACTAAGGACTTTCCTCACTAGGAATTTCCTGAGTGACGAATTTGTAAAATTCGCATATTCACCCCCCTCTAGTCAATACAATGCAGTTTCACATCTCGTTGGATATTCTGACTCTGACTATTCCGATACTGTGTGGATCGCAAGTCAACAACAAGAACCTGCCATTTCCTTGGATGATTCTTAGTGTGTTGGTCCTTGAAGAAATAGAACTGTGTGTCACTTTCCACTACTGAAGCTGAGCAATTGATGCTGGTTCATGATGTGCTCAACTACTATGGATGAAGAAAACCCTCAAGGACTACAACATCAATGTGAAGAATGTGCCACTCTACTACGATTGTGAGGGTCCAATCAAGATTGCAAACAATCCAGTACAACACCTGAAGACCAAGCACATCCAGATTCATCATCATTTTCTTCTTGATCATGTATTCAAGGACAACATCTTCCTCGACCACATGAAGACTGAAGAAAATTGGCAGATATCTTCACTAAGCCCTTGGATGAATAGAGATTTTTGAAGTTGCGGTGTGAGCTAAGTATCTTAGAATCTTTGAATGTTCTATGTACGGACACACATCCTAACAGTGATGCAATGTTGATGACTTAGATGTGCAACACACAAAGTAACATTTTTCTTGAATCAATGAAGAAAAACACTACAAGTGTGAAGAAATTAATGAAGAATTTGATTCTTAGGACCCTACAACAATTGTTAACGGTGTCTAAAATCATCATTCTTATACGATGGGTTACACAACCAACCCAAGTTGAAATTCTTCAAAGTTGAGATTTTTGCAAATTCTTCGAATCTTCAAATTCTTCAACTTCCTCAAGATTGCAAATTTCTCAAAAGGTTCTTCTAGAACTTTTCAACATATGTTCTTCATTGACTATATCCTTATTAGTGAGCTTTCAAAGTCCTCAACGACATTCACTTATTGCAAAGTCTTCATGTAGGTTTTTCTTCTAACTGAATGTGATCGGACCCATTCCTCCTCTATACTAAGCTCAAGGTAGTCTGTTCGTAAATTCTTCATATGTGTTATATTTTACACCCATTCAAAGTCTTCACTAAGTCTTTGTCAACTGATGAATTTGCGAACAAAATCTTCAAAAATGACTTGTCAATTATTTTTAGCCGTTGCCACTCGAACCACTCCCACTACCCATGTCTAGATAACCACAATCTCCCACTAACTCCATTGCTTAATGCATGGGTGACACATGTCGAGCAGAGAGGAAGAGTCAGTGGCAGTTTGGTCCAAAATCTTTGGGACGGACCATTTTCACCTGGTCAATAAATACTCCTTTTACTCCCCTCAGCTACTCTCTTCCTCTCGATCTCACTTCTCACCGCTCGAAGCACACACCTAGCACCGCCGCTGGAAATCATCATTTCCGGTGAGGAACAGATTCACTGCCTCAACCTCCTCATCACTGTACTCATGCCGGCCGCGGACATCCTCCCTCCACTCCCGCCGTAGCCTTCTTCTGTCGGCAAGTTAGAGCGTAGAAGATCTAACCCGACGAGTCTCTACACCACTTTCTCGTGTTCATCGTGTTCTTCGGGAAGGGTAATTAAAATCTAATTTTACTGCCCTTGAAGATCTTTGTGTTTCCAAAAAATCTTCAAAAAGTGTTTATTCCTAATTAAAATCATCATATGAACACTTCCTATGCTTAGATCACTTGATCAATTTCACTAAGTTACACTATTCTTCAAAAGATTCCTCAATTGTGTAAATTTTCAGATCTACACAACTCTGGAACCTAAGTCAAGAACAGTTAGTGAAATTCTTCAAGACACTATTGGTCAAATTCCTCAACTTGAGTTATTGTTGAAAATATTGTGAGAACGCATACGACCTCTTCAAATTCTTTGCACCTATACACTCTTCACAGGTAGAAAATGTCTGCTGATGAATCTATAGGTTCTCATCAACTTAACTCATTTGCAGCATTTCTTGAAGAAAATTTGCACACCTCATCAGATTCTTTGAAAGTTCAAATTCCTCAAGTGAAGAAAATGGCTCAAGGGAAGAAATAGAAGAAGGGTAATAAGCCTCAGACCGACATAGCTTTTGAAATCCCTGAACAAATCAATGATGAATATTGCACAACAATCAATTTCGTCAGTGCCAACCTGTTGTTCTCTGGATGCACATCCTCTCTGTTTATTGTGGAGGCGTGTATCAGGAGAACAGCGGGGAGGTGTTGCCGAAATTTTGCGTTGGATCCGGGGCAGAGCATGGGAAAACGAACCCAATCTACACATACTCGGGTGGGATTAGGACCTATCTCTACCTATTAGCGTGTAGGTTGCCTGGACGTAATAAAAATGGCGAACCTGATTAACCGATGAATATAAATGCTAAATTATATATAAATATATTTCTTCTGTCTTTAGTAGCTAGGCAAGAAGAGTGATCGTGCATGGATGTATACCGGTCACCCTAGTCAGAAAGAGATGACGAAAGAATGGTTTGTAAAAACAAAGGAATTTGTGAAAGCCGCATTCGCAAATGGCCAGGAAAGAAACTATTGCCCCTGTCTTGGATGCGACAACTATAAAAAGATGACAGAGGCTGTAATGATTAAACACTTGGAGAGGAGGGGTTTTAAGCCTAATTATACGGTGTGGACATTTCATGGTGAGTCTATACAACACACAAGAGCTGAGGTGGTCCGTCGTCGCACCGACGAGCATGGTACCGGGATCGAAGACATGGTGCAAGACTTTGATGATGCTCGGGATTCGGAAGATGAGATGGAGGAATCTGCAAAGGCCTTTTATGAAATGTTGGAGTCTTCAAAACATCCTCTCCATGAGCACACTTAGCTCTGTAAGCTGGATGCAATTGCACAATTAATGGCTCTGAAGGCTCAGTTCAACTTGGGAAGAGAATGCTAGGACGCGATGATGACACTATTTGGACGCTTCCTACCCAAAGGCCATGTCATGCCTGCAAACCTGTACCAGTCGGACAAAATACTTCGTGTACTTAAGATGCCCTATGAGAAGATAGATGCATGTGGGAAAGGATGTGTCTTATTTAGGAAGGAGTATGCACACTTGGACTATTGTCCCAATTGCGAGTCTTGCAGGTATCTTGTGGTAGACAACGGTATGGGTGACAAGAGGCAGACCAAAATCGCAGTTAGTGTTCTTCAGTATATGCCAATCGTACCAAGACTCCAACGTCTTTTCATGGTCGAAGAGACAGCCAGACAGATGACATGGCACAAATTGGGCAAAAGAACCGAACTAGATGCAGATGGGAATAAGATGGTGGTACACACATCGGATGGGGAAGCGTGGAAACATTTCGATGGATTGCATCGGGATAAAGCGGCATATCCAAGGAATCCTCGAGTCTGCATTGCCATGGATGGTTTTAATCCTTTCGGCATGACGGCAACCAAATATAGTTGTTGGCATGTATTTGTCATTCCACTCAATCTCCCCACCGGACAGATTATGCAAAGGAAGAACATATTTCTGACGTTGATAATTCCATGGCCCAATTATCCGGGGAAGAATATGAATGTGTACCTACAGCCCCTTAAGGATGAATTGGAAGACGGTTGGGATAATGGGGTCAAGACATACGATGCCGCTAGAAAACAAAACTTCAAAATGCATGTGTGGTACATGTACTCTATGCATGACTTGTCGGTGTATGCACTATTCTATGGATGGTGTGTGCATGGAAGGTTCCCGTGCCCCCAATGCAAGGCAGCTCTTCAGTTTATTGGTTGCAGGAGGGTCGGAAGTATTCTTGCTTTGACTTGCATAGACATTCCTGGATCCTGACCATCAGTTCAGAGAAGACAAGAAGAACTTTACCAAAGGTAAAGTTGTCAAAAACATGGCACCACCTGCGTTGACAGGCCAACAGATCCTGGATCAGTTAAACGCCCTCGAGCGTGATCCAGAGCGTCCAGGGTATTTCAAGGGGTATAATTCAAAACACGCCTGGACTCACAAGCCATGCTTCTAGGATCTGCCTTACTTCAAAGACCTCCTTCTTCCACACAATATCGACATGAGGCACACTGAAAAGAACATCGGAGAGGCTATTTTTGGTACATTGTTCGACATAGATGGGAAGACAAAGGATAATACTAAGGCTAGAGTCGATCAAGAGACACTATGTCATAGACCGTTACAAAACATGCGAGAAGGCAAAGGAAAGCAGAAGTGGTCGAAGCCAAAGGCCTGGTTCAATCTTGGAATTCCAGCTATGAGGGAAATTATCTTGTGGGTCAAAATGCACTCGATGTTCCCCGATGGGTATGCAGTGAATCTAAAGAGGGGAGCGAGTCTTGAAAAATTAAAAAAAATTGGTCTCAAGAGTCATGATTGGCACATATGGCAAGAGCGGGTAATGCCGGTGATGTTACGTGGCTTTATTCCTGAGGATGAATGGCTAGTACTGGCAGAGCTGAGCTATTTCTTCCGTGTTCTTTGTGCGAAAGAATTGTCGCCGGGCATGGTAGAAGACATGGAGGAGTTTGCATCGGAGTTGTTGTCCAAGTTAGAGAAGATCTTTCCACCGGGCTTCTTTAATCCAATGCAGCATTTGATTTTACATCTACCGACCGAGGCAAGATTGGGTGGGCCCGTGCAAGATCGTTGGTGCTATGCAACTGAGAGGATGTAGAAGACCCTTTGAGCTAAATGTAAAAATAAGCGTAGAATTAAAGCATCGATGGCTGAGGCATTCATTACTGAGGAGGTGGCAAACTTTGTGACAGCACACTACGAAGCCAAAAATCATCATTTGCATAATCCGAAGCCTCGTCACAATGATGCAGACCCTAAAAAGGTGGGTCCAACCTCAGCCTATTCAAAGGGAAGCTCGCACCAGCCGGTGCTTCGAAACCAATAACATTGGATGTCGAAGAATGGCGGAACATTTCGTTGTATATCTTCAACAACCTAACAGAAGTGCGGCCGTACATCGAGTGATTTCTCGGCACATTTTCCCGTAACTTCTAATTTATTTGAACTGCTCTTATTCCCGGATATTTCAAACAGCCGTTACGTCGCCAAATTCTCGGATGGAGCGGTGACCGGAAATGATTCCGTCGAAGAGTATGAGCTTCTGTCAAAGACAGGAGGCGGCTATCCCGGTTTCATCTCTTGGTTCAAACAAACAGTAATTATCAATAATGGACCATTTCATTTCTTGGTCTAACTTGCGGCTAATGCAACGATCGTTTCGTATTAAACTTGTAGGCTACTTCAGAGTCTATGGACGCCGAATTGAGACAAGTCGCTAATGGTTTTGACTATAAGGTCCGTTCATTTGAGAAATACAACATCAACGGGTATCTCTTTTGTACCTTTGGCAAAGAACAATCTATGCCCGACCGGAAATCTACAAATTGTGGTGTCTCTGCTATCGGCGAAGGTGTTATCGAGTATTATGGAAGAGTTGAAGCAATTTATGAACTTCAATTCTATGGTGAAAACCCACCGAACGTCGTAGTCTTCAAATGTTATTGGTTCCAGATGAAGGAGACTACAAGGACTCATGAACATATAGGACTAGTCGGAATCAATCCAAACACGCATTTAGATGTTCCCGATGTCTATATTATGGCTCAACAGGCGACCCAAGTTTTCTATCTACCGTGGGCATGCCAAACGGATAAGAATCTGGAAGGTTGGTATGTTGTTTATGAAGTGCCGCCACATGTCAGACCACCTCTCCCAAATGAACAGGATTATGAACCTCACATTAACCCAGACACATATGATGGAGAATTCTTCCAAGAAACACGTCTTTCCAAGAAACGTTTCCAGAACCGTCGTGCTTCACCCAAGAACATGGAAGTAGACAGCGACAATGAATCCGACTCCACCCCTGAGCCCGAACCAGAAGACCTGGAACTCGTAGAGGTTACTGATGCGGATGACCTATCAATGCTTCAACGATTAAAGAAAGGTCTTTCACAACTTCACGTTGTTGAACCCGACGAGCAGGTCAATCATGAAGACATGCGTGATACTGATGATGATGATGCATTTATTGATGATAGTTATTAGTTTGTAAGATTCACAACTTAAATTATATGTATTTTCATCTCTATTATTCATGTACATATTATTATTCATGTTAGTTATTCAATTTTTTTATGTTGTACTAATTTCTTTTAATCTTTATCATGGCAGGTCACCAG
This sequence comes from Hordeum vulgare subsp. vulgare, assembly GCF_904849725.1. NCBI lineage: Eukaryota > Viridiplantae > Streptophyta > Magnoliopsida > Poales > Poaceae > Hordeum > Hordeum vulgare. Next base: position 168,931,472 of record NC_058522.1, read on the forward strand.
GTGTTGAAAGATGGTGGGCGCTGGTCCAGAGCACTCGATGGGTTCTTCCCAGCCGCCCCGCACGAGGGGTGGTACTTCCCTTCAACCCCTATGTCTCCGTAGAGCCTTGGCAGACAGTCTGTCGACACCACCCGTGGGTTCTTCTTCATCGATGGCATTGCCCACTTGGAGAGGTGTTGGTCGGGTAGGGAAGAAGGGGAAGGGTACAGGGAGAGGTGGTGGCCGCGGAAGATCCAGGAGGACTGTTGAGCCGTCCTCGCCACCACCACCAGCTCATTCACCCGAGCATAGGACTACTATGGTCGACCCATTTGCGGAGGAGGCTACGGGGACTCCGGTCCAGGAACCTGGTGTTGACGGGCATTCATCCCATGAGACTTCGGTCCAGGATGAGCCTCGGGTTGAGGTGCATTCGGCCCACGAGACTACGATTCCGGAGGCTTCACCCGACGTGGAGAGGCCCGGATGGGATACCTGGCCAGATCGGACCGATTTGCCTGATTGGACCGAGGGTCCGGGTGGCTCAAGGGGCAGGGATGGCGGGGATGAGTTTACGGATAGTGAGGGCGATGTGCAGGTGGACGGGTCCACCGTGTACAAGCGTGGTAGTACACGTCTCCCGGTCGTGCCAGCTACCCGCGAGCAGAGGCCGGTGATTAAACCTGAAGGAGATAGGTAAATACATTTACTCTTTTTTTAGCTCTTGCCTTCAAGTTTGTTCAAATATCTAATGCATTGACCTTATCATACTGCAGCGGATGGGTACACCCTCTTGGAGTCCGCAGGCCGAACTCCGTCCTTGGTGTGCTTTGCCGGACAAATTTCCCGGGGTTTGTCACATTGCCTGGTGAGGGTCAGGTTCCTACACTAGGATTTTCCTAGGAGCACTACGAGGCTGCACAGGCCCTGCCGGAGGAGATTATAGATGGTGTCTTCTGCCACACGAGGGCCGAGATGGTGATCAAGAGCTTTTGGGTAAATTATCCTTTTACACAATCTAAAATTAACAATATAGCTAATTATTGTACTAATCGGTGTTTTCACGTTTGATTGCAGACCTTGTATAGGTGTGAGGATGGATATGAGGAGGAGGCGGCCAAGGTTCTCGAGGCCGAGTGTAGGCGGTTATTACAGAACTTATGCCATGAGGCTCGGCCGCAGGCTATTCAAGACTACTACGCCACGCGTGGTATTAAGAAGCATAAGAAGGATTGCCATGGAAAGTTTTTGAAGAAGGAGCAATACATGAAGGTAATTACCTATTCTTAAGTCCTTCTACGTAGTTTTCTTGATTTCATTCATAGGCGTAGCTCTCAAAATTATTTCTAATAACTTACAGGTGCCCCCGAGATGGTGTGCGGATAAGATGGATTGTTGGGAGGCGTTGGTTGATGAGTGGTGCACAGGGAGCTGGCGAGCCGTCCACGAGAATGTGAAGGATCGGCATAGCCAAATGGTTGGTGTGCCACACCATCAAGGCAGCGCCAACTTACTTCAGTTCGGACAAAACTGGGTATGTGATTTTCTTCATGATTCATGCAATTCATTCTTCATGCTAATATTTTGTTCCTCTCTTTTAGGCGCATCACAATAAGACGGAGATGCCACACTTGTACGACCTTTATGGCATGGACCATACTGCCTCGTACATGAAGGCGAAGGCATTCTCTGAGTCTGACCTGGATGATCCCAATAACTTCACCAACATATCATCCCACCACAAGCTCGTGGCATACAGGGACGCGGGGAAGGCTACGAAAGGGGATGACTTTAACCCTAGCCAGGAACCTTTGGATCCAGAGGTGGTGATGATATCTGGTGGCGGGTGGCCCCATGGATCGATAGCCATTGGAGATGGGATAATACGTTGTCAACTCACTCTCCCGGAGATCAAGGCACGCCAGTCGAGCAGCTGTCCTGAGATAACGCGTCGTCCACGGCCAGTCGATCTTGCCATCGAGGTTAGTTGTACGGACTAAGAACACTTTCATCCATTTCATTATGTGTGTCACCATAGATCATTACTGTGGTAACGAGGAATGGTGTTTGAGGCTGCTCTTCAGAAAGAGAGATTGGCAAACCAGGTTGCTCTTGAGAAAGAGATATTGGCAAACCAGGCTGCTCTTGAGAAAGAGATATTGGCAAACCAGGCTGCTCTTGATGTCAGTAATGAGGAGGAGAGGTCCCGGAATGAGGCGGGTCAACGGGCCATGTACGAGCTTTTTGTGGTAAGTTTTTTTTTACATTAGCCGAATCATGTGTGTAATGTCTATTTCATTACTAACTAATACGACCCACTCTTCAAGGTCTGTGCGAGAAGAGCGGTCAAGTCACTCCGCCGATGCCCGTCTTCTCTTCAATTGGCACGGTGAGTTTGATTATGAACTAGTATTAATAATTGAGTGTCATCATGCTAACTGAGATATTGCAAAATATCTATTCTGCAGAATAACTCCCGAGAGGCATCGCCCGACCCTTCTCCAGGTGTTTCTCCTCCTTGATGACCACTACGGTAAGTTTCTCTTCTCCTCTTTCATATTCTCCTTGCGTTAATTTCCCCAACAATGACATAATTAGCCCATTTAGCTCCACAAAGACATAGTTAGCTAATTTAGCACCAAGAAGAGGAGAAGAGGAGAAATGAAAAGGAAGAACAAAAAGAAGAAGAGAAAGAGAAGAGAAGGAGAAGGAGAAGAAGGAGGAGGAGAAGAAGGAGAAGGAGGAGGAGGAGGAGGAGGAGAAGGCCAAGGATCTTCTAGTCCTTCTCCTCCTCCTCCTTCTCCTCCTTCTTCTTTATTTCTTCTTCTTCTTCTCCTCCTCCTCTTTCTTCTCCTCTTTCATATTATCCTTGCCTTAATTTCCCCAACAATGACAAAATTATCCCATTTAGCTCCAAAATGCCATAATAACCTCAAAATGGCATAAGAACCTTGGTTAGCTCATTAATATTATATACTTAGCTTGTTTTCCTCTAAAATGGGATAATTAGCCCATTTAGCTCCAAAAAGACATAGTTAGCTAATTTAGCTCCAAGAAGAGGAGAAGAGGAGAAGAAATAGGAAAAATGAAAAGAAAGAAGAAGAAGAAGAAGAAGGAGAAGCAGGAGGAGGAGGAGGAGGAGGAGAAGGAGGAGCAGGCCAAGGACCTTCTAGTCCTTCTCCTCCTCCTCCTCCTTCTCCTCCTTCTTCTTTATTTCTTCTTCTTCTCCTCCTCCTCCTCTTTCTTCTCCTCTTTCATATTCTCCTTGCCTTAATTTCCCCAACAATGACATAATTAGCTAATTTAGCTCCAAAAAGACATTATAAGCTCAAAATGGCATAAGAACCTTGGTTAGCTCATTAATATTATATACTTAGCTTGTTTTCCTCTACAATGACATAATTAGCCCATTTAGCTCCACAAAGACATAGTTAGCTAATTTAGCTCCAAGAAGAGGACAAGAGGATAAATAAAAAGGAAGAACAAAAAGAAGAAGTGAAAGAGAAGAGAAACAGAAAGAGAAGAAGGAGGAGGAGAAGTAGGAGAAGGAGGAGAAACAGGAGAAGGCCAAGGACCTTCTAGTCCTTCTCCTCCTCCTCCTTCTCCTCCTTCTTCTTTATTTCTTCTTCTTCTCCTCCTCCTCCTCTTTCTTCTCATCTTTCATATTCTCCTTGCCTTAATTTCCCCAACAATGACATAATTAGCCCATTTAGCTCCAAAATGCCATAATAACCTCAAAATGGCATAAGAAACTTGGTTAGCTCCTTAATATTATATACTTAGCTTGTTTTCCTCTACAATGGGATAATTGGCCCATTTAGCTCCAAAAAGACATAGTTAGCTAATTTTTCTCCAAGAAGAGGAGAAGAGGAGAAGAAATAGGAAAAATGAAAAGAAAGAAGAAGAAGAAGAAGAGAAGAAGGAGAAGGAGGAGGAGGAGGAGGAGGAGGAGGAGAAGGAGGAGAAGGCCGAGGACCTTCTAGTCCTTCTCCTCCTCCTTCTTCTCCTTCTTCTTTATTTCTTCTTCTTCTCCTCCTCCTCCTCTTTCTTCTCCTCTTTCATATTCTCCTTGCCTTAATTTCCCCAACAATGACATAATTAGCCTCAAAATGGCATAAGAACCTTGGTTAGCTCATTAATATTATATACTTAGCTTATTTTCCTCTACAATGACATAATTAGCCCATTTAGCTCCACAAAGACATAGTTAGCTAACTTAGCTCCAAGAAGAGGAGAAGAGGAGAAATGAAAAGGAAGAACAAAAAGAAGAAGAGAAAGAGAAGAGAAGGAGAAGGAGAAGAAGGAGGAGGAGAAGAAGGAGAAGGAGGAGGAGGAGAAGGCCAAGGACCTTCTAGTCCTTCTCCTCCTCCTCTTCTTTATTTCTTATTCTTCTCCTCCTCCTCCTCTTTCTTCTCCTCTTTCATATTCTCCTTGCCTTAATTTCCCCAACAATGACATAATTAGCCCATTTAGCTCCAAAATGCCATAATAACCTCAAAATGGCATAATAACCTTGGTTAGCTGATTAATATTTTATACTTAGCTTGTTTTCCTCTAAAATGGGATAATTGTTGGGGAACGCGCACGAAGACCTATCATGGTGATGTCCATCTACGAGAGGGGATGAGTGATCTACGTACCCTTGTAGACCGTACAGCAGAAGCGTTAGTGAACGCGGTTGATGTAGTGGAACGTCCTCACGTCCCTCGATCCGCCCCGCGAACAACCCCGCGATCAGTCCCACGATCTAGTACCGAACGGACGGCACCTCCGCGTTCAGCAGACGTACAGCTCGACGATGATCTCGGCCTTCTTGATCTAGCAAGAGAGACGGAGAGGTAGAAGAGTTCTCCGGTAGCGTGACGGCGCTCCGGAGGTTGGTGATGATCTTGTCTCAGCACGGCTCCGCCCGAGCTCCGCAGAAACGCGATCTAGAGGAAAAACCGTGGAGGTATGTGGTCGGGCTGCCGTGGAAAAGTCGTCTCAAATCAGCCCTAAAACCGCCGTATATATAGGTGGGAGAGAGGGGACCTTGCCTTGGGGCTCAAGGGGGTCGGCCGAGCCAAGGGGGGAAGGTCTCCCCCCAAACCGAGTTGGACTTGGTTTGGTGGGTGGGAGTCCTTCCTTCCCTTCCCACCTCCTCTTTTTTTTCTTTCTCTTTGATTTTTCTTCCAATGCGCATAGGGCCCCTTTTTGGGCTGTCCCACCAGCCCACTAAGGGCTGGTGCGCCACCCTCAAAGCCTATGGGCTTCCCCGGGGTGGGTTGCCGCCCTCCCCCCCCCCCCCCCCCCCCGGTAAACTCCCGGAACCCATTCGTCATTCCCGGTACATTCCCGGTAACTCCGAAAACCTTCCGGTAATCAAATGAGGTCATCCTATATATCAGTCTTCATTTTCGGACCATTCCGGAAACCCTCGTGACGTCCGTGATATCATCCGGGACTCCGAACAACATTCGGTAACCAACCATATAACTCAAATACGCATAAAACAACGTCGAACCTTAAGTGTGCAGACCCTGCGGGTTCGAGAACTATGTAGACATGACCCGAGAGACTCCTCTGTCAATATCCAATAGCGGGACCTGGATGCCCATATTGGATCCTACATATTCTACGAAGATCTTATCGTTTGAACCTCAGTGCCAAGGATTCATATAATCCCGTATGTCATTCCCTTTGTCCTTCGGTATGTTACTTGCCCGAGATTTGATCGTCAGTATCCACATACCTATTTCAATCTCGTTTACCGGCAAGTCTCTTTACTCGTTCCGTAATACAAGATCCCGCAACTTACACTAAGTTACATTGCTTGCAAGGCTTGTGTGTGATGTTGTATTACCGAGTGGGCCCCGAGATACCTCTCCGTCATACGGAGTGACAAATCCCAGTCTTGATCCATACTAACTCAACTAACACCTTCGGCGATACCTGTAGAGCATCTTTATAGTCACCCAGTTACGTTGCGACGTTTGATACACACAAAGTATTCCTCCGGTGTCAGTGAGTTATATGATCTCATGGTCATAGGAACAAATACTTGACACGCAGAAAACAGTAGCAACAAAATGACACGATCAACATGCTACGTCTATTAGTTTGGGTCTAGTCCATCACGTGATTCTCCTAATGACGTGATCCAGTTATCAAGCAACAACACCTTGTTCATAATCAGAAGACACTGACTATCTTTGATCAACTGGCTAGCCAACTAGAGGCTTGCTAGGGACAGTGTTTTGTCTATGTATCCACACATGTAAATGAGTCTTTATTCAATACAATTATAGCATGGATAATAAACGATTATCTTGATACAGGAATTATAATAATAACCATATTTATTTTTGCCTCTAGGGCATAATTCCAACAGCCTCCCACTTGCACTAGAGTCAATAATCTAGCCCTCACATCATCATGCGAATTACATTGTAATAAATCTAACACCCATACAGTTCTGGTGTTGGTCATGCTTTGGACGTGGAAGAGGTTTAGTCAGCGGGTCTGCTACATTCAGATCTGTGTGCACTTTGCATATATTTACGTCCTCTCCTTCGACGTAGTCGCGGATGAGGTTGAAGCGTCGTTTGATGTGTCTGGACTTCTTGTGAAACCGTGGTTCCTTTGCTAAGGCAATGGCACCCGTGTTGTCACAGAACAAGGTTATTGGATTCAGTGCGCTTGGCACCACTCCAAGATCCGTCATGAACTGCTTCATCCAGACACCCTCCTTAGCCACCTCCGAGGCAGCCATGTACTCCGCTTCACATGTAGAATCTGCTACGACGCTTTGCTTAGAACTGCACCAGCTTACCGCACCCCCATTAAGAATAAATACGTATCCGGTTTGCGACTTAGAGTCGTCCGGATCTGTGTCAAAGCTTGCATCGACGTAACCTTCTACGGCGAGCTCTTCGTCACCTCCATACACGAGAAACATCTCCTTAGTCCTTTTCAGGTACTTCAGGATATTCTTGACCGCCGTCCAGTGATCCACTCCTGGATTACTCTGGAACCTACCTGCCATACTTATGGCTAGGCTAACGTCCGGTCTAGTGCACAGCATTGGATACATGATAGAACCTATGGCTGAAGCATAGGGGACAGAGCGCATATGCTCTCTATCTTCATCAGTTGCTGGGCACTGAGTCTTACTCAATCTCGTACCTTGTAAAACTGGCAAGAACCCCTTCTTGGACTGTTCCATTTTGAACCTCTTCAAAACTTTATCAAGGTATGTGCTTTGTGAAAGTCCTATCAGGCGTTTTGATCTATCCCTATAGATCTTAATGCCTAGAATGTAAGCAGCTTCTCCTAGGTCCTTCATAGAGAAACTTTTATTCAAGTAATCCTTTATGCTCTCCAAAAACTCTACGTTGTTTCCAATCAGCAATATGTCATCCACATATAGTATTAGAAACGCCACAGAGCTCCCACTCACTTTCTTGTAAATACAAGATTCTCCAACCACTTGTATAAACCCAAATGCTTTGATCACCTCATCAAAGCGTTTGTTCCAACTCCGAGATGCTTGCACCAGTCCATAAATGGATCGCTGGAGCTTGCACACCTTGTTAGCATTCTTAGGATCGACAAAACCTTCGGGTTGCATCATATACAATTCTTCCTTAAGGAAACCGTTAAGGAACGCCGTTTTGACATCCATCTGCCAGATTTCATAATCGAAAAATGCAGCTATTGCTAACATGATTCTGACGGACTTAAGCATCGCTACGGGTGAGAATGTCTCATCGTAGTCAACTCCTTGAACTTGTGAATAACCCTTTGCCACAAGTCGAGCTTTATAAACGGTTACATTGCCGTCAGCGTCCGTCTTCCTCTTAAAGATCCATTTATTCTGAATAGCCTTGTGGCCTTCAGGCGGTACCTCCAAAGTCCACACTTTGTTCTCATACATGGATCCTATCTCGGACTTCATGGCTTCTAGCCATTTGTTGGAATCTGGGCCCACCATTGCTTCTTCATAATTTGCAGGTTCATTGTTGTCCAACAACATGATTGACAAGACGGGATTACCATACCACTCTGGAGCAGCACGTGGTCTCGTCGACCTACGTGGTTCGACAGAAACTTGAACCGGACTTTCATGATCATCATCATTAACTTCCTCCTCAACCGGCGTCGCAACGGCAGAGGTTTCCCCTTGCCCTGCGCCACCATCTAGAGGGATGAGAGGTTCGACAACCTCGTCAAGTTCTATCTTCCTTGCACTCAATTCTCTCGAGAGAAACTCCTTCTTGAGAAAAGCTCCGTTTTTAGCAACAAACACTTTGCCCTCGGATTTGAGATAGAAGGTGTACCCAGCTGTCTCTTTTGGGTAACCTATGAAGACGCACTTTTCCTCTTTGGGTTCCAGCTTTTCAGGCTGAAGCTTTTTGACATAAGCATCACATCCCCAAACTTTAAGAAACGACAACTTTGGCCTTTTGCCATACCACAGTTCATATTGTGTCGTCTCAACGGATTTTGATGGTGCCCTATTTAAAGTGAATGCAGATGTTTCCAATGCATAACCCCAAAACGATAACGGCAAATCGGTAAGAGACATCATAGATCGCACCATCTCTAATAAAGTACGATTACGACGTTCGGACACACCATTAGCTGTGGTGTTCCAGGCGGTGTTAATTGTGAAACAATTCCACATTGTCTTAAGTGAGCACCAAACTCGAAACTCAGATATTCACCCCCAGGATCAGACCGTAGGAACTTGATCTTCTTGTTACGATGATTTTCAACTTCACTCTGAAATTGCTTGAACTTTTCAAATGTTTCAGACTTGTGCTTCATCAGGTAGACATAACCATATCTACTCAAATCGTCAGTGAAGGTGAGAAAATAACGATATCCGCCGCCTGCCTCCACGCTCATCGGACCACACACATCGGTATGTATGATTTCCAACAAGTCACTTGCATGCTCCATTGTTCCAGAGAACGAAGTCTTAGTCATCTTGCCCATGAGGCATGGTTCGCACGTGTCAAGTGAATCAAAGTCAAGTGACTCCAAAAGTCCAGCAGCATGGAGTTTCTTCATGCGCTTTACACCAATATGACCTAAGCGGCAGTGCCACAAAAATCTGGCGATATCATTGTTAACTCTAACTCTTTTGGTGTCAGTGTTATGTATGTGTGTATCGCTATCAAGATTCAATATGAACAATCCTCTCACATTGGGTGCATGACCATAAAAGATGTTACTCATAGAAATAGAACAACCATTATTCTCTGACTTAAAAGAGTAACCGTCTCGCAATAAACAAGATCCAGATATAATGTTCATGCTCAACGCAGGCACTAAATAACAATGATTTAAGTTCATACCTAATCCTGATGGTGACTGAAGTGAAACTGTGCCGACGGCGATTGCATCAACCTTGGAACCATTTCCTACGCGCATCATCACTTCATCTTTCGCCAGCCTTCGTCTATTCCGCAGTTCCTGTTTCGAGTTGCAAATATGAGCAACAGAACCGGTATCGAATACCCAGGCACTACTACGAGAGCCGGTTAAGTACACATCAATAACTTGTATATCAAATATACCTGATTTTTCTTTGGCCGCCTTCTTATCTGCCAGATACTTGGGGAAATTGCGCTTCCAGTGACCCATACCCTTGCAATAGTAACACTCCTTTTCAGGCTTAGGTCCAGCTTTGGGTTTCTTCGTCGGATTGGCAACAGGCTTGCCGCTCTTCTTTGAATTACCCTTCTTCCCTTTGTCGTTTCTCTTGAAACTAGTGGTCCTATTCACCATCAACACTTGATGCTCTTTACGGAGTTCAGACTCTGCGACTTTCAGCATCGCAAACAACTCGCCAGGAGACTTGTTCATCCCTTGCATGTTGTAGTTCAACACAAAGCCTTTATAGCTTGGCGGCAGTGATTGAAGGATACTGTCAGTGATAGCCTCTTGCAGGAGTTCAATCCCCAGCTCAGCTAGACGGTTTGAGTACCCAGATATTTTGAGCACATGTTCACTGACAGACGAGTTTTCCTCCATCTTGCAAGCATAGAATTTATCGGAGCTCTCATACCTCTCGATCCGGGCGTTCTTCTGAAAGATAAACTTCAACTCTTGGAACATCTCAAATGCTCCATGACGCTCAAAGCGACGTTGAAGTCCCGGTTCTAAGCCATACAAGACTGCACATTGAACTACTGAGTAGTCCTCCTTACGCGCTAACCAAGCGTTCTTAACATCCTGATCAGCCGTAGCGGGTGGTTCATCTCCTAGCGCAGCATTAAGGACATAATCCTTCTTCCCAGCTTGTAAGATTAGCTTAAGATTACGAGCCCAGTCTACAAAGTTGCTTCCATCATGTTTCAACTTAGCTTTCTCTAGGAACGTATTAAAATTCAGGGTGACCGTCGCGTGAGCCATGATCTACAACACAAAAATATTCAAAGTGGACGTAGACTATGTTCAAGATAATTAGAGTTTAACTTAATCAAATTATTCGCTAAACTCCCACTAAAAAAGTACATCTCTCTAGTCATTTGAGTGGTTCATGATCCACTTACACTAGCTCAAGTCCGATCATCACGTGAGTTGAGTATAGTTTCAGTGGTAAGCATCCCTATGCTAATCATATCATCTATATGATTCATGATCGACCTTTCGGTCTCATGTGTTCCGAGGCCATGTCTGCACATGCTAGGCTCGTCAAGCTTAACCCGAGTGTTCCGCGTGCGCAACTGTTTTGCACCCGTTGTATGTGAACCTTGAGTCTATCACACCCGATCATCACGTGGTGTCTCGAAAAGACGAACTGTGGCAACGGTGCACAGTCAGGGAGAACACAATTTCGTCTTGAAATTTTAGTGAGGGATCACCTCATAATGCTACCGTCGTTCTAAGCAAAATAAGGTGCATAAAAGGATTAACATCACATGCAATTCATAAGTGACATGATATGGCCATCATCATGTGCTTCTTGATCTCCATCACCAAAGCACCGGCACGATCTTCTTGTCACCGGCGCCACACCATGATCTCCATCAACGTGTCGCCATCGGGGTTGTCGTGCTACTCATGCTATTACTACTAAAGCTACATCCTAGCAAAATAGTAAACGCATCTGCAAGCACAAACATTAGTATAAAGACAACCCTATGGCTCCTGCCGGTTGCCGTACCATCGACGTGCAAGTCGATATTATCTATTACAACATGATCATCTCATACATCCAATATATCACATCACATCGTTGGCCATATCACATCACAAGCATACCCTGCAAAAACAAGTTAGACGTCCTCTAATTTTGTTGTTGCATGTTTTACGTGGTGACCATGGGTATCTAGTAGGATCGCATCTTACTTACGCAAACACCACAACGGAGATATATGAGTTCCTATTTAACCTCATCCAAGGACCTCCTCGGTCAAATCCGATTCAACTAAAGTTGGAGAAACCGACACTTGCTAGTCATCTTTGAGCAACGGGGTTACTCGTAGCGATGAAACCAGTCTCCTGTAAGCGTACGAGTAATGTCGGTCCAAGCCGCTTCAATCCAACAATACCGCGGAATCAAGAAAAGACTAAGGAGGGCAGCAAAACGCACATCACCGCTGACAAAAACTTTTGTGTTCTACTCGAGAAGACATCTACGCATGAACCTAGCTCTGATACCACTGTTGGGGAACGTCGCATGGGAAACAAAAAATTTCCTACGCGCACGAAGACCTATCATGGTGATGTCCATCTATGAGAGGGGATGAATGATCTACGTACCCTTGTAGACCGTACAGCAGAAGCGTTAGTGAACGCGGTTGATGTAGTGGAACGTCCTCACGTCCCTCGATCCGCCCCGCGAACAATCCCGCGATCAGTCCCACGATCTAGTACCGAACGGACGGCACCTCCGCGTTCAGCACACGTACAGCTCGACGATGATCTCGGCCTTCTTGATCCAGCAAGAGAGACGGAGAGGTAGAAGAGTTCTCCGGCAGCGTGACGGCGCTCCAGAGGTTGGTGATGATCTTGTCTCAGCACGGCTCCGCCCGAGCTCCGCAGAAACGCGATCTAGAGAAAAAACCGTGGAGGTATGTGGTCGGGCTGCCGTGGAAAAGTCGTCTCAAATCAGCCCTAAAACCTCCGCATATATAGGTGGGAGAGAGGGGACCTTGCCTTGGGGCTCAAGGAGCCCCAAGGGGGTCGGCTGAGCCAAGGGGGGAAGGTCTCCCCCCCCCAAACCGAGTTGGACTTGGTTTGGTGGGTGGGAGTCCTTCCTTCCCTTCCCACCTCCTCTTTTTTTTCTTTCTCTTTGATTTTTCTTCCAATGCGCATAGGGCCACTTTTTGGGCTGTCCCACCAGCCCACTAAGGGCAGGTGCGCCACCCTCAAAGCCTATGGGCTTCCCCGGGGTGGGTTGCCCCCCCCCCCCCGGTGAACTCCCGGAACCCATTCGTCATTCCCGGTACATTCCCGGTAACTCCGAAAACCTTCCGGTAGTCAAATGAGGTCATCCTATATATCAATCCTCGTTTCCGGACCATTCCGGAAACCCTCGTGACGTCCGTGATCTCATCTGGGACTCCGAACAACATTCGGTAACCAACCATATAACTCAAATACGCATAAAACAACGTCGAACCTTAAGAGTGCAGACCGTGCGGGTTCAAGAACTATGTAGACATGACCCGAGAGACTCCTCGGTCAATATCCAATAGCGGGACCTGGATGCCCATATTGGATCCTACATGTTCTACGAAGATCTTATCGTTTGAACCTAAGTGCCAAGGATTCATATAATCCCGTATGTCATTCCCTTTGTCCTTCGGTATGTTACTTGCCCGAGATTTGATCGTCAGTATCCACATACCTATTTCAATCTCGTTTACTGGCAAGTCTCTTTACTCGTTCCGTAATACAAGATCCCGCAACTTACACTAAGTTACATTGCTTGCAAGGCTTGTGTGTGATTTTGTATTACCGAGTGGGCCCCGAGATACCTCTCCGTCATACGGAGTGACAAATCCCAGTCTTGATCCATACTAACTCAACTAACACCTTCGGCGATACCTGTAGAGAATCTTTATAGTCACCTAGTTACGTTGCGACGTTTGATACACACAAAGTATTCCTCCGGTGTCAGTGAGTTATATGATCTCATGGTCATAGGAACAAATACTTGACACGCAGAAAACAGTAGCAACAAAATGACACGATCAACATGCTACGTCTATTAGTTTGGGTCTAGTCCATCACGTGATTCTCCTAATGACGTGATCCAGTTATCAAGCAACAACACCTTGTTCATAATCAGAAGACACTGACTATCTTTGATCAACTGGCTAGCCAACTAGAGGCTTGCTAGGGACAGTGTTTTGTCTATGTATACACACATGTAAATGAGTCTTTATTCAATACAATTATAGCATGGATAATAAACGATTATCTTGATACAGGAATTATAATAATAACCATATTTATTATTGCCTCTAGGGCATAATTCCAACAATAATTATCCCATTTAGCTCGAAAAAGACATAGTTAGCTAATTTAGCTCCAGGAAGAGGAGAAGAGGAGAAGAAATAGGAAAAATAAAAAGAAAGAAGAAGAAGGAGAAGAGAAGAAGGAGAAGGAGGACGAGGACGAGGAGAAGGAGGAGAAGGCCAAGAACCTTCTAGTCCTTCTCCTCCTCCTCCTCCTTCTCCTCCTTCTTCTCTATTTCTTCTTCTGCTTCTCCTCCTCCTCTTTCTTCTCCTCTGTCATATTCTCCTTGCCTTAATTTCCCCAACAATGACATAATTAGCCAATTTAGCTCCGAAAAGACATTATAAGCTCAAAATGGCATAAGAACCTTGGTTAGCTCATTAATATTATATACTTAGCTTGTTTTCCTCTATAATGACATAATTAGCCCATTTAGCTCCAAAAAGACATAGTTAGCTAAGTTAGCTCCAAGAAGAAGAGAAGAGGAGAAATGAAAAGGAAGAACAAAAAGAAGAAGAGAAAGAGAAGAGAAGGAGAAGGAGAAGAAGGAGGACGAGAAGAAGAAGAGAAGAAGGAGGAGGAGAAGGAGCCCTCCTTATTCTCCTTCTTCTTCCCTCCTTCTTCTCCTCTTCTTCTTCAATTTAGCTTATTTTTCCCAACAAAGACATACTTAGCCAATTATCATCCAAAATGACATAATTAGCTTAGTTAGGTAAAAACATAATAAGAACCTTGGTTAGCTCAATAAAATGACTAATTAAGCTCCTAAAAGACATAATAAGCTCAAAATGGCATAAGAACCTTGGTTAGCTCATTGATATTATATACTTAGCTTGTTTTCCTCTAGAATGACGTAATTAGCCCATTTAGTTGCAAAAAGACATAGTTAGCTAATTTAGCTCCAAGAAGAGGAGAAGAGGAGAAATGAAAAGAAGGAAGAAGAAGAAGAAGAAGAAGAAGAGAAGGAGAAGAGAAGGAGAAGGAGAAGAAGGAGGAGGAGGAGGAGGAGAAGAGAAGAAGAAGGAAAAGGAGGATAAGAAGGAGAAGGAGCCCTCCTTCTTGTCCTTCTTCTTCTCTCCTCCTTCTTCTCCTCCTTCTTCTCCTTCTTCTTCTCTTCTTCTTTTTTCTTCTTCTCCTCCTCCTTTTCCTTCTCCTTCCCCTCCTCCACCTCCTCCTCCTCCTCCTCCTTCTTGTTTTTCTTCTCCTTGTTCTCTTCTTGCTTCTTCTCTTTCTTCTTCAATTTAGCTTATTTGTCATATATATGTTATTGTTCTTCTTCTTCTGACTTTCTTATTCCCATTTTGCAGATTGCATGTACTACATGCATGGAAGCTGGCATTGGAGTGCTTTAGTTTCGGTTGTTTTGAGTTGATGAACAATGTTGAACTATATGTATATGTATGTATGGATGAACAATATATGTGCAACTATATGTATGTATATATGGATGAAACTTTGTATGTGTTGGTTCTTTTGATATATGGGATGTACGTTGATGAACAAATGGCATTGATGAGCTTTATATGTATATCATATATGTGTTGTGACCTATTTATCATATATGTGCTATGAATTATATATATATATATATATATATATATATATATATATATATGTTGTGAAATAGAAAAAATAAACAAAAATGTGACAATATAGGCTCTTTGTCGTCTGCCAGCTTATGGCAAAGGCCTTTGCCATCAGCTGACCGACGGCAAAGGTGCCACGTGGCGCCCAGTTGTGCAACCTGGGCAGCAGCAGCTGGCCATATAGTATATTTGCCGTCTACTTCGAGGGGGGCAGACGGAAAAGAAGAGGGCACAGAGGAGGGGGGAGGAGGAGGTGGAGGCTGACGGCAATGAAGGGGGGGAGGCAGACAGCAAAGAAGAGGGGGAGGAGGAGGTGGAGGCAGACAGCAAAGAAGAGTGGGGAGGCAGACGACAAAGAAGAGTGGGGAGGCAGACGACAAAGCCTCCGTTAGCCCCTAATGGAGGCAACGCCGGCCGGCTGCCGTCTCGACATATTTGCCGACTGCTCTTATGAAAAGCGGACATCAAAGAGCTTTGTCGTCCGCTTCGGTGAGGCAGACGGCAAAGAAGCTACAATGTCATCGTAGGCTGACGCAGAAATTTTGCTGACAGTGGGAATCTTTGCCGTCTGTGATATACTCTTTGCCATCTGTGATATACTCTTTGCCGTCTGTGATGGCAGACGGCAAAGAAGCTAATTCCTGTAGTGAGAAGGCCAGAAAATAAGAGACTCTCAAAGAAAGGTTTCTGAAGAACAACCTCCTATCCTTGACCCATGATAAGCTCATCTCCGCACAAACTAAGATCAAAAACCTCAGTGAACAATACAGTCTCTATCACGCTAACTTGAAGGGTGCAAAGGTCAGATTCAGCAACGTGGCTACCAAAGCGATCACGGAGCACAACACAAGGGTTGCACTCCCGATGCAACTACAAATTCCTCAGGCCAGCTCCTCTACTCAACCGCCTGAAGAAACTGTCAAGGCTGAAGAAATTCAAGCATCTGAAGACTCAGCACCTGAAGAACCTGCCAGGTGAGCTGGAGAACCTGCCAGACCACCTGACGAACGTGCTACATGTGAAGAAAATGCTCCTGTCACGACGACTGCAACAGCCGTGCCTAAGAATCTACCCCAGCAACAAAATCTTCAAAGGGGAAGAAATTGACACTTCCTTCTGTAACAGAAGTGAATATAACTAAGACTGCTAAAAATGAAGCCTCTAAGAAGCGAAAGGCGTCAACAATCATAGATTCCTCAGAAGCCAAATGCTTGAGGACTTTCTCAAGCTCCTCAACTGCACCTGTTGACGCTACTCCAATTAGTACGGTACCCTCTTACGAGGTGGTGCCATTTGGCGTTGAGCATGTCATCCCAGAAGGGGATGGAGAAATTGAAGACAATTGATCTATTGCTTCCATAGAGCACATTGATGAAGAAATTGAAGTGGAATCAGATCCTTCATTTCCCCAAGAATCGTCACCTTCGCCTCACCACAAAACTGAGGCTAGCATTGAAGAAACGGAAGTTGACGTGGACATTGGATACCAAACACCAGTTATCAATGATGATTACTGTGAAGAAGCTCATCCCAACTCACCACTGGCCACTCCACTTCCTCAAAATCCTCAGTCCCCTACTATCACTGAAGAAATTCATATAGGGTCTAATAAAAACACACTCCGATGAAGTCGATCTCAGAGGAAGGAACACATGCATCAGCTGAAGAAACTTTGAATCAAACCACCACTGAGGATATTGCTCCACCGGTCATTGATGAATCTCCAAAGCACGTTCCTCACATGGAAGAAAATGTGGCCGAAAAAAGTGTTCCTCCTCAAGGTGAGGACACTGATGATGAACGTGATGTTGAAAATCCTTAGTCTACAGTAGTTGTGGCTCAAGTCCCTCAGACTGAAGAACTTTGAAGAGTTGTGGGCTGATAGAAGCCAAATATTCAACCCAAGACTCTTCAGCCCTTCAGTGGTACAAAAAGACCCAAGTTCCTCAAGGAGAATTTTTTTGATCAATATCATTTGTTCGTCGGTGCAAACCGTATGACTCTGCTAGGATAAGGCGCAAGAGATTCTGGTCTGCTACTTAGATGAAACTCTATGGTGTTGTGCTCTTTGACAAGAATAAGCTTTTTCAGCATCAAAAAATTCCTCATGCAGACATGGAACTCATTCCGTGCTTTGCCAAGTCCTCAACGTTTTTTATGATGCTGGACTGGTGTCGTTTTGCATGGATATATGCGACTGGAATAAAGAGTTAATTCTTCAATTCTTTGCCACTTTGCATCTTTCGTGTGAAGCACAAGATGTAAACACTTGGGTTCTTGCCTGGATGATCAAAGACTCAAGCTACACAACTCCTGCCAAGGAATTAGTTCGTGTGGTCCTAGTTGCAATCCATTCAGAAGGAGCCAGATGCATCTATGATGAACCTGAGCTTCCCGATCACCTGATGCAAGTGTCGATCAAGCCTTTGGCTCCTGGCAAGCCACCAAGGACCACATTCCTTGTCAAAAATCTACTATATGTGCCAAGGACTATGTACCGCATCTTGACAAAAACTCTAAGTCCCATCAAGGGTCACAATTCTGAAGAAGAAGACATGGTGGGAATAATGAAGAATTTGCTATTCAACATCATTCATGTGGTTCCAATAAATCTTCAAGATTTCTTCATGAGGACTTTAGCCAATATTGCTATGTCACCCTTTGAGCTGAAGCCTTATGAGCCATGGATCATGAAATTCATCACGGCTAGATCCTCACTTCCTTATAATGCTGATTTTCAGAATCGCTTCAACTATATGCACCCACTAGAAGTCATCAAGAAATCCTTTTAGCTGATTGAAGGCAAGGGCAAAACTATTATTGAAGAATGATCTCGTCCCCTTGATGGACAATTTCGCAAGGCTACATCCTACTCAACCAATCATGACACTACATCGCAAGAATATGTTGCAAAAGCCTCACATAAAATTCCTCGTGAGTCTGCCCCGCGCGTGATGACTGACCGTGAGCTTCTGCTAAGTCTTCTTCAAAAGGTCGGTCGCAATCACAAGTGCGTAAATCATCCATTTGGTGCCATTGTGCATGATATGACTGCGACGCAAAACGACGTGAGGAAAAATCACTACTATCTTCACGAAATCTTCGATTGTACATGGGCCATTCTATCTCACCTCAAGACTCCTCAAGAACTCAATGAAATGGAATTAGCAAGACCTCAATTGGTCCTCGCCGCCCAACAATAAATTCAAGAAAGTTCAAGTTCCTCGGCTGGTGACTTGTTCATTTTCTTCATCGCGCTCAATTAATGAAGCTGAGGATATTGATGACACTTGTGCTAGCCCGACAACGACAAATGACCCTGACAACACTGGCGGTCCTCCTCCACCAACAAGTTGAAATTCTTCAGGGGCGTTAGTCCTTAGTTTTGTCCATTTTCGTCACTTGATGACAAAGGGGGAGAAATGTGAGTTAGTATTCAAGCGGATCTAACGTTACGGGCTATATTTGTTTTAAGTTGCAACTCTCATTCTTCTGAAGTGTTTGGTTGTACGAGTTGTAAACTTATACTTGATGGTGGTCTGACAATTCTAAACTGTTTTATTCGCATGCTTATTCCTCATGTTGATTAATGCATGGATGCGGAAATTCATCACACACCACTTTCCATCATGCATTTCAATTTCCTCATGGTATATGTTAAATGCTTGCATGGATTACAAGATATAGGGCAAGATCTCAATGGTATAAAACTACAATGTGCATCTGCAGTCCAAAGCAAATTCCTCAAATATGCACATTCTCAGGGTGAGTTTCTCTATATCTTGCAATCAAATTCCTCAAACTCTGCACTTACACTTCATATACTTATTCCCATTGAAAACTTAACCTATTTGTCATCAATCACCAAAAAGGAGCAGATTGTTAGTCATCTATTACCCCGTAGTGATTTTGGTGAATTGAAGACTTATTGGTTTAGAGACTAATATGTTCAGGAGTGTACACAGGCTCTATAAGTTGCTAAGGAGTTTGAGTTATTCGAAGAATATCGACCCCTAAAAATGAATGTCTTCGGTTGAAGACTTTGATAATTCCTCGAGGACTTTAAAAGCGAGGAAATTGGTGTGTCCTTGAAGAAATTGATGCGAGCACTTTGAAGCATTAAGACTTTTGTTTTGGTAGTTTCATTTCCTTCCTTTTGTGTCATAGGACTACCATAGTGTTAAAGGGGGTTGAGGTGAAACTAAGGAAAAGTTTACAAGTGATGCTCATCTCAAAGCCTACATATACCCAATCATTCGAGTGAAGCCTTTGGAAATCTTTTGTAGTTTAGTCAATTTCTTCAGTGACAGATACCAACATCTTCTGATCTCCGAGGAAATTTCTTTAACTGAGGAGTTAGGTTTTCGTTAATGCGAATTACCTACAAGTGAGGAATATGAGAGACATGAAGACTTTCCCAACTTGAAAGTTTCGACCGTTGTTGCGCCGCGCACCGGCTATCCCCAAACCTTATCCACATAACGGTCATATCATTAGAGCATTATGTGAAATCATGTCGGGATTGCTGCCACATTATAAATAGACGCCCCCCATAACCACTATCTGGTTGGTTTCTATGCGAGAGAAACTCACACTTGTCATTTGAGAGCAACCTAGTCCTCGAAGACTTTGAGATAAAATCATCAACGACGAAAAACTCCAAACACCCAAACCAAAAACCAAAAACCCCAAAGTGATTGAGCATCACTGAAGAGATTGTTCCTGTGTGGAATCGTGGCTTGTCACCTTTGAAGACGATGCATCTTCCAAATAGTTAGGTGTCACTGATCTAGAGCATCCAGCAGTAAAATGTGGATCGTCGAGTGACCAAGTTTGTGAGGTTTTGGAAGTATTCCCTGAAGACATACCACGAGTGTTGGGTGAGGACTGTGTCCTTAGCTCAAGGAGAATACAGTAAGGACTTAGTGTCCTAGGAATGTGTGTTCTTTGGTTTAAATACCAAGCCGCTCCAAACTAGACGTACAACTATAACAATAGTTGGAATTGGGTCATCAAATCACTGTCTTCACCGAGTACCTCATTTTGTTTCCTTAACCATTCTATTTCCTCATTTATGTGTTGATGAAATTGATATTTACTGTTTGAAGAATTTGACTGAAGACTTTCACAATTTCCTCATCCAAAATTCTCCACTTCACTTGTTCTTCACCTATGTATCCTAATCATGCTACTTTTGTGAATCATGTGTTTCATTTCGTTGCAAAGACTATGCTTTTGATGTGTTGCACATTCGCCTAAGTACTTATTCCACTGCTCGCTGCTCGTGGCTGGCCAATTTCCTCACAAGGAAATTCATTAGTGAGGAATTCATAAAAAAAACCCTATTCACCCCCTCTAGACAATATAACGCAGTTTCGGTACTCCATCGTGGTGGCATCAACCCAGTTCTCATGGTAGAGGAAAATGGGTGATCGACGAAACTGGCACTTCTCGAGGCTATCCTCAAGGAGAAAGGGAATGTAAGATGCTAGAGGTCTTCGGGTACGGTGACCATCTACAAGGTTTCAAAAATAGAGTGGAAGAGGTAAGAAGTGCAGAATCTCCTAACTATAGATGCTAGGTATAGTTTTTGAAAGGGGTTTTAATCCTAACTGACGTCCATGATAACTAAGGCTTCCTACAGTCAGGATGGCTCTGATACCAGATTTGTGGGGACCCCAACACATAAGTTCTGATCACCGAGTGCACATGTACACTGATCCCATAGATCAATGCTCACTGAACACACAAAAGCTGAATAATAAGATTGTTATGTCCATACATACAGTCTGACACAAATAAAGACCATGCAGGTCAAGCCATACATAGATAGGTCCTCGAAGGGCAACACACCAAACTTATCTAGAAGCGTAATTCTTGAACGAAAGCGTGAACCCATGCCATCTTCCTTAACCCTACAGGCATTCCAACTCGGAGGAGTCCTAGTTCGCATGTTCGTTTGCAATGAACTCGTTGTCATACTCATGTTATTCCATGCATGGCTAATTAAATAACCACTGGCAAGACAATGAGTACTTTGAATGTACTCGCAAGAAACCCATGTTCGGAACAAGGTAATAATAGTGCATGATATAACACTAACAGGTAAGTTGCAAAAACTAATTTCAAGTGCAATGATGTGAAGGTATGCATCATGAGGTGGTTGATATCCATATGAACAAGTGACAGATATCAGTATAAACAAGTGTGGAACACCCCAGGTTCTGTCATCATGTTAGCTCATTTAACTTAGCTCAAATCTCATCCTTCTCACATTTACGCACACACATAATTTTGTAACAATGGACGTATCCCAAGAGGGGTCATTCAACTGTCCTTGACCGTGGACACGACTATCCGAATAGTTTTACACTCTGTAGAAATTGCACACTTTGCCCATAAGACTCAGGAAACTTCTGTGTCAATCCACGACTCATGGTATTTTCCATACCCCAGGTAAGTACCCTAACAATGAATTTCCCATGACGATAGTAACCAAGAGTCCACTTGTTGGGGCCATCCCTCGTGATGCACATCACAAGTGTTATCCACGAGGGCACGCAACAGTGTGCGTGGTATCTCTGGAAACAACCAATGGTCATCCTTTCTAGTAGGACTCCATATCAAGAGTGACCACGTCACTCCCGCCATTAGTAATGCAGTCTCTCAGCTAGTACCGATCACTGTAATAACCAAATCTCTGTCCCATAAGGGATATCATGGTCGTACATGTAAGGATGGAGTAACGGTTGCAACTTAAACCAATCCGTTTAAAAAAATAACACACTCACTTTCCTCGTTACCCCACTTCTTTCTCAACACTATCTCCCTCGGGCATTAGTGGCACCCGACAAGGTTTTAGGAATGTCTTTGAAATCATTTCCTTTCCGACACCATGCATGTTTCCCACCACATTTGCATAGCACCTACTTGAGCATTTTATCTACTTCCCACCCGCACAACCCTTATAAGATGGTAGGGTCATGCTCAATGCAAGTATCAACGAGGAAAGATCGAAGGAACCTACCAAGGGGGTCACCGATTCAACATGATTCGTATGCAACGAAATAAAGTGACATATGACATGCATAACATGGTTTCATAGTCATGGTCAAAGGGTTGCTTGCCTCGGTCAATAAAGTCCTCATGGTCTTCAAATCCTTCTTGTCCAAGCTCTTCGTAAACCACGCAATCTACTCATCGCAATATAGTAGGAAAAATTAAGGCCACGGCAAAAACAGGGAAAATATAACACTCAGAAAAATGTCAACTTATTTTTGTAAAATACTAGGGTGAGTATTAGTATTGTTAAAATTACAAGGTTTTAGTTTTGAAGTATAAAAAGTGGTGAAAAGCAATTTAAGAATGAGTTAAAATACTTTAAACAAGGTTTTTTAAATAATATAGTGTATAAAACATTTTTTTTTAAATTACACAAGTGGCATAATTAAATTGGTTGTAATATTACAAGATTATTACATAAGTGGCATAATTAAATATTATTTATGTGGAATATTTGGAAAATTTCACAAAATAGAAAAATAAAAAGGCTATTGTGCCTACTGGGCCAGAACAGCGAGCCGAGCCACGCCCAACCAGCTTGGCGGGCCCAGGCGAGCTACAATGCATGCGCATCGTGAGTTTCAAACCTGACATGCAGGGCCCAACGGCACGGAGAGACAGACGCGAGAGGGGCGAGAGGGTGACGAACAGGCCCCTCTGTCAGGGTCATCGTCAACCCCTGGCCAGGGAGGACGGTGAGCTCACGAACATCAATTGTGGCAATGGCGAGGTGCGCGGAGGATGGGAATGGAACCTGGGTTTTTCTGCCGACTTGGAGGAGGTGGAGTTGGTCGCCGGTAACGAGGAGGCCACGGCATAGGGGATCAGGAGGTGTTTGCTTGATACTTGTGATCTGCATTGGGTTTTCCTTTAATAGGAACGTATTATCACAACACAATGTGGGTAATTATTTCCCTCAGTTATGAAACCAAGGTTTATTTGAACAATAGGAATATCAACCACAACTGTCTTTAGCGTCTGCACACAATATAACAAACAACTCGCACCCAACGCGGGCAAGAGGGTTGTCAATCCTATTGTTCTTGTTATTTGCAAGCGAGTGAGGTGTGTAGATAATTGTAGATAGTAGGATAAAATAAAAACAAATAAATGGTAGAAAGGTGTTGATGATTTTTTATATATGTTGTGAATAGAGCCAACAAATAGCATGTGATGGGTAAACAAATTATTCTTGGGCAGTTGACACAAAAGCGGATATTATATAGGCATCACGTCCATAAACAAATAGGCCAACTCCTTCCTGCACCTATTACTATAACTCCACTCGTCGATCGTTATCCAGCATGCATCTGGAGTATCAAGTAAAATAGAGTAATGCATGGAGAACAATGACATGATGTAGACAAAGTAAACTCAAGAAATATGAATAAACCCCATCGTTTTATCCTTAGTAGCAGGAACACAAAGACGTATATTGTCCCCTTCAGTCACTGGAATATAGAATTTTGCCAGGTTGAACCTACTACAATGCACCTCTCCCACCGAGGAAATATCGATCTAGTTGGCCAAACTATTTCAATAGATGGGAGAGAATTACGATGCTAATAATCATGCACATAAGAATCATATAAGTGTTCAGAGGAGAGTCAAATATTTTTTCATGAATAATCTGAACATAAACCCACAATTTATCGCATCCCAACAAACGCACCGCACAAAAGTAATTACATCATGTTAATCAAAGTAAATATGCGATGATCACTGTATTCAAGATCAAGAGAGAGAGATTGCCATCTAGGTACTGGCCATGGACCCATAGGTCTATGGTGAACTACTGACACATCATCTTGAGGGCAACAAGGTTGATGAAGGGCCCCTCCTTGATCAATCCCCCTCTGGCAGGGTGCCTAAATAGAGGTCTAGATGGCCTCCCACTGAATGGAGACTTGCAACGGTGTAAACACTGTTTCGGGACTCCTTATGGTGTTTCTAGGGTAAAAGAAAATTTATAAGCCACAAACCGGAGTCGGGCAGGCCACGAGGGAGGCACAAGCCATGAGGGTCGTTCCTTGTTGGCTTGTGGGCCCTCGTGCGGCCTCCAGCCTTCTTCTGATACTCCTCGGTCTTCTTTTGGTCCATAAAAAAACACCAAAAAGTTTCAGGTCAGTTGGACTATGTTTGGTATGGAAAACTTGAAAAGTGAAAACATGTAGAAAATGACAACGCTCACTCGGCACTGGGTCAATAGGTTAGTGCTCAAAAATAATATAAATTGGTAAATAAATACCCCAAAAGTGTTCTAAAATGATAATATCAGCATGGAACAATAAAAAAGTATAGTTACGTTGGAAACGTATCAAGCATGCCCAAGCTTAATTCTTGCTCGTCCTCGAGTGGGTAAATGATAAAAACAGATTTTTTGATGTGACATGTTATCCATGATGTAACTTTATGCATGTATGCTCATTGAGAAACAATGAACTAACAAATATTAACACATGAATACTTATAGGTATAAGGAGCAAAATAATTAATCTTTCAATGTATATGAGCCTCAAAGATTGTTTTACCCCATTTATCTTATTATATTAGCAAGGAATATCTCCATCTTCACCACATTAATAAAAATGTCAATTGGATCGTACTTTTTCAATATGCATCAACTTTTTATTGTTCACGCAATACATGAGCGTGAACCATTGGACATACCATAAAGGTGGAATATAATATGGTGGTAGGTTTCAAAGGGGTAAAAGTGGTGAAGATAGTCTCACATCAACTAGGCATACCAATAGGCTATGGAGATGCCGTCGATAGATATCGATGCAAGGAGTAGGCGTTGCCATACAAATGATGCACTAGAGCTATAAGTGTATGAAAGCTCAAGTGAAGGTAAGTGGGATCTGCATCCAACTTGCTTGCTCATGAAGCCCTTGGGCATTTGAGGAAGACTGTCATCGGAATATACAAGCCAAGTTTATGAAAAATTGATTCCCATTAACATCTAAAAGATATAACATGAGACTCTCTTTATGAAGAACAAGGTGCCACTTTGAGACACAAGTGTAGTAAAGGATAGTAGCAAAGTCCCTTCCCTCTTTTTCTCGTTCATTTTTTCTTTTTATTTTTTTTATTTTTTCTATTATTGTGGGATCATTTGGCCTCCCCCATTTTTATTTCTCCACTAGGACAATGCTCTAATAATGATGATCATCACACTTCTATTTACTTACAACTCAATGTGTAAACTAATAGGATGATATGACTTTGTATGAATGCCTCTTGCAGTGTACCAGGACATGGAAAGATCTAGAGTGACATGTATCAAGAAAATGATGAATGGTGGCTTTGCCACATATATTATGTCATCTCTATATGATCATGCAAAACATTACGATGAAGAACGAACTAGTCATGTGAAGTGACAATTGCATTCGCATGGCAATATATCTCGGAATGGCTATGGAAATGCCATGATAGGTAGGTATGGTGGCTGTTTTCAGGAGGATATAAAAAGGTTTATGGGCAACAGAGCATGTCGTGTCATGGGGTTTGGATGCA
Organism: Hordeum vulgare subsp. vulgare; assembly: GCF_904849725.1. NCBI lineage: Eukaryota > Viridiplantae > Streptophyta > Magnoliopsida > Poales > Poaceae > Hordeum > Hordeum vulgare. Next base: position 168,957,079 of record NC_058522.1, read on the forward strand.
CTAGATAAAGTTGCACCAATCCTCAAGGTGAGAACGGGCGATGCATGGTACCAAAGAGGCTAACAAATATGAGGAGGTGAGATTGCGTATGTCCATGGTGTTACATTAGTCATGAGGAACTCATGTACTTATTGCAAAGTTTTATTATTTTTATCATAGATCAAAGTACTACCCGCATTCCCCGAGGGAGAGGGTTGGTAGGAATTAACCTCATGTGATTCTGACTCAAAACAACACTAGGATTTCAACGAGGAATAGAAATGCTCCCACGTCATCACCATGACATTTTAATTTTTTGTATGAACAAGAAGTTTAACATCACTTAATATGGACACCTCTCTGAATTAATAATAAGGAACTCACACCTTTTTCATATCACCACATCAATATCGTTAACCCACAATTTCTCTATATGTGCTACATGATGGTTTTAATTATCACTCATTGAATACCGATTTTTTTATATAGTCTTATGACCCATGCAAATTACCATCACTATTTATCTAACTCTCAAACACATAGAATTAAAGAATGGGGCATAATATTTCGATAAAATCTACATGCCACCATGCTCAAAAAGATAGAAGTGAAGTACTAGAGCAACTACTAAGGTCAAAAGATATAAGTGAAGAACATAGAGTATTTTAACAAACTGTGATGATCTGGTATCTCTATCAAATAGGTCTGTCCAAAAAACAATGATTGTGACAAACTAAAATTAAAAACAAACAAAAGCAAAGGACGCTCCAAGCAAACCTCATATCATGTGATGTATAAAAGTATAGCTCCAAGTGGCATACTGATGGATTGAGACGAAAAGAAGGGATGCCTTATGAGGCATCCCCAATCAAACACTACAGCGATCAGATACTTTGCCGCCTGCCATGGCTGACGGCAAAGAGGCACACCCCGGACGGCAAAGGCCTTTATTGTCCATCTGCAGACAGCAAATTGGATGGCAAACAAAAATCCGGTGAAGGGCCTCTTTGTCGTCTGCATTGGGCTTGCTGACGGTAAATGATCTTTGTCGTGGGGGGCACACGACAAAGAATATGGGATGGCAGTATTAGAGATATGCCCTAGAGGCAATGATAAATAGTTATTATAATATTTCCTGTATAAAGATAATTGTATATTATCCATGCTACAATTGTATTGAATGAAAGCATAGATACATGTGTGGATACATAGACAAAACAATGTCCCTAGCAAGCCTCTAGTTGGCTAGCCAGTTGATCAATGATAGTCAAGGTTTTCTGACTATGTGCAAGTGTTGTCACTTAAAAACTGGATCGCATCATTAGGAGAATCATGTGATGGACTAGACCCAAACTATGAAGGTAGCATATTGATCGTGTCATTTTATTGCTATTGTTTTTTGCGTGTCAAGTATTTGTTCCTATGACCATGAGATCATATAACTCACTGGCACCGGAGGAATGCCTTGTGTGCATAAAACATCGACTATAAAGGTGTTCTACATGTATCTCCGAAGGTGTCCGTTGAGTTAGTATGGATCAAGACTGGGATTTGTCACTCCATGTGACGAAGAGGTATCTCGGGGCCCGCTCGGTAATAGAACATCACACACAAGCCTTGCAAGCAATGTGACTAAGTGTAAGTCACGGGATTTTGTATTACGAAACAAGTAAAGAGAGTTGCCGGTAACGAGATTGAAATAGGTATGCGGATACCGACGATCAAATCTCGGGCAAGTAACACACCAAAGGACAATAGGAATGACATACGGGATTATATGAATCCTTGACACTAAGGTTCAACCGATAAGATCTTCGGAGAATATGTAGGATCCAATATGGGCATCCAGGTCCCGCTACTGGATATTGACCGAGGAGTACCTCCGGGCATGTCTACATAGTTCTCGAACCCGCAGGGTCTACACACTTAAGGTTCGATGATGTTTTAGTATAGTTGAGTTATATGTGTGGTTACAGAATGTTGTACGGAGTCTCGGATGAGATCACGGACGTCACGAGGGTTTCCTGAATGGTCTGGAAACGAATATTGATATATAGGATGGTTTCATTTGGTTACCGGAAGGTTTTCGGGCATTACCGACATTGTACCGGGAGTGACGAATGGGTTCCGAAAGTTCACCGGGAGGGGGGCAACCCACCCGGGGGAAGCCCAATGGCCTTAGAGGTGGCGCACCAGCCCTTAGTGGGCTGGTGGGACAGCCCAAGAGGGCCTTGGCTCCAAGAGAAGAAAACCAAAGAAAATGAAAAAAGGGGAGGTGGGAAGGAAGAGAAGGACTCCACTTTCCAATCCAAATTGGAGTAGGATTCCTCCTCTCCTCCCTGGCCAGCGCACCCTTGAGCGCTTGTCCCTCAAGGCAAGCCTCCTCCCCCTCCCTCCTATATATAGTGGTGATTTAAGGCTGATTTGAGACAACTTTTGCCATGTGCAACTCAGATCTAGACACCATAGTTCTTCCTTTAGATCGTATTTCTGCGGACCTCGGTTGGAGCCCTGCAGGAGTAGATCGTCACCACCACCGGAGCGCCGTCACGCCGCCGGAGAACTCATCTACTTCTCTGTATTGCTTGTTGGATCAAGAAGTCCGAGATCATTGTTGAGATGTACGTGTGTTGAACACGGAGGTGCCGTTCGTTCGGCACTAGATCGGAACGAATCGTGGGACGGATCGCGGGACGTTTCGTGGGACGGTTTGTGCGGCTGATCGAGGGACGTGAAGACATTCCACTACATTAACCGCGTTTCTTAATGCTTCCTGCTGTGCGATCTACAAGGGTACGTAGATACAAATCTCCTCTAGTAGATGGAGATCACCATGATATGACTTCGTGTGCGTAGGAATTTTTTTCTTTCCCATGCAACGTTCCCAAACAGTGGCATCATGAGCTAGGTTCATGTTAGATGTTATCTCGAGTAGAACACAAAGGGTTTTGTGGACGGTGATGTTTGATTTTATGCCCTCCTTCGTCTTTTCTCGATTCGGCTGTATTGTTGGATTGAAGTGGCCTGGACCGACATTATTCGTACGCTTACGAAAGACTAGTTTCATCGATTGACATGCAACCTCGTTGCATAAAGATGACTGGCGGGTGTCGGTTTCTTCAACTTACGTTGAATTGGTTTTGACCGAGGCGGTCCTTGGAGAGGTTAAATAGCAATTTTCACATATCCGTTGTGGTTTTTTCGTAAGTAAGATGCAATCATACTAAATGCCCATAGCAGCCACGTAAAACATGCAACAACAAATTAGAGGATGTCTAACTTGTTTTTGCAGGGTATGCTTGTGATATGATATGGCCAATGACGTGATGTGATATATTGGATGTATGAGATGATCATGTTGTAATAGTTAATATCGACTTGCACATCGATGGTACGGAAACTGGCAGGAGCCATAGGGTTGTCTTTAAACTAACGTCTGTGTTTCCAGATGTGTTTACTATGTTGCTAGGACGTAGCTTTTGTACTAATAGCATAAGTAGCACGACAACCCCGATGGCGAAACGTTGATGGAGATCATGGTGTGGCGTCGGTGATAAGAAGATCATGCCGGTGCTTTGATGATGGAGATCAAGAAGCACAAGATGATGGCCATATCATGTCACTTATGAATTGCATGTGATGTTAATCCTTTTATGCACCTTATTTTGCTTGGAACGACGGTAGCACTATAAGGTGATCTCTCACTAAAATTTCAAGACGAAATTATGTTCTCCCCGACTGTGCACCGTTGCTACAATTCGTCATTTTGAGACACCAAGTGATGATCGGGTGTGATAGACTCAACGTTCACATACAACGGGTGCAAAACAGTTGCACACGTGGGACACTCGGGTTAAGCTTGCCGAGCCTAGCATGTGCACACATGGCCGCGGAGCACATGAGACCGAAAGTTCGAGCATGAATTATATAGTTGATATGATTAGCATAGATTTGCTTACCACTAAAACTATTCTCAACTCACGTGATGATCGGACTTGAGTTAGTGAATTTGGATCATGTACCACTCAAATGACTAGAGAGATGTACTTTTTGAGTGGGAGTTTAGCAAGTAATTTGATTAGTTAAACTCTAATTATCTTGAACATAGTCTAAGTTCACTTTGAAAATATTTGTGTTGTAGATCAATGGCTCACACGACAGTCACCCTGAATTTTAATATGTTCCTAGAGAAAGCTAAGTTGAAAGATGATGGAAGCAACTTTTTACACTCGGCTCGTAATCTTAAGTTGGTCCTACCAGCTGGGAAGAAGGATTATTTCCTTAATGCTGCGCTAGGAGATGAACCACCCGCCGCGGCTGACCAGGATATTAAGAACGCTTGGTTAGCACGCAACAAGGACTACTCAGTAGTTCAATGTGCAGTCTTGTATCGCTTAGAGCCGGGACTTCAACATCGCTTTGAGTGTCATGGAGCATTTGAGATGTTCGAGGTCTTGAAGTTTATCTTTCAGAAGAATGCCCAGATCGAGAGGTATGATACCTCCGATAAATTCTATGCTTGCAAGATGGAGGAGAATTCGTCTGTCAGTGAACATGTGCTCAAAATGTCTAGGTACTCAAACCGTCTAGCTGAGATGGGGATTGAACTACCGCAAGAGGCTATCACTGACAGAATTCTTCAATCACTGCCACCAAGCTACAAGATCTTTGTGTTGAACTATAACATGCAAGGGATGAACAAGTCACCCGGCGAGTTATTCGTGATGCTGAAAGTCGTAGAGTCAGAACTCCGTAAAGAGCATCAAGTGTTGATGGTGAATAAGACCACTAGTTTCAAGAGAAACGACAAAGGAAAGAAGGGTAATTCCAAGAAGAGCGGCAAGCCAGTTGCCAATCCGACGAAGAAACCCAAAGCTGGACCTAAGCCTGAAACGGAGTGTTATTATTGCAAGGGTATGGGTCACTGGAAGCGCAACTGCCCCAAGTATCTAGCTGATAAGAAGGCGGCCAAGGAAAAATCAGGTATATTCAATATACATGGTATTGATGTGTACTTAACCAGCTCTCGTAGTAGTGCCTGGGTATTCGATACCGGTTCTGTTGCTCATATTTGCAACTCAAAACAGGAACTGCGGAATAAGTGAAGGCTGGCGAAAGATGAAGTGACGATGCGTGTGGGAAATGGTTCCAAGGTTGATGCAATCGCCGTCGGCACAGTTTCACTTCAATTACCATCAGGATTAGTTATGAACTTAAATAATTGTTATTTTGTGCCTGTCTTAAGCATGAACATTATATCTGGATCTTGTTTATTGCAAGACAGATACTCGTTTAAGTCAGAGAATAATGGTTGTTCTATTTCTATGAGTAATATCTTTTATGGTCATGCACCCAATGTGAGAGATTGTTCATATTGAATCTTGATAGCGATGATACACATATACATAACATTGAGACCAAAAGAGTTAGAGTTAACAAGGATAGCTCCATGTTTTTCTGGCACTGCCGCTTAGGTCATATTGGTGTAAAGCGCATGAAGAAACTCCATGCCGATGGACTTTTGGAGTCACTTGACTTTGATTCACTTGACACGTGTGAACCATGCCTCATGGGCAAGATGACTAAGACTCCCTTCTCCGGAACAATGGAGCATGCAAGTGACTTGTTGGAAATCATACATACTAGTGTGCGCGGTCCGATGAGTGTGGAGTCACGGGGCGCATATCGTTATTTTCTCACCTTCACCGACACTTTGAGTAGATATGCTTATGTCTACTTGATGAAGCACAAGTCTGAAATGTTTGAGAAGTTCAAGCAATTTTAGAGTGAAGTTGAAAATCATCGTAACAAGAAGATCAAGTTCCTACGGTCTAATCGTGGGGGTGAATATCTGAGTTTCGAGTTTGGTGCTCACTTAAGACAATGTGGAATTGTTTCACAGTTAACACCGCCTGGAACACCACACTGTAATGGTGTGTCTGAATGTCGTAATCGTACTTTATTAGAGATGGTGCGATCTATGATGTCTCTTACCGATTGGCCGTTATCGTTTTGGGGTTATGTATTAAAGACAACTGCATTCACTTTAAATAGGGCACCATCAAAATCCGTAGAGACGACACCATACGAACTGTGGTATGGGAAAAGACCAAAACTGTCGTTTCTTAAAGTTTGGGGATGTGATTCTTATGTCAAAAGGCTTCAACCTGAAAAGCTGGAACCCAAAGTGGAAAAGTATGTCTTCATAGGTTACCCAAAAGAGACAGTTGGTTATACCTTCTATCTCAAATCCGAGGGCAAAGTGTTTGTTGCTAAAAACGAAGCTTTTCTTGAGAAGGACTTTCTCTCGAGAGAATTGAGTGGGAGAAAGATAAAACTTGATGAGGTTGTCCACCTCTAATCCCTCTAGATGGTGGCGTGGGGCAAGGGGAAACCCCTGTTGTTACGGCGTCGCTTGAGGAGCAAGTTGATGATGATGATCATGAAACTTTGGATCAAGTTCCTATCGGACCTCGCAGGTCGACAAGATCACGTACTGCTCCTGAGTGGTATGGTAATCCTGTCTTATGAATTATGTTGTTGGACAACAATGAACCTGCGAATTATGAAGAAGCAATGGTGGGCCCGGATTCCAACAAATGGTTGGAAGCCATGAAGTCCGAGATAGGATCCATGTACGAGAACAAACTGTGGACTTTGGAAGTACTACCTGAAGGCCGCAAGGCTATTCGGAACAAATAGATCTTTAAGAAGAAGACGGACCCAGACGGTAATGTAACCGTTTATAAAGCTCGACTTGTGGCAAAGGGTTTTTCACAAGTTCAAGGAGTTGACTATGATGAAACATTCTCACCAGTAGCGATGCTTAAGTCTGTCCGAATCATGTTAGCAATAGTTGCCTTTTACGATTATGAAATCTGGCAGATGGACGTCAAAACGGCGTTCCTTAACAGTTTTCTTAAGGAAGAGTTGTATATGATGCAACCCGATGGTTTCGTCGATCCAAAGAATGCTAACAAAGTATGCAAGCTCCAACGATCTATTTGTGGACTGGTGCACGCATCTCGGAGTTGGAATAAACGTTTTGATGAGGTGATCAAAGCATTTGGGTTTATACAAGTGGTTCGAGAATCTTGTATTTACAAGAAAGTGAGTGGGAGCTCTGTGGCGTTTCTAATATTATATGTGGATGACATATTACTGATTAGAAACAATGTGGAGCTTTTGGAGAGCATAAAGGATTACTTGAATAAAAGTTTCTCTATGAAGGACCTAGGAGAAGCTGCTTACATTCTAGGCATTAAGATCTATAGGGATAGATCGAGACGCCTGATAGGACTTTCACAAAGCACATACCTTGATTAAGTTTTGAAAAAGTTCAAAATGGATAAGTCCAAGAAAGGGTTCTTGCCAGTATTACAAGGTATAAAATTGAGTAAGACTCAATGCCCAGCAATTGCGGAAGATAGAGAACAAATGAGTTCCGCCCCCTACGCTTCAGCCGTAGGTTCTATCGTGTATGCAATGTTGTGCACTAGACCAGACCAGCTTGGCCATAAGTATGGCAGGCAAGTTTCAGAGTAATCCAGGAGTGGATCACTGGACGACGGTCAAGAATATTCTGAAGTACCTGAAAAGGACTAAGGAAATGTTTCTCGTTTATGGAGGTGACAAAGAGCTCGTCGTAAAAGGCTACGTCGACACAAGTTTTGACACTGATCCGGATGACTCTAAGTCCTAAACCGGATATGTATTTATTCTTAATGGGGGTGCAGTAAGCTAGTGCAGTTCCAAGCAGAGCATCGTAGCAGATTCTACATGTGAAGCGGAGTACATGGCTGCCTCGGAGGCAGCAAAGGAGGGTGTCTGGATGAAGCACTTCATGACAGATCTTGGAGTTGTGCCGAGCGCACTAGATCCATTAACGCTGTTATGTGACAACACTGGTGCCACTACCTTAGCAAGAGAACCAAGGTTTCACAATAAGACTAGACACATCAAATGACGCTGCAACCTCATCCACGACTACATCGAAGGAGAGGACGTGAATATTTGCAAAGTGCACACGTATCTGAATGTAGCAGACCCGCTGACTAAACCTCTTCCACGGGCAAAACATGATAAACACCAGAACTATATGGGTGTTTGATTTATGACAATGTAAATCGCATGGCGATGTGAGGACTAGATTATTGACTCTAGTGCAAGTGGGAGACTATTGGAAATATGCCCTAGAGGCAATGATAAATAGTTATTATTGCTGGGGAATGTAGTAAATTCAAAATTTTCCTACGCCATACAATGATCTATCTATGGAGAGACCAGCAACGACAGAGGTTGTAGAGCATCTTCATACCTTTGAAGATCGCTAAGCGGAAGCGTTACTATGAACGCGGTCGATGGAGTCGTACTCGCAGCGATTCAGATTGCGGTTGGTTCCGATCTATGTGCCGAATCACGGCACCTCCACGTTCAACACATGTACAGCCTAGTGACGTCTCCCACGCCTTGATCCAACAAGGAGGAGGGAGAGGTTGAGGGAGAGCTCCGGCATCACGACGGTGTGGTGGCGGTTGAGCTATGAGGTCTTCCGGCAGAGCTTCGCCAAGCATCGTGTGAGAGGAGAAAGAGGAGAAGCAGGGCTGCGCCAAGAGAGAGATTTTGTGTGTCTCAAATCAGCCAAAACCTCCACTATATATAGGGGGAGAGGGAGGGGGGCCCTTTAGGGTTCCCACCCCCAAAGGGTGCGGCAGCCCCATCTAGGGCTGGTGGTGGCGGCCAGGGCAAGAGAGAGGGGGGTGGCTCACCCCAGATGGGCCTTAGGCCCATCTGCACTAGGCTTCCCCCCTTTCCCTCTCTTGTGGCGCCTTGGGCCTAGGTGGGAGGCGCACCAGCCCACTCTGGGATGGTTCCCTTCCACCTTTGGTCCCATGCTAGCCTTTGGGGCTGGTGGCCCATCCCGGTGGACCCCCAAAACCCTTTGATGGACCCGGTACGTTACCGGTGTCGCCCGAAACAATTCCGGTGACCAAATCCTCACTTCCTATATATAATTCTTTACCTCCGGACTATTCCGGAGCTCCTCGTGACGCCTGGGATCTCTTCCGGGACTCCGAAAAACCTTCAGTAACCTCGTATAACAATTCCCTATAACCCTATCGTCATCAAACCTTAAGTGTCTAGACCCTACGGGTTCGGGAGGCATACAGACATGACCGAGACACCTCTCCGACCAATAACCACCAGCGGGGTCTGGATACCGATGGTGGCTCCCGCATGTTCCACGATGATCTAATCGGATGAACCACGATGTCAAGGATTCAATCAATCCCGTATACAATTCCCTTTGTCTAACGGTATAGAACTTGCCCGAGATTCGATCGTCGGTATCCACATACCTTGTTCAATCTCTTTGTCGGCAAGTCTCTTTACTCGTTCCGTAGCACATCATCCCATGACTAACTCCTTAGTCACATTGAGCTGATTACGATGATGTTCTACCGAGTGGGCCCAGAGATACCTCTCCATCAGATGGAGTGACAAATCCCGATCTCGATTCGTACCAACCCAACAGATACTTTTGGAGATACCCGTAGTGCACCTTTATAGTAACCCAGTTACGTTGTGACATTTGACACACCCAAAGAACTCCTACGGTATCCGGGAGTTGCACAATCTCACGATCGAAGGAAAAGATACTTGACATTAGAAAAGCTTTAGCATACGAACAACACGATCTAGTGATATGCTTAGGATTGGGTCTTGTCCATCACATCATTCTCCTAATGATGTGATCCCGTTATCAATGACATCCAATGTCCATGATTAGGAAACCATGATCATCTGTTGATCAACGAGCTAGCCAACTAGAGGCTTTCTAGGGACACATTGTGATCTATTTATTCACACATGTATTACTATTTCCTGTTAATACAATTATAGCATGAACAATAGACGATTATCATGAACAAGGAAATATGATAATAACCATTTTATTATTGCCTCTGGGGCATATTTCCAACAGTCTTCCACTTGCACTAGAGTAAATAATCTAGTTCACATCACTATGTGATTGCAATGAATTCAACACCCATACAGTTCTGGGGTTCGATCATGTCTTGCTTGTGAGAGAGGTTTATGGGTCAACGGGTGTGAACCTTTCAGATCCGTGTGTGCTTTACAAATCTCTACATCATCCTATAGGTGCTACTACGCCCCATCTAGAACTATTCCAAATGATTGCTCCACTATAGGAATCCGGTTTACTACTCATAGTCCTCCGGATTAGTGACAAAGCTTGCATCGACGCTACTCCTTAATCACCTCCATAATTGAGAAAATTCCTTAGTCCATTAGTTACTAAGAATAACTTCGACCGCTGTCCAGTGATCCATTCCTGGATCACTCTTGTACCCCACGACTGACTCATGGCAAGGCACGCTTTAGGTGCGATACACAACATAACATACTAGTAGAGCCTACGGCTGATGCATAGCGGACGACATTCGTCCTTTCTCTTTCTTCTGCCATGGTCGGGCTTTGATTCGTACTCAAATTTACACCTTACAACATAGCCAAGAACTCCTTCTTTGTTGATCTATTTTGAACTCCTTCAAAAACTTGTCAAGGCATGCATTTTGTTGAAAATTCCATTAAGCACTTTGATCTATCTTTACAGATCTTGATGCTCAACTCTCAAGTATCTACATCTAGGTTTTCCTTTGGAAAAAAACTCATTTCAAACAACCCTTTATGCCTTGCAGAAATTCTACATTATTTCTGATCAACGGTATGTCAACCACATATATTCATCAGAAATTCTATAGTGCTCCCACTCACCTTTTGGAAATACAAGTTTCTCACAAACTTTGTATAGAACCAAAAACTTTGATTATCTCATCAAAGTGTATATTCCAACTCCGAGATGCTTGCTCCAGTCCGTAGAAGGATCGCTGGAGCTTTGCATACTTGTTAACACCTTTTAGGATCGACAAAATCTTCTGGTTGTATCACATACAACCTTTCCTCAAGGAAACCGTCGAGGAGACAATATTTTGACATCCTATCTGCAATATTTCATAAATGATGTAGCAACTGCTAACATAATTTCAACACACTTTCAGCATCACTATGAGTGAGAAAGTCTCATCGTAGTCAACTCTTTGAACTTTGTCGAAAACACCATTGCGACAAGTCGAGCTTTTTTAATGTTGAATTTTCACCATCATCACATGTCTTCCTTTTAAAGATCCATTCACAATAAATAGTCTTATGACCATCAAATGGTTCCTCCAAAGTCTATACTTTGTTTTTCATACATGGATCCTCTCTCGGATTTCATGGCCTGCAGCCATTTTTTGGAATCCGGGCCCACCATCGCTTCTCCATATCTCGTAGGTTCATTGTTGTCCAACAACATGACCTTTAAGACATGATTACCATACCACTCTGTAGTAGTACGCATCCTTGTCCGCATACGAGGGTTTTGGCAGTGACTTGATCCGAAACTTCATGATCACCATCATAAGCTTTCAACTCAATTGGTGTAGGTGCCACAGGAACAACTTCCTGTGCCCTGCCATACACTGGTTGAAGTGATGGTTCAGTAACCTCATCAAGTATCCACCATACTCCCACTCAACTCTTTCGAGACAAACCATTCATTGAGAAAGGACCCGTTTCTAGAAGCAAACACTTTTTTTTTCGGATCTGAAATAGGAGGGATACCCAACTGTTTTGGGTGTCCTATGAAGATGCATTTTTCCACTTTGGGTTCGAGCTTATCCGGCTGAAACTCTTTCACATAAGCATCGCAGCCCCAAACTCTTAAGAAATGACAGCTAAGGTTTCTCTAAACCATAGTTCATAAGGTGTCGTCTCAAGGGCATTGAGTGGTGCCCTATTTAAAGTGAATGTGGTTGTCTCTAATGCCTAACCCATAAATGATAGTGGTAATTTGATTAGAAATATCATAATATGCACTATATCCAATAGTGCACGATTATGACATACAGACACACCATCAGACTATGGTGTTCCACGTGGCATGAGTTGTGAAACATTTTTCACGTGAAACAATTTTCACCTTGTCTTAAACATTTACCAAACTCGTAACTCAGATATATATGATTACCTCCACGATCACATCGTAGACATATTATCCTCTTGTCACGATGATCTTCAACTTCACTCTGAAATTACTTGAACCTTTTTCAATAATTCAGACATGTGTTTCATCAAGTAAATACACTAGTATCTACTCAAATCATTTGTGAAGTATGAACATAATGATCTCCACTGCGTGCCTCAGTACTCATCGGACTACACACATCAAAATGTATTACTTCCAACAAGTTACATTCTTGTTCCATCTCACTGGAAAAAGAGGTCTTCAGTCATCTTGCCCCTGTGGTATGATTTGCATGTCTCAGGTGATTCAAAAATCAAGTGAGTCAAATGATCCATCCACATGGAGTTTCTTCATGCGTTTATACCAACAGGCATGGTTTGCATGTCTCAAACGTTTCAAGAATGAGTGAGTACAAAGATCCATCGGCATGGAGCTTCTTCATGCATTTTATACCAATATGACTCAAGCAGCAGTGCCACAAGTAAGTGGTACTATCATTACTACTTTGTATATTTTGGAAACAATATTATGAATATGTGTATCACTACGATCGAGATTCAATAAACCATTCATTCTAGGTGCAACACCATTTAAGGTATCATTCAAGTAAACAGAATAACCATTATTCGCTTTAGATGAATAATCGTATTTGCCATTAACATAATCCAATCATGTCTATGCTCAATGCAAACACCAAATAACAATTATTTAGGTTTAACACTAATCTCGATGGTAGAGGGAGCGTGCGATGTGTGATCATATCAACCTTGGAAACACTTCCAACACACATCGTCACCTCGCCTTTAGCTAGTCTCTGTTTATTCTATAGCTTTTATTTCGAGTTACTAACACTTAGCAACCGAACCAGTATCTAATACCCTGGTGCTACTAGGAGTACTAGTAAAGTACACATCAATATCATGTATATCCAATATACTTTTGTCGACTTTGCCAGCCTTCTCATCTACCAAGTGTCTAGGGTAGTTCCTCTTCACTGACTGTTCCCCTAATTACAGAAGCACTTAGTCTGGGGTTTGGGTTCAACCTTGGGTCTATTCACTAGAGCAGCAACTTCTTTGCGTTTAATGAAGTATCCCTTCATGCCCTTTCCCTTCTTGAAACTAGCGGTTTCACAAACCATGAACCAATGATGCTCCTTTTCGATTTCTACTTCCGCGGTGTCAAAAATCGCGAATAGTTCAAGGATCATCATATCCATCCTTGATATGTTATAGTTCATCACGAAGCTCTAGTAGCTTGGTGTCAATAACTTTGGAGAACTATCACTGTCTCATCTGGAAGATCAACTCCCACTCGATTCAAGCGATTGTAGTACTCAGACAATCTGAGCACATGCTCAATGATTGAGCTCTTCTCCAATACTTTTGCAGACAAAGAATCTTGTCGGAGGTCTCATACCTCTGAAAAAGGGCACGAGCATGAAATCCCAATTTCATCTCTTGGATCATCACGTATGTCCTGCGACGTTTGGAATGTCTTTAACGCCCTTAATTCTAAGTCATTCAAGCAATATGCACTGAACTATCATGTAGTTATCATAAACGTGTATGTCGGATGTTCGCAACATCCATAGATCAAGCTTGGGGTTCAGCACACCGAGCGGTGCGTTAAGGACATAAGACTTCTGTTTAGAAATGATGACAATCCTCAGTTAACGAACCAAGTCCGCATAACTGCTACTTCTATCTTTCAACCATATTTTCTCTTGGAACGTATCAAATACCGTAGAGCTATAGCGTAAGTTACAACATAATTTGCAAAGACCTATTTGACTATGTTCATGATGATTAAGTTCATTTGATGAACTCCCACTTAGATCGACATCCCTCTAGTCATCCAAGTGTTACACGATCCACGTCGACTAGCCCATGTCCGATCATCACGTGAGACGGACTAGTCATCAATGGTGAGCATCTCCATGCTGATCGTATCAACCATACGACTCATGTTCGACCTTTCGGTCTCCTGTATTCGAGGCCATGTCTGTACATACTAGGCTCGTCGAGTCAACCTAAGTGTTCCGCGTGTGTAAACTGGCTTACACCCGTTGTATGCGAACGTTAGAATCTATCACACCTGATCATCACGTGGTGCTTCGAGACAACGATCCTTCGCAATGGTGCACACTTAGGGGAATACTTTCTCGAAATTTTCATGAGGGATCATCTTATCTTTGCTACCGTCGTTCTAAGCAATAAGATGTAAAAAAAACATGATAAACATCACATGCAATCATATAGTGACATGATATGGCCATTATCATCTTGCTCCTTTGATAACCATCTTCGGGGCACCATGATCATCATCATCACCGGCATGACACCGTGATCTCCATCATTGTGTCTCCATGAAGTCGTCACGCCAATCTATTACTTCTACTACTATAGCTAACGTTTAGCAATAAATTAAAGTAACCAACATGGCGTTGCATCTCATACAATAAATTAAGACAACTCATATTGCTCCTGCCGGTTATCACACTCATCGACATGCAAGTCGTGAATCCTATTACAAGAACATGATCAATCTCATACATCACATATGCAACATCACATTCTTTTGGCCATATCACATCGCATAGCATACCTTGCAAAAACAAGTTAGACGTCCTCTAATTGTTGTTGCAAGTTTTACGTGGCTGATTTGGGTTTCTAGCAAGAACGTTTCTTACCTACGTGACAACCATAACATTGATATGCCAATGCTATTTACCCTTCATAAGGACCCTCTTCATCGAATCTGATCCCACTAAAGTGGGAGAGACAGACACCCGCTAGCCACCTTATGCAATTGGTGCATGTGTGTCGGTGGAACCATTCTCACGTAAGAGTACGTGTAAAGTCGGTTCGGGCCGCTTCATCCCACGATGCCGCCAAATCAAGATAAGACTAGTAACGGCAAGCAATTGACAAAATTAGCGCCCACAACTTTTGTCTTCTACTCGTGCAAAGAATCTACGCATAGAACCTTGGCTCGGATGCCACTGTCGGGGAACACAGTAAATTCAAAATTTTCCTACGCCATACAAGGATCTATCTATGGAGAGACCAGCAATGAGAGCGGTTTTAGAGAATCTTCATACCTTTGAACATCGCTAAGCAGAAGCGTTACTATGAACGCGGTCGATGGAGTCGTACTCGCAGTGATTCAGATCCGGTCGGTTCCGATCTATGTGCCGAATCACGGCACCTCCGCGTTCAACACACGTACAGCCCAATGACGTCTCCCACGCCTTGATCCAGCAAGGAGGAGGGAGAGGTTGAGGGACAGCTCCGGCATTACGACGGCGTGGTGGCGATGGAGCTACGGGTCTTCCGGCAGGGCTTCGCCAAGCACCATGGGAGAGGAGAAAGAGGAGAAGCAGGTTGCGCCGAGAGAGAGATTTCGTGTGTCTCAAATCAGCCAAAACCTCCACTATATATACGGGGAGAGGGAGGGGGCGCCCCCTTTAGGGTTCCCACCCCCAAAGGGTGCGGCAGCCCCATCTAGGGCTGGTGGTGGCGGCCAGGGCAAGAGAGAGGGGGGTGGTGCACCCCAGATTGGCCTTAGGCCCATCTGCACTAGGGTTTCCACCTTTCCCTCTCTTGTGGCGCCTTGGGCCTAGGTGGGAGGCGCACCAGCCCACTCTGGGTTGTTTCCCTTCCACCTTTTGGCCCATGCTAGCCTTTGGGGCTGGTGGCCCCTCCCGGTGGACCCCCGAAACCCTTTCGGTGGACCCGGTACATTACTGGTGTTGCCCGAAACAATTCCGGCGACCAAATCCTCACTTCCTATATATAATTATTTACCTCCAGACTATTCCAGAGCTCCTCGTGATGTCTAGGATTTCATCTGGGACTCCGAACAACCTTCAGTAAACTCCTATAACAATTCCCTATAACCCTAGCGTCATCGAACCTTAAGTGTCTAGACCCTACGGGTTCGAGAGGCATGCAGACATGACCGAGACACCTCTCCAGCCAATAACCATCAGCGGGGACTGGAAACCCATGGTGGCTCCCGCATGTTCCACGATGATCTCATTGGATGAACCACGATGTCAAGGATTCAATCAATCCAGTATACAATTCCCTTTGTCTACCGGTATAGAACTTGCCCGAGATTCGATCATCGGTATCCACATACCTTGTTCAATCTCGTTGCCGGCAAGTCTCTTTACTCGTTCCGTAGCACATCATCCCGTGACTAACTCCTTAGTCACATTGAGCTCATTATGATGATCTTCTACCAAGTGGGCCCAGAGATACCTCTTTGTCACACGGAGTGACAAATCCCTATCTCGATTCGTACCAACCCAACAGATACTTTTGGAGATACCCGTAGTGCACCTTTATAGTCACCCAGTTACGTTGTGATGTTTGATACACGCAAAGCACTCACGGTCGAAGGAAAAGATACTTGACATTAGAAAAGCTTTAGCATACGAACAACACGATCTAGTGCTATGCTTAGGATTGGGTCTTGTCCATCACATCATTCTCCTAATGATGTGATCCCGTTATCAATGACATCCAATGTCCATGATTAGGAAACCATGATCATCTATTGATCAACGAGATAGCCAACTAGAGGATTCCTAGGGACACATTGTGATCTATTTATTCACACATGTATTACTGTTTCCTGTTAATACGATTATAGCATGAACGATTGACGATTATCATGAACAAGGAAATATGATAATAACCATTTTATTATTGCCTCTCGGGCATATTTCCAACAATTATTATATTTCCTGTTTAAAGATAACCGTTTATTATCCATGCTATAATTGTATTGAATGAAAGCATAGATACATGTGTGGATACATAGACAAAACAATGTCCCTAGCAAGCCTCTAGTTGGCTAGCCAGTTGATCAATGATAGTCAAGGTTTTCTGACTATGTGCAAGTGTTGTCACTTGATAACTGGATCACATCATTAGGAGAATCATGTGATAACCTAGACCCAAACTATGAACGTAGCATATTGATCGTGTCATTTTATTGCTATTGTTTCTGCGTGTCAAGTATTTGTTCCTATGACCATGAGACCATATAACTCACTAGCACCGGAGGAATACCTTGTGTGCATCAAACGTCACAACGTAATTGGGTGACTATAAAGGTGTTCTACAGGTATCTCCAAAGGTGTCCATTGAGTTAGTATGGATCAAGTCTGGGATTTGTCACTCCGTGTGATGGAGAGGTATCTCGGGGCCCACTCGGTAATACAACATCACACACAAGCCTTGCAAGCAATGTGACTAAGTGTAAGTCACGGGATTTTGTATTATGGAATGAGTAAAGAGACTTGCCGGTAACAAGATCGAAATAGGTATGCGAATACCGACGATCAAATCTCGGGCAAGTAACATACCGAAGGACAAAGGGAATGACATACGGGATTATATGAATCCTTGACACTGAGGTTCAACCGATAAGATCTTCAGAGAATATGTAGGATCCAATATGGGCATCCCGGTCCCGGTATTAGATATTGACCGAGGAGTACCTTGGGGCATGTCTACATAGTTCTCGAACCCACAGGGTCTGCACACTTAAGGTTCGATGATGTTTTAGTATACTTGAGTTATATGTGTGGTTACCAAATGTTGTTCGGAGTCCCGGATGAGATCACGGATGTCATGAGGGTTATCAAGTGTTAACGGCAGCATGCTCGGCCCATAGAGCCTTTTCCGTCTACCCTGCCCCCCCCCCTTTACCGTCTGCCATGCTTGTGGGATGACGGCAAAGGGTGGCACCCAGCACCCGTTTGATCTAGTTTGCTTCAATAGGGTCAGTTTGGGCCCTTTACCGTCTACTGTAGCCCCTTTGCCGTCGGTGGGCAGACGGCAAAGGGTCTAAACTGCCCCCGTTTATTTTATTTTTAATAATATCCAGCAATTTTCACACAAATCAGGAATATATATATATATATATATATATATATATATATATATATATATATATATGACAGCTTCATCCATAATACAGAATATATATTTGAAAGTTTCATCCATAATCCATAATACATAATATATTTCACACAAACTGCCCCATAGTCATAACCATATTAAAATAAGTTTCATCCATAATACATACATATTATGCAAGTTTCATCCGTACCAAGCCATATATTACTATAGTTACATCCATACATACAAAGTTTCATATCCATTTACTACAATAGTTTCAATCCGAGCTTCCGTGAAGCCATTTTAGAATAAACAATATTGAAGCACTCCATCAATATAATCCAAGCTTCCGTGAAGTGAATGTAATCTGCAAAATGGGAAATAATTAAGTTTGAAGAAGAAGACTAGATGAAGAAGAGAAGTATAGGTCATTTCGGAGCTAATTTAGCTTACTACATCATTTAGGACGAAACAAAGACTAGAGGAGAAGAAGAAGGAGAAGAACGAGGGGAAGTAGGACTCCTTCTCCTTCTCCTTCTCTTATTCTTCTTCTCTTCTTCTTCTTCCTTCTTTTCATTTTTCCTCTTTCTTCTCCTCTTGTCCTCTTCTTCGAGCTAAATTAGCTAAGTATGCCTTTTTGGAGCTAATTATGTAATTTTGGGGGATAATTAGCTAAGTATAGGTCATTTTTTATTAAATACAATATTTTGGAGCTAACTAAGCTAATTATGTCATTTTGGAGTATAATTAGCTAAGTATGTCTTTGTTGGGGAAAAAAGCTACGTAGAAGAAGAAAGAGAAGAAGCAAGAAGAGAAGAAGACGGAGAAGAAAAAGAAGAAGAAGAAGAAGAAGAATAAGAAGAAGGAGGAGGAGTAGGAGGAGAAGGAGAAGGAGGAGGAGAAGGAGAAGAAAAGAAGAAGAGAAGAAGGAGAAGAAGAAGGAGAAGAAGGAGGAGAGAAAAAGAAGGAGAAGAAGGAGGGCTCCTTCTCCTTCTCCTCCTCCTTCTCCTTCTTCTTCTCTTCTTCTTCTTCTTCCTTCTTTTCATTTTTCCTCTTTCTTCTCCTCTTATCCTCTTCTTCGAGCTAAATTAGCTAAGTATGCTTTTTTTGGAGCTAATTATGTCATTTCGGAGGATAACTAGCTAAGTATAGGTCATTTTTTATTAAATAGACCATTTTGGAGCTAACTAAGCTAATTATGTCATTTTGGACGATAATTAGCTAAGTATGTCTCTGTTGGGGAAAATAAGCTACGTAGAAGAAGAAAGAGAAGAAGCAAGAAGAGAAGAAGGAGAAGAAAATGAAGAAGAAGGACGAGGAGGATAAGGAGAAGGAGAAGGAGGAGAAGGAGACGAAGAAAAGAAGAAGAGAAGAAGAAGGAGAAGAAGAAGGAGGAGAGAAGAAGAAGGAGAACAAGAAGGAGAAGAAGGAGGGCTTCTTCTCCTTATTCTCCTCATTCTCCTTCTTCTTCTTTTCTTCTTCTCTTCTTCTTCTTCTTCCTTCTTTTCATTTTTCCTCTTTCTTCTCCTCTTGTCCTCTTCTTCGAACTAAATTACCTAAGTATGCCTTTTTGGAGCTAATTCTGTCATTTTGGACGATAATTAGCTATGTATAGGTCATTTTTTAATAAATAGATTATTTTGGAGCTAACTAAGCTAATTATGTCATTTTGGAGGATAATTAGCTAAGTATGTCTTTATTTGGGAAAATAAGCTACGTAGAAGAAGAAAGAGAAGAAGCAAGAAGAGAAGAAGAAGGAGAAGAAAAAGGAGGAGGAGGAGAAGCAGAAGGAGAAGGAGGAGAAGAATAAGGAGAAGAAGGAGGAGAGAAGAAGAAGGAGAAGAAGAAGGAGAAGAAGGAGGGCTCCTTCTCCTTCTTCTCCTCCTTCTCCTTCTTCTTCTCTTCTTCTTCTCTTCTTCTTCTTCTTTCTTCTTTTCATTTTTCCTCTTTCTTCTCCTCTTGTCCTCTTCTTCGAGCTAAATTAGCTAAGTATGCCTCTTTGGGGCTAATTATGTCATTTTGGAGGATAAATAGCTAAGTATAGGTCATTTTTTATTAAATAGACCATTTTGGAGCTAACTAAGCTAATTATGTCATTTTGGAGGATAATTAACTAACTATGTCTTTGTTAGGGAAAATAAGCTACGTAGAAGAAGAAAGAGAAGAAGAAGGAGAAGAAAAAGAAGGAGGAGGACGAAAAGGAGAAGGAGAAGGAGGAGGATAAGAAGAAGAAAAGAAGAAGAGAAGAAGAAGGAGAAGAAGAAGGAGAAGAAGACGGAGAAGAAGGAGGGCTCCTTCTCCTTCTTCTTCTCTTCTTCTTCTTCTTCTTTCTTTTCATTTTTCGTCTTTCTTCTCCTCTTCTCCTCTTCTTCGAGCTAAATTAGTTTAGTATGCCTTTTTGGAGCTAATTATGTCATTTTGGAGGATAATTAGGTAAGTATAGGTCATTTTTTATTAAATTTACCATTTTGGAGCTATCTAAGCTAATTTTATCATTTTGTAGGATAATTAGCTAAGTATTTCTTTGTTGGGGAAAATAAGCTACGTAGAAGAAGAAAGATAAGAAGAAAGAAGGGAAGAAGAAGGAGAAGAAAAAGAACAAGAAGGAGGAGGAGGAGGAGGAGGAGAAGGAGAAGGAGAAGGAGGAGGAGAAGAAGAAGAAAAGAAGAAGAGAAGAAGAAGGACAAGAAGAAGGAGAAGGAGAAGAAGAAGGAGAAGGAGCCCTCCTTCTTCTCCTCGTTCTTCTCCTTCTTATTCTCTCCTCCTTCTCCTTCTTCTTCTGTTCTTCTTCTCTTCTTCTTCTTCTTCCTTCTTTACATTTTTCCTCGTTCTTCTCCTCTTCTCCTCTTCTTCGAGCTAAATTAGCTAAGTATGCCTTTTTGGAGCTAATTATGTCATTTTGGAGGATAATTAGCTAAGTATAGGTCATTTTTATTAAATATACCATTTTGGAGCTAACTAAGCTAATTATATCATTTTGGAGGATAATTAGCTAAGTATGTGTTTGTTAGGGAAAATAAGCTACGTAGAAGAAGAAAGATAAGAAGCAAGAAGGGAAGAAGAAGGAGAAGAAAAACAAGAAGAAGGAGGAGGAGGAGGAGGAAAAGGAGAAGGGGAAGGAGGAGGAGAAGAAGAAGAAAAGAAGAAGAGAAGAAGAAGGAGAAGAAGAAGGAGAAGGAGGAGAGAAGAAGAAGGAGAAGAAGAAGGAGGAGGGCTCCTTCTCCTTCTTCTCCTCCTTCTCCTTCTTCTTCTCTTCTTCTTCTCTTCTTCTTCTTCTTCCTTCTTTTCATTTTTCCTATTTCTTCTACTCTTCTCCTCTTCTTTGAGCTAAATTAGCTAAGTATGCCTTTTTGGAGCTAATTATGTCATTCTGGAGGATAATTAGCTAAGTATAGGTCATTTTTTATTAAATAGACCATTTTGGGGCTAACTAAGCTAATTATGTCATTTAGGTGGAAACCTAGCTAACTATAGGTCATTTTACAACTAACTTGGGTAAAATGGGTCATTTTGGAGCTATTATGCAGTTGTTAAGAAAAACACTCGAAATAACATACCATTATCGTCATCAAGGCGGTGAAGCACGGTGGCTCTGGCTTGTTTCACCTAGAGAAGGCTGCCCTGGAGAAGGCTCCAATGTAGATATTCTGCACCAAACATCGTTTGCAATGTGTCGTTAGCATAATGACACTCTTGAGATCACTACATTGAAATGAAACTCACTGTCCCTGCCATGTTAATGAGAGGCATCGCTAGAGGGACGTGGCCGGTCTTCTCGCACGTAGACTATACATTTCATTTCGACAAGTTAAACTTTTTAGTTACTAATGAAACGGACATTAAAATGCAAGATTTGACAAAATATGAAGAAGAAACTTACCACGAAGAGCTCGTACATGGCCCTGTTAGACGCATCATTCCGTCCCCTCTCCGCCTCCACCAAGGCAGCCATCCTCTCCTCCAACTCCTTTATCTCCTTATCCTTCTCTACCGAAAGCGCATGCATTGCCTCTCTCTCTCTCTTTCAGAATAGCAGCCTGCAACACAAGTCATTGTTAGCATTGTAATGATATTGGTTCCCACGCACAACATAATGCGGAAAGATAGTTGAGTCCATTAAAGTAACCTCGATGGCGAGCTCGACTGGCCATGGATGAGGTGTTATCTCAGGACAGGAACTCGTTTGGCGTGCCTTTATCTGTCGGAGAGTGCTAGCACAACGTATAAGGCCGTCTCTAATGGCGATCGAGCCATGGGGCCTCCCGTTGCCAGCTATCATCACCAGCTCTGGATCAATAGGCCCCTCGCTCGGGTTAAACTCCTCCCCTTTCCTCGCCTTCCCGTGATCTCTGTACTTCAGAGCATGTGGTGGGAGGAGATGTTGGTGAAGTTTTCTGGATACTCGAGGTCAGACTCAAAGAATGCCTTGACCTTCTTGTACAAGGAAGTATGGGCCATCGCATGCAGGTCGTACATCTGTGGCACCTCCATCTTATTGTGACGCGCCTAAAAGAGAGAGAGAGGGAAAATGTATCAGTAAAGGGCTCAAGATAGCATTAAGAATGAATTCCATGAGGCATGAAGCAAACCACATACCCAGTTCTTGCCAAATTGCATTAAGTTGACGCTCCCTTGATGGTGTGGCACACCAACCATTTTGCCACGCCTCTCCTTGGCGTTGTTGTGGCCGGACTCCCACGTTTCGGAGCACCACTGATCCACCAAGGCCTCCCAACAATCCATCTTATCCACACACCATCTCGGGGGCACCTAAGTTAATAAAGAGAAATTTGAGCGCAACGCATAAGAATCAAATCAAGGAAACTAACTACAAGGCTTTAATAATATGTAATTACCTTCATGTAATGATCCTTCTCCATCTTAGAATCACGGCACTTCGCCTTGTCCCTCCTAATACGCCGCAAGGCATAGTAGTCTCGAACAGCCTGCACCCGAGCCTCGTGCCGAAAGTTTTGAAGTAGGCGACGACATTCGGTTTCGATAACCTTTGCCGCTTCCTCCTCGTATCCCTCCTCACACCTGTAGTAGGTCTGCGAATGAGACAACCCCGATTAGTATAGTAACTACGTATGGTTGGTTTATAATTGGGTAATGGAGAAATTACCCAGAACTATCAGATCACCATGTCGGCCCTCGTGTGACACAAAACAACGTCGATCTCCACCTCTGGCGGGGCCGGGGTACCAAACTAGTGCTTCCAGGTCATTCCTGCCTCTCGCTCCCGACAGGGCAATGCAAAAAACCCTGGGAAGTTTTGACGGCAAAGCACACCAAGGACGCTGGTGGGCGGACACCCTTCGCAACAATCCAACCCTTGCAGTATGACAAATTAAAGCCAAAACATTAGGTATTTGAGAAAACGTGAAGGCAAAAGGTTAAATATGAGTAAATTAACTCAATTGTCCCCATTTGGCCTAATCGACCACCTTTGCTCGTGGGTCACCGGCACGAGCGGGAGCCCTGAACTACCACACTGGTAGCCGGTGCCCCCCTCACCCATCTCCTCGTCGCTATCAGCATGGCCACTTGGCTCAGGCTGACCCAGATCAGGCCAGGTATCCCACTGTGTCTCTTGGACGTACCCTCATCCCTGCTTTGCTCCAGAGTCGCCTGGAACGAAGCCTCCGGGACACGAGTCTCGTGGGTCGAAGGCTCGTCGACCCGAGGGTCATGAACCAGAGACCGTGTAGCATCCACCTCATAAAAATCCACCCTAGCAGTCATGTGCTCAGGTGAATCAGCTTGGGATGGCGGCGAGGAAGACTTGGCGGCCACCGGCCTACCTCTCGTGCGGCTACGTGTACCTTTAGTACCTCCCGGCTTTGCGGGGGGTCGACCTCATCTCACGGGGGCCGCGAGAGTCGAAGAAGCGGCCACTCCATGCAGAGTAGAGAGCAACCCTCTCCGAAGAGTCGAGGCAGGAATGGAAGTACCCATCCCACCACCCGCCGACGAAGAAGGAGCCGCAGAGTGCTTTTGACCCTTTCCCACCATCTTTCAACACCTGTCATGACAAAGAGTAAATGAAATTAGTACAACATAAATACCAACATGAGTAATAAAATGTATATAATTTAAGTGTATCGTCATCATAAATACCAACATGACTAATAAAAATTGAATACCTAAAATGAACTAAAAATTTATATATAGTAATAGTTGAATATCTGACATGAACTAATAACAATCATGCTCGTCTATATATGCTTCGGGGTCAATAAATGCATCATGATCATCACTATCATCAATAAATGCATCATCATCATCACTATCAGGAAGAACATGTGGAAGGCCACCATTATGTAATCGGTCAAGAAGTGACCATTCATCCGTAGTAGTAACCTCTTCTTCTTCCGGCTCTTCCTGGTCGGGCTCAGGGTTAAGACGGATTCACTGTCGTTGTCTACTTCAATGTTCTGGGGTGAAGTAGAGCGGTTCTTCAAACGTTTCTTGGACATAGGTGTTTCTTGGAAGAATTCTCCTTCATATGTGTCTGGGTTAATGTGAGGTTCGTAATACTCTTCATTGAGGGTAGGTGGTCTAAAATGCGGCGGCACTTCACAAACGACATCCCAACCTTTCAGATTTGGATCAGTTTGGCAAGCCCAGAGTCGATAGAAAACTTCGGTCGCATGTTGATCCGTAATATAGACATCACGAACATCTAAGTGGGTGTTTTGGTTGATTTCGATTAGTACTATATGTTCATGAGTCCTTATAGTCTCCCTCGGCTCAAACCAATAACATTTGAAGACTACGACGGTCGATGGGTTTTCACCATAGAATAGAAGTTCATAAATTGCTTCAACTATTCCATAATACTCGGTGCCTCCTTCGCCGATAGCGGAGACAGAACAATTTGTAGTCTTTAGGTCGAGCATAGATAGCTCTTTGCCAAAGGTACGAAATAGATACCCATTGATGTTGTATTTGTC